>NC_133661.1:191053335-191737424 GCF_037893015.1 Macrotis lagotis
TCCAATGAGGAAAAGCTTTAGATAACCAGGTTTGACTGTTACTACTTTAATCAAACTTCTGACAGTGTCCAGTGCTAAATTTAAAGTGAGTTGGTGGACATGGCAACCTGAACTTAGTTTTTCTCTTCTCTTGCTCAGATAGATTTACCTAGATTTGAAAATGAATGAAATGAAAATTGTCCCTTGTCAGTTCATTCACTCATAAAGGTGGCTGTAAGGGCAACCATTCAGATTTTCTTGCTGGTATACAAAGAATGGGTATAAATTTTTAACCCAAATCTGTGACTTATTTTTGTGTTTTCTCTCCTGGAAGTAGAATTGTTGTATAAAAAAAGTTCTGGCAGTGTGGAGCCATAGATTTTTAACCAGGGTTAGAGTGTGTGCGAAGGCTATTAGGAGAGTCTTTTTCTGAGAATTGTGGAATAGGCATCCTGGCTTATTCTTAATACTGGATGATTGCATTTCTCACTTTATGAAGTACATAGATATATATTTCTAAATTTTGTATGAATTAAATTATTTTTGGAGCTATTTAACGGAGCACTATACTGAATCTTTTTTTTTAAACAGACTACTTTAACTACAAATAATACTTTTCTGTATATTCATGCTGCAAGTTTGAATTTTAATCTCAGTTCAAACAACTATGAAACTATTATGAAAATCAATCCTCCACCAGTGATGCAGATCACAAGCCACCCATGCTTTTTCATCTGGTATAATTCTGGTGCATGTCTGACTATAATTAAGCTCCACCCAACATGGTGAGACTTTCTTCTAGGTTTCTTACTATGAGGAAAATGGGGGTTTTTGGATTCCACCAGAATGTGAAGGGAGAATTGTTAGTTTACATTATAGAGACTGGGGTCTGCCTATATTGTTGCCTATGGGCAGGTTTGTGAGTCACCACAAAAGACTTAGCCTCCTCACCTGATCAAAAACTGAGGCCAGGTCAGCTCCACCTACTTCTTTTTTTTTTTTTAAGGTTTTTGCAAGGCAAATGGGGTTAAGTGGCTTGCCCAAGGCCACACAGCTAGGTAATTATTAAGTGTCTGAGATCAGATTTGAACCCAGGTACTCCTGAATCCAGGGCTGGTGCTTTATCCACTGCGCCACCTGGCCACCCCTTCTCCATCTAACCACCTCTTCTCCACCTACTTCTACAGATCTAACCTAGGGTCTTTGACCTTCTCCTTTGCACATGCTCAAGGAGGTAGCTGTTCTTGTTCATTAGTATAATGAGCAGGGCGGGGGAAACATGGGGACCCCTGTTCAAAGTGCATAAAAGACCTAACCGTTTCCTGGATTCTTTGCCTCTCTCCCACCTTGAGAGAGGCGTGCCTTTTATTAAGATGTCTTTTTAATCATTCCGGACTAAGTATTCAGGATCTATTTATAAATTACCATGACTTAGATACCAGAATACTATGTGGGCTGTCTTTGTCACTTGCTCTTCTTGTGTGACAGGCTCCCTCTTTTTCCAGACATATCTTTTTGATATTTTTTATGCTTTTATGTGTAGATTCTTTGTAATATGTTGCAGTCATTTTTTTAAATCAAAGGAACATAATTTATTAACTAAATCTTCTATTAACTAAAATCACATCCTGGTAATATAGATATATGCAATCAAGAAAAACCATCAAGGTATTACTGTCATAGTATTTTATCCTATGATACACAAATTCAGATAAGTACTAGACATTGGTAGTAAGAACAGCAGAAGTTCAAATTGTGCTGATAATTTTGAGATAATGTGGATATTTTAAATTTACAGTTTCATTGAGAATTTTGAGATGATTTAGATATCTTTTTTTTTTTTTACTTAGGGAGTTTACTGATGGTTCCACCAATTTCTTTTACTTTTTTTCAAATATTTATTTTTGAATTTTACAATTTTTCCTCTAATCTCGCTTCTCTCCCCCTAACCCCCCCACAGAAGGCAGTCTCATTAGTCTTTACATCTAAATTTAATGTGTTGAGAGAGAGAAATCATATCCTTAAGGAAAAAAATTAAATATAAGAGATAATAGAAAAATTACATAATAAGATAACCGTTTTTTTTAAATTAAAGGTAATAGTCTTTGATCTTTGTTCAAACTTCACAATTCTTTGTCTGGATACAGATGGTATTCTCCATTGCAGACAGCCCCAAATTGTCCCTGATTGTTGCACTGATGGAGTGAACAAGTCCGTTAAGATTGATCATCAACCCCATGTTGCTGTTATGGTGTACAGTGTTCTTCTGGTTCTGCTCATCTCACTCAGTATCAGGTCATGCAAATCCCTCTAGGCTTCTCTGAAATCCCATCCCTCCTGGTTTTCTAATAGAACAATAATGTTCCATCACATGCATGTGCCACACCTTGTTCAGCCATTCCCCAGTTGATGGACATTCATTCCAATTCCTTGCTACCACATACAGAGCTGCTATGAATATTTTTGTACAAGTGATGTTTTTTAACCTTTTTGTTTTATTTTTTTATTTTTTAAAAAAATTTCCCCCCCACAAGACCAGGTGGTTGCTGGGTCTCTGGGTGTGGTTTGTGGGCTCGTGGCCTCTTGGCCCCAGGGCCAGTTCTCTGTCCACTGCACTACTCAGCTACTCTACAGCACATTTTAGAAGGACAGAGTGGAGAGAGAAAATATAATAGATGGTAGTGATCCTGGATAGGCCACCCAATCCCAGCCCCTTGCAAGAAGTAAAAAAGAAAATGTGTTATATCTGACTATTCTCTTCAATGATCTACCCTCTTCTCTATCATCCACATCCCACCTTCCCCCTTTCCCCCTTTTCTCTTTTTTACTCTAGATGTCTATACCCTATTGAGTGTGTATGTTGTTTCCTCTCTGAGCCATTTTTGATGAGAGTAAAGGTTCCCTCATGCCCCCTCACCTTCCCCCTTCCATATCATTACAAAAACTCATTGTTTTATATACATATATATATATATATATATATATATATTTTATACAAAATATCTTAGCCCAGGGCATTTCCCTTTTCCTCATTGACTCCATTTTTACAATATATTTTATCTTCAAATTCAACTCTCTCCTGTGCTTCATCTATAAAAGCTCCTTCTACCTGCTCTATTAAATGAGAAGTTTCATATGAATATTATCAGTATCACTTTTCTATGCAGGAATACATGTAGTTCATCATCATCATCCTTAAGTCCCTCATATTTTACCCTTCTCCTCTACTCTCTATGCTTCACCTGAGTCCTATATTTGAAGGTCAAACTTTCTGTTCAGCTTTGGTCATTTCAACAGGAACATTTGAAATTCCCCTGTTTCATTGAAAGTCTATCTTTTCCCCTGGAAGAGGGTGTTCAGTTTTGCTGGGTAGTTGATTCTCGGTTGCATTCCAAGCTCTTTTGCCTTCCGGAATATTATATTCCAAACCCTATGAGCCCTTTAATGTAGTTGCTGCTAAGTCGTGTGATCCTGACTGCAACTCTACAATATTTGAATTGTTTCCTTCTGGCTGCTTATAAATTTTCTCTTTGACTTGGGAGTTCTGGAACTTGGCTAAAATATTCCTGGGGATTTTTTTTTTGGATCTCTTTCTGGGGGAGATCGGTGGATTCTCTCAATTTCTCTTTTGTCTTCTGCTTCTAGGATATCAGGGAAATTTCCCTGTAGGAATTCTTTCAAAATGAGGTCAAAGTTCTATTCCTGATCATGACTTTCAGGTATCCCAATAATTTTTAAATTACCTTTCCTGAATCTGTTTTCCATATGGCCAATTCTGTTTTTTTAAAGCATTCTTCTCAATAACTTTTTAAACTGTTTTATCCATTTTTACCTATGCTGCTTTTTAAAATGATATTTTCTTCAGCATTTTTTGAATCTCCTTGACAAAGCTGCTGACTTCTTTTTCATGTTTTTCCTGCATCTCTCTGAGTTCTTTTACCATTTTTTCTTCTATCCTCCTTACTTGATTTTCAAAATCTTTTTAGAGCTCTGTCATAGCCTCAGCCCAACTTCTATTTTTCTTGGAGTCTTTAGATGCAGGAGCTTGAACTTCCTCATCTTCAGACTGAGTATTTTGATCCTTCTTGCCATTATAGACAAAGAATTTCTCAATGGTGTTCCTCTTTTTTTTCTGTGTTTACTCATTTCTCCAGCCTGTGCCTGGTTTTGAGTATTTGAGTTTTTGAGTATTATTGGGATACCCACTTTGGGTTTTTTTTTTTTTGGGACACCCCACTAGGACCTTTATTCCTCCAAGGTCTTATGCTCTCTTGCCTGTGCTTTGATATGTAGATGAACACAGACACTTTCCTCTTCCCTGGAGCTATAAGGAGGGGCCCCTACTATCTTAGTATGAAAGGCCAGACTGCAACCTGGATCTGGGTGTGGGCAAACAGCAAAGTCCTTCCCCAGGGAGAGCAGAGAGATTTCTGCAGTCTCCACTGACCCCTTTATCATCTGTGGGCTGTACTCTGGAGGTGCAGGTTGGTTTCCCCAGATTCTTGCTGCTCGTTCTTGCCACATGGCTGCTCTGAGGCCAGTGCTCCTCACTCCACAGTCATTCTTGTGCAGCAGAGCTCTCTCACTTCCCCTTTAAGCGGTTCCCAGTGATCCCCGGGCTGGGCTGGGCTGGGTTGGGTTGGGCTGTGCTGAGCTGTGGCTGGGACTTTTTTCCAATCCCTGGTCCTAGTGAAACACACCCATCCCATGGAACTTGTAAGTTATCTTAGACTGAGAAAATGTATCACTCAGTCTTTCTGTGGGTTCTGCCCCTCTAAATTTTGGCTAGAGTCATAATTTGATGGCTTTTAGAGTTTGGGAGGAAGTATTCCTGGGATATGTTACATTCATACTGCCATCTTGGCTCCACCCCTTTTACCCTTTTTGCATGATCTCTTCAGGATATAGACCCAGTAGTGATATTGCTGGATCAAGCGGTGTGCACATTTTTATTGCCCTTTGGCCATAATTCCAAATTGCTCTCCAGAAAGGTTGGATGAGCTCACATTTCTATCAACAATGTATTAGTGTCCCAGATTTCCCACAGTCCTTCCAACATTGATCATTGTCCTTTCTGGTCATATTGGCTAGTCATTCTAGTCATTTTCACTATGTATTGTTCATTTGCCCTTATGTTGAATCTTGGGTTTGATTCCTTGAAGATGGCGGCATTCAGTTTATACACATAATACACTACTAGAAGATATTAGTGTTAAATGACAAATTTTCATTTCACAGAGAAACTTAGTCTGTGAAAATCTTGTGCATGATTTTTTTTTTCTAGTACAATTTGGTCTGATTTTTCTTCCTATTCAATTTTGAGCTCATTAATTTGTCTAAGGTATATGAACAAGATATACCAGTCTTATGGATTGTCCATTCAATTCCATATCACACTCTGGATAATAGACTTTATTGATAATAACAATGACAACTGATGTTCAAAAAGTATTTTCATGGTTGCAAAGTATTTTACATGAATCTCATTTGCATCAGAAAACCCCTGAGGGAAAGTATAGTATTTCAATTTTATAGGTGAGGAAATGGGACATTTTCCTTAATGTAAGTAGTGTTCTTGGAAGCATTGTTCTGCTAAACTCCATTGAGTAGTAGATTTCATTTAGAGGAGTCTACGTTTCCAGCGTTACTGCAGATTATATGTTGCATGAAAACAGAAACATTTGAAATATCCCATCATCTATAGAGTTTCCTTCTTCCATTAGTCTTCTGTGTTGGGCATCCACTGGTACAAAAATCTTTGGCACACATTTATTTTCCATTTTTATTCCTCATTTGAACATTGAGCAAAGTAATCTCTTGCTGTGAAGGTAGGAAACAAGCATTTATTATTTATTATGAGGGGGCACTAGTAATATAATACCTGGGGAAAAGAAAACAGTCTCTTCCCTCAGAGAGCTTAAATTCTTTTTTTTTTTCCTTATGGAGTTTAAATTCTAATGGAGCTTAAAAAGAAGAAGGTCATGAAGATGCTTAGAGGCAGGGAGAGGTCACTGGCTTAGAAATCCAGAAGTCTGGAGGGAAATGAAGATGGCTTGATCCTCTCCACAAAATGGAGGCCCTGGGAGTAGAAGGAGGGTAACCAGTGGTATAAGGAGGGTAACATTTGTAGAAGGATATGCCAGATTGACAAGGCTACTGGGTAAGAAGACCTTTGGTGCTGACAGAAGTTCTGAAATGAGGCCTAGGTTTGAAGCCTGAAGTGAGGAATAGAATTTTAGAGAATTTTAAAATATGTATGGGATATACCTATTGAAGGAAAGCTTTTAATGTATTTTTCTTTACTTAATATTTTTTGAAAAGTAGTAAACAATCTGTAAACACAATAGGATTCATATTTTTTTGTACATTTAAGTCAGGTTTGTGAATATAAAAATGTGATCTGATTTAGAATATTATTTTATGTTCCTTTTTCTTATTTTCATAAAAAATGCCCAGCACTTATGTAAAGGAATATTTTTCTAATATCTTTTGGTCACACATATATCTAAATTGATATAATTCAATTTATCCATTAATGTGATCACCCAGAGAAAGATTTAACTGGTTATAGACTTTTCAAAAAGTATGATTCTTAGCATTCTGTTCCTTTTCCCTCTAGTCTATTTTAATTACTGTAGTTTGCTCAAGATTGAGAATGATTTTGAAATTTATCATTTAGTAGCCAGCATGTTGGTGATGAATCTTTCTGTGTTTAGCTAGTTTAGTCCTTAGATAATAAGACCTGCCTTTGCCAAAAGTGACTCAGGGCCTTTTCCACTATCACACAACTTGTAGAAGGGTGTTTTTTCTTTTTCTGCTCTTACCTCTTCATTTCTCAGTCACTATAAATCTTTAACTGTGGCCAACTTGAGCTACTGCCAGGCCACATTTTTTTTTTTTAGTTTTTGCAAGGCATTGGGGTTAAGTGACTTACCCAAGGTCACAAGGTTAGGTAATTATTAAATGTATGAGACTGGATTTGAACTCAGGTCCTCCTGACTCTAGGGCCATTGCTCTATCCACTGCACCACCTAGCTGCCCCTCACATCTTAAAAAAAAACTATCCTTTGAAATTACCACTTCCAACATCTCTACTCTGACTTTTCCTTCTTTGTTCATAATTTCTAATCTTTCCAATTCTTCTTATTCTTATTGAATAAGTTCTTATTGAACCTACTCCTTCCTCTTATAGATTTTTTTTCCTTACCCCTTCCAGTTCATATCTGTTCATTATTTATATTCTTTATCCAAATTAACTCAGTTACTTAATTGATGTGTTTGTATTGATTATTTTCATTTTATATGCTCACAGATCTTTCTCCAGGAGATCAAACAAGTGCTATGGAATTTAAATTTTGGTAATGAGCCCTATATTTAAATTGAATTAAATTCCACATAGGTTGAATTTTTGAAAATGTGAGTTTGTTTTAGAGAGAAAAGGGAGAAAAAAGCAGCTTAATGAACTAGAGATGTTTCTTTGTTTTTGTTAATTGGAATTGTATTCTTTGTTTTGTCTACAGGTGATTCCTTCTCACAGTTTCGTTTTGCAGAGGAAAAAGAATGGGATTCTGAAACTTCATCTCCTAAACAAGTAGGTTGGAATTTTCTTTTCATGCAATGTTAATATACCCGAAGGGACATTCTTGTTTAACCTGATTCTTAATGTGTATATAATTGCTCATATTAATTTAATCCTTCATGCTATGGTTATACAACTATTCTGAGCTGCATCATCCAACAAAAACTTGTCAAAAGCTGCATATAGAATTTAATATTTATTTATGATTATAATGAAGCCCATAATACCAAGGAGCATAATAAAATGTAATCATGCTGCATGAATGAACTTTGAGGACCACATGCAGCTCCTGGGCTGTTGATTGAACATACTTGCTTTAAGGTATACACCCTACTTTTTCACAATAACAGGTAATACAAGTATTATCAGTTGTATAAATGAGAAAATTGAGGCTTACTTTGATTGTGACTTGCCTAAGGACACAGTTAATAAATGGCAGATCTTGATTCAAACACAGATCTCCCAATTCTATCTCCAGTATTCTTTTTACTGTATTTTGCTGCCTAAGTCATGGAAAAATACAGATTATTTCATTAACCCTGGTATTTTCTTTTTTTTCTTTTTTCTTTTTTTTTGCAAGGCAATGGGGTTAAGTGGCTTGCCCAAGGCCACACAGCTAGGTAATTATTAAGTGTCTGAGGTCAGATTCGAACTCAGGCACCCCTGACTCCAAGGCTGGTGCTCTATCCACTGTGCCACCTAGCCACCGCCAACCCTGGTACTTTCAAGCAAAATTTAAGATTTTTGTCCTTCATTTTCAAAGAAGGTCACAGCATCAGGGCGGTGATAGCATGACAAACACATGAATTGGATTTGAGTGAGGGTGGTGCTACACTAGGTCACCAGTCTCAGTTTCTCCTCCAGAGCCATCTGGGCCCAGTGGTCAGATATAAATTAGGATGACTGGAGATGACCCTGGATTTGGATGTGAGGAAATGAGGATTAAGTGATTTACCCAAGATCATACAGCTAGTAATCTGAGGCTGGTTTCAAACTAAAGTTCTCCTGATTCCAAGGTCATTGTTCTATCTACTGCACCACCTAACTGCCCTGTATACTTTTCAGATATACTTGAATTATCTAACCCACTAAACCAAAAGACCCTCATTATTTGAATAATTTGAGAGATCTCAAAGAAGTTTTGGTTGATACATGTGAGTGTCCTTAGTTTCCTCATGTCTCTGAGGACTGCTTTTACTGTTCTTGTACTTGTACTTGCACTTGGCTGTTCTGTTGCCTCTGAATCTGATCCATATTATCTTACCTCTGGTCCTTTGCTCTTATGATTCACTAAACTTTGAATATCCTCTTTCTCCCCCTTCCCTTCTTGAATTCTTATGCATTTTTTTCAGGCTCAACTCAGATATCACTTCTTCTATGAAGCCTTCCCTGATCTACTTGGTTGGCAAAGGCTTCTCCTTTGATTCTCTTTGGAATGTGTTTGTAACATTGTGTATTATAGTTGCCACTATCAATTATTTTTATGTTACTGTGTAAGTTTCATAAGAATTGAAGTGTCTTTGAACCAATTTCTCTACCATTTAACATTGTGCCTTGCACTTAATAGGCATTTAGTAATGTGAACAGTAATTTCAGAAAAAAATCTGGACTATATGACCAGCGACTTCTAAGTACTAAGTATGAAATCAAAGGATAATGGGCAGAGTGAAATCTTTGACTCTGAATGAGAAAAGGAGATATAGGAAGTATACAATTCACTATATACTATATGATTAAATATATAGCGTGTATATTTTATATAGCAAAGTATGTATATTTATTATAGGGTAAAATAAATTTAGTTTTTCAGGACTTGTTATATACTCTCTATTATGATAACCTTTTGGCAAGAGATTGAGTACAACTCACAAAAACTTGGAGAAGTGTGTTTCAGAGGTGGACTGGTCATTTTGAACATCATGCTTTAGATATTCTCTCCAGCCACCCACAGGAGTGACCTTGTTGGGGTCTCTCTCCCTGAACAGCTGATGTTCAATGGGACTCCTGGATCAGTTCCAGTTGAGGCCAAATACATCCGACTAATGATAATCTCTCTGAAGTTATTCATGGCACATTCTCCTCCCATTATTGATTCTAAACTTCTAGCTGCCATTTTTCAATTCCTGTTCTCTGTCTCCCACTGCCTTTTCTCTTATTCCTGTCCCCATTAAGCCAACCTCAGAGTCTTACTCTAAAGCTCTCCTCCAGTCCTCTTGTGTTCTCTAGAATGGGGTCTCATAGGTAACAAATTTGCTTTCATCTTAAGCCTTTCCCTTTCTTATTCCCTTCATCTTCTTGCAGTCACTAAAACTTATTTCTCTCCTATTGACTTTTCAGGCCTGATTCCACTTTCCATCATAGACACCCTCCTCTGTCTCCCCTCCTTGGCTGTGGATGCTGCATTCAAGCATTCCTTGCTCCATGTTGTTACTTCCCTTTCTCCCTCTAGCACTTTTACCCCTCCTCCTCTGAAATTCATTCACTGTTTATCACCCAGTCCAGATTCTAGTGGCTGTTGTCTAAAAACATCCAGAACATTCTCCTTCCTTCTTCAGTGAGTTGAGTCCCTGACTCAGTCTTTCTCTTCCTCACTTCCTGCTTTCACACTAGGCGACTTTAGCATAAATACTGAAACTGCCTCAAACTCTCATTTCTTGTTAACTCAGTTCCCATAACCTTTTCTTCCATCCCAGCACAGCTATATAGACGTGATCATACTTTTTTGATATGTTCATGAACTCTGAAATTCCTCCTCTCCTTCTGCTTTTCAATTTCAAACCTTACCTCTGTCCTTTCCTTGTTATCCTATCCAAGATTTTGCTTTGCTAAACCCCACCTCGAATGTTATCTCTCTCTCTTTCTCTCTCTGTCTCTCTCTCTCTCTCTCTCTCTCTATCATCTTTCTATCTATCTATCTATCTATCTATCTATCTATCTATCTATCTATCTTCCTGCCTACCTGCCTGCCTGCCTACCTAGCCTGTCCTCAAGGTGCTTATTGCTTTTCTAGGAGTTTTAACCTGTTTACTTTGCAATATTGTACAATAAATCCTGAGCAGTTTTAAAATCCCAGGGAGCACGCAGATTCCTTCATGTTTCAGTAGCCCTCGATTTCTATCTTTACTTGGAGACCCTAAATCCCATCAGCAACAGCCTAATTCTTTTCCAGTTTCTTAAGGCTTACTTCATCTTAAGCCTTTTCCTTTCTTATTCCCTTCATCTTGCACTCACTCAAACTTAGTTCTCTCTTATTGACTTTCCAGGCCTGATTCCAAAAATACCGTATCCAATGATATATTAAAAGTCTTCTTTTCAGTCCTTTCTTTCTGACCCCTCTGCAACTTTTGAAATGGCAGATTTTCTCCTTGATGCTGTCTTCTCTCTCTCCAGCTGTCCCCCATTCTTTATAGGACTGCTTCTTCTCAGTCTTCTTTGCTGAATCTTCCACTAAATTTGTTAGCTGTGGGCATATTGCCCACTTCTCTAGTGTGTGCATTCTTTTCTCCTACATTATTTTTCTTGGCAGCCTCATCAACTTTCATTCAATTATTCATTTAGTATCTCTATGCAGAGGATTCTCAGTTCTCTTTGTCCATTCTAACCTCTCTTTTGACCTCTGAGAGTCTTTCATTTCCAACTTCCGCTTGGACAGTCCTCTCCTCTTCCAAGCTTCTTTATTGCTGTTGAGGGAATTTCCATTTTTCATCCAGGCTTGTAGGTATCATCATCAAGTCCTCCCTTCCTCTCACCCTCATATCCAACCAGTTGTCATATCCTATTAGAAACACTTCCTTCCATTCTGCTCTGGGCCCTTTTCACTTCATGCTTGGATTGTTGCTGTGGTCCCAGGCCTCTCACCACTCCCAACTATCATCCACTGAGTTCTTAAATTGATCTTCCTAAAATATAGATGTAATCCCCACCCCACCCCCCCCAATTTAGTAACTGCAATGAATCTTTATTATCTCTGGACTAAATTAAAAATAAATAACACTCCCTTTTGGTTTTAAAATACATATGTGTGTTTCAAAACCCTCCAGAACCTGGCCACTTTATATGTTTTTAGTCTTACAACTTATTTTCTTCCACATACTCGTTATTGAGTGGTCCTGGTTTCCTGCCTGTCCCTGCCCCATAACATTCTGTGTCTAGTCTGACATTTCACTGGTTGTCCTCTAGGTCTAGCACTCTTCCTCTTCTTTCTGCTTTGGACTTCTCTGGCTTCCTTCAAGTCTCAGGGAAGGCTTCTGTAAGAAGTCTTTTCCAGTTTTCCTTAATCTTAGTGCCTTCTCTCTGAAACTGCCCCAACCTTTTCTATATATTTTGTTTATACATAATTTGTTTGTATCTTTTCTCCTCTTTTTGTGAACTCATTGAAAGCAGGAACCTTGTTTTGCCATTCTTTATATTCTCCAGTTCTTAGCATAGGGCCTGGCACAGATTTGGCACTTCTTGACTTGACTTGAACAGGATGACTTTAAATTGAAATTTCAGGAAAGGAAGAAAATGCCCAGAAAGTAATGTTAGCATTTTATAGAGAGTACTTTACATTTGTTACATCATCTGATCCTCATGGCAGTCTTTGGAGCATGTTATCTCACAGGTGACAAAATGGAGGCTGAGAGCGTAGCAGCTTGTCTAAGGTTATTTAATTAGTAAATACTTCATCACCTAACTGCCTTTAGCTATAAGAAAGGAAGATAACAGGCATGGCACAGGAATAAGAAGAATAATGGAGCAATTATTAAGTAATTCTTTAAAAAATAAAAAAAACATGGTTTGGTATATATCAACAAAGAGTAGGAGTACTGAAGTCAAATTTTGATTTTTAATACTAGACATTTGAATCATAAAGCAGGAATTTTACTAAGCATAGAATGTGCCAAGCACTAAGATAAGGACTGAAACACCACCTACCCCCCAAAAACCTATAAATAGTCCTTGTCCTCAAGAAGCTTTTATTCTAATAAATGGTTGCTATTGCTGAGATTGGGACATATGAATATATTGTCAAAGAAGGGTAAGATCTTATTCAAAAAGAGCTTGGGAGGGTACCATTGTTTCAACGTATTTACTGTTAAGGAAATATGTAAACCACGGTGGAAAGAATTCAAATGAGGATAACAGAAAAAGAAACAGGAGTGATAGTATTATGGAAATATACTCTGTAGATCAAGGATTCCTTTTTCTCTTTTCTTTTCTGTTCTCTCCCACCCCTCTACAAAAGAAAAACAAATTCCTTCTAATAAATATGCTTAGTAAAACAAAACAAATTCCCTCATTGGCTATATATATCCAAGTAAGTATGTATGTGTGTATGTATGTATGCATATATAGACATGCACACATGAAATACATGGGTATGTATATACACATGTATATAGTAATATATGGGTATCTCACCTTATACCCCAAATATGTGGATAGTATGTCTCATTATTGATCTCATAGCTTTCAGTGCTGTTTATTTTTAAGGTTTTGTTATTATATAAGTTTTTTTTCATTCTCTGCTCATTTCATTCATTATAATTTTATGTCTTCAAAATTGTTCTTATGGTGATGTTTCAGTATAAATCATTCTTCTGGTTCTGTTTACTTGACTCTCCTTCAGTTTATATAAGTTCATGTCTCTTGGAAATCATCTATTCAAAGATATAGCAAGATGTATAATCATTTCCTCAAAATCAGGAGGGAACACTGTCTCCTCTACCACTTTTTGCTTCAGAAGAGAGTGGACTCCAACTTAAAACTGTGGTTCTAACAAATTCATGTCCAGATGAGGCCTTGGTGACAGATGGGTCTGTCCTAGGTCCTGAATGTCATTCCTTAGTCCTTTTAGCCTCAATGCTAGATGGCTAGCTTCAAAACCTAGCATGGACAGAGTGTGGACTCTTAATATCCTTCACTAAACTGAAAGAAAAAAATGCTGATACAGAGAACTGAGATTTGTTTTCAGAGGCCACTTGTTGGCCTTGGATGGAGAGAGCTTGAGGCCTTTTCTCACTGTAGTATCTTTTCTCTTCTCACTCCTTAATGCCAACAGCAGAAGTTTACTAAAGAGAAGGACAAGGTCAACTAGTACCTTTTGAATATACTTGAAGTTCTAGCCACAAAAGCTGCCTCATATCACAGAGATCAGAAAGTGTTACAGAATGTTTGTATGTGCTTCAAAATCCAGGTAGGATTGACATCAGTTGTCATTCTGTACCTAGAATAATAAGAACCTACTATGCCCTCTTGTTCTTATGCCAGCTCAGGATGAGAGTGGGCCAAGTTTCCCATTTGTTTTGTTGTTCTCTCATTTCCCTCATGTTTGACTCTTTTTTGACTTCATTTGGGATTTTCTTGGCAAAGATTTTGGGGTGGTTTGCCATTTCCTTCTCCAGCTCATTTTATAGAAGAGAAACTTAAACAGGGTTAAGTGACTACCCAGGGTCACACAACTAGTTAGTGTCTGAGACTAAATTTGAATCCAGGTCTGGAGCTCTATCTACTATGTCACCCTAGCTGCCCAACATCCCATTACTGGTCCTTAAAAAATGTTGTATTGATGGAATATAAATTCAACATTCTAAAGGAATTGAGAGTAATTAGAAGGAATCATGGAAGTCATATGTGTGACTATATTCTAGGCCCCAGACTTGGCTCTAAACCCTAAAAAACAAAAAATAAAAACCAGTCTGTACCCTCAAGGAGTTTACATTCTCTAAGGGAGATAAAATATTTGAGATATTTTGCAGATGAAGATAGTGATAATAAATTGAGCAAATTAGGAAATCCTTTGAGCTGGAGCTTGGTTCCTAAATTAATCCTTGAAGAAAATTTTCTCAAAACAGGCAATTAAATAAACACCAGATTTCACCAGTCAACTTTTTTTTGAGAATATCAGTACAAAGGACACAGTATATTGGAGTGATGAAGACTGAAATGTATGTAACCAGATTGCTTTATTTCTTGAATTCTCAGTGTAAAGCTGGATGGATAGATACAGGAAACCTTATTTTGTAGATTTGAAGGATATCCAGATTTGCTGATATGTTTTTAAAATAATTTAAAGCTTTTAAAAAAATTATTTAAATGTTTTTTTCCTTTGACTTTTGTTCCTGTCCCCCACTCCCTATGGAGGTATGGGGATTTGGGGGGGGGATAAAGAGAGAAGAGAGGTAGCAACTAAGTCCATTAAGATCCCTCAAATGAGGGATTCTTGATAGGAGAGAGGTCTGGTAAGAAGTTCATATTAGGTCTGATGTCTATTAGTTTCTTCTGTTGATTGAGAGGGGGTCCAATAGAATCCCTCTGGTGCCTTCCACTTGAAATAACTTTATTCTATGTTTAATGTGGCAAGTAATAATTTAGACATAGATGCTCTGGGGGAGTAAAAGATTCAGGATCATTCTTGGGATGCTTATAAAATATTGTTGCCTAATTTAACCAAGAATTTTCAAATATTTCTAAGGGGAAACATATCTTCAAAGAAGAAAAAAAATAGATTTATTGTTTTAAATTCACTTAAATTCTTCCCTCTCTTCTTTCAGCCATTGACTAACTAAATGCTTGAATACCATATGCCCAGCACTTTGCACTATACAAAGATACATGCAGTCAGTCTTTACCCTTAAAGAGCTTACAGTCTAAGTGACAAAATAGGATATATATGCAAAAGTTAAATTAAAAATATGGCAATGAGTGATATGACAATAAAAGATCTTCAAGAGTAGTACATGATAAATGCTAAAGCAACATAACAGTTAGTGACTGCTATGATTTCATAGGAAGGAGAAATCAGGGTAAAATATTTCATGGATGAGAGAGGATTTTAGTTTGGAGGTGTTCCAAGTGGAAGAAACTATGTAGGCTAGAAACAAGCTTAATAAAAGTGGATTTGTTCATCATGAGTATTCTAATATTTGTGGAAGACTTTTTAATGGAATGATGGGTTATATAATGTTGCTTTTTCAGTCCCAGCTGTAGTTAATATCTGCCATTCAAACTCCGCAAATGGAAGTATATGTAACACTTGCTCAACAAGGTACTGATTGCTGCCTATCCCCAACCAGGCCTCAGTACATCTTCATTTATAACTACTGCCTCTGCCTCTGTGACCTATGTGATTTTTGAGACTTGCATACTAAATGAGTGATATGACAAGGTAGTCTAGATAAAAGGGAGTGTCCATTTGACTTGATGAAGTTGTCATCTGTATTGTGATTAAGCTAGTGATGCCAGAAGGTTACTGTTCAGTCAGGGACTATTGCCAGGACTTTCCCTGCTGCTAGAAATGGACCTTTCCTCTTTAGTATTTTTCCCCCATCACCTTTAACCAATTTTTTGTTACCATTTTATGGCACTCATTATCTTGGTCATATTATAATTTGAACTCGGGTACTCCCAAGGTGACAATCATGAACCTTTGGGTAGAAAATAAGGACGAAACCAGAACAAAATCACTCAGGGGTGATTTATTTATATAGTTACTTTCTATTACTTGATTTCCTTTTATTTTCAGAAGATTATTATTAATCCTTACATTTATTCTGCCATTTTGTGCTACAGATCTCAGCCCTTTATGTGGACTGTGAGTCACTGGTCCGAGCCCTTCAAGAACTACCTCTGTCCCTCCGGCTGAATGTGGCTGCTGAGTTAGTCCAGGTAATAATCCTCCTTCAAATGTACTTAGGTTTGGGGCAGAAGAACAAGAGAAAAGTGGCCTTATCTTCCCAGCTCTCCAGTCAGGGGCAAATGTCTTGTGCACTTTTTTCCACATGTGATGCTTCATGTTTCATCAACAAGTTATTGCATTGCATCCTAACATATTATCTAGATGCTGAAGGCATAAGTGTCTGTGATCCTTCCTACTCTAATCTTCTTTTACTATCATTTAAGGCTCTGCAAGGAATGTCATCTCTGCGTCTTCCAATGTGGTTTTTGGAAATGGGGTGGGGGGGGGGGAAGACCACAGAGTTAGGAAGGAGAGAGGCACAGGCTATTTGACCCAAAAAGGCCTTAGAGCTCACTTTAGTCCAACTTGAAAGGCAGAAGCCCAAGCTGATAGTGGTTGGGGGACTGGTAGAGCACAGCTTGGGCTGTAGCAGATCTGCTTTCATTTACAAGGAACCATATTTGTTACCCATAGAAGTAGAACTAGGTGACCAAGATGTTGCCTGAGACATAAATGAAGTGTGCTTTGAAAACATGGATATTTGCAATTGGGAGTTATTAGAATAAATGTATAGCTCTGAGAGCAGAACTTAAGAAAAGCTCTCAGAATAAATCCCTTGAAGAGGCACTTGAATATTGACCACTGTGATTATGGTATAGCATCAATATGGAAACAATGACTACATATGTGGAATCAAAACAAGGAGAATGGAGACTGATTATGACTTCTATTCAAACACTGGCCTACTCATCCTTGGATAATTCATTGAATGTCTTGTATTCATTTTTCCAATGAATTACTATGGGTGACATTTAATTTTTTTAATGACATGAAGATTTATGTATCAAGATATTATTGAGTAAATACAAATATAATAAGATATATTATACTACCAAAGGTAGAAATGGCTCTTCTTATGAAAATATTTCAGGGTACATACTGCAATCTCATTCCCTTTTTTGAAGTTATAGAACCTCCTCTCAGTCTGAATCAGTAGTTGAGGTGGGAAGACTGTTTTATGGAGGTTAATGTGGAAAGTCTTGACTAAAGGGGAATATTCAGTTCACATGAAAAAGATTTAGGATTTTTTTACTGCAAATCCAAAATATACGAGCCAGGATTTGAAGTGGTGCTAAAAAATATCAACCTGATGTTATCTTAGACTATATTAATGAAAGTGTAATGTCTAGGAAAAGGGAAAGAGTAAGTCTTGGGGAATATTGTGTTCAGTTCTGGTACCAAGTCTGAGGAATATACAGCCCTAGAGAGGAGTGAATAGGAATGATTGTTTTCTAATTGACATAATTTCCAAATACTGATTGTATGAGGATGCTTAACTTGAAGAGAAGATTTGGGTTGGGTATGACAGCTATTTTTAAGTATCTGAAGGAGGGATGGGGATGAGGAGGAGGCATTATTCATTTTATTCCTGTGGATCAGGAGACAGAAGCAGTAAAAACAGAATCTAGCTCAATTTAAGGAAGAAATTTCCAATTGTCTAAAAGTGTTATCTAACTATTCAAAAGTTGTCTTTAACAGTGCATTGGGCTGTTTTCTGAGATAGTACTTACAGTATTAGGAACTCAAGTAGTGGCTGTCTTACCATGAGTTGGGGAGGAAAACTTTTGTATAGGTAGAGAGTTTTATTAGGTGAGCTTTCAGATCTCACACTTCTTGTTAAGATATCATAGGCATTAAATGTATAGTAAAGCATTTTTGCATGTGTGTGATTTTCATTTGTATTTGATTTCCCAAACTAGTTTTGATATTTATATAGTCTCATCCAATTTAAAAAGGAACCAATCTTGTGGAAGAGTAAATGATTGGCATTCACAAAACTAATGAAAATGTGACTCCCCTCAATTTTTTTTCTGCTGTACTATTTAGTTAGGAGAGTGAGGC
Source organism: Macrotis lagotis (assembly GCF_037893015.1). Lineage (NCBI taxonomy): Eukaryota > Metazoa > Chordata > Mammalia > Peramelemorphia > Peramelidae > Macrotis > Macrotis lagotis. The sequence goes on from NC_133661.1 coordinate 191,071,455, forward strand.
AGCAGATAACTTCTTTTGTGTCCCTACTTACACAGATCTAGACTGGTTGTAGGTGGAATTATGAGTTCTCTCAGTCAACTCAGTTCTTTTTGGTTCTTAAGGCTACAGCTCCTCTAGAACTTCCTCAGATGAAACCAAAGAAAATGGAAGATGGCAAAGGACAGGGTATGCAGATGAGATGGCCCTTGGGACCAAGCTCTGATGTGATCTCTGATGCTGCTAACCGTCCGGTGTCCATGGGTAAAGATGGACATAGGCCATGCTCTTCAGAAGCCTTTCAGAAAATCACTCCACCACTGCAGCAAACTGTAGACCACCTAGATGAAGAACTTGATCTGTTGCTAAATTTAGATGCTCCAGTAAAAGAGGAAGAGAACACTCTAACAGCTCTGACATATCAAGATCCCCAAATCAAGAAAGATGGAAAGATCATTCAAGAAAATGGTGATTTTGTTTTTGATTTTTTTCTTCCCTAGGTTTTTTTGATTCCTTTATTTTGGTTTATTAGTGCAGAAAGGAAGACTTTTCCTAATTCCATCTTGAATTCATATTCTTAATTACTTTTGACACTAATCCATCTCGCTAATTGACATCTCTCTATATGCTTTTATCTCTGCTTCACTTTGAGAGCATCCCCTCACTATAGAAATAGAAACCTAAGAACTGTTGCAGGTTTTATTATGATGGTCATCCCTAAAGTTTTAAATTAAATCTCTCTCTATGCTTTAAAGTATAGCCCACCAAACCTTTCCCTTTTGTAACTAGTCTTTTTCAGGGGCAGGTCTTTTAGAAATGTACCTGAACTGTATCACTCACATTTCTCCATCAGAACATGCTATCAGTATCTTTTGGAAACTGTTCCTCCCTCACCCCCCTCTCCCTTCCAAACCTCCCCCAACATGGGGATTTGTACTTTTTATTTTGTACATATAGCAGGTAAGAAAATAATTTGTTTCAGCTACAATGAGAAATAAATGGGACAGACTCCTGGCAGTTTCCTTTTTTTTTCCTCATTGACAATCAGATACCTTAGTAACCATGATTTCTGCAAAGGAAAAGAATGATCATCTGGTGATTGATTCAATAAGAATAATAATTATGAACTTCAGTTTCAGAATCATAACTTTAGTCATTATTTGCTTAGATATTCTTATGTCTGGGAAGGGCAGGAATGATCTGCATTAATAATCAAATTTATTTTTATATATGTGGCATGAGAGTCCCCATAGAAGGGTCACTTGAATCATGGAACAAACTCTACAGAAGCTTTTACTAATCCTCAGACAGAAATTGTTGAAATGTTATTTTTTTTTTATTTCCCCAGTTCCTGAAATACTCTCTGTGACTGAAGAAAAGTGTTTTGAGTCTGCACAACCACCATGCACATCCAAAAATGTTACTGAAGAAGAGCTTGAAGATTGGCTGGACAGCATGATTTCTTAAAAAAAAATGCCTGTAGAGCTGGAGCTACCCTGATATTTAAGGTTGTTATTAAAGGGAGACATGAATGAGGCAATCCTTATGGAACAGCCCAAATCAATGGTCCAGTATAGTTATGGTAGTATGCCTTCCTCTATATTTCAGACAACAGTTGATATAATAAATTACAGAGGCTCATTCCAGTCATTGTTTCTGGCATAGAATTCTAATAACTCAATTTCCTTAAGCAAGTGGAATGCTGTCTCCCATCCCATGGGCTTCCCAAATCTGCTGAGAGTAAAAATTCAGGTTCCACCTAGCCCCCAGTATTTGTTTACAGCAAATTAGGTGCTGCTAAATAACAGTATTTGACAAGAACAAGGTATGATTGGTGCCTATATTGCATTTGGGAAAAATAAATTACAAATGCTGGTTAAAAAAAAAAATTTTCCCCTCATTCTGGGTGTGTTGGATTTTTTCTCTCTCATATTATTTCTCTCAACTTTTGTGTTATGGCCACAGGCAAAGTTTGTGGTAAATTAGATGAGGCCATTGGGCTTTGGTTTACAACGTTTTATTGCAGGGGGCAATTTGTTTTTATTTCAGGAGAAATGCCTAAATGTAGCAGATTCACTACTTACAAAGAACCATGAAGCATTACTTGATTTTGGCATAAGATTTAGATTTCTAGTTTCTGATACAGTACATTTCTTCTAATAACAGCTACTGGCTAGCTGCTATCAACAGAATCATATAGAATGGATAAACTTCAAGTGCAGTTTTCATACATTAAAATAGAAGATCAGCACAACTAATTAATGAAACTTTCCATCTAAAACACTAACATAAAAAACTTGCATAGCTATGTCTACAGAAGTTTTAAGGCACTTAATCGATATTTCGATGTCGATAAAGTGTTGAGTTTTCTCTATTTCTTTAACTGCTTAAAGCTTTTCAGGCTGTCTCTGGATACATTCACTAGCAAGTACCATGGGAAAAACTGACTGTAGTTAAAACATTTTTTTTTAAGTTCAGACCATAAGTAACAAATGGAGACATTGTCACTTGATATTCAAGTTCAGATTTTGTGCAGTGAAGACTAAAATCTTTAGCCCTTTTTACTGAAACTACACTTCATAGTGATGGGATTCAAAACCATGCCAATAACCTAACACTGTTTACAATTGGAACATAATTAAGTTTTTTGACACAGCTTTTGCTCTCCTTAAAAATATAGATGATGCTTTAAGTCCCACAGCATGGATCTGTTAGGCACAGAAAGCCTATTCCATTTCAGAAGGTTTATCACAGGTTCCTGATAAAGAAGTGTTTCTCAAACAGGACTGCTGAAGTCCTATGCATGGGTGTGGGACAAGATGCTTTTTGTAGAGTCAACTGAAGGTAATGCCTCCTTTTATCACAGAGTTATCCAAGCTGATCCTCATATTGTTTACGAAAACAGTCACCAGCTGGAAAGAAGTCCCAACATCTTTCTTGGTACATCTTCCAGACATAAGATTCCTGAAATAATTTGAACAAAGGATAAGACACCTGTTTTTACATTCTTATTCCAGACATATTCATTCCATTACCCTCATTTTTCTCTCAGCTTTGTTTCCCCTTTCACTGTGGGTTAGACTTAGACATTAGACATTCATAGTGGGCAAATGGGGTCCCTTCTCCCCCTGTACCTCGGTTCCCATCAGTCCACCTTCATGGCACAGCCCCCTTTCTCCATCCCCATCACAGACATGTCCACCTTCTCAGATGCCTCTATCTACTACACACCTATCTATTTAGGTAAGAAAGGAGTAAAAAGGTTCAGGAATGTGAAATCAGGTTTAATTTTTTGTGCCTATAGTAACCATTAAGACTCATTCCTCTTCCTTCTACTAACTAAAGTATTCTAGCTCTTTCACAGAGGCAATGGGATTAGATAAGACCTGCCAAGCAACCCCTTTATCTTATTCTGGGTTTTAGCCCTTAAGTGTTGGAGAACAACCTTGCTCCTTGTTGTATATGTGCTAGCTCCCATAACTTCAGATGTGGGTTTGTTTGGTTTCTTTCCTTCACTTTTCTTCTCATGATTTTTCTATACCTTCCTTCACACGTAGATGATTCTATAAAACATAGAATTCTTTCCCTGGATACATTTTTGTCATATGCACACACATATATTCCATTTCTTTAGATGTTCTCCCTTTTTTTAAACTGGGAGCCCTCTTTGGTTATTGTTGATGTTGATACAGGATCTACTATTTCAAGCAAGCCCTGTCATATTTTATTCTATTCCTGGTTATGGCAAGCATCTTGGCTTTGGCCACATTTTTAATTACTTTAAAATGAAATTTTATTTATTTCAGTTCCAAATTTTATCTTACTTCCTTTTGCACCCACTGAGAAGTCAAGTAAAAACCAATCATTACAAATATGAATAGTCATGCAAAACAAATTTTCACATTAACCATAGCCAAAGAAACAGTTGCTTCAAACTGCACTCAGCCCCTCAGGTCTCTCTGGGGAGAGGAGCATGTTTCATTATGAGCCTGTTGTGGACATTCATTGTGTTGATCAGGGTTACAAATTTGGGGGACAGTTAACTAGTTCTGCTCCAGCATGGAGGGAGCAAATGGAGCCATTTATGCTGAAATGAATCTTATGACTCCTTTCTAGAAGTAAGCTTGGGGGCAGGATATGGAATTTAAAAATGACTCATAGGAGTTTCACTTTAAGAGTCTTAAGTTTACAGATCCATCCACTTAAAAATCAAGAGATTTTTATTCACGAAGAGTTCACAAAGATAATGATTCAAAGATTGTGCTTTAAGGGAACTGGGCAGAGAAGGTGGTGAGGGAGAGAGAGAAAGAGGGAGAGAACATATGCACACACTTTCATTAGCCTGAGGAATGTGATTGATATTTGAAAATATAATTTCTCTCACCTGACCTGTGTGTTCTGTTTCATCTTTATTAATCAGATACATCAGAAAGAACCTGAAAAAAGGACAAGTTGAAAAACAAAATGAAATATCTGTAGAAATTCATGTTGTCAAGGAATCAGAATTAGAGACAAAGACTTCGGCAGTGTATGTTTATTATATGTGTGTGTTTCAACATCTACCCAAAATCTTATTTATTTTCTCTCCATCCCTTTTACAACTATGGTAGGGGACAGAAAGAGATCACTGGGTCTAAATCTCAAAACTTTATTATCAAATTAAAAAATTATTAAACTTCAAAAGTCACTTCTTCTGAGGAACAGTTGCTTTCCATTTTCTCAAAAGTTAGAGACAATATATGAAGTGGGAGATTAAAGGTTAGGATAAGGGAAGGAGATAATTTATGACCATATAACCAAACATCAGGATACTATAAATATATTACTTTTACATAGCCTTGTTAAGAGGAAGACTCAGTCATCCTGAGATCTCAGTCCTGAGGGCATTAAAGCTATGAGGGTAGGTAGGAGCTTATTATGCTTGCTCTATACTTACAGAATATCCCATCCTGGGGTGCAACTATGGAGTTAAGACTGAGTATAAGTTTAGTTTAGCTCTTAGGGTATCTACTCTTTTGGTAACCCACTTTCTTTTCAAAGCCTTAGGATACGAGAGATTACAAACCCCAGGGAGACAGCATTGAAAAGCCTCTGCTTTGGACAATCAAAGATTGGGAGGTGCCTATTTGTTCCACGTTGGAAATGGTTTTTTGCTATGTTTCATTATCCATTTTGGAATGAAGTTGGCACTAGTTTGGAAGACATGTACATCACTTATTTCCTGACTTAGATCCTTAGAATCACTTGTCACTGTCACCTGGTTGTGAGTACCTGGTCTTGGAAGCTGAGGGCACCCTCTGTATTTCTAGGGTAGATATAGTGCCAGTTCATGCTTCTACTTATCTCTTATTTTGAGGTTCATGTCTACTCACTACCTTTCCAACTTTATACCATAATCCCACTGCTCCCTAGTTCTTATTTTTCTCTATTCTCTAGTTCCATTGTGCCCCCAGAACCTCTGAGGCATGACTGTTGACAAAATATCATTGATCTTAGATTTCCTCTCATACTCTGCCCCATTTTCTTTTTTTTTTTTTTTTTTAGGTTTTATTTGTTTTGCAAGGCAATGGGGTTAAGTGGCTTGCCCAAGGCCACACAGCTAGGTAATTATTAAGTGTCTGAGGCCAGATTTGAACTCAGGTACTCCTGACTCCAGGGCCGGTACTTTATCCACTGTGCCACCTAGCTGCCCCACTCTGTCCCACTTTCTGAAGGAAATTATTTTTTTGACAAGACCTTGCATATTTGCCACCTTCTCCAATCGCTCTTTTCCTTAGTTCTTCCAAATGGGCATTTCCTCTTCCAGCTAAATATCACCTTGTACTTTGCTAAGAACATATAGACCCCTTGGCATTAGTTCCTCCTTCCATACTCTCTGCTTCAAGACATCTACATTGACCTAATTTTCTTTCATTCAGACAGTCTTGTCTTTGCTTCAGAATCAGCTCTTATGTTTGATCACTTGAATTCCTTCCTTCATTTTCTCTGGGATCTTGCTTTATCATTCCCTTTCTTCATAGGAATTGAATGCTTTCTGTCTACCTGCAGATTTTTCAAGATCTCTCTTTCTATAAAACTTTGACTTGGCCCTACCACTCTCTCAAATATATTTATCATCCTTTATGTCTTCTTCACATTACTGTCAAACTTCTAGAATAATTTACATTTGTTTTCTCTATTGGTTTATTTTCCATTTACTTTCAGGTACTTTAAAATCTGACTTCTCACCCTACTTCTCTCTACTGATCCTACTTTATCTCTTCTTTGGGCTTTCATGATAATGCTTTTTCTTGGTTCTCATAAAGATTTGGTTATTTCTTTTCACTCTTCTTTGTTGGATAATCATCCATTTCCCATGAAGTGTAGGTCCCTCAAGAATGTCCTAGCTCTCTTTCCTTCTTTTCCTCTAGTTAGTGATCTCCTTCGGTATAGGGTAGAAGTGGATGAGAAGAAACTGAAGAGTTGAGAGAATGAAATGAAAAAATTCTCAGAGGAGAGAGATTATGAAATCAAGGGCGCAGTTTACTTAGATTCAAGTATCAATTCTACTTAAATGATATCTTAATTTCTTTCCTAAATTTTAGTTTTTATATTATTGATTGTCAGATGTATGGCTGGCATCTTAAATTCATTGTTCCTTTATCCTAAGTTTCCCTATTTTCTTTGGGGGCACCATCATTCTGAATTTGCAACTTCAGAATCTTCCTTGATTACTCATATTTGTTTACTCTCATCTCTCCATTGTCTTTCCCCCACCCTTGACCATTTTTTACTCAGTTGCCAGGTCTTGCCATTCCATTTCTATTTACCTTATACCTCATTTAAGAATCAGCTATTGCCTGGACTATTGTAAGAGGTGCCTAACTGGTCTTTATTTCCATTCTGTCATCTTTCTGGTACATCCTTTACACAGCTACAAAAATAATCTTGCTAAAATGAGTTTCAATTATGCCACTCCTCTGCTCAAGGTTCTCATTTATCTCTAAGATAAAAAACAAACTCTCTTTTTTAAAAAAAATGTATTTATTTAAGGCAATGGGGTTGAATGACTTACCCAAGGTCACACAGCTAGGCAATTATTATTAAGTGCCTGAGTTTGGATTTTAACTCATGTCCTCCTGACTCCAGGGTTGGTGCTCTATTCACTGCACCACCTAGCTGCCTCAGAAACAAACTCTTAAGCCTGGCAGTTAAACCCCTTCACAATCTGAATTTATTTCGCCATTTATTTTACTGGCCTACTGTTAGTTAGATAAATAATATCTTCCCTCTTTAGGATTCCACCTAGGCTATTCCCTCATGCCTTGAAATGTATTCCTTCCTGCCACACATTCACTTTTTTCAAGTCTCATATCAGGGGATGTTTTCTACATGAAGCCTTTACTGATTTCCTACCTTTATCCAAGTTGTTTAGTGTTTTCCAAAAGAAAAAAAAGTGGACTTAAGTAAGGAAGATCTGAGTTCAAATCCTGCCTTATTTGCTGTATGACCCTGAAAGGTATTTCAACTCTATCAACCTCAGTTTCCTCTAGTGAAATGAGGAGAAATAATAGCACCTACCTCACAAAGTTGTCTGTTGTGAAGATCAGTAAGATAATGTAAAAAAGAACTTTGCAGACATCAAAATAAATAAATAAATATTGTTATTCTTCTGGAAATAACCTTATATATACTTAACCTGGCACAGGCTGCTCTCTGTTCTCATATACTTCTAGTAGAGAGACCTTTGAAGATAGGGATTATTTTGGTTTTTGTCTTTCTAACCCCAGCACCTAGTACACCTTTCATATGGAAGCAACTTAATAAATATGTTTGTTGAATTAAACTTCCTTTTTTCTTATTTTTTTTCTGTTTTTCAGTTTTTTCCTTGAGGCAAAAAATACAATATGTGTGAAATCATGAAAAACATATTTCCCTATTAGCCTTGTTGTGAAAAAAAAAAGGAAAATAAAGAGAAAAAAACATGCTTCAATCTGCATTCAGAGGTCATCAGTTCTCTCCCTAGAGGTGGATAGCATTTTTCATTATAAATCCTTTGGAGTTGTCATGGATCATTGTATTTGATCAGAGTAGTTCAATCTTTCACAGTTGGTTTTCTTTAATTGCTATTACTGTGTACATTGTTCTTCTGGTTCTCATTCTACTATGCATCAGTTCATATAAATCTAAAAAAGTTTTTCTAAAACCATACCCTTAACAAGAGTTATTTCTGCCACAATCATAATTGTGAGCTCTTCCTCTATTGATGGACATATCCTTAGTTTTTAATACTTTGTTATCACAAAAAGAGCTGCTATCAGTATTTTTGATTATATGGGTCTTTCTTCTTTGATCCCCTTGGGGTATGGACCTAATAGCAGTATTGCTGAGTCACAAAGGGTATATGCAATTTTATAACCCATTGGGTATAGTTCCAAATTATTCACCAGAATGGCTGGGGTAGTTAACAGTTCCACCAACTGTGCATTAGTGTACCTCATCCCTGCCAGTATTTGTCATTTTCCTCTTCTTTAGCAAATTACCATGAAGTGGTACCTTAAAGTTGTTTTAATTTGCAATTATCTGATTTAGAACATTTTTATAAGACTATTTATGGCTTGTATTTCTTCTGAGAACTGCCTGTTGATATCCAATGACCATTTATCAATTGGGGATGGCCTTCATTTTTTGTAAATTTGGGTCAGTTCCATATTCATGTATTTGCATACACATTAATGAAATGAGTCTTTATCAGAGAAACTTGCTGTAAAATTTCCCCAGTCATTTTCCTACTAATTCCAATGGCTCTGATTTTATTTCTGCAAAACCTTTTTAATTTTGTGTATTCAAAATTATCCATTTTACTCCTATGTTCCCTCTCTATTTTTTGTTTGATCATGAACTCTCCCCTATTCAAAGGACTGACAGGTAATGTTTTTCTGTGCTTCCCTAATTTGCTTATGATATCACCCTATACATATAATTTATAAATCCATTTTGAGCTTATCTTGTGATATGGTGTGAGATGTTTATCTGTACTTAGTTTTTTCCAGATACACTTTCAAGTTTTCCCAGCAGTTTTGTCAAATGGTGACTTCTTGCCCTAGTAACTGGAATCTTTGAGTTTATCAAATACTAGGTTACTGTGGTCATTTGTTTCATTATTCTTGATACTTAATATGTTCCATTGATTATTTCTTCTGCAGGACCAAAGTGTTTTGATGATTACTACTTGGGAGAATAGTTTGAAAGTTAGGTTTTCAAATTGTGATACTAGAAAAGACTTGAGAGCCCCTTGAACAGCAAAGTGATAAAATCAGTCAATACCTAATATATTAATTCAAAGTATTTGCTGGAAGGTCAAATATTGAATACTGAAGCTGAAGCTTAACAATTTTGGCCACACAAGGAGAAGACAGGACTCAATGGAAAAGACCCTGATATTGTGTTGGAGGGAAGGCAAAAGGAAAAGGGGAGGACAGAGGATGAGATGGATAGATAGTGTCATGGAAACAATGCATATGAACTTGAACAATCTGTAATGATGGTGGAGGCTAGAAGGGCCTAATTATGTAGTCCATGGTGTCATGAAGAGTTGGACATGGCTTAACTGTTAGGTAGCACTGTAAGGCAGTCTTCCTTTATATTTTTTCATTAATTAATTCCCTTGATTTGATTTACTTGACCTTTTCTTCCTCCAAATGAATTTTCTTGGGTTTTTTTTAGCACTATATTTTTTGGGAGTTTTATTATTATGGTAAATGTAGGTGTTATTGTCATTTTTATTATATTCATAAGCAATGACTATTTCACCAGTTTTTTAGATATGTTTTTATTTATCTGAAAGGTGTTTTGTAAATTGTGCTCATATAATTCCTGTATGTGTGTCTTGACAAGGAGACTCCCTAATATTTTATATACTCTGCAGCTATTTTTTATTTAAAGATTTTATTTATTTGTTTTTCCAACTACATGAAATCATTTGTTCTTGCAAGGTTTTGAGTTTTACTACTTTTCTTCCCCTCTCCCTTCCCTCTGGATTTCATTGGGTTTTAAAAAATTTTATAATTGTATTTTGATATCATTGATTTTCTTTATAATCCTATATATTTTATTTTGTGCATTTAAAAACATTACTTTAACAGGGGGACCCCATAGGCTTCATCAGACTAATAACAGTCCATGCTTCAAAAAAGGTTAACCCTTGTTTCAGAGGAATGGCAGCATAATACATAGTTATCCATTCTTCTCTCACTAGTAACAATCACATCTTTTTTAGTTATGTTAAACTCCATTGTAGTATGAGAAGCCTAGGAGTTGAGGCCTTCTGATCTGAGGAAATGAATTCCATACCAATCTTCATGTAGGGCTAAAAGTGTTGGCATGCCTGTGTCTGGTTGTAAGAAAGCTAATGTTTTCAATCAGAAATGATAATGAAGAATTTTCAGGTGACACAGTTTTTTCTTCCCTGACTTACTAGTTCTAAATAATTGAAATTCTATAATCAACTCTTTATCATGATACTTGATAGCAAATTGCTCCAGTAGAAGGTAACCTAAATTTTTGATTCTTTATACTTATAACTCCAGAGCCCAGTTCACAAGAGTTTGATAATATTTACTGAATAATTACTACTCTTCTTGTCCAGGTTCCTTTCTATAAAAATGCCATATCTAAAAGAAGTACTCACAAATAGTTGGCTAGATTGTGCTCTTGTAATGTATGTGTTTCAAAACCATGGGGAGTAGTATCAAAGTAGTCATTGCCAATCCCACAGATGAAACATTTTGTCTAGAAAAAGAGGATATAAAAGTATTAGCAATGTTAGTCCTACTGATAAGTACTTGGTCACAACAAATAAAATTTCAAGGAACCCCTAAAATATCTCTTACAAATTTTCACCATTAGACTTTTATTGCATTGAGTTAATAAACTGCCCTTAAAATATAAAAATTTCCTGGAGAATTTAAACATAGTTGGGAGGAAAAGGTGATTTGGATTATTACCAGGAAGCTATTAGGGTAGGTAAACCCAGGTGGGATACTGCAGGTATCCAGAGAAGTCAGAAGACAGCACCTTCATTCCTGGTAATTTGGGTATCATTTACCTTTTCTGTCTAGGTCTTGGTGTCCTCATCTGTAAAATGAGAAGGGTTAGCCTACATGACCTCTAAGTTTCCTTCCTGCTCTAAATTATCCAATGAGGGCACTGAAAGATAGTAGGAGAGAGCCAATTAAAAGGACACCAAATAAGCCTTATCTAATTCATAATTTTGTATAGACTTGACTCTGGATAGACAAAAAAGCATAGTTGGACTTGAGAGATATAATATGAGGAAGTGATAAGCTTATGAGCCTTCATGTCAAAGACTCAGGTCCAGTCCCGCTCCTAAACCCATGACTTGGGTCACATTTTGTGATTCTTTTCTAAAGCTCTGTCCTCTATACTCTAAGGCTGTCTATATAAAGCATACCTCCATGTCTTCTCTCACTTGTTCTTGCTGGTCTCTCAGTTCTCCAAAGGCATCAATGATCAAACCTGGGATTTTAAATACAAAGAAAATTAAAGCCCCCAAATGATGGACATACAAAAAGTTATATTAGAGTTGAAGAAGTGGTAAAATTCTATTTCCTTTTCATTCAAGGTCTCGGGATTACTAAATGAGTGCACCTGAACAAATCTATTCATGGTTTAAAAACAAATTCAAACATCCTTCTTGTTTTATAGATGAATCCTGGATATGACTCTTCTCTTTAGCTTGTACTTATTATGCAATATAAATTTACATCTGGAAAACTGTTCAACAGCTACTTGAAAATACAGATCAGGTCAGAGGCAAGGAATTATAGGAGTTACTATAGTAAAACAGAAAAAAAGAGGTTGTGAAACCTGCCTTCATCATTATTAATGTCTTAACAAAGAACTTGATTTTTTTGACTTTCCGTAGTCTAAGCTGCCTCACATTGGTTAAGTTGGAATAATTAAAAACTACCAGCATTATGGGGTATATCAAAAATGTTTATGAATGACCAGTCAATGACACTGAGCATCTGTATGCCTAGGAGGAAATCTATGAATAAGCCTTAAATAATTTAGCAGAAAATAATAATAAATTCACAAGTGAAATTCTATCTATTTAGACCATATCTTTGGATATATAAAAATAATTAGTTGTATTATTGGCAATCATACCTTGAATGATGGCCAGTAGGATAACAATAACAAAAAAGAAGAATGTAATATCAAAGACAATCCGATACATTTCATAAGGATCACCAGCAGGGTCTTCGATTTCATCTCCAATGCCACCCCCAGCTCTTACTCCAACATACATATGGAATAGGTAACACTAGAAAAAGAAGAGGGTTTGACAAAGCAGAGAATTTTTAAAAATCAAAATAGGATTACTAAATGGATATACCTGAAGATTAACAGCAAAAACAAATCTATTCACAATTTAGAAACAAATTCAAAAATCCTTGTTGTTTTGTAGATGAATCCTGGATATGATTCTTCTCTTTAGCTTGTACTTACCATATCCAGGATTCATCTACAAAACAACAAGGATTTTTGAATTTGTTTCTAAATTGTGAATAGATTTGTTTTTGTTTAGTAATCCTGAAACCTTGAATGAAAAGGAAATAGAATTTTTATCACTTCATCAACTCCAATATAACTTTTTGCAAGTCCATCATTAATGGTGAGCTTTCAGATAAAATTCATTGAAACAAGCAATTTTTTGAAGATAGGCATGAAAAGAATTAACTCACAATCTAATGATGATATTTGTTGATGCAAAGATTGGCTGCCTCTATTCCTCTAACCACTACTCATTAAAGCTACTTCCAGTCATGCCAGATTGAGATCTGATGGCACACCATCCACTTTTCAGAGGTTGCCAATTCTAGCATTGAGACTGTGGTAAGTAAATTGGTATGCCTTCTCTGTATGCTATATCTAGCAATATTTAATATGCATATGGCATTGTCTTTATGTACAAGGTTAGTAGTACTAACTTATTAAGGATCTAACTGTGATAGTGTCACTTTCTGTCTTGTCAGTCTTTTTGTTTAAAAATTAAAAGAGTAGGAAACTACAAAAGTTGAAAAAAACCTTTTAGTATGCAATGCTCAAGATGCCCTTGTCAGGTAAGTTCCAGGAACAGAACATGGTGATGCATGGGGTGAATGCTCTAGAATATACTTTTCTGTGGTCTTGCCAATGTAACTCTAGTGATTCACTGCCATTTTATCTATGTGGTGATGAAGACTAAGAAGCAGATCGTATGTCACTTTTAGTGGCACAAAATCTGGCTTGTAGTGGCTATTCAGAGGCAATAAAAGGTTCTATGAATGGATATTGTTGGAAAATTTTTTTTTATTAATTGAGTTTTCTATGCAAAGTTGCCCAGTAATCCCATGCTTCATTCAAACATCACAGAGAATCAGAAAAAAAAATATGGTATAGTCATCTCACTAAGTTCATAGTTTGAATTAGGCCTTTTAAAAACAACCCTCTGCTGCTTCTAATCTTCCTATTCTGTCAGAAAGGTTATGGGCTCACCCTTTTTTTTTTCCTGGAGTAAAGTCCTTTTGCTTAAAGAGCAACCTTAGAGTTGAGAGATGACAGTGAAGGCTGATCTTGAGTGCATACTTAATTTCTAACAAGCAGTTGATATTATAGGAGTTTGAACCTAGAATAATGGGTGCTACAGGAAAGAACTTTTCATCTGTCCACTCTGACATTTGACAGATGGGAAAACCTGAGACTTAGAAAGGTTAAGTGATTTGTCTAAGAATTACACAGTAGTAATGCATTGTTGGTGGAGCTGTGAACTCATCTAACCTTTCTGGAGAACAATTTGGAATTACGCCCAAAGGGTAAATAAACATGTGCATACCCTTTGATCCAGTAATACCACTTTGGGTCTATACCCTGAAGAGATCAAGAAAAAGGTTTTTGTAAAAACATCACTTGTACAAAAAATATTCATAGCAGCTCTGTTTGTGATGGCAAAAAATTGGAAATTGGGTGAATGTCCATCATTTGGGGAGTGACTGAACAAACTGTGGTATATGTACATTATGGAACACTATTGTTTTATTAGAAACCAGGAGGGATGGGAATTCAGAAAAGCCTAGAGGGATTTGTATGAACTGATGCTGAGTGAGATGAGCAGAACCAGAACATTGTACACCATAACAGCAACATGGGGGTGATGATCAATCTAAATGGACTTGCTCATTCCATTAGTGAAACATTTCAGGGACAATTTGGGGGTATCTGATATGGAGAATACCATCTGTATCCAGAGAAAGAATTGTGGAGTTTGAACAAATATCAAAGATATTAAATTTAATTAAAAAAAAATTATCAGGGGCAGCTAGGTGGCACAGTGGATAGAGCACCGGCCCTGGAGTCAGGAGGACCTGAGTTCAAATCCAGCCTCAGACACTTGATAATTACCTAGCTGTGTGGTCTTGGGCAAGCCACTTAACCCCATTGCCTTGCAAAAAACTAAAACAAAAAAAAAGCAAACAAAAAAACCAAAAACTTATCTTATGTAATTTTGCTATCTCTTATATTTTATTTTTCCTTAAAGATATGATTTCTCTCTCAATACATTCAATTTAGATCAATGTATAGCATGAAAACAATATTAAAACTAACAGACTGCCTTCAGTGGGGAGTGGGGGGGAGGGAAGTGAGATTAGGGGTAAAATTGTAAAATTCAAAAATAAATAAATTATAAAAAATTAAAAAAGAATTACATAGTAGTAGTGAGCATAGACCCAAGACTGAGTGGTCTGACTGTTATTCTAGTAGGAAAGTTAAATTTCAGGAGTTAGTGAAAATAAAGATGTATATTCCCATCCAAATTGAAAGTTCTTCCCCAATAAATTATTTAAGAACCTCCTGGGGGTCCCATGAATAAGCTTAAGAACCCCCAAAACTAGACCTAATGCTTTGTAAGACTAACTTTCCCTTAGGAAAGTAAGGCAATCTTTTCAGTCACTATTTCTTTTAGGACATATACTCATCATATAAACAAGGCATACTGTAAAGATCAGCATTATTACTTACCTCATTTTTCCATTTGGGGTTTGTATCTCTTCCTTTCACTTGACCTGAGGACTCCAAAGATGTACTACCTACCTGCCTCAACCATGATCCTGCTTCTTTTACTTTTTTATCCTATGTGGAAATCATCCCAGCCTTTCATGAACTTTGTTTTTGTCATGTAAAAGACATAGGAAATTTCTTTAGACTACCTCAGTAAACAGAAAATGCTCAAGTTAAAAAGGCTATGCTTCCCAACACTTGAAGATCAAACACTAAAGACTGTAAACACAAGGACTGAATGGTTAAAGTGTTCCATTTCCAATCTTGTTTTATTTTTGCAGATACATTTGGATGTGAGCCTCATCAATATTGATAAGCTTCTCAGGTGAATTTGATTAGTGGTAAAAAAGTGATCTATAAAATTTATGCTATCAAAATTTAATAAGTCATTTAATGTATAACTCCAGGGTCTTCCAGCTGACTTCTCCAAGTCAACCACAGACCCTTATTTTCCTAGGGAGATGGTGTAATATAAGACAGAGCCTAAGACAGTTTTGTTACCGTCATCATGTCATCACATTTCATATCTGGCTCATCTTCATCTTCACTCTTGTTGTAGAACTTTCGGAAGAAGTTGAAAGCCACCACAGTGTAGAGATAAACAACAACAGCCAGGAGTCCCACAGTTAGTACCAGCTGTGCATGGGAGGAGAAAAAAAAGGAAAAGAGACTAGAATCTTTTCTCTTCTGTTTTTAGTATGTCTTCTCTGACTTAAGAGTTCAAAGACAAAATAATTGTTTCTGTCCTAGAAAGAGAGGGCAAGGAAGGTTGAAAAGGAGAAGAGATGACTGGATTCTAAGGAGAGTCTTGAGTGTTTGGGGTCAGAAAAAAGAGGAAATTCCACCCAAATGGGGGAATAAAGTAGAGAGGTAGATAGATGAGGGAAAAAAACCCAGTAAGTACAAAAGTACTTTTTATTGAATAAATGAGTAAATTAATAAAATTGAAAACAGACTTAGGAATCATGGAATATTCAAGGTGTCTTGAGCCAGCAATGAACCTCCATTCTGTGAAGTGAGAGGATTTCATAGATTATTAGAATTGGAAGGCATTGTAGGGGTCATCAAGTTAACCAATCCCACAAACCCCATTTTAAAGGTCAATTGTCTGAGGACCTAAAAAATGATATGAATTGCCCAAGGTTACAGATGCCATGAGTGACAAAATTTGAGACAAGAATCTTTTTTTTCTGACTCTATGAGGCAACTAAATGGTGGATTATTAGAGCATCAGATAAGGAGTTTGGAAGACCTGAGTTCAAATCTTTACATCAGAGACTTTATAGTTGTATAACTCTGGGAAAGTCACTTGACTTTTGTCTCAATTTCCTCAATTAGATGGTGCAGTGGAAAGAATATTTGGCTTGAAGTTAGGAAGACTGAGGTAAAAGCTAGCTCAGTGACCCCTGGACAAATCGCTTAACCCTGTTTTACCTGATCTGTAAAATAAGCTGGGGAAGGAAATGACAAACCACTCCAGTATCTTGTCCAAGAAAACCCCGATGAGAGTTATAAAGAGTTGGCCATGAGTGAAACAACTGAGTAATAACAACAAAATCTTCCATGGCTGTTGTGAGGAAAGAATGAGATAATATTTGCAAAGAACTTTGCAACTCTTTAAGTACTTTATCTGTTTTTATTGTTTCACTGTATTATGCTATTTCCTTATATTCCATATGTGTTTTACCTTAAAAAAACTGGAAAGCCTGCCCAGCATTAATGTGTGCTTCCTTCACACTCTTCATCCCTTCCAGGGAAGCTCAGAAAACTTGGAGGATTAGTGAATTGGATACTTAATCACAACTGTGGAGTTGATGGAAGGAAACAAGGTAGGTGGGCATTTGGAATGATAAAGTTTCCAAATGCCATTTATAGATTTCAGAAATAGAAATGTCCAATCACTTCAAAGCTGTTGAAGCTTTTGTTAGCAGAACATGAATATAATCTGAAATCAATTACCTCAAGAATGTTATATGAAGGGGACAAAAAGAATGGGGCAGTTAAATAGTGCAGTGCATAGAGCACAGGCCCTAGAGTCAGGAGGATCTGAGTTCAAATGTGGTCTTAGACATTTTCTAGTGTGATCCTGGGCAAGTCACTTAACCAAGACTGCCTCCAAAAAATGTTAGTTATACTATAAAATCTTGCTTTGAATGATTATGATAGCTGATATTTAAATAGTATTTTCTGGTTACCTTCACTTTGTACAAATTAATATTTTCTTTAGATAATTATGAGTGATACGACTATTTTATTAGATTGCTTATTAACTATCCATTATCTATTCCTCTCATTTCTTTATCATATTTTTTCTTTGTACCCAATCCTCAGTTCCTTTATAAACCTCATTTCTTTGTAGTTCCTACCTGTTTGCCATTGTGAGTTACAGAAGATAAAATTGTCCTCAGTGTCTTGAAACCCATTGCAATGTCCAGTAAGTGAGCAGCAAAGAAGAAGTTGTTGTAGTGACCAAGGATAGACATAGTCGTGTACCAGGCCAGGTATAAGAAGGACTGTGAAAAGTGTCCAATTGGAAAAAAAGTTAAGCAGTACCTCAAACCCTGTAAAAATTTTTCTATGTCCTGTGATAACTTATTGGACAAAGATATTGGAATATTATATCTAAACTTTGGAGAGGTGAAGCAATTGTCTCATCATTAAGCTAAAGAACAGCATGGGCACAGATGTCGAAATTATGCCATTAGGTTTGGGAATTATCTGTATGAGTTACCATAAACAATACTAAATATGGCAAAATTTGGGGCATTACTTTGCCTTGTCATATTCTATAAATGGAGGTGGGGAGTATCCTTAGTTGGCTTTTGGCTCCATATCCTCTGATAATTCATCCAATCTTTTTCAAGCATCTTTTATTCCACTATTTGGATACTCATTCCCTAAGGGCCTTTCAGCTTCTGAGCCCTTCTTGGGCTTTTTAAAAGGATGATTTCTCTATATGTACTCATTGATGTAATGTGTAAAATCTTACTTTTCTTTAAGCAATTAAAACTTACATTGTCGGTAAAAACAACTCCCAGCTTCCAGATATGATACTTCATATCGATGGAGCTCAGCCTAAAGAGGATCAAATAATTTCAAACTCATAAATGTCAAGAGTCAGTTAAGTATTTAATAAGGAGGAAATTAACCTCTTTCTCCCGTGTTTAAT
Organism: Macrotis lagotis; assembly: GCF_037893015.1. Taxonomy (NCBI): domain Eukaryota; kingdom Metazoa; phylum Chordata; class Mammalia; order Peramelemorphia; family Peramelidae; genus Macrotis; species Macrotis lagotis. The sequence continues at coordinate 191,089,702 of NC_133661.1, forward strand.
AACTGAAACATAGCTTGGAGCTTTATCAACTTGTATAATTTCCTCTGGAGATGCTGAATGATTCAGTTAGAAATCTTGTTCCTTGAATTGGATTTTTAAAATTGTAATTCCTGTACACAAAGAGCTTGCTATCTAACTTTTTCAAAGTTGTTTTTATCATGGATCCCCCTCCCCCACCCCTACACATTTATATACCTTTCACATATAATTAACCAAAGCCTAGATGAGACACCTCAATCAGGAAGAGTGAAAGGGCACATGAAACAGAAGGGTATTAAATGATTTTTTAACCATTTCCCACTTGGCTATCCTTTGAGCAAAAATAATTAATGGCCACACACAGGAAAAAAACACCACTCAACTTCCCTTGGACTAGGAGGAAAAAACCCCCTGAACTTCTTTAGTTAACAAAAGTTCATCTAAGTACCATGATACAAGGGAAGCCTCCTCTGGTTCTGTCTGTTCAACTGGGCTAAAGTCAAGTGCATTTTTATCCAAACCCAGAAGTTCAGCAATACGCTCCGCTCCATAGAGGTCACCATATTTGTTGATCACCTGAAAAATAAAGAAAGACAAAATTAAGGCATACATTTACCATCCACTTTCTGCTTTAAAATAATTATGTTCCAGTATCTCTTGGGATTTTATTAAGCTTGAATGAATTTTCTGTGGAGTCAGGAAAGGACTCAAAATAAAAGCAAAGAAGAAGAAAAGAAAGCCGATGGAAAATCAGGATTCCAAATATTAGATTAAAAACTGTCACATGTAGTTGGTATTTTCTCTTTTTTGGAGAGAGATAAGTTTTTTTGCAAAGTATGACAATGACTGTAAATTAAAATCTCACCAAGCTCTATGGAATACAGGTATCTTGGAATAAAGCCATCATTTTGCACATACAGACAGTTTCTTTCAATGAAGTCACATTAAATTCTATGATATTAAAAAAAATAATCCTAGATGGCAAGAGAATTCATCCCCTCTAATAGAACATACCTTTCTCTTTACAAACTTGTCCCAGTAGTTGCTCGGAAAAGAACTGTAGCAGAGAGAGAAAGAGAGGAGGAAATTCTCAACATTAGGGATTTCAGGAATCTTGACCTTGGCTTTCCAATTCTGGAGAATTGCCTTGGAGAACATTGGCTTGGGTTGTGAAGACTGCATGATTTAGTTGAGTTTTAGCGTTCTCCACCAGTCTGTTTATCTCTGCTCTGGTAACTCTGAACTAGCTGCTGGGTTGTTTTCTTCCATTAACTCAATGGTTAAGAATAAGTTTGCAATAGACTCGGGTTAAGCCAAGGTGTGTGCTAGACATTCAGTTCCACTAACAAAGGGCCTAATAGAAATGTAGAGGATCCCCTTGAAGCACTGCAATCTGTTAACATGTATAGGACACTCCAGGGGAGGTCCTAGATTTGAAGTTTCAAAAAAAACAGATTCAAATATTAGTTCTGACAAACTGCATGATCTTGAGCAAAAATATTTCTCTAAGGCCTAGTTTCTTCATCTGTCACATAGAGGTAATAATTTATGGAACCAGGCTTACAAAGGTGCTGTGAGAAGAGTGTTTGTAAACCTTACAAATGGGAACTGCCCTGTTCTTTCCCCAGCTCCTGTGTGCTCTGTTGGCTTGATGAAATTAGCACTCCATCTTTAGGTGGCACTTCTTTGAGATGCTGACATTTTTTTTGTCCCTCCCATGGGAAAGATGCTCCTGAGCTCTAACCCCACTGAAGATGACTTTCCTCACAGAGCCACTATTTTAAGTTTTTTTTATCTTGTTAATTATCATTCACTTATATTTAACATTCTTTTTTTTTAAATTTAAGGCAATGGGGCTAAGTTGATGCAGAGAATTACAAATGCAGAAAATTTATAATTGGAAACAAATTTTGTAATCTTTAATGCTGTGAGATTTTGTTAATTGTGGAAGGCTGTTTGCTTCTGAGAAGTAAACTGACACCTGTTGTTTGCATCCTGACCTTGCCATTGACACTGGCATGACAGGAAATGATGAGTTGAACTTAGAGGTCACACACCTTGGGGGGAAGCTTGCCCATTGGAGGATACCTGGCCCAAGTATTGGACCACTCCCAAGTACCACCTTTTGTCCAACCTACTACAGAAGTGTATTTAAGAAGAAGCACTGCCCCTTCTGACTTGTTGACTCTATATTCCACCCTGCAGGATGGCTTTCTCTGCCCACATGCTACCAAACTTTGAATTCAGGAGCACCAAGGCCATGTGTCTGGACTAAGCCAGCCCTCATGGCCACCTGTCCTTTCTCTCCCTGCCCCCCCCATCTCTCTGTCTCTGTCACACACACACACACACACACATACACACACACACACACACATACACACACTTCACCTAGCCTGTCCTCAAGGTACTTACTGCTTTTCTAGGAGTTTTAACCTGTTTACTTTGCAATATTTTACAGTAAATCCTGAGAAGTTTTAAAATACCAGGGAACACGTGATTTCTTTCATCTTTCAGTTACCTTCAATTTCTATCTTTAATTGGTGACCTCTAAATCCCATAGGTAACAAAGTGACTTGCCCAAGGTCACACACAGCTAGGTAATTATTAAGTATCTAAGTCTGGATTTGAACTCAGGTCCTCCTGACTCCAGGGCCAGTGCTCTATCCACTGTGTCACCTAGTTGGACCAACAATCATTTTTAAAAATTTTGAGTGCTAAATTTTCTCCCTCCCTCTCATTCATTTCCCCCTCCTTGAGAACTCAGGCAAGCAATTTGATATGTTATGCATGAGAAGTCATGAAAATATATTTCCATATTAGCCTTGTAAATGAAATAAAAATGTTTTTAAAATATGCTTCAAAATGCATTCAGAGTTCAGTTTTATCTCTGGTAGATAGAATTTTTCATCATGGGACTTTTATAATTGTTTTTGGATCACTGCCTTGATCACAGCAGGTAAATCTTTCAAGGTCAATCATACTTAAAATATCGCTATTCTGTTTACAATGTTCTCCTGGGTTCTGCTCATTTCACTTTGCATGAGTTCATTAAGTTTTTCCAGGTTTTTCTGAAACCATCCCCATCTTGATTTCTTATAGCACTCTAGTATTCTAAGCATAGGCCAAAATTTTTTCAGCCATTCTACAACTGATGGGCAATCCCTCAATTTCCAATTCTTTGAAACCACAAAAAAGAACTGCCATAAATATTTTTGGACATATACAGTTGTCCTTTTCTTTGATCTCTCTGGAAAACAGATTTATTTTTTGCTAAGTTATAGTTTTATAGTCCTTTGGGCATAGTTTCAAACTGTTTTTCAGAATGGTTGGATTAGTTCATAACCAGCAGTGAATTACTGTCCCAAATTTTCAGAGACCCTCTGTCATTTGTTATTTTCCTTTTCTGTCATGTTAGATAATCTAATGGGGTGAGATGATATCTGTCAGAATTGTTTTAATTTGCATTTCTCGAATTAATAATGATTTAGATAGCTATCACTGATAGCTTTGATATCTTCTTAAAACTGTTCTTATCCTTTGGTCACTTATCAATTAGAAAATTGGGTATATTTTTATAATTTTGCCTTAATTCCCTATATATTTGAGCAATTAGGCCTTTATCAGAGAAACTTGCTGTAAAAATTTTCCCCTCAGTTTCCTATTTTCCTTCTAGTTTTGGATGCATTAATTTTTGTTGGGGCAAAAGTTTTTTAATTTCAAAAACATAAAAATTATCTGTTTTATTTCCTGTAAATTTCTCTATCTCTTGTTTGTTCCTAAACATTTCCTTTATGTGTAAATCTAACAGCTACATTTTTCCTAATTTATTTACATCATATTTTATGTCTAAGTTATTTATCCATTTTGACCTTATATGCTGTGAGATGTCTATTTTCTGCCAAACTGTATTCCAATTTTCTCAGCAATGTCTTGTTTTACCCAAAACACTTGATTCTTTGGGTTTATCAAATGCTAGTTTACTAAGTTCATGTTAATTGTAAACCTAATCTATTCCTCTAACCCACCAATCTATTTCTTAGCTAGTACCAGATTGTTTGATTATTACTGCTTTATAATACAGTTTGAGATCTGGGACAGCTAGGCTACCTTCTTTAGCACTTTTAAAAATTATTGATTCCTTTGCTATTCATGACATATTTTTCTTCTATATATATTTTGTTACTATTTTTCTAACTATGTAAAATAATTCTTCATTACCTTGACTGGCATAACTCTGAATAAGTGAATTAACTTAGGTAGAATTATCTCTTTTTTTTAAAATATTGATGACCTATCACATCAGCAATCACTATTTCTATAACTGTTTAGATCTGTATTTGTGAGAAAACATTTTGTTTTGACAGGTTGTTTCTCCTATATTTTATATTGTCTGCAACTATGTTAAAATGTGATTTCTCTATCTCTTATTGGTAGTATATTAAAATATTGATAACATATTGTTTTAATTTTATATTCTGCAATTTAGCTGAAGTTATTGATTGTTTTTCAGTTGATTCTTCAGGGTTCTCTAAGTATATCATCATATCATTGGCAGAGTAAAGTTTTGTTTCCCTGTTGCCTATTTTTATTCTATTAATTTCTTTTTCTTGACTCATTGCTGTAGTTAGCATTTCTAGCACAATATTGAATAACAGTAGTTATGATGGGCATCCTTGCTTCACTCCTGATCTTACTGGGAAAGCTTCAGGTTTATCACCATTGCAGATAATATTTTTTTCTTGGTTTTAGAGAGATACTATTTAACATTTTAAAAAAGGTTCCAATAATCAGATGCTTTGTAGCATTTTTAAGAGGAATGGGTTTTCTATTTTGTCAAGAGCTTTTTCTGCATCTATTGATATAATCATACAATTTTTGTTGTTAATGATAAGTTTCTAATTTTCCTAATAATAAATCAACCCTGCATTCCTGGTATAAATCCCACCTGATGGCAGTGTATGATTTTATAGTTTATTGCTGTGATCTCCTTATTAGCATTTTATTTAAAATTTTTGCAATAATGTTCATTCATTAAACAGATTGATCTATACTGATTTAGGTATAAAACCATATATTACAAAAAAGAATTTGATAAGACTCCTTTATCTATTTTTCAAATAAGTTATATAGTATTGGGATTAATTATTCCTAAAATGTTTAGTAGAATTGACATGTAAATCCATCTGGTCCTGGCGATTTTTTCTTAACTCATTGAGAGTTGGTAAATTACTTTTTCTAGGGTAGGATTATTTATTAAGCATTCTATTTCCTCTTCTGTTAATCTGGGTACTTTATATTTTTATAAATATTCAGTTCACTCAGATCATCAATTTTACTGGCATATAATTGGGCAAAATAACTCAATTGTTCAGTTGTTAATTTCATGTTTCTTTATACATTCACCCTTTTCATTTTTGATATTAGTAATTTGTTGGGGGGGTTGGTTAATCACTGGTTTATTTATTTATTTTGTCATAAAACCAGCTCCTAGTTTTCTTCAATTTTTTTTGGGTTTCAATTTTATTAATATCTCCTTTTAGTTTCAGGATTTTCAGTTTGTGTTTAATTGAGGATCTTAACTTTGTTCTTAATATTTTAGTTACATGCCCAAAATGATCTGCTCCTTCTCTCATTTATTGATGTAAATTTCCCCTAAGCACTGCCCACAAATTCTGGAATGTTATTGTTGTTATTCTCACTAATGAAAGTATTGATTTCTCTCTATGATTTGTTAGGATTATTTAGTATTAGATTATTTAGTTTTAATGGACTTTTTTCTTTTAGGTTTTTGCAAGGTAAATGGAGTTAAGTGGTTTGCCCAAGGCCACACAGCTAGGTAATTATTAAGTGTCTGAGACTGGATTTGAACCCAGGTACTCCTGACTCCAGTGCTGGTGCTTTATCCACTGCGCCACCTAGCCGCCCCTTTAATGGACTTTTAATCCATACTTCCATGATCATTTATTGCATTATGGTCTGAAAAGGGTACATTTCATTTTTCTGCATTTAGTTGTGAGGTTTTTATGCTCTGATAATTTTTTTCTGAAGATGCCATATTCAGCTGAGAAAAATGAATATTCTTTTCCATTTCAATTCAGTTTTCTCCAGTGTTCTAGTATATCTAACTTTTCTAAGATCCTATTCCATATCCTTGATTCCCTTCTTGTTTATTTTATGGTTAGATTTATCTTTGAGAGGGGAAATTTGAGGTTTCCTGCTTATAATAAAATTCTGTCCATTTCTTCCTGTAACTTCCTGTTACTTCCTGTTAACTTTAAGAATTTAAATGCAATGCTATTTTGTACATATATTTTTAATGTTGATTCTACTTCATTATCCTTGGAAACTTTTTAGCAAATGTAGTTTCCCTGCTAGTCTCCAATTGATTCTGTTTTCTATATTTACTTTTTATTATGATAAAATTCTTAGAAAATACATGTATCTTATTTCCATATAGAAAGTTTAGTTTCTTCAGTTTAGTCTTCATGATTTCTCCTTCCTGTTTATCTTTTTATGGGAAGCTAGGCAGAGAAATGGATAGAGTACTGGCCTTGGAATCAGGAGGATCTGAGTTCAAATCCAGACTCAGACACTTGATATTTTCTAGCTATGTTGACCTTGGGCAAGTCACTTAACCCTGTTTATCTTGTATCCAGGGTCATCTCCAGTTGATCTGATTCATATCTGGCCATTGGATCCAGAGGACTCTGGAGGAGAAAGTGAGGCTGGTGACAGTACCCCCTCAAATCCAATTCATATTCTTGTCATGGCATCATCTCCTCTTATTTCGTGGTCTTTTTTTGAGAATGAAGGACAAACATGGTTATCTTTTTATGCTTCTCTTAAGTCTTGTATTGGAAAGTCAACTTTTCTATTCTGTATTCTTTTATATAAAAAGTGTTATTTTAAAAAAGAACTTCATTAAATATAAGATTTTCCTTTGAAGGATTATTCTCAGTTTTGCTGTTAGGTTATTCTTGGTTATATTTCCAGTTCCTTTGTCTTCCAGAATCTCATAGTCCATGTTTTAGGCTCTTTTAATAAGGTTTTGCATTGTATTTGAATAGCTTCTTTCTAGCTACTTGAGGAATTTTTTTTCTGTAACCTAGGAGCTCTGCAAATTGGCTATAATATTTGTGGTAGTTTTCATTTTGTGATTTCTTTTAGGAGGTGATTGGTGGGTTCTTTTATTTTCTATTTTACTTTCTGGGAAATTTTCCTTGATAATGTCTTTAAATATCAGTCTGGTCTCTTTCAAATAATTCAGCAATTCTTAAATTAAATTATCTCTCCTGGATCTATTTTCCAATATCTTCCCAATGAAATATGAATGGTGAAACTTCTTTGTTTCATTCTTTTTATTTCATTTTGTTGATGTCTCATGCAGTCATTAGCTTCTACTTGTCCAATTCTGATTTTTAATTTTCTTTCTGAAAGCACTTTTCTCTGCTACTGAACTATGCCCAGAGTGGATAGACAATGGAGTTACCAAATATTGGCTGGTCCTGCATCAAAAGCTAGCACAGAAGTCCCTTGTAATGTCTGGAATGAGAGCTCTCAAAACTGCTGATGTTTTTGTGTGTACCACCTATTCTCTCCATTGATGTTTCATTCACATGGACTCTGAATCTCCTATGTTATCTTGGTCTGGAATTATAATCTCACTCTGAATTTCTGTTTCCTCTGTCTCTCCAGATTTCAATTTGAGGTGTTATTTTAAAGGTTTTTGGTAGAGAAATATTGGGAGAGATCAGTTGAGTGCTTTCTCTATTTCACCCTTTTGACTGTACCTCCAGAAATCTTCAAGTCACTTTTTCTAGGAAATAAATGGATCTCCTAAACATACCTCTCTAACTGGTCAACCCACTGACAGTTTGAAATATTTGGATTCACTACAAAGATTTCCTTTTGCAAACCAGGCTTTCTTGGAGAATGCCTTGGTAAGTCAGATTACATTTCAGAAGTGTGTCCTAAGCAGCTTGTCATTCTTTCTTCCATTAACTTGGTATGAATGACAGCTATTATTTCTTTGAACTGTATTCCAGGCCTTTGGAACACATGCAGAGTAGAGCTAGTTCTGATCCTTGACATCTTCTACTGCTGCTCCTTTCCCCTTCTTACACATCAAGAAATAGTGCAAGACAAAAACAGTTGGTTAGTGTCCCAGATTTCAAAGTAATACATTTCTCCAAAGGATGTCATCCCTAGACTGAATATTCAGTATTTACAAGCTGAACACTTACTTAGCATTATATACTCAGCTCCCTTTACTTTACTTCTAATAAATAATGTTAATTATATTAATCAACAATATTAAAGCAGAATTAGAGTAATTATCTGCCAACAAAAGTAAATCTTAAACCAGAAGAAAAATTGGTTAATTTTTTCCAATTTTTTTCTATTCTGTCCCTTACTTTTGCTAATAGTGAGTTATTGTGAATCTATATATTGTTATTTTTATCTTAATAATATTTTATTTTTTTCAATTACATGTAAAGATAGTTTTCAACAATCATTTTTGTAAAATTTTGATTTCCAGATTTTTCAACCTTCCTCCTTTCTTCTAAGACAGCAAACAATCTGCTATAGTAACCTCTATATATATATATATATATATATATATATATATATATATATATTTCCATATTAGTCATGTTGTAAAAGAAGAATCAGGAAAAAATGGAAAAAACGTGAGAAAGAAAATTACTTTTCAAAAGTGAAAAATAGTATGTTTATATAGATCTACATTCAAACTCTATAGTTCTTTCTATATAAGAAATGTGGATGGCATTTTCTATCTCAAGTCTTTTAGAATTTTCTTTGATCAATATATTGCCAAGAAAACCTAAGTCTATCATAGCTGATCAACACACAATGTTGCTAGTACTCTGTACAATGTTCTTCCGGTTCTGCTCATATCATACTCAGCATCAGTTCATGTAATTCTTAACAGGTTTTTCTGAAATCTGACTGCTCACCATTTTTTTTTTTTAGGTTTTTTTGTAAGGCAGACGGGGTTAAGTGGGTTGCCCAAGGCCACACAGCTAGGTAATTATTAAGTGTCTAAGACCAGATTTGAACCCAGGTACTCCTGACTCCAGGGCCGGTGCTTTATCCACTACGCCACCTAGCCACCCCCAGCTCACCATTTCTTAAAGAACAATAGCATTCCTTTACATTCATATACCACAACTTGTTCAGCCATTCCCCAATCGATGGGCATCCCCTCAATTTCCAATTTTTTGCCACTACAAAAAAGAAGTACTGCAAATATTCTTGTATATGTAGGTGCTTTTCCTTTTCTTAGGATCTCTTTGGTATTCAGACTTAGTAGTGGTGCTGCTGGATCAAAAGGTATGTACAGTTTTATGGTTTATTGTTGGAAATAATTCATCTCCAAAGGACCTAGCATCAGTCAGCAAGTATTTTCTGAATGTATTTACTGTGTGAGCACAACAATGCTTCAAAGGAAAGGCATGTCTATACCTTCCAGGGATGGACAGTTCAGCTGAAGAGACAAGGCATATATACACATTTGCAGGCTCAGGACACACCGACAAGTTTGTCCCCTGTCCTGGGGCTCTGACTTTGGTCCAAGACCATTTAATCCATGGACCAAGTACTAGGGGAAAACTGCTTATTAGATTGGTCCCATGGACTTACTCAGCCACTTCATGATAATTATTCCTTCCAATTATTTATACAGGCTACCTTGGGATCCAGCTGCTTTATTAAAGAAGTTGAAGTGATAATCCCAGAAACTAAAGGAAGTTTCTCACTGCATTTCTTAGTTGTCTGTGAGTGTTTGTGTATGTAAAGGGGGGGAGCAGTCAATGATTTCCCTTACTCTTCTTAACTCTACAATCTGATAATCATTCTCATCATTCAACTAAAATTGTTTTTTCCAAAGTTACAAATGATATCTCTTGATAGGCAAATGCAGTAGCCTATTCTTTTAATATCTTTTTTTTAGGTTTTTGCAAGGCAAATGGGGTTAAGTGTCTTGCCCAAGGCCACACAGCTAGGTAATTATTAAGTGTCAGACCGGATTTGAACCCAGGTACTCCTGACTCCAAGGCTGGTGCTTTATCCACTATGCCACCTAGCCGACCCTGTAGCCTATTCTTAATCCTCATTTTCTTAACCTCTCTTGTAACCTTTGACACTGTTGTTAACTCTCTTCTTGATACCCTCTTTTCTCTAGGTTTTGTTGATATTGCTCTCCCCTGGTATTCCTTCTACCAGTTTGATCATTCCTTCTTAGTCTCCTTGGCTAGATTTTCATCTAAGTTTTACTCCCCAAAGAAAGGGAAAGAGTGGGGAGTCTGATTGAAATACATGTTATAGCAGTTTATAAAATATGAAGTGGAAGATATTCCCCAACCATTTATAGAGACAAATACTAAATGTCTAAAAAAAAGTCCTCTTTCCAAAATAGAGTATTGCCTTTCAGAATCCGCATGCCTTTCAGAAATCAACAAACTACAACAAATAAGAATCAGAATAATAGTCATAAATTATTTAGATGTGTGATTTGTATCTACTGAAGATGAGATAATGTGGTAGACATAATAATACTAGATATGGGGTCAAAAGACATTTGACTTTAAACTTTTCCTTGTATTCTTTTGTAGTTCCCCCCCAAAAGCTACCTGTTCTACAAACATGAATTAGGCATGAAACTGGTAGCCTTATTCCCACATAGAGAAGGGAATATTAAACAATAAAGAATCATAGAACAATTAAAAATCAGCTGAGATACTATTAACCAGTCTCATTAAGACATTTGCAAGAAAAAAAAAGCGAGAGAGAGAGAGATTTATTGTCCCCCAAGACTCTTTCCTGAACCATTTTCTTTCTATTTTACTTGGTGATCCCATCAGCATCCCTGGATTGAATAATCATCTCTGTGCAGATAACTCATTTATTTAACCACCCCAGACTCTCTTTTGACTTTCAGATTCATTTTCAATTGCCTATTAGACATGTCAAACTAAAAATCCCATAGGTTTCCTATACTTAACATATCTCAAAGTGAGTAGAAGATCTGTCATCTAAAATCCTCGTTTTTTTTCCAATTGATGGTTACCACCACTGTTTGACTCATCCAGTTATTATCTTTAACTTCTCACTTTCTTCATCCCTACATACAATCAGTTGCTGTCTTTTCATTTCTACTTTTTCTTCTGACATTGAAGCCAGCCTAGTGGAGGCCCTCATTACATCATGCCTAGATTACTGCAATTATCTATCTGCTAGTGGGTCTCCTTGTCAAATTCCTCCCCATTCCAATCCATTCTTTAATCACCTATCAGGTGCAGGTCTACACATGTAAACCCCCTACTCAACAAATTCCTATGACTCCTTTCTTTTAGAATCAAACAAAATTCTCTCCCTCATGTCAAGTAAATCAACCTCCTGCATGGTCTTTCCTAGTTTTCCTTAATGAGATTACACAAATTTATTTTGCACACATTGTATTTTCCATTGGATTGTGTACATTTTATTTTAGTTTTATTTCTTTTTTATTTATTTAAAGCAATAGGGTTAAGTGACTTGTCCAAGGCCACACAGCTAGGCAATTATTAGGTGTCTGAGGTTGTATTTGAACTCAGGTCTTCCTGACTTCAGGGCCAGTGCTCTATCCATTGCACTATCTAGCTGCCCCCCCCCCCCAGATTGTGAACTTCTTAAGAGCAGAGATTATTTGGGGGGGGTCTTTTTTGCACATAGTAGGTGCTTCATAAATACTTGCTGATAGTTAAGATTAGTCTAAGGAACAGAAACCCCACATTTGTATTTATGTTCCAACACCTGAGAAAAAGGAGATCAAAGACCTCCCCCCCCCCCTTTCTATTTTCTTCTTTTATAGATAGATACTCACGGTGTATTGATGACTAGGCGATCCCACTGCCCTTTGATGTCATCTTCTGAAGGCTGTTCAGTGATATACAAACCATCAAACTCCAACTTCCTGGCTATTTCCTTTTCTCTTTTGAACACCACCAAAGGGACCTGAGAAATAAAAGAAGAGTCAGGGAATGAATTTCTGATGAAAGCAACTTCTCCATTCAGTTATTTCCACAATAACTCTTTAAACATCTGGGGCAATATCTTCTTTTGGAATATCCATATGGATGAGAATTTATGATCTGCTTGTACTGAAAATTTAGCTGTTAGCAAAAAGGTCATCCATGTGAAATTAAGGCTCAGTAAATATTCTTTTTCAGCTATACTACTGTCAAGATATAATCAGGTACCACTTTCCTTGTACATGAAAACTTTCTTGATTCTCCCCCTATATTTCCAATCATGCTATATCCATTAGATAGAACTGCTTTTTTTGGGACCTCAACCTCCCCCAGTAGATTATAAGCTCAGAAGTAGTTCTACATTTGCTTTAGAACAAGCTGTTTATCACCATGCCTAGAACATAATAGTCACTTAATAAATGCCTGATGATTAATTACTTGAACCTTGTCAAGATGTTTGATCCACAGGATTAAGTTTTGCTTTCCCTAGATTTGGTCTGAAGGAATGATTTTTAGGGCAGAAACCTTTAAGGGTAGAAGGAAAACAGTAGAGACTGTACTAGAGTGTGAAATCTCTATTACCCACTCTGAAGGGCCAATAGTTTATGTCAAACCACCTTCTCCCACACAGAAGAGGCTCAGAGAAAAAGTGAGAAGCCATTCTCACCTTTAAGCAGTAATAGCCCACAACACATACAAAGGAGATGATGGTGTGGATGATGGCCAGAGCCCTCAGGGTTGGTGCCATGTACCCAGTACTCTCCTGCAGGACAAAGAACACCATCCCTTCTTCTTCCTCCTCCTCTTCATTGAAGGGAGTCCACAGGTTGGAGTCCTCTGCATCATCCTCAAAGGGCTCCTCAGTTACCTAGTCCAAAATACCCAGACACATTTACACACACACACACACACACACACACACTCTTTTGAAAGGTGAAAGGAGTCTTCCCAAGTAATTCCTTCTTTCCTTTGCATTGCCAACTAATATGAATGAGGACATAGTTGTAATAATAAATTAAAGTTGATTTTATGTTAATAATTAAGTATAGGTTAAAATCTGATTATATTCTATGAAAATAAACATAAATGTAGCAGACTGTGTGATCTGTGTATTTTGTTTGATTGTCAGGTTGTATAAAAACCATGTTTTTTACTTAAGATGAGTTGACTGTATGACCTTGGACAAATCACTTAACCCCATTGCCTAGCAAAAACCAAAAAAAAAAAAAAGGTAAAACAACCAAAGAAAACCCAGAATAAAAGGACATGGTTGAAAATTGTGAATTCCTTTTGCTGGGGCCAGTCTGAACATCAGAATCAATTTAAAAAAGAATATATTCTATGAAGACCATAACATCATAGAATCCTGGTTTGCTATACAAGGCAGATTCATAGAACTAAGCCAAGTGTACCTGCCTATGTCAGGTACAATGGCTCCAAGAAATAGTTTTCACATTGGAGAGGCTATAATGGCCCCAATTTGATTACTTTTATAAAATTGTAGGTCCATGAGCCTCACACCAGAGAAGCACTTTGCCTAAGCAAGTATTATCTCCTCTTCCTCTCCCTCCTGCCCTCCACCCTTGCCTTGTCATTGGCATACTCACTGATATAGACTGAGATATAAATTTAAGCAGAGGAGCAAAATGACATAAGGAATTCCCTGCTTTCCTACCCTCAATTTTGTTTGGCATAGTTCTAGAAAAGTTAACTTTAGAAAAAAGGATGAGAGAGAAATTAAATGTATAATAAATATTGGCAAAAAGGATATAAAATTATCTTTCTTTGCAGATGAAAAAAATGATTTACTCAGAAAACTCTGGAAAATCAGTCATGCAACTAATCAAGATTAACAACTTCAGTAGAGTACAGAATAAATTAACAAGAATAATCAGAATTTCTAAAAAACACCAACAAAAAATCAAGAAGTAATGTAAAGAAAAATTATATTTAAAATAACTAAACAGGGTTTGTATAAATATGGATATGAAGCACACATAGAAATAAAGGAAGACGTTGAGAAAGTTTTATCAATAATGGTTGTATTGTATTGTATTGTATTACTATAATAAAATACATCTAAATTAACTTACATTTTAATGTCATAATAGTCAAAATCTAAAGAGATTTCCTTATAAAACTAAATAAATGTTTTGGGAATAATAAAAGATATAAACTTGAAAGGGAAACTTTTGAAAAAGCAGGAATGAAAAGAGAAGAATAAAGAATTAATCATTAAAACTTTGATACTTAGTAAAAAGTAGAAAAGTAGATAAATGGAACAGATGAGATAACCTAAGCAGGAATTAGTTATAATTGAGTGCAAAGTTTAATAATTTTAATAACAAATGATAGAAGGGTGACTACTTGAAAAGAACAACTATGAAAACTGGAAAGTTTGAGGAGAAATTAGCTTTAGACAACATCTAACATGATAAATTACAATGGTATCTAAATAGATATAGAACCTATATAAAAAGGCATTTTTTAAACTTAAAGTAAAAAAATGATGAAGCCATCATATTTAGGGTGAGCATTCTTAATAAAAATAAAATAAGGGGGAGGCTAGGTGGCATAGTAGGGGGCGGCTAGGTGGTGTAGTAGATAAAGCACTGGCCCTGGAGTCAGGAGTACCTGGGTTCAAATCTGGTCTCAGACACTTAATAATTACCTAGCTATGTGGCCTTGGGCAAGCCACTTTAATCCCATTGCCTTGCAAAAAAACCCAAACAAACAAACAAATAAATAAGTAAATAAAATGAAAATTTAAAAAGGAAAAAGGTGCTCCTAAAAGATAAAATGGGCAATATTGATTGTATAAAATGAAAAGACTTCTGAATAGATTAATGTGGATAGTAGAAGAGAAACAGTTAACTATCACATATCTCTGATAAAAATCTGATGCAATTGATAAAATATATAAGATCAAGAACTAATATACACAAATATTCAAAGAATATTTTTTAAAAACTGATGCAAACAACTCTAAGCTTTTATCATAAATTCCTAAAAGTGGCTAAGATGATCAAAAGAACAGAAAAGTCCATATTTTAAGGTCCTATAGGAAGACAAGTACATGATTCAGAATAGGAGAGTTAAGAATTGGCCCAATCATTATGGAAAACCATTTGGAATTATATGAGAAAAGTCATTAAACTATTCATACCCTTTGATCAAATTAACTTACCCAAAAGAGATAAAACAAACCAACAAAAAGTAGATCCAATATATGCCATGATATTCATAGAAGCACTTTTTTTGTGGTAGCAAAAAAAATTTATTATAAACAAAGTGGGAACTACTGATTAGGGAACAGATGAATAAATTGTACTATGTGAATATAGTGAAAAATTGTTGGACCATTAGGAATGAAGAATTCAGAGAAATGGGAGAAGATGAATGTAAAGCAAAGTAAGTAAAAGAAGAAAAAATAATAAACAATGACTACATTCATCTCAATAAAAACAAGACAGAAAAGAAAATGAACTTTAAATGTAATGATCACACTTGGTCCAGAAGAACAAATGAAAAAAAAATACCTCCACCCTGGTGGAAGAGAGCAGGAGGAGACCACAGTTGCAGAATGTCCTCCAACACAATAGCTGTGTCCAGGGGCTTCACTTACTTCAGGAAAGGGTTTCAATGAAGATGTCAATCAGGAAATGATTGAAAATGAATAAAAACAAAAGGTATCCAGGGGCTTCCAGGGTGGAACCAAAATGACACCTGGCAGTTAGTATGCTCTCTAAGTTTTTCCCTACATTTCTAAACAGATGTTAAAGCCACAAATCTTACCCCCCCCCCCCCAACAAAAAGATTGAAACAAGTTTTCAATTGTAGATGTCATGGAGGCTTTGATGAAGTTTTGTCACTTCAGGGGAAAGGAAGAAATAAAGCCCAGCCAGGCAGAATAGTGGGAAAGCCAGCCAGAGGCTTTTAGCCATCTTGCAGCCTAGGGCCCTGCAGGTGGACAGCAGCCCAGGTCCCGGCAGCTGGACAGCAAGCCAGCCAGCTGGGCAGGTCCTAATCCCAGACAAAGTCTGAACCCTGGGAACATTGGTACAAAAGACAGGACTGGGTTGTGAACAAACCACTGTACAGGCAGAACTTGGACAGAAAGGGGAAAACACACCTCTGCATAGGCAACATTTTGGTCAGTGATAAGTCAGGGATCAGACCCCAGTCCCAACACAAAAAGCTTGGGACTATATTTCCTATATCCCAAAAGCAGAACTCAACAATCAAAATTAGTAAAAACTTAAGAGTGTTAATCTTAGAAAGCTACTACATAGATAGAGATGATAAAAATGCTACCTCAGAAGAAAGAAAGCAGTAATAAATTACCTACATAGGAAGTCTCAAACAAGTCTATGAATTGGACTCAAATCAAAATCTCATAAAAGAGCTTAAAAAAGAATTGAAAAACCAAAGAAGAGAAGAAAAAAGAAAAGTGGGAAAAAGAAATGAGAGCCATGTAGGAAAATTATGAAAAATTGACCAAACAAATCAACTCCATTAGAAGTTAAAAAATAACCAACTGAGGGGCGGCTAGGTAGAGAAGTGGATAAAGCACCGGCCCTGGAGTCAGGAGTGCCTGGGTTCAAAGCCGGTCTCAGACACTTAATAATTACCTAGTTGTGTGGCCTTGGGCAAGCCACTTAACCCCATTTGCCTTGCAAAAACCTAAAAAAAAAAATAACCAACTGAATGTAACTCTTCAAAAAATAAAATTGACCAACTGGAGAAGGAATGCAACTCATCTAAAACTCAAACTGATCAACTGAAAAGGGAATACAACTCAGCAAAAATTAAAATTAATCAACTGGAAAAGGAAACACAAAAGTTAACTGAAGAAAATAAAACCCTAAAAATTAGAATCGGACAAATAGAAACTAACGAATCTATGAGTCACCAAGATTCCATCAAACAAAAAAAAACCCAAAAGGTAGAAAAAAACTGAAGAAAATGTTAAATACCTTTTTAGGAATAGCAAATGATCTGGAAAATAGATCCAGTAGAGAAAATTTACAAATGATTGGTCTACTAGAAAGCCTAGATCAAAAAAAGAACCTGGAAAATATATTTGAGGAAATTATCAGGGAAAACTATCCAAATATAGTAGCTTAAAAAAATAACCCTTGAAAGTACACACAGAACCCCTCCCAAAAGAAACCCCCAGGATAAAATTCCAAGAATTATGATAGCCAAATTCCAGAATTCTCAAATAAAGGAGAAAATACTACAAGCAACCAAAAAGAAGCAATTTGAATACAAAGGAACCACAATCAATTACACAGAATTTATCAGTTTCAACATTAAGGATTTGGAGGACCTGGAATATGATATTTTGAAGGGCAAAGGACCTTAGATTACAACCAAGAATTTACTACCCTGTAAAATTCAGCATATTCTGTCAGGGAAAAGATGGATGTTCAATGAAATAGAGGACTTCCAAAATTTCCTTATAAAAAGATCAGAACTGAACACAGAATTCCATCTTTTAATACAGGACTCAAGAGATAAAAGGTAAACAAAAAGGGGAAAAAACACAAATATTAGTCAAGTACATTAAGTTGTACACACCCCTATAGGGGAAGATAACATTATATTTCTCTTAGGATCGTTAAAGGGTTGAATACAGTTGATTATACTATATATATGTATATATACAGTTGAATACAGTTGATTATATTATATAAGGATATGGTTAGTTCTTATCCTTTGTTATCAAAGAAAACCAAAATGACATCACTATGTTTGAGACAAATTACAGTGAGTCTGACTATGGCTGATTAGACCAATATGAGATTGGAGTGCTCTACCACAGACCAGGCACAAATAACACCTGGGGTGCATACTGTGAATGCAAGCATCTCACACTTCCTTTGAGCTACTTTAATTCTGCCTTGCTCATAAAGCTCAGCACTTTCTCTGATGAGGCACCCTGCCTGGGCAGTCCTGTGCCAACATCTCCCATGCCTTATAATCAATTCTAATGTTCTTAAGAGAGGGCTTCAGGGTATTCCAGTACTTATAGTAATTAGAGATTCTATATATAATTAAATCAGAGGTGACTTTAGTAGATACTTGGAGGTTTATAGTTCAATAGGGGCAGGGGTTGTGAAGGTACTTAGAAGGGATGGCCATAGAGAGATTAGGAAGTGATCTTGTCTTAAGTCATGTTTAAGGAGGGTTTTTAGTACCATGGCTGGGCTGCTAAAAGGAGAGTTGGAGAGAGTGTGCCCAATACTTTGGGAAGGGCTACAGGGCTTTGGTTGGAGTACCAAAGAGAAGGAAGAGAGAGTATACTTAGAGGGACTGGCCTCACTTTCCTGAATCTAAAACTTTACCAAAAGCAGTAGTTATCAAAACTGCCTGGTACTGGTTAAGAAATAAAGTAATGGACCAATGGATTAGGATAGGTATAAAAGAAATAGTAGTAAATTACTATAGTACGAACCTAAAGACATCAGCTTCTGGGATAAGAAATCATTATTTGACAAAAATTGTTGGGAAAACTGGAAAATAATATGGCAAAAACTGAGCAGACCCACATTTCACAGCCTTTATCAAAATAAAGTCAAAAGGATACAGGATTTAGACATAAAGGGTGATAGCATGAATCAATGAACAATTCAAGAAATACTCTGTCAGATGTATGAAAAGGGAAGAGATTCATGAACAAACAAGAAATTGAGTACATTATAAATTGCAAAATGGCTATTTTAAATTTAAAAATTTTTGCACTAATAAAACCAATGCTGCCAAGATTAGAAGGAAAACAGAAAACTGGGAATCAATTTTCACAGCTAGAGGTACTGATAAAGGTCTCCTTTCTAAAATATATAGAGAATTGAATCAAATTTATAAGGTTACAAGTCATTCTCCATTTGATAAATAGTCAAAAGGATATGTGAACAGACAGTTTTCATATAAAATTAAAACTATATATAATCATATGAAAAATGATCCAGAAATCATTACTGATTAGAGAAATGCAAATAAAAACAACTATAAGGTACCAACTCATATATATCAGATTGGCCAAGATGACAAAAAAGGAAGAATGATCAATGTTGGAGAGACTGTGGGAGGACTGGAACATTAATGCATTGCCAATGAAGATTTGAACCAATCCAATGATTCTGGAGAATAATATGGAATCATGTCTAAAGAGCTATAAAACTGATCATATTCTTCGACCCAGCAATACCAATACTAGGTTTATGTCCAGAAGAAATAATAAAAATGAGAAAAGTCCTACATGTTCCAAAATATTTGTAGCGGCTCTTTTAGTAATGGCAAAAAATTGGAATTGAGCAGTTGCCCATCAATGGGGAAATGGCTGAACAAATTATGGTATATGAATGTTAGGGAGTACTTATGTTCCATAAGAAATCACGTATGGAAAGAACTGCAGGAACTGATGCTGAGCAAAGAAAGCAAAAACCAAGAGAATATTGTATACATTAACAACAACATTGTGAGTTGATCAACTCTGATAAATGCAGCGCCTCTTAGCAATTCAGAGAGTTAGGAACTAATACTGGGAGATCTATTATGGACAATGCTATCCACATCCAGTCAAAAAGAAAAACAAACCAAAACTAAAAAACCTAAGAATCTGAATGAAGTTTAAGTATTTTTAATTTCTCTTATGTTTTTCCTTCTTCTCCCATGGTTTTCTTTCTTTCTTTTGCCTTAGGCCTAATTCCTCATACAGAAAATGACTAATATGTAAACATGTTAAACACAAATGTATGCATATGTATAATGTTCACTAGACTATTTGGTGCTGAGGGGATGGAAGAGGGAAGAGAGGGTGGAAGAAAGTTATGCATGTGTATGAACATAGAAAAACTTATGTAACATAATAGGAAAAATAAAATAAAATATCAATAAGAAAAAAACAAAAGGTGTCAATGAAATTGAAATAAACAAAGGGAAAGGGAAGGGAGTAAATTGCTTCTATATATTTCTCAAATGAGCTACCCATAGAGAATCATTAAAATATAGAAAGAATGTCATTTGAGGAACCTAGAAATTTGCTGGAGACATAATTTAAGAAAGGAGCCAGCAATAAAACTTAAAATATATGTACACAAATGCATAATGCATGACTAATAGGAAATACAGATCCCAAAAGCAGGCAAGTGAGGATAAATACTAAAGCATGGCATAATCCTGTAAGAATAATATAAAAGAATTCTGAAGTTCAGAATGAGATGAAATCGGGGGGGGGGGGAGCTAAGGTTGATGTTAAAAAAGGGTGGCTTTATTTTATTTTTGTTATTTGAAGGAATAAAAGGTCAAAAAGTATTTAACTAACCAATTTGGTTGGATGGGATATTTTGCCTTTGTTTTCTCCAACCAGGAAAATGATCTTTGGAATGGAAAACAAAATAAATATGGATAAATAAGGAATTAATACCCAAGTTAATTAAGAAGATAGAGGATTTGGGCAGATAGGTGGTATAGTGGAGTGTGAACTGAGCCTGGAGTCAGAAAGACTTATATTTGTAAATTCAAATCTGGTCTCAGACTCTAACTAGCTGTGTGACTTCGCACAACCCTATCTGCCTCAGTTTCCTCATCTATAAAATAAGCTGGAGAAGAAAATGGCAAATAACTCCAGTATCTTTGCCAACAAAACACTAAATGGGGTAATGAAGAGTTGGACAGAAATGAAAACAAGAAGGCAGCACTTTAACTGCTTTAGATGATGCAAAGTTACTTCATTCTAATGAATTACATCAGTATAGAAGTGGTGACAGATGTGACTACTGGGTTTTAGTCAGTGTCCTTGGAATAAAATCATGGAAATGTTAGTGCAACTACAGGACTGGAAAAAGTCTCAGTTTCTTAAAAAAAAAGAAAAGATAATGTAGTCTGAAAACTCTAAGTTAGTGAACTTGACTTGAAATTTGAGAATATTCTAGATCATTATTAACAAGATGATGAACCTAAAGATATATAGGAATCAATATCATTAAAAGACAGTTCTCTTCAAAAGGAACAGGATGTGCAAAACTAACCTTATTTCTTTGTCGACAAAAACACCAAATTTGTATATAGGGAAAATGTGCTGGGGGTTTTTTGATTTTGCTTTTGAAACCAAGTTTCAAACGCAGGCGTTTCCTACTGTGCCCAAAAAGTGCATGTGCTAGTTGGGCTCCTGGAAGCTCTCGTTTGCCAATTTCCCTGGACTGGGCGCTGGGTGGGACTCCTGGGTGTGGGCATTGGCCCATGTTTTTCAATCTGAAGCCTGACACTCAGGCATTTCCTCGTGCACCTGGTTTTCACCTAGGAAGAAGTTCTTTAAAACCTGGCACAGGTGAACCATGTACTATGATCTGGGTTGCTGAACTCCTTCCCAACACTGCCCCCCCCCACTCATTCCCTTTTCCCATTTTCTGGGAAACACTTGCCATTGTCTCCCCACATCCCCATGCGATGGGAATTTTTTTGGGGGAGGGAGGGGCAGGGAAAGAATGGCAAAAGCTTTCTTACAACATTGTTAAATGTACCTGACCAGTTTTGATGCATATTATAAACAAGTACTGGACCTTTTTAATTTTACAAGAACTCATGTCGAGAGTCACATCTTTACAAAAGGCTAATTTCATCTTTTATTTTGCTTGCCTTTCTTTCTTTCTTTCTTTCTTTCTTTCTTTCTTTCTTTCTTTCTTCCTTCCTTCCTTCCTTCCTTCCTTCCTTCCTTCCTTCCTTCCTTTCTTTCTTTCTTTCTTTCTTTCTTTCTTTCTTTCTTTCTTTCTTTCTTTCTTTCTTTCTTTTTCTCTCACCCAGAGAATGTAAAAAGAGTGCAGAATTAAACTAATTACTTCCCTTCCTTCATCCTTTGTCTATTTATCTATCTATACATTTATCTATCTATATATTTATCTATCTCTAACCAACTCTTCCTAGAGAAAATTCATTTTCACACATTCAAAGTATAAAAAGAGTATCCAAAAGGAAACTAATTACTTCCCTTCCTTCCCCCTCCCTTTGTCTATCTATCTATCCATCCATTTATTTCTTTATCCATTTCATCTATTTATCTCATTCACTCACTCAAAATAATTTTCACACACCCAGAGGAAACTGTAAAAAGAGTGCAGAAGGAAACTTATCACTTCCCTTCCTCCCCCACCTCTGTTTGTTTATCTCTCCTCTCTCTCTCTCTCTCTCTCTCTCTCTCTCTCTCTCTCTCTCTCTCTCTGTCTCAGTCTCCATCCCCATCTCTGTTTCTGTCTCTCTCCATCCCCCTCTCCATCTCCTCCTCCCCCACTACCACTGTAAATAGTAGCCTTGAAAACCTGGGCCTCACCCAAGGAAAAAAAACAAGTCCTGTCCCCGGCCCCCCAAGTGTGCTCTGCTGCCTAGTGATCTTCAGTGATTTTGGAAAGCTGTCTCAGAGGTACTTGACTTTGAAAAGCTTTATTTATTTTGTTTTGGAATATTGTGTTTTTCTTCCCCAATGACTTCTCTAGGCATGACAAAAGTATTTTAATTCATTTATTTTCCCACTATATGCAAAGATAGTTTCCAACAATCATTTTTTACAAGGTTTTTGATTTCACGTTTTTTCTTCCATCCTCTCCCTGTTCCCCCCCCATACTCTCCCTGTTCCCCCCCCCCCCATAGAAAGCAACCTAATGTAGGTTCTGCATTGATCATTTCCCTTTATAGTCATATTGGTCAATCTGATAAGTGTGGTGTGATGATGTGCTTCCCTGCAGTTCTTTTACTTTGCCTTTCTCTCATCAATAGTGATTTGGAGCATCTTATGAAAAACCGACTACAGATAGCTTTGATATCTTCATCTAAGAATCATTGTTCTATTGTTTGGGAATGACTTGTATTCTTAAAAGATTTGACTCAGTTCTCTATGTGTTTTAGAAATGAGTCCTTGATCAGAAATGCCAGCTTGCCTCTCTCCTGCCACTCATTCACCCTCTCTCTGCCTCTCTCCTGCCACTCACTCACTTGCTCACTCACCCTCTCTCTGCCTTTCTCCTGCCACTCACTCACTCATTCACCCTCTCTCTGCCTTTCTCCTGCCACTCACTCACTCACTCATTCACCCTCTCTCTGCCTTTTTCCTGCCACTCACTCACTCACTCATTCATTCACCCCCTCTCTGCCACTCACTCACTCACTCACTCATTCGCCCCCTCTCTGCCACTCACTCACTCATTCACCCTCTCTCTGCCACTCACTTACTCACTTGCTGGGAGCCAGGGTCTCTAAGCTGCTTGACACAGTTGCAGCAAGAAAACTCAAGGCGGTCACACCGCCTGATGCAACAACATTTCCTTCTTCAATATATATATATATATGGATTCCATGCATACCAATATTTATAGGTCTATTATTGATTGCAATACTTCCTCACCCTAATAATGGAATGACTATAAAAGGAAGGATTTCAGAGAAATTCCTTGAACAAAACAAATTGTAAACTCTGTCCAAATTTAACAGGACTGCCTCTCCCTGAGGCATACCAAAAGGCTGTTCAACATTATGAAATCTCTGGAAAACCCAACACTGGGAATTCCAAGGAGATTTCAGAAAATGTACAGGGAAAACAGATACAAGATGGGTCAGATAGAAGTCCAGGGAAATTAACAGTTTCCCCCCCTTACCATATACAGGAATATATGAAAAAGATGGTGAAAGAATAGTTAGTATAGGTGACCAATATGTGAACTCTAACAGTCTTAGTTTCATGAGAAAGAATAAAAAATCACAGTAACTGTGGTTTCTACCAACAAGGCCTGAAAGGAAAATTGGTTATTGTAAGAGTTAACAGATGGGTAGAAAAGAATAAAGACCCTCATTATAGATTGTTAAGGGAGTGTAGCGAAGAACATTACACAGAAAATATAAAAAAAAAACTTTCCATGAAAAGAATTGCTTGATTAATAGCTTTAAATGAATTAACAATTATACAATGTAGTAATAAACAAGGTAACAGGTTGAGGTCATCATGGTATGAGTAGGGATAAAAAATCAATTAACTATATGATTGTTAATTAAACTTGTAACCACATGAATTACATGATTGATGATGAAAATCATACACTTTTGTAACCAAGGAAATGAAATGATCTTAGCTTGCTTGCTTGATGCATACATGATTCTGAGACTATAAAAATAAATCCAAGCAGCTGACATTCAGTCAACCTGCTCCTTCCCTTTTTTTCCCTTTGAAGGAAATACAGTAGCCTTTAAATAGCTCAATCTCTTTAGTGATCTACTAATTGGCACAGGAGGTTTGATCTATTCTGTTTCACACCTGAGGCTGCCTCATGGCTCCCTGATCCCAGTGGCTCAGTATCTGGAGGCAGGATTTGATGTGGAAACCTGATTGGATAGACTCAATTGGGTTAGCTCCCTAGAGCTCAGAACTTCTGAACATAATTCCCCAGTCTCAACCTCCCCAGTGATAGAGATTTTAGGCCTGTACAACCACTTCCCACTAAGGGAATGCTTTTTTTAAAAAAAAAGTTTAGTTTGCAAAGGAGCTGATAAAGTTTCTCATGTTCTTGTTAAAAAAAAATAGAGACTTCCAGCCAAGATGGCAAGATGGTAGAAATCCAGCCCCTTGTGTTAAGGTCTCTTGATCTTCTCTCAAATATAATATGAAACAAACCTCTTAAAAGAAATCCAATTGACAAAACTCAGAAAGAGAAGCTAGGAGAACACCTGTCTCAAGGTCTGTCTTCAGGGATCATGGTTGTGCTGAGCATACAGAGCAGACAACCAGTGGGGGTGGGGTTAAAGCCAGACTAGGCCAAGATCAGCAGTAGGGGCTTTCACTGTGGGAACTGCTTCGAGAAACAACTAGAGAGTGGAAGCGTGGTAGTGGGGCTGATGGTCTAGGATTTACCTGAAGGGCTAGAGAGTAAGTTCCAACCTTTACCACACCCTACAGGCCAGGAGGAGATATTACTCTCAGTGAGCAAAGCCTCTAGTACCTCCTACTGGCCAGGCACCATGGACTTACTAAACTCAGTGAGTAAAGCCTCTAGGGATCCCAACACCAACCTCTGTGAATCAGCCCCTCCTCCAGCACAAGATCTTAGGAAAATGAAGAAAGGCCAGTGAAAAGGGGGTCCATAGAAAAATTGCAAGAAGGAAAAGACCCTAACTCAGACAGACGTAGAACCTCTGAGGAGAGTATGACTTGGTCTCCAGCACAAAAAGACTTCCTTGAAGAAATCAAAAAGGAGTTTAAAAATCAATTGGAAAATTTGGAAAATCTGGGAAAAGAAACCCAAGAGAAGAGTAACACCTTGAAACAAGAAAATAAATCATTGGAAAATACAATTGGACAAATGCAAAAAGAAAATAATTTCCTCAAAATCTCAATTGGTCAAATGGAAAACTCTTACAAAAATAGAATTGACCAAATAGAAAAGAAGTTGCAAAAAGGGTAAATGAAGGAAATTCTTCCCTTAAAAAAAAGAATGGAGTTTGAGGGAACCAATGACTTCAAGAAACAACAAGAATCTGTTAAACAAAATCAAAAAAATAAAAAAAAATAGAAGAAAATGTAAAATATGTCAACAGCAAAACCACTGACCTTGAGAAAAGATCAAGAAGAGATAACCTAAAAATGATTGGTCTTCTTGAAAACATTGAAGAGACAAAAAGCCTGGACTCAATATTACAGAATTTAGTGATGTAAAATGCCCTCATATCATGGAACCAGAGAGCAAAATAGTAATCAGAAGAATCCCCTCTGGAAAGGGATCCCAAAATGAAAATGCCAAGGAATATTTTAGCCAAATTCCAGAATTATCAGATAAAAGAGAAAATCCTGCAAGCAGCTAGAAAGAAATAATTTAGATACCAAGGAGCCACAGAATGTATTACACAGGATCTGGCAACATCAACATTAAGGGATTGAAGGGCCTGGAATGCATTATTCCAAAAAGCCAGAGAGTTTGGAATGCAGCCAAGAATCCATTAGCTGGCAAAACTGAGCCTTCTCTTCCAGGGCAAAAGATGGACATTTAATGAAATAGGAGACTTCCAACATTTCCTGATGAAAAGCCCAGAGCTTAATAGAAAATTTGGACTTCAAACAGGAGACTCAAGAGACACATGAAAAGATAAAATAAAAAGGGGGAGGGGAGAAAAAAACCTGCTATCAAATAAGATGAAATTGGCTAGATCCCTACCTGGGAAAAAGACTTTAATAACTCTAGAGAATTGTAACTCTATTAGAGAGAATTTAATTAGCCAGAAGAGATGGACACTCATGACTTATTCAAGAAACTGCTATTCAATAAGATGAAACTGCTTATATCTTTACCTGGGAGCAAGACTCTAATAACTCTCAATAATTGTAATTTTAGTAGCGAGAATATGCTTAGCCAGAAGTGATGGACACTCAGGACCTTTCTGGGACTCAGAATGATTTAAAAACAATACCACCTTAAAGAGGTGGACAGTAAAGAGATGGGAGGATGGAGGAGACTGAATGGGGTAAATCTCCTTATGTTAAAAGGTATAAAGGACTTATTGCAATAGAAGGGAAGAAGGGAGGAGGTAAGAACTACTGGAATCTTACTCTCATCATATTGATTTAAAATTAACATACATAAACTCAGTTAAGTTAAGAAACTTATCTTACCTTTAAAGTGTTAAAAGGGGAAAAGAGGAGGGGAAGGAAAGGGGGAAACCAACAGAAGGAAGGGAAGGAAGAAGGGGCAAAGGGAAAGGGTAAAAATAAGGTGAAGGGGGTTGGATATAGGAGGGCAAACACATTGAAGGTGGTGGTATTCAGAAACAAAATACCTGGGAATATGGATAAAGGGGAAAAAGGGGAAAAATACAAACAGAGGGAAGATAAGATGGTATAACTTTGAATGTGAATGGGATGAACTCTTCCTTAAAACATAAGTGAATAGGGGGGCAGAGTCAAGATGGAGGCAGAAGAATCTCTTCTAGGTATTCTCTCCAAAATATTTCAAAAAATCTTAAAATTATGACTAACTAAATTTTCCAGAGACAGAACCCAGAGAAAGATCCAATGAGGCAACTTTCCAGCCAAAGGTAACTTGGAAAATGCTGAAAAACTCTGTTCCATGGGGTTAGAGGGGGTGGCCCCACCAAAGTGAAGAAACTTCAGCCTCCTGGGAACAGCCCCAGGGCATTTGGGAGCTGTGGCTCTTGGTAGTAGGAGCAGTTTCCTGACCTGCACCCCAGGGAGCACAAAGCACAACTTGGGAAATCAGCAGGGAGACCTCTTTCAGAGCAAGCATGAAGTCCAGACCCTTAGCCGGTCATGGTGCTCAGTGTGCCTAAATCCAGGAAATGGAAGGAGGCTCATGGAGCCGGCAAGCAGGAGCCTCTAGGCAGCTGTACTGAGACTGCTTAGTCCACCTAAGGTAAGGGAGTGGAGGTAAACTTCTGAGGTCTGTCCTCTGACCCTGGAACAGGAATCTGGGGCTCTGACCACATTCAGATCCTGATCACAATCTAGGCCCCCCCAGAGAACAGGAACTCCCCCCCCTTCCTGCCCCATGGCAGAGGAATGTGCTTCTGGTCATTCACAGACCAGGAGAGCAGGCAGAGCCTCACACACTGGGGTCCTTGTGAGGGTGTCGCAATAAACCTCAAAAGCTCAGGAAACACCCCTAAACCAGGCACAGGCTGGGGAAATGAGTAAACATGAAAAAAAGAACCTGACCATTGACAAATACTTTGTCTATGATCCCAAGGAAGATTAAAATACTCAATCTGAAGATGAGGAAGCACAAACTTCTACATCTAAAGACTCCAAGAAAAATAGAAGTTGGGCTCAGGCTATGACAGAGCTCAAAAAAGATTTTGAAAATCAAGTAAGGGAGATAGAAGAAAAATTGGGAAAAGAAATGAGAGAGATGCAGGAAAAACATGAAAACAAAGTCAGCAGCTTAGTCAAGGAGATCCAAAAAATTGCTGAAGAAAATAACATGTTAAAAACCAGTTTAGTTCAAATGGATAAAACAGCAAAAAGTTGTTGAGGAGAAGAAGGCTTTAAAAACCAGAATTGGCAAGATGGAAAAGGAGATAAGAAAGCTCTCTGATGAAAACAAATCCTTCAGATGTAGAATGGAGCTAAAGGAAGCTGATGACTTTATGAGAAGTCAAGATACAATACGTCAACACCAAAAGAATGACAAATTAGAAGAAAATGTGAAACATCTTACTGAAAAAAACAACTGATCTGGAAAACAGATTCAGGAAAGATAATTTTACAACTATTGGGATGCCTGAAAGTTATGATCTGGAAAAGAGCTTTGACCTCATTATGAAAGAATTCTTAAAGGAAAATTGCCCTGATATCCCAGAAGCAGTGAAAATGAGAGAATCCACCGATCTCCCCTAGAAAGAGATCCAAAAAAAAACCAACCTCCAGGAATATTATAGCCAAGTTCCAAAACTACCAAGTCAAAGAGAAAATATTACAAGCAGCCAGAAGGAAACAATTCAAATATCATGGAGCTGCAGTCAGCATCACACAGTACTTAACAGCAACAACATTAAGGGCTCATAGGGCTTGGAATGTAGTATCCTGCAAGGCAAAAGAACTTGGAATGCAACCGAGAATCAACTACCCAGCAAAACTGAACGGAATCCTCTTCCAGGGGAAAAGACGGACTTTCAATGAAACAGGGGAATTTCAAGTGTTCCTATTCAAACCACCAAAGCTGAACAGAAAGTTTTACCTTCAAATACAGGACTCAGGTGAAGCAGAGAGAGTGGAGGAGAAGGGTAAATTATGAGGGTCTTAATGATGATGAACTGCATGTATTCCTGCAAAGAAAAAGGATACTGATAATACTCATGAAACTTCTCATTTAATAGAGCAGGTAGAAGGAGCTTTTATAGATGAAGCACAGGAGAGAACTGAATTTGAAGATATAATATATTGTAAAAATGAAGTCAATGAGTTCACTTTAGCTGAAGAAAAATATATTTTCCTCCAACCTTTTACAATGAGTTTTTGCAATGATATGGAAGTGGGGGAAGGTGAGGGGGAATGAGGGAAACTTCACTCTCATCAGAAATAGCTCAGAGAGGAAACAGCATACACACTCAATAGGGTATAGACATCTAGAGTAAAAAGGAGAGAAGGGGAAAGGGGGAAGGGGGGGATGTGGGTGATAGAGGAGAGGGTAGATCATAGGAGAGAATAGTCAAATATAACACATTTTATTTTTTACTTTTTGCAAGGTGCTGGGATTGGGTGGCCTGTCTGGGACCATGGGGCCATGTGGTTGCTGAGTCTCTCTGGGGTGGTTTGTGGGCTCGGGGCCTCTTGGCCCCAGGGCTAGTTCTCTTCCCACTGCACTACTCAGCTACTCTATGGCACATTTTAGAAGAGGGACAGAGTGAAAGGAGAGATAAAATATAGATGGTAGTGGGGAGGAATTGATGGAGGGAATTATAATCAGCAACAGCAACTGTGGAAAAAACATGGAAGTAACTTCTGTGATGGACTTATGATTAAGAATGTGATACATCTGAGACAGATCTGATGACTGATGATTTTTTTGTCCTCTTTCTTTTACTTTATTTCTCATGAGATTCTATATTTTTGTGGGGGAGGTAACATTATGTTTACTCTTAAATAAGAATATTTTAGTAATGCATAAATAAAGTCATATTAACCAAAAAGAATGAAACCAAGAGGGATGGGAATTCAGGGAAGCATGAAGGGATTTGCATGAACTGGTGCTGAGCAGGATGAGCAGAACCAAGAAAACATTGTGCACCATAACAGCAACATGGAGGTGATGATCAACCTTGATGAACTTGCTCATTCCATCAGTGCAGCAATCAGGGACAATTTTGGGCTACCTGTGATGAAAAATACCATCTGTATCCAGAGAGTGAGTTGTGGAGTATGAACAAAGACCAAAGACTATTACCTTCAATTTAGGGGGAAAAAATGTGATCTTATGTAATTTTGCTATCCCTTATACTTTATTTTTCTTCCTTTCCTTTCTTCCTTTCTCTCATCACATTAAATTTATATCAATATATACCAAGGAAACAATGTAAAGACTAACAGACTGCCTTCTGGGGGGGGGGTGGGAGGAGGGAAGCAAGAATAGGGGTAAATTTATAAAACTCAAAACAAATAAAATCTTTCCAAAAAAACCCCATAAGCGAATAGCAGAGTGGATGAAAAACCAAAATCCTACAAGATGCTGCTTATAAGTAACTCATTTTAGGCAGAGAGAGATACATATAGAGTAAAGGTAAAAGGTTGGAGAGAGAAAAATATATTTTGCTTCAGTTAAAGTGAAAAAAAAGCAGGGGTAGCAATCCTTATCTCAGAAAAAGCAGCTGCAAAACAGATGGCATTAAAAGAGACAAGGAAGGAAACTATATCCTCCTAAAAGGCACCATAGACAATAAAGTAATTTCAATACTAAATATGTATGCACCCAATGGTATAGCATCCAGATTCTTAGAGGAGAAGTTGAAGGAGTTACAGGAAGACACAGACAGCAAAACTCTACTAGTGGGAGATCTCAACCTCCCACTCTCAGATTTAGATAAATCTAACCATAAACAAGAAAGAAGTTAAGGAGGTAAATAGATTGTTAGAAAACCTAGACATGATAGACTTATGGAGGAAACTGAATGGGGATAGAATGGAAAATACTTTCTTTTCTGCAGTACATGGCACTTACACAAAAACTGTACTAGGGCATAAAAACCTAGTAATCAATTGCAGAAAGGGAGAAATAGTGAATCTATCTTTCCTCAGAACATAATGTAATAAAAATCACTTGCAATATTGGGCCAGGGAGATATAGACCCAAAATTCATTGGAAACTAAATAACCTCATTTTAAAGAATGAGTGGATTAAACAAGAAATTATAGAATGAATTGATTATTTTATCCTATATAATGACAATAATGAAATAACATACCAAAACCTATGGGGATACACTCAAGGCTGCTGTCAGGGGATATATTATGTCTTTAAATGCTTACATGAATAAATTAGAGAAAGAGGAAATCAATGAACTAAATAAACAAATACAAAAATTAGAGAAAGAAAAATTAAAAACACCCAATTAAATACCAAATTAGAAATCCTAAAAATTAAAGGAGAAATTAATAAAATTGAAAACAAGAAAACTATTGAACTAATAAATAAAACCAAGAGCTAGTTTTATGAAAAAAACCCCCAAAAAACTGATAAACCTCTGGTCAATTTGATTAAAAAAAAGAAAGAAGAAAACCAAATTGCTAGTATCATAAATGAAAAAGGTGAACTTACCACCAATGAGGAGGAAATTAAAGTAATAATTTGGAATTATTTTGCTAAAAACTCTCTGCCATAAAATTTGATAATCTAAATGAAATGGTTGAATATTTTCAAAAATATAAGTTGCCCAGATTAAAAGAAAAGGAAATTAAAAACCTAAATAACCCTATCTCAAAAAGAGAAAGTCAAAAAGCCATTATTGAACTCCCTAAGAAAAATCTCTAGGGCCAGATAAATTCACAAGTGAATTCTATCAAACATTTAAGGAACAAATGGTTCCAATTCTATATGAACCCTTTGGAAAAATAGGTGAAGACGGAACTCTGCCTAACTCTTTTTATGACACCAATATGGTGCTGATACCTAAACCAGGAAAAAGTTAAAACAGAGAAAGAAAATTATAAACCTATCTCCCTAATAAATAAAGGTGTAAAAATCTTAAATAAAATCTTAGCAAAATGACTACAGCATGTTATCACTAGGATAATACATTATGATCAAGTAGGATTTATTCCAGGAATACAGGGTTGGTTCAATATTAGCAAAAATGTTAGTATAATTAATTATATCAATAATAAACCTATCATAAATCATATGATTATATCAATAGATGCTAAAAAACCTTTTGACAAAATACAGCGCCCATTCCTACTAAAAACACTAAAGAGAAGGGATGAAACAAGGATGCCCATTATCACCACCACTATTCAATATCATATTAGAAATGCTAGCTTCAGCAAGAAGAGAAGAAAAAGAAATTGAAGGAATTAGAATTGTGAAGGAAGAGACAAAACTCTCACTCTTTGCAGATGACATGATGATATACCTAGGGAATCCAAAAAAAATCACCTAAAAAATTACTAGAAATAATTAGCAACTTTAGCAAGGTTGCAGGATATAAAATAAACTCTCATAAGTCCTCCACATTTCTATATATGACTAGCAAGATGCAGCAGAAAGAGCTAGAAAGAGAAATCCCATTCAAAGTAACTTCAGACAATATAAAATACCTGTGAGTTTACCTGTCAAGGCAGACTCAGACACTTTTTTGAAAACAATTACAAAACACTTCTGACACAAATAAAATCAGATTTAAATAACTGGGCAAATATCAAGTGCTCATGGATAGGCCAAGCAAATATAATAAAAAATGACAATTCTACCAAAATTAAACTACTTGTTTAGTGCCCTACCAATCAAAATTTCAAATAATTACTTTAATGAGTTAGAAAAAATTGCAAATGAATTCATATGGAGAAATAAGAAGTTGAGAATCTCCAGGGATTTAATGAAAAAAAGTGCAAAAGAAGGTGGCTTAGCCCTACCAGATCTAAAATTATATTATAAAGCATCAATCATCAAACCTGTCTGGTATTGGCTAGGGAATAGAGCAGTGCATTAGTGGAATAGACTAGGTGCAATAGCAGGAATTGATTATAGTAATCTGCTTTTTTATAAACCCAAAAGAGTCTAGCTATTTGATTAATAATTCTCTCTTCTATAAAAACTGTTGGGAAAATTGGCAGTTAGTATGGAAGAAACTTGGATTAGACCAACACCTCACACCCTATACCAAGATAAGATCAGAATGGATACATGGTCTAGACATAAAAAAACAATATTACAAGCAAGCTAGGAGATCCACAAATAGTTTAGTTTATGACCAAAGAAGAGATGTAGAACACCTTTAAAAATAAGCTAGATGTCAGCCTTTTGGCTAAGATCAAATGTAAAATAAGCTAGACAATTTTGATTACATTAAATTAAAAAGCTTTTGCACAGAAAAAACTATTGTTCCCAAGATCAAAAGAAATGTAATAAATTGGGAAACAATTTTTTCAACTAGCATTACTGACAAAGGACTCATTTCTAAAATATACAGAGAACTGAGTCAAAAATTAAAAAAAAAGACAAGCCATTCCCCAACTGACAAATGGTCAAAGGATATGCAAAGGCAATTTACAGATAAGGAAATCAAAGCGATCCATAGTCATATGAAAAATTGCTCTAAATCACTAATTATTAGAGAAATGCAAATTAAAACATCTCTGAGGTACCATCTAACACCTCTCAGACTGACCAATATGACCAGAAAGGACAATGATCAATGTTGGAAGGGATGTGGGAAATCTGGGACACTAATACATTGTTGGTGGAGCTGTGAACTCATCAAACCTTCCTGGAGAGCAATCTGGAATTATGGCCAAAAGATAACAAAAATGTGCAGACCCTTTGATCCAGCAATACTACTACTGAGTCTAAACCCAGAAGAGATTATGAACAAGGGTAAAAATATCACCTGTACAAAAATATTCATAGCAGTTCTGTCTGTGGTGGAAAAGAATTGGAAATCAAGTAACTATCCCTCAATTGGGGAATGGCTTAATAAACTATCTTATATGGATGTGATGGAACACTATTGTTCAATTAGAAACCAAGAAGGATGGGAATTCAGGGAAGCCTGGAAGGATTTGCACAAACTGATGCTGAGTGAGTTGAGAAGAACCAGAAGAACATTTTACACTCCAACAGCAACATGGGAGTGATGATCAACCTTAATGGACTTGTTCATAACAACAGGGCAACAATCAGGCACAATTTTGAGCTATCTGTGATGGAGAATACCATCTGTATCCTGAGAAAGAATTGTGGAGTTTGAACAAAGAACAAAGACTATTACCTTTAATTTTTTTAAATGTTATCTTATTATGTAATTCTGCTATATCTCATAGTTTGTTTCTTCCTTAAGGATATGATTTTTCTCTAATCACATTCAACTCAGATCAATGCATACCATGGAAACAATTTAAGGGTTAACAGACTGCCTTTTGTGGGGGTTGGGGTAGGGAAGCAGGATTAGGGAGAGAATTGTAAAATTCAAAATAAATAAAATCTTTCAAAAAAAAGAGAAGTGAGCTAAAGCATAGTATTAGATTTCAATCACAACTTGTTGAACTATTAAACCCATCAATTAATCAATTGCTTGAAAGTTCTAAAGAATTTCTGCTTTGGCTCTCACAAGGTTAACATCAGGCAGTCATGCTTTATATAGAGGCATTTATGATATATTATAAAAATTTCAGGATTCAAAAATATCTGTACAGGCTAAAACAATGGGTCAAATCAAATAAAATGAGATTAATAAGCAAAAGTAAAATTTTAAGCTTGGTTCAAAAAGCAATTTCATAAGTCCAATAGCTCTGGATATATAGAAATTCATCTAAAATGATGTGGGTTTTTTTTAATAGATATAAGTTCAATTAAAGTAAATAGTATTATACAATATCTAAGAAAATTAATATTCTCTCAGGCTCCATTAAGATGATGACTTTTCTAGGAATGAGGAGATGATAATTGTGATCTGTTCTAGCCTCACATTGTAGTGAGCACAGATTGATAAGCTAGAGGGTGATCAAAAGGAGGACAAGCAAGATGTGAAGTTCCTCAAGTTCATGTTATTTGAAGATTAATCCATGGATCTGGGGAATGTTTAGCTTGTAGAAAAGAACATATCTGGAAATAGTGTATCTGCCTCCTGAATGTGAATGGCTATAATTTGGAAGAAGAATTAATTAGATTTATTCCTTTTGGCTACAGAAGATTCAATTCAGAGCAATGATTAGCAGCTGGAAAGAGGCACATTTAGGTTTAATGTGAAGAAAACAATTCCCAGTAGTTAGGTAATTAAGAATTAGTGGACTCTGAAGACCTTGTTCAAGGTCTTCAGGCATGACTGGATGAC
This sequence comes from Macrotis lagotis, assembly GCF_037893015.1. NCBI lineage: Eukaryota > Metazoa > Chordata > Mammalia > Peramelemorphia > Peramelidae > Macrotis > Macrotis lagotis. The sequence continues at coordinate 191,124,747 of NC_133661.1, forward strand.
CTTTGGTTAGATATTTTATGGAAGGGATTATTTATAGGGATTCATTATATGTGATGGCCTAAAAGGCCTTCCACTTCCGAAGATTATGGTTCTTTAGAAACAAGGCTTAGGCACTTTGGCAAATGGCACTTTTTTTTTTTAAGAGCTGGAAGCTATTCAAGTGGAAGAAGGCTCCTGGCATAGCTTCATATACCCCATGAACATACAGTAAATAAATATATAATCCCTGAATGAACAAAGGAAGCATTACCTTGTAGAAGAGCAAGATGAAGTTGATGGCAAAGGCCACAAACAGAGCAAGGAATCTCAGGTTGTAGAAATTTCTGGCTAGGTAATGCTGGAAAGAAAAGAAAATATATGAAACAGGGGTGGGAGGAGAAGGAAAGGTGAGAAGATATTTTATTCTTTTATCATCTCTTATATACAATCTTCTTTCCCCCAAAGTCATTTAAAAAAATTCATTAGTGTAAAATCTTCACTGGTAATCATTCTTCTAGAATTATTCTGATCTTCTTATGTCAGATAAGTCTGTAGAGCAGCCAGAGAGTGATTTTAGTCTTTGTGTTTGAAGAAACCTTGCTCTGAACTTGTCCTTTTACAGGGAAGCTAAGTGTCCAAGGTTCCTGGCAAACAGTGGGTAAAAAATTTTACTAAAACTGGTTGTTACTAATGATGGCTAAATACAAAAAGCTGGGAATACTTTGCTTATAAGTGGATAATTTTTACTCCTGAGATAAAGGCTAGAGCTGCAATCCATGCAAACAAAGCCCAGTTTCTCTCCCATGAGAAGCTACAATTGCCAGAGTCCCCACCTCTCTTCTTCCTCTCTTTATTTTCCTCCCCAGCTTAAACCCTGGCAGCATTCCCCATGAGGAGCTGTCATGACTGAAGAGTGTAATGGTAGTCGTTCAGAGCCAACAAAATTCCTGTTTACTTTTCGGTATCATGGGCAGGGAAAATGCTCCTTAGAACTTCCAATCAGAACTCAAAAAGTACTTTCCTATCATTACAGCATTATGAAGTTTAGTTGGGTTGTAGAGAACTCTCTAGATCAGCTATATAACAAGATGCATCATTTTAAGTGTCACTTTCCAAAAGTTTTCCAGGGGGTTTTCTTTTTATCTATTCAGGTATCCCAAATATATGGGAAAGCATTCTAAACATGAGGACCTTCTGGCCTCCTGGAGAGAAATTAAGACAAATAAGACATGAAGTTGCAAAAAGATTCAACAGTATTATGTTGCAGACATGAAAGATAATTGCTTGCTATTTTTCCCTTTTTTCCTCTCTTCTTTCCTCAATGAAGGAGATAAAATGGGAAGAAGCAAAAGAGAATGAATGAGGATAGATAGAGGAAAGAGTAATGAATGAAAACATATTTATGAAAAATATAATGAATAAAAGTGAGGGTAGAAGGTAAGTACTCTGTGTTTCATTAAGTAATTCACTCTCAAAGGATGAGGAATCCAATTGGAATTGGGTTCTGAATTATGTGTAAAAATATGTGGGGTGAGGGAAAAGTTCTTACCAACATTTTGGTCTGATAGATTTCTAGACCTTTGAAGAAATTGGCCATGAATGCTTCAGGCCTCTCATCCTTTGGGCCATGACGACGCTTCTTCTTGGTCCTCTCTTCATCTAGATTTTCTTCTTGTTGCTCCTCCTCCTTCACTTTGTCCTCTTTTTCTCCATCTTCCATACTATGAAGGGACAATAAGAAACCCATTTAGATCAGATTAGCTAGGAATGTCAGATTCAGAAAGATGACAAGTGAGAGAAAGACTGTACAGAAAGGAAATTTAGATTAGGTAGGAAGAAGACACATAGGCAAGTTTCTGAAGGACAGAAACCCTCTTTTATCTTTTTATTCCACACAGCACCATCCAAAATAGGTGTGTAATAAAAGGTCATTGAGTAAATGATGAATGAATGGTGTGATGATACTTCAGTAAGCTTCTTTTTTTTAATTATTTATTTAAGGAAGCAGGGTTAAGTGACTTGCCCAAGGTCACACAGCTACACAATTTTTCATTTGTACAGTGATTCACTAGTTAGGCTTGTTCTAAGGAATACTGGCTCAAAATAATCATTTTATTTCAAGTTGTTATTTCTTCATATAGTTTCTTCATTTTTTTTATGACCTCTCCCTTCTGTCATTTACTTTTCCTTTTAATCTAGTATTTGGTTTCACAAACATTTTTCTAAAGTTGTTAAGTGATGTTCACAAAGTGGATTCTTGGGCTAAACCATTGAGGATGAGAAAGTTAAGAGATGTGATAAGAAATAAAGACTATTATCTTCCATGTAATATGATAAATTCAACTGATAAAGAGGAAAATGTGTCTCAGTTTTGATTATCTACTTTTCTGAGGCATCATAACAGCACCAATAGCCACGGTGATGCTAATTTAGGTGCATTAGAAGCTTCCCAAGTCTGATTTTCAAAGCAATTATGGAAGAAGGGGAAAGAAATCATCTAAGTATTAAGAGAGAAAAGTAAGAAGGAATTGCCGGAAGAGGGAGAGTTATGTATGGAACACCAAAAAAGAAGATAAAAGAGGAGGTTGTGGGATAGGAGAACATGATCAAGAAAGAGATCAAAGCCTGGGAGTCCTCATTCAGGCCTAGGTTGATTTTTCTCTCCTGAGGTTTGGATGTGGAATTTCTTGGTTATTAATCATGATAACTTGAAACACAAAGAAGACATCAATCAGAACTTACTCTGCCTTCTCTGATTCGACTTTTCCTTCTCTTTCACTTTCAGTTTTCATTTCTGCTGCCTAGAGAAAAAAAGAATCAAACAAGATACTTTCTCCCCTTTGCTCTGACTGTTGGTTTTCTATATAAGTAATAGCATCATTCACATATAAATAACGTCTATAAAATTTACTAAGTATTTAAGCTACCATATCTCACCTAAAAGATATCAGCAACAACACAAAGGTGAAAAGTGAATCATCATACTCCAATAAAGATGTGTGGTTCTTTATGTGTTAAAATATCTTGAAAGCTTATGTCAACTACAATAGCTATGGCTTTTTAAAAGAGAGAGGCATCTTCAAAGTCAATGCAGACATACTATCTCATGGCAAGAAGTTTTTTTATGTCTTGTTTTGTTTCAATGTCTTGTTTTGTTTCAAAATTTACTGTCTGAACTTTGACATTTTATTAATTATTTTATTATTACTTATTTTTTATTTATTTAGCTATCATTATTTATTTATTTATTTTTATTATTATTTATTTATTATTAATATTTATTTAGTTCTTATTGAACTAAATGTGATTTCCTACCAAAGATATGGAAGTTGGGATAGGGCTAGGGATACAAGATATACACCAAGGACCATACAAGATAAGAACTCTCCAGTTCATGAGATCTCCTTATGTTTTAGGTTCCCAAGGTTTTAGTATCCCAAGATCAGTGTAATCTAAAACATAGCTGATTTATTTAGCTACTGGCTTCAGTAGGGTCAGTTTGCAGCAGTTACTAGAAGATTCATTAGCACTTCTGGGGATGAAAAAAGGTGGGAGAAATGGATTATGCTTACCTGTGCTTTCCTTTTCTTCCGAACTGTGCTCTCTAAAGTGGGAGGCCCATCATTTCCAATGATCTCAGAAAGATCTCCAAGGCCAGGGTCAGGACCATGCTTTGTGCCACCCTCTTTCTTTGGGTGGAGCCCAAAGAGATCTGACATGATATCTACCTCTCCCTTATCACCCTTTACAAAGTGCACTAGTTCAGCTGTGATGTTCTGCTCAATTACTTCTGCCCTTTCTGCTTCTATAACATCATCATGGATGCCAAACTGTGTAGGATCAGGCATGTCACCAAGAATCTTGGTAACTCTGATGTTCTTTGCTCCTTCTACTAAGCCACCCCCAAACACAGTGTTCCAGAGGATCTGAAAAATTCCCCAAAGAATGGTGAAGAATAATTGGAACAACCCCCAAAAAAACATCCAGAAGAAAGATAAAAACACTTTAACCATTTCTTTCACAGTCATTTTCTTCACCTTCCTATACTGTTTCTTGAGGTTTCTCAGACTGGCCATTTTCAGAAAACTGGTCACATTTTTTTTCACTGAAACACAGGCAGTGACAAATGCAGAAGCAGATTCCAATGATTTGTTTTCTTCATCATCCTCCTCTGCTTCTACTACACAGGAAAATTCTTCTTCATCCTCCTCCTCTTCGGGTCTTTCAGCTGAGTCAGATTCAGAGATTTGAGAGGCCAACTGCATTTCAAAGATTGTGTCTTCACAGAAGTTTACAAATAATTCCATCTTTTCCTGTTCCCCACCTTCATTGACAACATCAAAGATAAACTGTCGTTTGGACTCTTTAACCTGGGGTTTCTCCCACTGGGTTCGGCTAGACTCACTTATCTCAAAGTAAACTCGTTCAATTTTCTTGGCTCCACCCATTATTTCAATACGCCCCAGATATGGTTCAAAGTAATTCAGGACACTTTCAGCTGGATCCAGCAAACACTGCAGGCGGGAGTCATTGGGCATATGCTCTGAAAGATTGGTTAGTAACACAGCCACATTAAACCCAATGTCTTTGGCTGGCTCATGGAACCTGTCCACAAAATCAATGTAATTAAACATGTCATTCTCATCAGCCTCTGCACAGGAGAGGAGGAACTCAATTTCTGACTGGGGATACTGTTTCTGCCCTTCCATGGCTTTCTGGAATTCTTTCTTAGAAATAATTCCTTTCCCATCTGGGTCATATTCTTTGAAGGCATCTGAATTGGTCAAGTCCTTCAGTTTGAGGAACATGTCAAAGAATTTCAAGATCATTTCTACATTGGTAGATGACTCCACAAGGGTGTCAACCATCTGTTTGCCAATGGTTCCATTTACAACATTCCCTGAGAGGCAAGACAAACAGATACACATACAAATAAAATACACTGTTGTACTTGAATCATCATAGGAACTATTCACATTCACATGGGCTATAAATTTTTTCCTTTCCCTGAAATTTAAAAATTAGTTCTCATAAGTCAGTATAAGCCAACTCTAATAAAACATTGTTTCTTTCCAACATGCTACATTGCCCCTGTAGGGAGTTATATATTTTCAACTTAGAGGCAAAAACAAATTAACTATTTGATTGGGCACTGAACTGTATGCTAGGAGTTAAGATATGAAAATATGTGAGAATAAATTAAAAATCAGAAAAGATCACCCACTAAGAAAAAAGGGATAAAGCAGCAATAAAGTAAAGAATAAATGAATTAGAGTAAGAAGGTATCTATTCCACTCTCTCTCCTTTGACACTATGCCAGGGCAACTGTACTAATGGAATAAAAAGGGATAAGTAATACTATTGTCATCTCCTTGACAACTAAGACAGCTCCCTATTAGATAGCACAACTTAAAGTTTATAGCAGTGTAACTAAAAACAAATGAGAAAGGAGAAAGAACACAAGCTGGTGTTTTTTTTCCCCTATAGATGATTCTATCTCTCCTATTGGCAGAAACTGATTTCTTCATTTTCCTATTTGTTGTTTAGTTTGATTTGAAAGAACTGCCAGAAAGAAAATCTTTAAAAAAATTTTTTTTTTTATTTCCCAAGTACAGGTAAAGATAGTTTTCAACAATTATCTTTTGGTAAGGTTTTGAATTTCACATTTTTTCCTTCCTTTTCTTCCCTCCTCACTCTCCCTAACAGAAAGCAATATATATATGTATATGTATATATTTCCATATTAATCATGTTATGAAAGAAGAATCAGAGCAAAAAGGAAAAATGGGAGGGGGAAACATTAAACATAATTTTAATTTAATTTAATTTTAATTGAGATTCACTCAATTTTAAAAATTGAAAGTAATAAGCTTTGGCTAAAAGGAAAATCTTAAAGATCAACGAAAATAATGTAATGACTCAGCCAAGAAAGCAAGAAGCTGTGAATTTGTAATTAAAGCAAAAATCTCACCTTCCAAGAGAGATAGTAGCATCACCACCATGTCCTGTAAGAGATCTAAGAGTTCTTTCAGCAACTTGATCTGACTGGAATCCTAGAAAAATAATAGGAGATACCCACTAATTAAGTGATACCTTAACAAAATAGAGAGCAATGAGTAAGCATACTATGCTTTGGGGAAAATAGTTGAAAGTTACCCAAGTAGGAATAAACTAGTATTAAGGAGGATAAAATATCACTGACATATCACAGTGAAATCTATTAGAGTATGGCATGTTTAAACATATCAGAATATGGACATCACATGACTGGAAAATATTAAGCCAACTTAAAAAAATATTCCAACATAAGTGTGAGGAAGACCTCTTGTATCCTCTTGCAGTTTACAACCCCTATGAGTTACAGTCTCCTCAATTCTTTCACTTACAGTCAATGAAATGATATATTGCTAGTTGCCCAAATATAAACAATGCCTCTCCCTAACCCCAATAGCTCATCTCCATTCAGCTCAACCCTTTCCCTCTCATGTCTTATTCCAGCTATACCTGCTCTTTCCACTGTGCCATCTGGAATTCCCAAAACATAGTTCATTAAATTCCCTTCCTTTTGGACCTCTTCCTTTTTACTAACCTGAACTCAGAGATCTGTTTCCCTCTTCCAGTGACAAAACAACCCCAATCACTTTTCCAGAAGTCTCTTTCCAACTTCCACCATTGTTCTAAACCAGGGTGTTTGAACACTCCTTAATCCTCACTGCTACTTAGAAACCTTTTAATCCTTTGAGATTCACTCAATTCAAATTCATCACCAATTTATTAACCACAATCTGAGGAGCAGTTATTTATCAGCCTTCAAAGGAGAGTATTCTTCCTTCTTTCTTAAAGACATTAGTATATGGGCTCATAGTCTTCTCCATTGCAACTCCTGCCCTTATTCTTTTTTGTTTGTTTGTTTTTTGTTTAGTTGTGTCTGACTTTTCAAGACCATATTTAGGGTTTTCTTGGCAAAGATATTGGAGTAGTTCTCCATTTCCTTCTCCAGTTCATTTTAAAAATGAGGAAAATGAGGCAAATCAGATTAAGTGATTTACCCAGGTCACACAGTTAGTGTCTGATGCCACCTTTGAATTTAAGTACTCCTGACTGCAGGTACTATGTTCTATCCACTGCTCCATCTAGCCCCCGTGCCCTTATTCTAGGGGACTTCAATGTTCATGTTGATATCCCCTCAAACACTGTGATCTTCCAGTTTCTTGATTTCTTCCACTTCCCTATTTCTCTATCCTACTTCAGCTATCATAAGGCTGGTCATACTTTGATTTTGCCAGTATCCATCAAGCAAAAACTAAATCCTTTTATCTTTTCATAAACTTACATTGCACTTTATATACCTAAGGTCCCTGTCCTTTGAAAGCGCACCTACTCAATGAAGTTCATACATATTACTATACACTCTTCTGTGCTCATTAGTATAATGACCACTAACTGTGAAGTGACCAGTGAATGATATAGGGTAAGCATATTGATTAGGAATGACCAATGACTGGCATAAAGGGGAGGAACAGTCTTTCAAACTGCATGTAAGCCTAGACAGTTGCAATTCACCACCTTTTTCTGTTAGGGAAATTGGTCCTTTTCTGCAGAAGTTATCAATTAAAAGCTATTTTTATCACTCTGGACTAAGTATTTATAAGTCATTCATAACAATTTTGTGCACTTGTGCAGGATAATAATATAAAATCTCTTGAGATTTTCCTGGAAAAATATGAGAAAAGAGTGCTCAGACTTGCTTGAATTCAAGCAAATTCTTGGCTTTCTTTTCCAGAGAAGTATCTCAGAAATTTCTAAAAGGGCCTGGGTGAACCGAGTGATTAAATGCTTAAGGGTTAAAAAAAAACAACTGCAATATGGAACGATCTGTTAAGGGGGACAATGGTGATTGAGCTTAACCTTAAAGACTAACTGTGAAGTCCTCATGCTGGGCAGGGCCCTGAGAGGGGAACTAAGAAAGTCCCAAATGATAGGCCAAGGATCAGAGAAAAGGGTACCCGAAATGGGGAGGGAGAGTTGGGGTTCCTCTCAGGAGTTCCCTCAAAAGCAAAGTTCTTCTTGAGGGGAAGTCACTGTTGGGCCTCAGAAGTGCCAGAAAGAAGCTGAACTGCATCCATTTCTACTGTGAGTGGAGTTAGAGAAGGGAGAGGGGAGTCAGTGAAAGTTGTGAAAGAGACAGCATCTTTATTGGTTGATGCTTTCATGGGGAATATTGTAATTGTGATAAATTGAGAAAAAAAGCTGTGGTGTTAGCAGAATTTGAGAAGAGAATGAATTTTAAAGGTTAGGAGAGAGAGGAAAGATGATTTTAGGGATATGGGGGATACAAAAGGAAACCTGAGAAGTTGGGAGGGAAGAGTTCTTATTCTCATGGCTGTCTGAGGGAATGCTCCATGCCTTCTCCCTGGATTGGGGGGGATATAGAAGTGCGTGTTTAATCCCATCCCCCATTTTGTTAGGACTTTTAACACATCTGCCCATGTGTCTAGGAGTTCAAGCTAGAGGAGGGCCCCAGCCATGGAGAGAGAGAGGATGGGGGATGAAGCAGGAATTTTGATAAGGAAAGGCACCTGCAATTATGAGGAGACAAATGGTAAATAAAAATTTTCTCAAGTTGGTGTCTTAGAAATTCTTCCAGTCTTGTATCCTCTCTCAGGCATAAACTTCAATATCAAATTATAGTTTACCTTTCAAGGATACCTAATATTTGAGATTTGGCATTAGGGAAATTCATATGCTACACAAAGAAAGGTGATTTAGGTTATTATTCTGTAAGGAGAAAGCAAAGATGCATATTTTTAGGTCATATGACTCTTATTATCTCTTAAATTGGATAACTCTATATGAGATGGATCCTCTGTGTAATTTGAAAAACGTTAATTTCAGGAGGTTTCAAGTTCATAAAATGCAAAATTTTGATTATGATATAATATTAAGCAATATTGGAAAATATAACAGCTAGAATTAGTAATAAAGAGTTGATTCCTAAATAAATTAAACATTTGGGAATTTAAATTGTGGTGCTGATCACAAAACTCTGTATTTGGCCCTAAAGAATGATTCTTATTGAGTTTTCACAGATCAGTATTATTTAGTTGAAGTTTAAAATAGTCCCGTTTCTTTAAAGTGGCCTGAAACTCACTTGTGCATTTCTATAGCAGCATAGGTCACTGCATGCATCTTAGAGGCTCCTCAGGGAAAATAGAGGGCTGGGAGACTTGAAACTTTTTGAAAGGAAAATTCCCCTGTGTTTAAAAAAGAAAGAAAAAAAAGAAACCACTAAATTGAAATTTAGTCAGGTTGATTTTGGTCACTTTTTAAATTGGGAGGAGTTTGAATTAAAGTTGTTGGTCTCTATCTCTATCTATATATCTATATAGATAAATATATATGTATAAGAAATTATGAATTTAGTAATATGAGTTATTGGAGAAGATTTTGAAAGAAAATTATGTTAAATTGATCCTTCTGCTCTGACCATGTGGCCTAAAGCACTATATGCTCCTACTCCCATTCCATTTTTCAGGTTCTTGAGATAAGGTTAATCAACTTTTACTTCCTTTATTACCTCATCTTTGAACTGGATTTTTGGGAATCACTCAGGATTTTACAGGGGTATCAGTATTGTTAAATTCTGACAAAAATCTTTCTACAGAATGGCATTAAGCATTATTAAAAGTTTTATCGGGGTGGCTAGGTGGATAAAGCACTGGCCTTGGAGTCAGGAGTACCTGGGTTCAAATCTGGTCTCAGACACTTAATAATTACCTAGCTGTGTGGCCTTGGGCAAGCCACTTAACCCCATTGCCTTCCAAAAAACTAAAAAAAAAAGTTTTATCTAGGAGTATGCTTATGGAAGTTGTGTGGTAACTGGGATTTATTTCATGTGAAACAAACTTGGGAATCTATGTGTTACTGAAAAAAAAACAATGATAATAATGATAATGATAATGATAATGATAATAATAATAATAATAATAATAATAATAATAATAATAATGTTATCAGGAATATTTCTTTTGGGAAAGAGAAACACTCTCAGGGGAGAAAAAGCTTTGTAAAAGGCATTTATGTAATAGGTTTATTAAATTCTCTAATCTGTAAACTAATTTATAGTGATGTATCTAATATCGTTAACAACTGTGTCCATCCCGCCTATTTTAATTAAGGAGACTCTAGAACTTTAAGTATTCTCTTGAATTAAGTTTTTGAAATGTGAATGAATAGTATGTTATAGGCAAACAGAATGAATGGAGATTCCATCTAAAGTTCTAATCCTTTACTATCACAACTGTAAAGCTTTGCTATGTGAAAACTAGAAAATACATTGTCAATGGTTTAAGAAAATGTATCTATTTGAAATCTTATTCTATGTAAATGTAACATTGCCTGGCATAAGTTGGTTGGATTCCATGACAAAAATAAGAGTTAATAGAGGTTTTAGAAGTATCATCTGAATAAGATTGAATTTTTGGAGAATCTCATTTTCTGTTTGAAAACAGAAGTGTATTTGGGATAAGAGGTAAATAAGCTTGAAGAACAAAAATGTAAAAAATATTGTTATAACCTAAGTTAAGGAAATCACTTTGTTGTTTTGTTTTTAAGGGAATAAAATGTCAGCACAGCAACTTTAGATTTAATGTAGATTAGTAATTATATATTCAGCATTAAAGAGGTCAAGATTGTGGATTTCTTTCCTCATGATAACTGCAAATTCAGAGGGATAGTGCACAGGAAACTGGAAAACATGTTCTCACCTTGGCATGCTTTCCTGCTGGTGTGGGAGCTGCTGAATGTTTGGGCAATTAAAAATTATGTAGCCCCCTATGAAGTAACTTTTTGATGAGTAAGAAGTTGAAAAGTCTTTATTAGTTATGTGATCTACTTTTGTAACTGCAGAGATATTGTATCTATAATTATTGGGTTATTTGTTGTGAAAATATAAGCCATTTGGAGCTACTGTAATGGTGGTAAAGCCTGTAATTAGTAACTAAATACTTTGAAGGGGTAATGAAAAAGAAATATGAAAAATCATGGCCCCCTCTAGAATTCCTGAAATTTTTTTTCAGCTGTGTTGGAACTTAGTATTTATCTGTGGGTTTATGTATAATAGAAAGATTGTTTGTAAAATTTAATGTGTTATTATTATTGCTGTTTGTTACATTTGGAATTAATAACACATATTGAAGGTTTAAAGTCATTTCCAATGTTCTAATGGCTTGAAAGAATTATGAAAGTAGGGGTGGCTAGGTGGTGCAGTGGATAAAGCACTGGCCCTGGAGTCAGGAGTATCTGGGTTCAAATCCGATCTCAGACACTTAATAATTACCTAGCTGTGTGACCTTGGGCAAGCCCCTTAACCCCATTTGCCTTGCAAAAAAAAAACAAACCTAAAAAAAAATTATGAAAGTAATGATTTGTATTTTAACCATGACTAATAGTTAAACAGGTTTAACGTAAAGTTGTCTTTATAGAAATTATCGTGTTATATATGTAAATTGAAATTATTGTGGTTATATATCCTAAAACTGGTTGCTTGCTTTGAAGTAAAAACACATGAGTAACTTCAGAATGATAAAAATAAGAGTAGTTAATTTGAGATTTTCCTGTGTCAATCTCTGGCTAATTGTGATGTGAGAATGATGGAAATGAAAATCTGTGTAGCAGGCCTGATATTGAATTTAGGAGAAAATGGGCAGTCTCCTAGTTAAAGGAAGTGTTTATTAATTGTATTATAAACAAGACTGGTTGGGGTCTCTAGCCCAGAGGCATCTGATATACCATCTTTATACTGGGAAAGAGGAGGAAGAGAGAGAGCAGATAATGATTTCAGACACAAGGAGGGTGTCCGGAGATCAGAAGTTAAATGTCACCAGAAGGACTAACCTTCTAGTTGAGTTATGGCATATGTCTGTGAAAGGGGTTTTTGTAATGCTCCAGATGCTGAATCTTCCCAAAAGGTTAGAAGATAATCCTATTTGATATATCCTGTTACCAAAGAAACAGAAGATCAAACCCATGGGCAAGAGGGAGGAGATAATGGATATAGTGTTAATCATGGCTGGAGTTCCTGGTTTTAGCAAGGACCTAGGAGGGACACTCAGAATAGATCTGAATTTTGGGGAGGAGGCTGATTAATTGGGATCCCATCAAGATTACAATTTTTTTTGTTTAGTCTTGTTTAGTCCTTGTAAACTGAACTCACTTGAAATTCTAATTAGGTAAAATTACTGTGGGACTTTGAATTGTCTTTTTGTTCTTTATCTGATACCAGGAACAGTCAGTAAAAGGAAGTGCTGGTGGGTTAATGCTCTTCTGGAGTCAGGAAGCCCAATGGGGGCCTGAAAACTAAAGGTCACAGGTACATTGGAATGAGAAATTCAAGGGATGGCTTTTCAGAATGGTCTGAGGTTGGACCCTTTCTGACTTGATTTCCCAGATGTGACATTTGGATAATGTCTGACCTGGTAAGTTTGACTTCAGACATTTCACCAAAAAAGGCATTTCATTACCCATAGGACCTCTGCCTGGAAAGTGACATTCAAAATTATATCTTTAAAGGAAGGGTTCTTTATAGTAAACTGCTATAAGCAAATCAGATACAGAAATTTTATGTTAATGGGATTTGAATATCCAGATAGGCTAGTGAATAGTTTTAGCATCTGTTGTTGGTGTTTTTTCTTAGACTTTTTCAAGGCAATGGGGTTAAGTGGCTTACCCAAGGCCACATGGCTAGGTAATTATTGTCTGAGGTTCAGTTTGAACCCAGGTATTCCTGACTTCAAGGCTGGTGCTCTATTCACTGTGCCACCTAGCCGCCCCTGTTGGCTAAATGTTTTGATAAGAATTAAGACCCCTTAATTTTTATCTTAAAGGGTAAGAAGAAATAGGATGGTTTTTATGATCTCTATATGATTCTGTACAACAGCAGTCTAAAATTCTATTTTAAGGAAAGAAATATGAGTCAACTAACTATATCAGGAAAAGGATAACCTATGGTATATTTAGAAATATTTTGGGAAGGAAATTTCATTTTAGTTAATTCATTATTAAAATCATTATTGTAATAAGAGTAAAAAGTTCAGACTGTAAGTTAGTTGTTAGATATTCTTTGTACTAAAATGATTGCCAAATATATATGTTTTAAGCTGAAGTAATGTGACAGTTTTTAATGAATTTTCTTGTGTGGTGAAACAATTATGAAAGTTTATTTTGTTAAAGTGAAGTAAATATGCCAACATGACAGTGACTAAGGCAAAATATAAATTGTTAACAAGCTCCATAATTTTATTATCTTTGTGATGAAACCATGTGTTTGGTCTGAATAAAATGTTATGCTAAGAAGTTCCTTTACCAGAAAGAAAGGTAAAAGGTTTCAACAAGTCACCTGAGCTGGAGAGAACTTTTTGGAGGAGGGGAGGGGAGGGGAGGGGAGGGGAGGGGAGGAGAGGAGAGGAGAGGAGAGGAGAGGAGAGGAGATTTCATTTTAGTTAATTCATTATTAAAATCATTATTGTAATAAGAATAAAAAGTTAGCAACCAAGAGATGAAAGTTATTTTTTTGTCTTTTTTAAAATTTTATTTATTTGTTTTCATCCATTTATACATGTGTATTTCCAAGTTACAAGGTTTTCCTCCACCCTCCTTTACCACCCTCCTCCTTTCAGTTGGGAATAGTCAGGTTATTATTTTTTTTTTTTTTTAGTTTTTGCAAGGCTTGCCCAAGGCCACACAGCTAGGTAATTATTAAGTGTCTGAGGCCGGACTTGAACTCGGGTACTCCTGAATCCAAGGCCAGTGCTCTATCCACTGGGCCACCTAGCCGCCCCCATTTATTGTTTCTTATAAAACAATAATATTTTATAGTATTCATGTACTATGACTTGTTTAGCCATTCCCCAACTGATGGGCATCCCCTCAATTTCCAATCTTTGCCACCACAAAAAGGGCTGCTATGAATATTTTGGAAAATATAGGACTTTTTCCATTTTTTTACAATTTCTTCTGTATATAGTCCTAGAATTTAAATTGCTGGGTCAAAGGGTATGAACAATTTTATTGCTCTTTGGGCATGGTTTCAGAAAGGTTAGCTCCATTCACAACTCCACCAGCAATGTATCAATGTCTCAATCCTCCCACAACCTCTCCAACTTTGATCATCTTCCCTTTTTCTCATCTGGGCTAATCTAATAGGTGTGAGATGATATCTCATTGTTGTTTTAATTTGTATTTCTCTAATCAATAGTGATTTGGAGCATTTTTCACATGCTTATATATAGTTTTAAACTGTCTGTTCATATCCTTTGACCATTTAGCAATTGGGGAATGACTTATGACCTTATAAATTTGATACAATTCTCTATATATTTTAGAAATGAAACAATCGGAACTCCTGGTTGTGACTGCTTTTATTCTAATTTTGGCAGCATTAATTTTATTAGTGCAAAAACTTTTTAATTTAATAGAGTCAAAATAATTCATTTTGTAGTTTGTAATATGCTCTAATTTTTGTTTGGTCAGAAATTTATCCCTTTTCCATAAATCAGATAGATAGAATATTTTTGGTCTATTAATTTATCTATGGTATCACTCTTTATATCTAAATCTTCTACTCATTTTGACCTTATTTTGGTATAGGGTGTGAGATATGGATCTATGTCTAGTTTTCTGCCATACCAGTTTCCAGTTTTCCCAACAATTTTTTTCAGTGAGTTCTTATCCCAGAGGCTGATGTCTTTGGGTTTGTCAAATAGTATATTGTTGTAGTCATTTACTGCATTTTCTTTTGAACTTATGCTAATCCACTGATCCATTACTCTATTTCTTAACCAGTACCAGGAAGCTTTGATGACTGCCAGTTTATAGTACAAAGTTTTAGATCTGGTAGAGCTAGACTACCTTCCTTTACATTTTGTTTTCATCAGTTCCCTTGCTATTCTTGCCCTTTCGTTACTCCAGATGAATTTTATTACAATTTTTTCCTAGCTCATTAAAGTATTTAGTTGGTAGTTTGATTGGTATGGCACTGAATAAGTAATTTAGGTAGAATTGTCATTTTTTTATTATATTAGCTTGACCTAACCATGAGCATTTGACATTTTTCCAATTATTTAGACCTGACTTTATTTGGGTGAGGAGAGCTTTATAATTGTGTTCATACAATTTCTGGGTTTGTCTTGGAAGGTAGAATCTCAAGTATTTGATGTTATCTACAGTTCTTTTA
Source organism: Macrotis lagotis (assembly GCF_037893015.1). NCBI lineage: Eukaryota > Metazoa > Chordata > Mammalia > Peramelemorphia > Peramelidae > Macrotis > Macrotis lagotis. The sequence continues at coordinate 191,139,958 of NC_133661.1, forward strand.
AATGGAATTTCTCTTTCTATGTCTTGTTCCTGGGCTTTGTTGTTCATATATAGAAATGCTGATGATTTATGTGGGTTTATTTTATATCTTGCTACTTTGCTGAATTTGTTAGTTGTTTCAAGGAAGATGATTTTCTCTGGTTCTCTAGGTATACTATCATCTACAAAGAGTGGACATTTTGCTTCCTCATTGCCTATTTTGATTCCTTCAATTTCTTTTTTCTTCTCTTATTGCTACTGCTAGCATTTCTAATACTGTATTGAATCCTTGTTTCACCCCTGAATTTATTGGAAATGCTCTGAGTTTATTCCCATTAAATATAATATTTGTTGATGGTTTTAGATAGATATTTATTATTTTAAGGAAAACTCCCTTTATTCCTGTACTTTCTAGTGTTTTTAATAGGAATGGATATTGTATTTTATCAAAGGCTTTTTCTGCATCTATTGAGATAATCATATGGTTTCTGTTGGTTTTACTGTTGACATGTTTAATTGAGTGTTTTCCTAATGTTGAACCATCACTGCCTGCCAGATATAAATACAACCTGATCATGGTATATTAGCCTTGCAATAACTTTCTATAGTCTTATAGCTAAAATTTTATTCAAGATTTTTGAATTAATATTCATTAGGGAGATTGGTCTATAATTTTCTTTGTCTGTTTTGGTTCTTCTTGGTTTAGGTATCAGCACTATGTTAGTGTCATAAAAGGAGTTTGGTAGAACTCTTTCCTCTCCTAATTTTTATGTAGAATGGGAATTACTTGTTCCTTAAATGTTTGGTAGAATTTACTTGTAAATCCATCTGGACCTGGAGACTTTTTCTTAGGGAGTTTATTGATGGTTTCTTCAATTTCTTTTTTCTGAAATTGGGTTATTTAAGTAATTTATTTCCTCTTCTTCAATACGGACAGTTTGTATTTTTGTAGATATTCATTCATTTCACTCAAGTTGTCTGATTTATTGGCATACAGTTTGGCAAAATAGTGCCAAATTATCTCTTTAGTTTCCTCCTCATTGTTGGTTAGTTCATCCTTTTCATTTTTGATACTGGTTATTTGGTTATCTTCTCTCTTTTTAAAATCAGATTAACCAGAGGTTTGTCTATTTTATTGGCTTTTTCATAAAACCAACTCTTAGATTTATTTATGAGATCAATTTTTTTTGCTTTCTACTTTATTAATCTCTCCCTTAATTCACAGAATTTCTAGTTTGGTATTTAATTGGGATGTTTAATTTTTTTCTTTTTCAAGCCTTTTTTGTTGCATACCCAATTCATTGATGTCCTCTTTCTCTATTTTATTCATATAGACATTTAGAGATATAAAGTTTCCCTTCAAAACTATTTTGACTGCATCCCATGAATTTGGATATGATGTCTCATTATTATAATTTTCTTGGTTATAATTACTAATTATTCCTATTATTTGCTGTTTGGTTATTTAATTTCCAATTAGTTCTTGGTTTATCTTTCCCTGACCCCTTTGTTACATGTAATTTTTATTGCATTATGATCTGAGAAGTGTATATTTATTATTTCTGCTTTTTTGCATTTGATTTTAAGATTTTTGTGACCTAGTACATAGTCAGTTTTGGTGAAGTGCCATGTACTGCTGAGAAAAGCTATATTCTTTTCTGTCCCCATTAAGTTTTCTCCAGAGGTCTATCATATATGTAAGTTTTCTAAGATTTTATTCACCTTCTTAACTTCCTTCTTGTTTATTTTGCTGTGAAGAATTTTCTATTTCTGAGAGAGGGAGGTTAAAGTCTCCCATTATTTAAGTTTTTCTGTCTATTACTCCTTGTAATTCACTCAACTTTTCCTCTATGAATCTGGAAATTATCCCACTAGGTGCATGCGTCTTTAGTAATGATACAGCTTTTTTTTCCAATGGTGCCTTTTAAGGAGATGTAGTTTCCTTCATTATGAGATTTTTAATGAGATTTCATTTTTTTTTGAGATTTATTTTTGCTTTTACTTTGTCTGAGATTAGAATCGCTACCCCAGATTTTTTTATTTCAGCTGAGGCATAATATATTTTGCTCCAATTTATTACCTTTATCCTGTGTGTATCTTTCTGTTTCAAATGTGTTTCTTGTAAACAATATATTGTAGGATTCTGGTTTTTAATCCATTCTGCTATCCATTTCTATTTTATGGGACAGTTCATCCCATTCACATTTACAGTTAAGATGACTAATTCTGTATTTCTCTCTATGCTATTTTCTCTATTTATATTTATGTCTTTCCTTTTCTCTTATTTCTCCTCATCAAAATTTTACTACCTTCCTCCTTTGATTTATATTTTTTAAAAATTTAAATTTCAGTTTATTTTCACTTATACCTTCCCTTCCCTTTTATCTGTCCCTTCTTCCCTTATCTTCCCCTTTCCCAGCTGCCCATTTCCCTGTAGATTAAATTAGATTTTTTAAACCTGGCTTATTGTTGGGCAATTTGAGTCATTTATACTAATCAAACAATCAAGTAAACAATCTGTGATGATATCTTGATGACAATAGGAGCTTATCAAGCCTATTAGAGAACCAAGGGAAGACGCACAAAGATTTATAATTTTAGAGGGAAAGAAGGGAGAATCTGAATGTTGTGTAAATTCTATTCAATAGATTTAGCCCAGTAATGGAAATAAGATACATTCCCACATTTAAAATAACAGTGGGTAACATTAAATACTTGGGAATCTGACTTCCAAGCCAAACCCAAAATTGTATGAACACAATTATAAAGCTCTTCTCACTCAAATAATGTCAGTTCTAGATAATTCGAAAAATGTCAAATGCTCATGGTTAGGTCGAGCTAATGTAATAAAAATGATAATTCTTTACTGAGCTAGAAAAAAATTGTAACAAAATTCACCTGGAGTCAAGAATAGCAAGGGAACTGATGAAAAAAATGTAAAGGAAGGTGACCTAATTCTACCAAATCTAAAACTGAACAATAAAGTGGCAGTCATCAAAACTTCCTGGTACTGGTTAAGAAATAGAGCAATGGATCAGTGGATTAGGATAAGTTCAAAAGAAAATGCAGTAAATGACTACAACAATATACTATTTGACAAACCCAAAGACATCAGCCTTTGGGATAAGAACTCACGATTTGACAAAAATTGTTGATAAAACTGGAAACTAGTATGGCAAAAACTAGGCATAGATCCACATCTCACACCCTATACCAAAATAAGATCAAAATAAGTAGAGGATTTAGACATAAAGAGTGATACCATATATAAATTAATAGACCAAAAAATATTCTATCTATCTGATCTATGGAAAAGGGATAAATTTATGACCAAACAAAAATTAGAGCATATTATAAACTACAAAATGAATGATTTTGACTCTATTAAATTAAAAGGTTTTTGCACTAACAAAATTCATGCTGCCAAAATTAGAAGAAAAGCAGTCACAACCAGGAGTTCTGATTAAGGTCTCATTTCCAAACATATAGAGAATTGCATCAAATTTATAATGTCACAAATCATTCTCCAAATTGCTAAATGGTCAAAGGATATGAACAGATAGTTTAAAGCTATATATAAGCATATGAAAAAATGCTCCAAATCACTGTTGATTAGAGAAATGCAAATTAAAACAACAATGAGGTATCATTTCACATTTATTAGATTAGCCCAGATGAGAAAAAGGGAAGATGATCAAAACTGGAGAGGTTGTGGGAGGACTGAGACATTGATGCATTGATGGTGGAGTTGTGAATGGAGCTAACCTTTCTGGAACTATGCCCAAAGAGCAATAAAACTGTTCATACCCTTTGACCCAGCAATTTAAATTCTAGGACTATATCCAGAAGAATGGAAAAAGTCCTATATTTTCCAAAATATTCATAGCAGCCCTTTTATTAGTGGCAAAGATTGGAAATTGAGGGGATGCCCATCAATTGGGAAATGTATAAACAAGTTATGGTATCTGAATACTATGGAATATTATTGTTTTGTAAGAAACAATAAATGGTCGGACTCCAGAGAAGTATGGAATCACTTATGGGATCCAATGCTGAGTGAAGGGAGTAGAGTCAGGAGAACGATTTACATATATCAGCATTATGAGAAGAACCACCACGATGGAAGCAACCCCTCTTGACAGTTCAGAGAGCTGAGACAACAGTATTTGATAGATTATGGACTATATTATCCCCAACCAGAGGAAGAAAACCAAAACAAAACAGAAAAGAACAATCCTACCAAATCTGATGAACACTTTATAAAAATTATCTTTTATGTATCTCTTTCTTTTAATACTAATTCCTCATGCCAAAAATTACTAATTTGTAAATATGTTTAACAAAATATGAATGAAAAATGCTAACCTGACTGTTCCCAACTGAGGGGAGGGGAAGTGGGAAGGGAGGGTGGAGGGAAACTTTTGAACTTGGAAATACATATGTACAAATGGATGAAATTAAAAAAATAAAATTTAAAAATTAAAAATTTTAAAAAGGAAAAAAGAGAATGGTAAGGGGTGAGCATATTGATTAGATTAAAACCCTAAGCAATGGCTGGAATTAAGGGGAGAAGAAAGTCTTTCAAACTGTATATAGGACTAGACATTATCACAATTTGTTGCCTTCTTCTTCTAGGGAAATTTGTCCTTTTTTGCAGAAAAGCTATTTTAATAATTCTGGACTAAGTATTTATAATTATAAGCCATTTATGACATCTCTAATTGACTTTTTAACCTCTTTTCTATAGAGGCTGTTTTAAATTTACTCTTCTTAAACTTATTTTACTATTTCCTTCTCACTCTTTCTCAGCTAAGAACTTTTACCTCATACTGTAAAACAGTATTTGTATAAGCTTTCCACTTGTATAAGCTCCCTCTTCGCATTTCTCTGCACTTCAAAAATCCTTTAACATTTCATTTTCTGCTTTATTCTGGCTTCTGACTATTTAAGACTAACCCTTTCAAGAGATCCTTGATCCATCCCTCCTATATTATCCAGAAGATAGATAATCATATAAAAATTCTTCCCCTCTCTTTAATCTTTAATTCTTTCTCCAAACTCCACACTCAGTAAACTTCAATGCCTCCTTATCATCTTTAGGATCAAGTTATAAACATTTGCTTGACTTTTAAAAACCCTTTATGACCTGTCATCTTCCCTACTTTTCCAGTCTTCTTACACCCTTATAGTCAGATGTATTTTAAATTCTCGAATCTAGTAACTAGCCTCCTTGCTGATTATTGAACAAGATACTCCTCTCAACTCAGGCTATTTTTCAGTAGCTTTTCCTCACTCCTCAAATGTTCTTTCTCTTCAGTTCCTCCTCTTGGCTTCCAGGGCTTCAAGCCCCAACTAAAATCCTACCTTCCACAGAAAGTATTTCCAGGTCTCCTTAATGCTTCTTTTACTTCTTTCAAGTTTATCCTATATATATCTTATTTTTACAGTTATTTAGAGCAACTATATGATGCAGTGGATAAAATTCTGGGCCTTTAGTTAGGAAGACTCTTTGAATGTTCAAATTTGACCTCAGACACTTATTAGCTGTGTGATTCTGGGCAAGTCACTCAAACTTGTTTGACTCAGTTTCCTACCATATAGTCATTTACATGTTGTATTCCCCTTCAGACTCTTGGACCATTTTTTACTTTTCTTTGCATCTTCAGTACTTAGCAAAATTGTCTTCAAAAGGTGCTAAATAAATGTTTAAATGGCTGCTAAGAGTTCTATTTTTCTCTGACAAGTCTATTATTTACTTTATTAGAAGAATACATCTTTGAAATATGTGAAATGTTTCCTGGACTACATTTCCTTCAAATCCATTTCCCTTAAGGTCTTTTGTTGGAACCCCTCTGCTGCATACCCCCCCCCCCCAAAAAACCCAAGCCAACCTAAAATGAGTGTAATTAGTGATAGGGTAATAGGACTTTTCTGATTGTTGTCTAAGCTAGATACAAATAGATAACACAGAAATTGATACAGATCAGCCAATTAAGTGCCCTCCCAGGCAATCTTTTCTTCCACTAGGCCAAAGTCAAAAAAAGGGAAAAATAAGGGAGCAAAACAAGGCATTCCAGGACCTCTCTATTTTTGATATACATCATTTAAAGTAATTCTGCAATCTATTTTTGATATACATTGTTTAAAGTAATTCTGCAAATGATCTTCTAATAATCTTGAAACATTCTGATGTTCTCTCTGTTATATGTTGTCAAGGAGAGAGGAAGACAACCATGATATATACTACATTTATCTAAAACAAGAAATGTTTTGAGTAATCTTGATTCATCTGGTCAGAGAGGTGAGTATTGCTTAAGATACATAGAAGAAGGAGGAAATGATGAGAGATGGAAAGTCAAAAAGACCTGACATTGAATGGGATGTATATAAGTACTTATAAAAACCAAAATGAGGAGTTTGTTAATAGAAATAAGAAGGACTGAAATGAGGAACATAAAGCACTAAGACAATTGGGAAATGGGAATTTGTTGAGCCCTTAAGGGAATTAAAAAGTGTTATTCCATACAAAAGGAGTTAAATAACACTAATGATTTTTGCTAAGCATTCCTACTTTAATCCTTAGTTTCTGGATGAAACTCAAGGATGGTCTAAAAGGCCATCTCTTCTATCTGTACATCTGTTCTCATCTACAGTGGAAATAAGTTTTTGGCCTTGACCATAACATGACACCATTTCACACAATATGATACACTAGGGTTATGGGTATGGGTACCTGAGAGAGTTTCATCTGCATATTAGCAAACACGTGAAGGAAACCAACAACTGCATCCCACAATCTGCTATGAGCCAGGCTCTGCTGGTTTCCAATGCAAGGACCCTATGGAAAAAAGAATAACTATCACATAAAATTCAAGTCATATTCTGATTCTTCATTTTCTGCCTATAAAAATCTCTCAAAGAAAGAGCACTTGTCTCCAGTTTAGGTTGTCATTCAGTAATTTAAAAATAAATTTTCCTTAAGTATCATGATATTTTCTGAATGTAAAATTGATTGTCTAGAAGAAACCAGAACCATAATCTAGCCTATTTCCCCTCTTTTTGGATAAGCTATATACTTGCCTCTATATTTTCCCCCAGGGTCTAGATTGTTCCTGCTGACAGGAATGCCCTCTTTCCTCTTCCTGATCCTATCCATCTTAATTTAAAAATGAGCTCAGGGCCTACCTCTTCAGTGAAGCTTTCTTTCTCCATTTCAGTTCACAGTAACCTCTGTCTACTTTGAATTAAAACAAATGTCTGTTGTTTATGACACTGATTCAGAAATTGGTTATAGATTGCTTTGTGATTTCTCATCTTGTTACTGTTATTCATCTTTTCACATCTTATCTCCTCTCTGTGACTTGAAGGCAGGGCAGTATACTGATTTATATCCCTCACAAAGCCTAATAAAATGCTATATACATGGTTTGTGCTCTGTAATTATTTGTTGAATGAGTGACACTAATAGTAAGTTTTACTCTAAGACATCATCACCTGGTAGTGAAAAGTGGGGGTTTGAAGATTCAATTTTGGTTTAGGAAAAAGCTCATTTGATATATAACACTGATATATTAAAACCTACTTAAAAACCCTAAATATTAAATAATGTTAGATTGAAGCTACTCTACCTTTGTACATTTTACTAGATTTCTTTAGGAAAGGTCAGTTTCTGTACATGATTTGATTGTCTGTGCAGGATCCAGGCAACAAACACCAAATCTGTATTATAGCTTAATGTTTTCTATATTCAATTTATGTCCTTCAAAAGAACTGTCTAGAGTCCATCATTCATAAATTCATAGGGTCTTAAGCATTGTAGATTTAATCTGATGATTATGGGTAACAATCTTAAGATTTAAGGGGTGAATTATGAGGGAGTGATTTTTTTCATCAATGAGCACAAGAAGACCCAGCTGAATGGCTTGCTCTAAGACACTTAGCAAGGGAATAAAATGATTCAGACCTTAGAATACTTAATGTTTTGTACCGTACACTGTAACAATGTAAGTGTTCATCATCTATACATGTGTGACAAAAGGAGAACAACATGTTTATAAACATGGGTTCAGTAATATGTTACCTGAATGTACTCTGTTAGGGAATTGAAAATTTGTTTGGTCACAGCCAAAGCTTTGGAGAAGTTTCGCTGTCCAGATTCATCAATGATGTCCTTCCCTGAATAGTACCAGTAGAAGTCACTGATTGATTCCTAAGAACAAATAAGATAAATATATTTATTTTTAGCCCTTTCAGCCAAGCTAAGTGTTACAGAATGGTGCAGGGGAATTTCCTATCTTCCTATTCCTATTCAGCTCTGACTACTTTGGGATCACATGAAAAGGTATAGAGACCACAGAGACCCCAAGTAGCTAACATCTCTCAAGCTTAAGAGTGCCAAGCCAGAACTAAGTGGCGCTCCTTAGAAATCATTTGGTTAGTCATGATGAAAAAATGAAAGGTAAGGATCAGAAAGGACTGCTTTTGTTTTTTCCCCCCTAATAAATTTAACTGCCTGTTCTTAATTTATGGGATTTTCCTTGGACATGGTAAACTCCATGACCACCTTCAACTAAATTCTTTACATTCATTTTACTCTCAAAACTCTACTCATTTATCTATCCTCTACTAAAATCCTTTCCCTTCACAATCCCTTAAAACAGGGGCTGGTAATCTCCCACCTCAAGCCAATACAACTGCTGGGGAAGGAGGGAACTCAAAATTCAATAAATCTAGTAGTTTTTTTAGGGGTGAATTAATTGTTTGACCAAATATAGCCCTTGAAAGATGTTATAAATATCCAAATGGCCCCTGACAGAAAAAATGTTCCCTATCCCTGCTCCTGCCCCAGTTATTTTACAATTGCTGCTCATTAAGGCTAGAGTAATAGGGGTGAAGAGAATTGAATGGAAAAGAAATGGACATCTGTATGTATAATAGATAATTCAGATTTTGACCTCCTTCTCAAGTTTATGCTTAAAAAGTCTAACTCACCTGAAATATTGCCTCAGTCTCTTTATTTGATATAGCTATACAGTTATACAATGGATATTGCTTTTTTTTATGTTTCCTATGAATACTATTCCATCTCTGGTACCTTAATATTTCAGCCTTAGTCTCAGTATCTGGAAGAAATGACTATAAATTCTAGAGCTCTGACCAAGGCTCTCCTTGCTTACCTGAAGACGTAGGAGGTAATCAACAGTGCTGATGATAATATTTACAGTGGTGGTATTGCCCATTTGAGTACGAAGGAAGTTCTGAAAGTCTGAAAGTACAATTCCTGGGAATGAGTGCTGCCCCACTTTGATTATTGTTATTCTGTCCTAGTTGGGCTAAGTGGAAATACATTATCTACATAATTTTAAAGGCCCTGACATTAAAAAACAAAGCAAAAAAACAAACAGACAACAAAAAGTCATTGAAGAGCTTTCAAGTTGATTTGTCACTTGAGCACCTCATCTTATATTGAAGACATCTCTTTCCATTAAAAGAGGAAAATAAAAATAAAGGGGTCTAAGGAGAGACAGTTGACTGGATTATATAGTTTGAATTCTGGAAACAACTTTCTACCCTGACAGGTATTGAATCAAATCCCTTTAGTTATGGACCACTTGTATTTGCTTTCTCTTTATAGAATTCCTCCCTGAGAAGCAGATCCACATGAGTTCTTATATTCAAAATGGGAAGTTTTAAATAAAGTATTCTTTTCTCTCTTTTTTTTCCATGAGGATTTCATTTACTGACTCACCACTGTTATGGCCTTCACAAAGCAGCTGCAGGAATCTGAAGAGATCACAGGTAAACTCATGATTCTGGAGAACCTTTTCACCTAGAAAATATATGAAATCATCTGTAAGCACTGTTTGGCAGCCAGTGAAGAGGATCCTTTAATACAAGTAGTTATAGGAAAAAAATAGTGACCTACATAAAATGCTCTGATCTTAGGGGGAGATCAAATTAAGTTAAAATGAAGATGGGACTACAGAACAAAAAGCTTCTCAGCAAATCCAAAATATTTAGAACAATGATACATCTTTTGTAACAACTAGGTGGTGGAAGTAAATGTTTCATATTCTATAATGTGTGTCTCATAAATGGAATATGTTTATTGAATTGCTGAGCAAACCTTCCCATCCAATCTCTGTGACTAAATCTTGGAAATATGTAATTAAAGATGATTTCTTTCAGCATTCACAACATATAATAGCTATTCAAGCCAAAAACTCAAACTTACCACGCTCCCGAACGATGACTGGGGATGAGAAAAAAACAAAAAAGAATACAAGATAAGAAAATCAAAAGCAACATCATTATGGTGAAACTCCCTACAGTTAAAACAGAATTTAAAAAGTCTGTCCCAGGTGCACACTAACAAGATTACTTATAGAAATACTATCATGAAACATACTTGGCCTTTTCTTGTTAAAACAAAACAAACAAATGGTAAGAGGGAACTTTAATCAGAAGGGATAAAGGCCTGAATCCTGAAACAGGTGTTTTTTTTGATAACATACGTGTTCCTTCCTCAGTGACCATTCCAAGGCCTTCAGCTTTGTTCTGCCTCTCAAATGCATTCAGATCAAGGACACTTTTAAGAGAGGAAAAAAAATGGGTTGGGTTGAAGAATATTGTTGGGGAAAAGCATTTCTATACATCCCAAATCTATCAACTAAAGACATCCTTTCATAGGATTATATTTTCACAGAGAAAAGATCCCCTGAGGTTATCAAACCCAAACCATTCATTTGATAGATGAGGAAATCTTGATCTGAGAAATGTGCCCAAGATTGAACCCAGATCCTTTGAGTCTAACTGTCCCTCATTACATACAAACAGTTTAACTTACTAAATTGTGACTAAGAGTCACTGAGATGGGAGGAATCTCAGTGTTGTGCCTTAAAGTTATTGTCTCAGGACACATTTAAATCAGTCCAAGCTAGTTTGTTCCATGGACAGTTCTATTTAACTTTGTATCTCCCCCAGAATCAATCACATTGTAGTGTGATAATTGCTGAAATTTCTATTTCAAGAATATCATTAATGCAGTTTCATGAGTTAATTCTTATTCTAGTTTGTATTCACTTTATTTCTGGTGGATAAAAGTTTTCAAAAATTACTGTTTGAGAACTATCATAGATTATGTTTTGGGAAATAGTAGACTGAATACTATCAGGGTCAATAAAAAAATTGTAGATTGGGCACAATCTTATTCTGAAAAATATTTGAAGTCCTAGCATTCTAAATGTTTAGGTTGGTGGATTCACTTAGGGCACTGAAGTAGGCAAGAAATACATTTTGACTGTGGTTAAATTTTTCCATTAGGTAGAGAAACTCTACTGGAGAGGCAGAGGTTATCATATCTCAAATTCTAGGAAAAACAAAGCTGTAACAAATAGGGATGCTGCAGATAGCTGGGTAGGATGATTACTTTCTCTCTGGGTTAGGGTAGGGCACATTGGTCAGATGCTTTTGATTACTTGAACTCAGGAGTTCTTCAAAATGTGAACAGACTATGGAGTGAGTGATACTGTTGAGAGTGGGCTAAGCAGAATCATTTTCTTTAATTTCTTATTCTGCTGCTGATACTCCAGGCCTAGCACTTGTTATCACTTATCCTTACTTTGGCAAGGATATCTGATGATGATGATGTTTGTCCTTCAGTCTCAAAGAAGACCATGATATCAGGGGAGGTGATGCCATGACAAACAAGTGAATTGAATATGAGTGAGGGGGTGCTGTGCTAAGTCAACAGCCTAACTTTCTTTCCTGGAGCCCTCTGGGTCCAGTGGCCAAATATAGATTAGCATAACTAGGCCTGGCCCTGGATGTGAGACAGTCAGGGTTAATTTATTTGCCTAAGGTCACACAGCTAGAATTTTTCAAATGTCGGAATCTGGATTTGAACTCAGGTCCTCTGAACTTCAGGGCTGGTGCTCTATTCATTACAGCATCTAGCTGTCCTAGGCATATCATAAATGAGGCTAAAAGAATTTTCTGGAATAATTTCAACTTCATCTCATTTAAGAATTCAAATTCATTCACAATTATGAATGATCTCCTTACCAAGCACATAGACCTTTAAGAAATATGGTTTATAGCAGAGTCACATTGACCTTGTGAACACTTTGTATATAATTCATCTTCCTTTTTTACTGTATTAATAAACCTTTTTTCATGTACTTCCTCAATAATACAAATACTATCATCTATTTCTATTTCAGGGGTAGATAGTGTCAAATATTTATACAACTTTTAAAAAACAGCACCAGTCCATGTTGTAGCTATGGAAAGCTGGCCATACATCTTAAAGGGAAGTTTAATTTAATTTTCTGATTTTTCCTGCTCACTTTAGATTTGATTTTCATTGGAATCTCTCTAGGGAGGGACTCAGTATGTCTGTTTATGCTCCCTTGACCTCTGAAGGTAAAATGAAAAAAAAAGAGATAAACCCTAGAGAATGGAAAATGTACATGAATCTAAAGAAGTCAAATATGGAAAAATAAACAATATTTGAAAATTGATCAGAAGGCTATAGGTATCTGAAATCACCTCTCACATTTCCAAAATGCTCTAAAATGTCTTTATCCCTCTCACAATTTCTTAATAAGTTGCCCCTTTTGTTACTTGAGTAACCAAGGGTAATTCAACTTGAGGGATGGGGAAATGTCATATTTATGCTTTCAGCCTTTACCTGCAAGACTGCATAAGGCCAGAGAGGCTTTGAAAGAATCCAGCATCCTTTTTCTCCTTTAGATAATCCAGCATTTTCTGCATGGGAGATACATTTTAAAGAGAAAAGCAATAAACTTTTTATATAATATATTATTATTAGCTGTCTCAGATATTTTTGAAGAAATGACAAACTCTCAGCCACATTGATGAAGTGTGGAAGAATATTTCTTGCATAGCACCTTGAATAATAAGCTCTTACCTTGTTCTGTAGTTAGTGAAGGGATCCATTCTCCAAAAGAACGTTTTGTTGCAATATTACTTACCCAAATGTTGATTAAATAAATATTCTGTTCCTTTAGTAGTAAGAGAAACATAGGCATTGACTGAGCTATAATATATGGAACTTAATTCTGATATGTCCATGAAGTTCCATGCCACCAGTGATGAGAATAGATACTCATGATTTTTGTTGTATTTTTATTCCTTTTCTTGGCAAGAACCTAAAGAGCCTCTTTTGCCCTAAAGATCTGAGATTAGGGATTGTTCCTGAGCTGCTACCTAGATGAGGAGCTCTATTACCTGCTGCACTCCAGGGTTGCCCCCATTCAGGATGGCAATGCCAAGCTTCAGAGTCTCTACAACCATGGGTCCCATCTCACCTGTCATAGGAAAGACAGAAGATAGAATCATCATATCTCGATTCAAGCAACTGATTAGCAATCAGGAAAACTGCCTGATGTGCCTCAAAATGAGTATGAGTATTTGTCATTTATACAATCAGCACCAAACTTTAGACAGTTTCTAGTCTGAAATTTCACATATAGTATTTAGATAATTGTGCCTAGGTTTTGCAAAATGCTGACTCTTCACACATTACCTTTACTAGCACTAATCATCTGGAGGACCATCTCTGCAGCACCACGGTCATGCAAACGAGCTTGCTGATAAAGAGTTTTCTGCTTCTCCATTTCTTTTTCCTGAATAAGAAATAATACAGGAAAAATCTTACTGACTAGAAAATTAAGGGGGGGTGGATGCATGCATATGTGTGTGTGTGTGTGTGCATATATGTGTCTGTGTGTATATATATATATATATATATATATATGTATATGTAGAGGGAGGGAATGAGAATAAATATAAATTCACAGAAGGTGAGAAAGACATATATGCTAATCACAATGAAAAAAATTCTTTGGAATTAATTTCCTGATCTCTTTTCCTTATTTCAAAGCTATTCATCTTTACTGCATTCATAGGTTAAAGACCAAATTCCATTTGTGAACCTATGGGTAGAAGAGTTTCCTCCCACTTCAAAAGGATAATTAGGTCTAATTTTCTAACATTTCTTCATGTTTGACAGAATAGATTGGATTTACTTTAGAGAAATATGATATAAAAGAACCACTCTAATTGCCTATATATCCAGAGAAATTACTTTTCATCTAGAATTCCTTGAGAATATTTTGGTTAGTAAAAGAGCTACCATTTAACATACATAGATAACTAATTTTCAGAGCTCAAAGGAGTACCTATTTAGAGTTGGAAGGCACTACAGAGGTCATCATGTCCAACTCTTTCCTTATGAAAAAAAATTGAGAACTAGGGTGATAAGGTGGGTTGCTTATGGTCCCATAGACCATATGAATTGTAGAGATAGAATTTGAATACAGTTTTCTGACTCCAAATTCAATGATTTTTTTATTGTTCTATGAATAATAATAAATAATAGGTGAAAGAGAAAAAATAAAAATGGATATTTTCAATTCAGTCATAATTTGTATCATTTCTGTGTGTGTGTGTGTGTGTGTGTGTGTGTGCGTGTGCATGTGTGTATGTGAAAGAGGCAAAGAGAGAAAGACAGAGACAAAGACTCAGAGAGACAGAATCAGACCTAGAGACAGAAAGAGACAGGAATAGAGAGCAGAGAGCTTTGGAAGACAGAGAAAATGCCCCATTAAAACAACAAAAACAACTCTGTTGACCTGTATAGACTATTCCAAAGCACAATTAGTTTTTACAGTTTTCTATCCCTATCTGTTGTGGAATGTCTCCAGAACTCTGGGGGATGGGACACTTGGTAGAATGGGTAATAAATGCTGGGTTCCCATCCCTCTCTTTAATCCAGGCAGCCTTTAGAGTAGTCACTTTCCTGGGTTCCTGGTGCTGGCTTGGAAAAGGGTTCCCAGGGTTCAAATTCTGAAGAAGACTCACTTCAAATGTCTTTTCCTTTTCTTCTTCCTCCTCTTCTTCACCACTCTGACAACTCTAGATTGCATTGAATAGAGATTGGGTGGGGGGGAGAGGAGAGAAAATAAATTTAAAGGCAATCGGGAGAATACACTATAATTCTCTGTTCTGTTGTCTTGGAACAGGGACAAGATGATTCATAGGAATTTCATGATCTCTAGGCATTTTGAAGGAAGAAAACTTTTGAATGGAAGAAAATCTTATGTATGCAGGTATATGAAGTGGTTCAGAAATGAGTAGCAGTGGTCAGAGTAATGAAAATAGAGAATCAGTTGTGAGTAATTGTCTAATAACTTTCAAGGAACCTTTTTTTCTCCTTCCATCCCTAAAAAGAAGAGTTAGTTCTTTGCTTGTTTTGTGTCACAGACCCCCCCTTCAAACTCTGGTAAAAACCTATGGACTACTTCTGGAAGTAATGTTATTAATAGCATAAAATAAAATACATGGCACTACAAAGGAAACTAATAATATTTAAACATAATTATACAAGTATATATTTTTTAAAAAATCCATGGATCTTAGGTTAAGAACTCCTGCTACAAAGTCTAGGTGACATAAATGATAGGAAATAAGAAGTCATTCCATCTCTTGGATATTAGTTTAGACTTTGGCAGCAGCACTGGGGGCACTTAGAAGTGATAGATTCTGCAGTATGACAGTATGAAAGATGAGGAACTCTCCCATTTTGGTATAGCTTGGTAAAGGAATAATTGCACCTATACTCTAATTATAATTGCTCTGCATGCCTTTTCCTACCCAAACCAGAAGACCTTTCTGATTATGAAGAAATTGTTAGTGGTTCACTTAGAAATCTTAGAGTCTTATGATTATTTTTCCTTCACCATTATGAAAACTCCAGCTATTTGATGTCTTTTATAATAATTCAATGATCTTTCCTTTGTTTCTAATAATTATTAAAAACTTTCCCACATATTAATATGGGAATTTTAGTCTTATGGACTCTGAATCTTGACTACTAAGCACTATTTGCCTATACTCTGGTAATTTAATTGAGTAGTTTTTAGAACTAAAACTAATTGAACATCAGCACTCTGTTATAGCAAAACTCCAAAGCTGTTTTAAGTAGAATCTTGCAATTCTTAGAATAAGTCCCTTAGTAGAAATGCCTGATTAAGATGGTCATCCTTGTTATTATAGGAACAAACAGGACCAAAAACTCTAACTTATGGAACCACTCTAAAATTTGGGAATAGAATCCCAGTCCTTATATTGTTTGACACCCCTGAAAAGAGATACCTACCTGGAGAGAGAATACAACAAAGATCTTTCTTTGCTCCTCTTGTCTTAAACATGTGTGACTTGGATTAAGGTATTGATAGCATACTTATTAAAACTGAGGGTAAACAAAGCTGAGAGGGATAGCTATCATGGCACATATAGATTCCTGAAAGGTCTTGACTGGCTAGAAATATGGGCTAAATCTAATAAAGTGAGATTTAATAGGAATAAATGTAAATTTCTATACTCGAGTTCAAAAAAATCAGGTAAGTTTTACAAATTTTCCCCTAATCTTGCTTCCCTCCCCCCACACCCCACAAAGGCAATCTGTTCATCTTTACATTGTTTCCAGGGTATACACTGATCTAAGTTGAATGGGATGAGAGAGAAATCATTCTGGATACAGACTGTATTTTGCATCACAGATACCCTAAAATTATCCCTGATTGTTGCACTGATGGAATGAGCAAGTCCACTAAGGTTGATCATCACCCCCATGTTGCTGTCAGGGTGTACAATGTTCTTCTGGTTCTGCTCATCTAGCTCAGCATCAGTTCATGAAAATCCTTCCAGGCTTCCCTGAATTCCCATCCCTCCTGGTTTCTAATAGAACAATAGTTGAACCCCTCTCTTGATAGACAAAACAGAGTTAAACATATAGATATATATACACACATACAAGAATTTGATATAAAAGCATCCAAAACTCTAAAATATTATTGTGCTATAAGAAATGAAAGGATAATTAAGGTAATTAAGAAAAAACTGGAAACACATTAATTGAGGCAATGTGAAGAGCAGAATCAGGAAAATGTTGTATATACCCTATAATGAAGAGCTATGGATGATTTAGCTATTCTCAGCAATACAATGATTTAAGACAATTCCAAAGTACTCAATGAAAAATGCTGTCTCCAGAGGATAAAAAAACTAACACTGTCTGAATATAGATTGAAGCATCTTTCCTTCCTTCCTTCCTTCCTTCCTTCCTTCCTTCCTTCCTTCCTTCCTTCCTTCCTTCCTTCCTTCCTTCCTTCCTTCCTTCCTTCCTCCCTCCTTCCCTTTTTCTATCTTTTTTGTCTTGTAAAAAAATTACTAACATGGAAATTTTTTAATGATTGCACATCTCAGATGAGGGAAGATGGAAGAATGGATAGAATTTGGAACTCAAACCTTAAAAAATGCTTAAAATTGTTTTAAAATGCAATTGTGGGGGGCGGCTAGATGGCGCAGTGGATAGAGCACTGGCCTTGGAGTCAGGAGTACCTGAGTTCAAATCCGGCCTCAGACACTTAATAATTACCTAGCCGTGTGGCCTTGGGCAAGCCACTTAACCCCATTGCCTTGCAAAAACTAAAAAAAAAATGCAATTGTGGAAAAAATAAAAGATTGTTTAAAATATATTAAACTCAACAGAGAAAAAAAGTATAGAGAAGGGGAGATGGCAGAGGAAAAATAATCGATTAATCCTTGAGAGGGAAAAACTGCAAGTAAAACAATCTTTCAGATCCTGATGGAGACAATAAAAGGGATTAAAAGAAGTAGTAATAGCGATTAAAGATGAAAAGGAAAAAAGTTACTGATTTTTTTAAATGCACAAAAAAAAGGACAAAACAAGGCAATAAGGTTAAGTGACTTGCCTAAGCACAGATAGGAAATTATTAAGGTCACATTTGGATCAAAGCTCTATTTGCTGTACCACCTAACTGCCCCTATCTTACAATTTTATTTAAAATATTTTTAAAATATTTACTTTATTTATTGATACATTACTATAATAATCTTGTTGTAAGAGTAAACATAATCCTCCCTCCCCCAATAAAATAATCTCATGAGAAAAAGTGAAAGAGGAAAAAAATGTGCTTCAGTCTGTGTTCTGATAACATCAGCTCTGTCTCAGGTGGATCACATTCTTTATCATAAGTCCATCAGAGAAGTTACTTCCACAGTTGATGTTGCTGATTGTAATTCCCTCCATCCATTCCTCCCCACTACCAATTATTATACTTTCTCTCTCCTTTTACTCTGTCCCTCTTCAAAAAATGTGCTGTGGGGCAGCCCAGTGGTTCAGTGGACAGAGTACCAGCCCTGGGGGCCCTAAGCCCACATCCCACCCCGGAGACCCAGCAATCACCCAGCCCCTTGGTCCTGGACAGGTCATCCAATCCCACCACCTTACAAAAAGTAAAAAAGAAAATGTGTTATGTCTGACTATCCTCTCCCATGATCCCCTCCCATGACCTTCTCTATCCCCTATCTCCCCCTCCCCTCCCTCTGTCCCCTTTCTCTCCTTTTTCTTCTAGATTTCTATGTCCTATTAAGTATATTTGTTGTGTCCTTTCCGAACAATTTCTGATGAGAATGAAGCCTCCTTCAATTCCCCTCACCTTCCCCCGCTTCCATACCATTGCAGAAGTTTTTCTTAACTCTTTTACATGAAATATCTTAGTCTATTCTACTTCTCCTTTCCTTTCTTCCAGTACATTTTATTTTCAACCATTGACTCTATTTTAAAAATATATTATACCTTCAAATTCGGCTCTCTCCTGTGCCTTTTCTACATATGCTCATTTTAACTGCTATAATAATAATAATAATAATAATAATAATAATAATAGTAATGATGATACTGCTTTAATAAATGAGAATGTTCATATGAGTATTATGAGTATCATCTTCCAATTTAGGAATACACACAATTCATCATTATCAAGTCCCTCATAATTTACCCTTCTCCTCCACTCCAGTCCTGTATTTGCAGATCAAACTTTCTGTTCAGCTCTGGTCATTTCAACAGGAACATCTGAAATTCCCCTGTTTCACTGAAAGTCTATCTTCTCCCTTGGAATAGGATATTCAGTTTTGCTGGGTAGTTGATTCTCGGTTGCATTCCAAACTCTTTTACCTTCCAGAATATTATATTCCAAGTCCTACAAGCCCTTAATGTGGATGCTGCTAAGTCCTGTGTGATCCTGACTGCAGCTCTATGATATTTGAATTGTTTTATTCTGGCTGCTCCTAGGAGCTTCCTTTGATTTGGGAGTTCTGGAACTTGGCTATAATATTCAAGGATGTTATTATTATTATTATTATTATTATTATTATTATTATTATTATTATTATTTTTGGATATCTTTCATGAGGAGATCAGTGGATTCTCTCAATTTCTATTTTACTCTTCTTTTCTAGGACATCAGGGCAATTTTCCTGTAGAAATTCTTTCAAAATGAAGTCGAGGCTCTTTTCCTGATCATGACTTTCAGGTAACCCAATAATTTTTAAATTGTCTCTCTTGAATCCGTTTTCCTAGATCTGTTGTTTTTGTCAACAAGATATTTCACTTTTTCTTCTAGTTTTTCATTCTTTTAATAGTTTCATTGTGTCTTGATTCCTTGCAAAGCTGTCAGCTTCCTTTATCTCCATCCTCCTACATTTAAAGGATTTGTTTTCTTCAGAGAGCTTTCTTATTTCCTTTTCCATCTGGCCAATTCTGCTTTGTAAGGTATTTTTCTCCTCATTAACTTTTTGAATTGTTTTTTCCCATTTGGCCTAAACTAGTTTTTAGTATATTATTTTCTTCAACATTTTTTTTGGACCTCCTTGACTAAGCTGTTGACTTGATTTTCATATTTTCCCTGCATCTCTCTCATTTCTTTTCCCATTTTTTTCTTCTACCTCCCTTACTTGATTTTCAAAATCTTTTTTTGAGCTCTGTCATAGCCTGAGCCCAACTTCTATATTTCTTGGAGGATTTAGATGCAGAAGCTGGAACTTTCTCATCTTCTGAATGTGTGTTTTGGTCCTCCATGGGACCAAAGTAATTGTCTATGGTCAGATTCCTTTTTTTCTGTTTACTCATTTCCCCAGCCTGTGTCTGGTTTGGGTACTTCCAGAGCTTTTGAGACCCCCACAAGGTTCTCAGTACATGAGACTCTGTCTGCTCTCCTTCCTGTGTTCTGTTCTGTGGATGGCAATGGTGGGCTCCCAGACTGTGACCAGGGTCTGAATATGGACAAAGCACCTTGAAAGTCTCCCCCCCACCCCCTTACCTTCCATGGGCTGAGTACTCTGGTTGCAGCTGCCAGGTAGCTCACTGCTGGGCAGCTTTGTGCACCTGTTTTTGTTTCCTGAGATCTGGGCTGTGCTGAGGTCTCCAGCTCTGTTGGTGGACATGGCTCACACTGGCTCCCACTCACTCTGGCAGAGGTTTCCCCTGCTGATCTTTGAAGTTGTGCTTGTTCCCTGGGTTACCAGGTCAGGAGACTGCTTCTACTGCTGGGAGCTGGCTCTCCCTGTGACTCAGGTATCTAGGTGCCCAGAGTGTTGTTCAGGGAAGACTGGAGCTCCCTTGCTCCAGTACAATAATCCCGTGGAACAGAGTTTTCCCATGATTTTCCAGGCTACCTTGGGCTGCAGAATTGTCTCACTGTATCTTTCTGTGGGTTCTGTTTCTTGAAATTTTAGTTAGGGCCATAATTTTAAGGTTTTTGGAATATTTTTGAGAGAGTTCCTAGGAAAGGCTGTTCTCATGCTGCCATCTTGGCTCCACCCCTCACCCATCTTACAATTTTATAAAAGCAAGTGGCATGAAAAAGAGATTCACAGTTTCATATATTGTATTCTCTATTTAGGAATTCCCCTTTTTTGGGGGGGGTGTTTATCAAGAAATGTCCAGAATGAAGAAAGTTATTGAGCCACTGTAATCTGCTTTGGTTACCTCTTTCTGGAATACTGTGTACATTTGAGGAAGGATATTGATAGATGGAATATTTCAAGCCATGGTGACTATGACAATGAAGGGATATGAAACAATATTATGGTTGCATCAATAAGAGAAGCTGGGGATATCCTAAAGAAGATCTGGCAGAAGGGTATAGCTTTAGAGAGAGTATTAGATAGATCTCTATTCAAGAACTTGCAAGAGGTATTGTCAATGGAGTTGTGAACTAATCCAACCATTCTGAAGAGCAATTTGGAAGTATGTCAAAAGGGCAATAAAACTGTGCATACCCTTTGATCTAGCAGTACATTCCAAAGAAATTATAAAAAAGAGAAAAAGATCAAAATATGCAAAAAATATTATAGCAGCTCTTTCTGTAGTGGGAAAAAAACTTGGAAATTGAGAGAATGTCCATCAATTGGGGAATGGCTGAACAAGTTATGGTATATAAATGTTATAGAGTACTATTGTTCTGTAAGAAATCATGAATGGTAAGACTTTAGAAAAGCCTGGAAAGATTTGCATGAATTGATTTTGGGTGAAGTGAGCAGAACAAGAGAACACTGTACATATTAATAACATTATTCTGAGATGATCAACTATGATGGATGCAGCTCCTTTAAACAGCTCAATGACCAAAGACAACCCTAAGACACCTGTTATGGAAAATGACATCCATAACCAGATAACAAATTTAAAAAACTACTATGGAGTCTTATTGAAGAGCAAAGCATATTTCATCCACTTTTTTAAAAAGTTTCTTTTATGAGTTTTCTTTCTGTCTCATTTTTCCCTTTAGTTCTAATTTCTCTTTCACAACATGACTAATATGGAAATATGTTAAACACAATTGTACATATACAATTTTTGCCAGATTGTCTGTTGCCATGGGGAAGGGGGGGAAAAGAGAGGGTGGTAGAAAAATGTGGCACTCATAATCTTGAGAAGGGATGAATGTTGAAAATTACCTTTAACTTGAAAAAATAAAATTAAAAAAGAATTTGCATAAGGAAGACAAATTTTGTCTGCTTTTGTTGGATCCATAGTGCTAACTGGGAGCAATGGGGTGGGAACTGCAAGAGACAAATTTTTTATTGATGTCAGGAAAAAGCTTCATTAAAATTTTGAGTTATCCAGAAAGTAGAATAGGCATCCCAAGGAAAGAGTAAATACCACTTCTCTCAGGATCTTCAAATGGTGATTGAATGACCATTTGACTAAAAAGGCTGCAGATGGAAATCCTGAAACAGATGACTACTGAAGTTCACTTTAATTCTGAAATTCTTTGGGAAAAAAATTCAAGTATACTAAAAAATTCCAAAAGAAAATATGAGGGATTAAGGGTTTAAAAATAAGAAAATTGATAACCTACCTTGGCCATCATGCCTGAATAGGCAGTATAAAGAGGATCATCTTCCAGATGACTAGAAAAGAGGAAAAAAATCATTAGATAAGACTAATGCCTTGGATATTTCAGTATTAGATTATTGCTGGTCTATTGTCCAGTCATCCCTATGGAATGATTGTCTCATATGTATTACCAAATCACTAAGAAATGCCTTTAGGAATTATAGAAAGTATCTTGTTGAGATATGAGATCAGGGATGGCCTGGAGATGATATAGTGATAATAACTGACAGATTTGATGTGATTTTCAAAATCAATTTGTTCCTGCTCAGGAAGACCCTTATCAACATGGAGAGGCCTCTAAGACCTTTTCTTCAATATGAAAGGACAGCAGGAAAGGGATGCTTTGAGCAGAATGCTTCCTTTATACCCACCACTGTTTGCAGAAAGTAAAACTTGGGATGTTCTGGCTCAAGTGACTACTGTTCCAGATCCAGAGAGAAGTTGAAAGTTATGGAGCTGGGAGAAAAGATATGGAAAGAATGGGATAGTACTGACCTTTTCTCTGTGAGAGCATAACGACTAAAATGAAGAATGATCTGATGGAGTGGGTCTGGCTGCTTTTCAGCTTCTTCTTCTTCCTCCTCCTCTACCTTTGGAGGTTTCTAATTAACACAGTCAGGATTTAGGGAAATATGTTAGCACAAGGCCATAGTTCCCTCCCCTCCCCATTACACATGCATTTGGAAAGACACAGAAGCACAAGACACAAAGCAAATTATACAGAAAGCATAAAAAAACCTGTTATAACATTTATTTCTTTCAAACTGGAATCTCTTGGGATGCAAGATTTGGGAAATATTTTAAAGCCCTCAACAGAAATGTTTTAATTTTCAGGTTAAAAAGAAATTAATTATAAAGAAAAGCAGAGAAGAGAAAAGAAAGCTCAACAAAGGTAAAATGCTACAGACCCTATTTAGCAGAAACCCCTTGCAGGTTTTGGCACCAGACTCCAAGATGGGCCCCATTGGAATTCAGCTGAGGGACAGAACCCCATTGGCCAATGTCAGAGGATAATTCCCTTGGAGAGCTAGGCTAGGGATTAGGTGGGGAAGTGATAAACCAAATGAGCCATTTGGATGCAAAATACTGATCTTGGTTCAGCCCCAAAAATTCATATTTTCTAACTCTTTTCTTTCAGACACCTGATGTTCTCCTGGCATGCTACTTTGGAATTGTAAACCTGGTAGTTTATCCTCAAACTCAAACCAGGCTTCTATTTTCTTTTTGAAAGAGAATACAGGTGCTGTTACCTAACAGAAAGTGATTCTGTATTAGGCCCCAGAAGAAATCAGTTGAAAGCACCAGCAGAAGGGGCAACAATCAATTAATCAGCATTTTATTGAGGATTTATTATTGTCCATGTGCTATCATGAATGATTCAGAAAAAAGGGAAGGGGAGCAATTTTTTTTAATTTCCAATTTCACACTAAAGAAAGAATGTGGAAAAGTTAAACAATTACCTTTTTCAGAGAGGAGGAAGTAGAAAAGGAGAAGAGAAAATGGTGAAAAATGAAGACAGAGGAAGAAAAAAGAATGGTGAAAAAGACTGAATAAGAAAGTGAAAAATAGAAAAAGATGGAGTATAGGGGTAGAATTGGAAAAAGAATTCCAAAAGAAAGACATACAAAATATTGTCTTCTCCTCCCTCCTCACTAACATACACACATTTATATACAAGAAGGAATGTGAGTGAGGGGACAGAGAGAAAGGATGATGATATAGACATATCAACATAATAAAAGGAGAGTTGTTTTTTTCTGAAACAGTATTAAGATTCTCAGGGTCTGACAAAGAGGTTTATTTTGCTTCACGATGGTCATAAATGGCATCAGAGAAGTCTTTTATGAAGGGGACACCTCAAACATTCCCTCCAAAAGCTCAGTCATGAAAATGAGAATAGATTTAATATTCTGGGAAGGCAAGCTAGAGAAACATTTATAACAGAAGATTGAGGGTTATTTGGGAAGAGGCTGATATCTTATTGTCAAAGGTGTTCAAAATTTCTTGATTTAGTATGAAATTCCCATGATACACTGATAACAGGGTTATTATGTTCCTGTTACATAATTAATATACCATCTGTGCACTTGAGAAATATTATTCAAGTTCTATAATGCACACACATACAGATATGAAAATTATATTCACTCACATTGATATCTGCTCCTAGTTTAGTCAATACTTACAGCCAAATCCTGTACTAGTTTTTCTTCAAAGGAATACTCCTCTGTTTCTATCCAAAATCTCTGATAACCATGGAGGAAGAGGTTAATAGAGCGGTGCCTGAGCGAAGGGGTGAAAGTAAGATCAAGAGGGGTAAATGGAACACTATATTATAGCTTTGCTGGTTAATGGTTAGTAAGCAGGCTGTGTTTTGTACAATTCTGATCTTCTGATTGGTCAGAAGGAGAAACAGTAAATATACACTAATCTAGTAGAGCCAAGTTTCCTCTAAGTTCTCAATTCTCTTTCTCTAATCTCTTGATTTATTGCAACTATTTTACCCTTATTCCTCATCTCTTTCAGTGCCCAGCATGATACCTCAGTGCTGTAACCTAATAATGGGTAGCTGCCACTTGGGCATATCTTGAGACATTCATCCAATATGACAAATGGATTCAAGTTGAGCCTGGTTATCTTAGCAACCCATTTTAAATTATTCTTATGGCACATGGCTGACAAGGAGAAGGATCAGAAAGGCTGTTTCGTGTTTTTTCCCTCTTAGATACTCACAGATGATAACTACTGGATATAATATTTTCAGATGGGCCTTTTTGTACCTTAGTTTCCCTCCCCAAAACAAAATTTAGACAAGGTTTTTGAATTTCATAATTATTAGCCTATTTTTGAATGCTTCATGAATTGCAATTACAAAAAGATTTACACTGATCCATTCATTACTCTGCATGAAAAAAATTAAGTTCCTTTCTGACAGCTAATCACAAGTCATCTAGAATAAGAACATCCTAATAGTTGCTCCTTCTGACATTCCTTGAGAGAATAAGAACTATTAAATAGCAATATATGAAAAGGTTGATGGAAGTGAATTGGGGAACAAAGGAGAAGAAAGAGTAGAATGGGGAAACACAACAACAAGATTTAATTTGTATTTTCTAGTTGGTCCAGTCTCTCAGCACCTTATTTTCCAGACTGACCAATCAGAATTTTTCCATAAATTGTACAAATTTGTATTTCATGATAACATGAAATCATGATCGGGAAAGGAAGAGTGTGCACAAAACTGGGCAGATCTCTCCACAGGTTACATTACCGTTAACATGAGTATAAGCCTGTCATACTGAGTTTTTTCATAAACATTTTCCAGCCAAACCCGTTGGAAGGTGCTCAGGAAGAAATTATTAATTTTGTGTCTGGGGAAAAGGATATAAGGTTTTCACTTGAGAACTAAAATCAGAGAAATAATTTCCAAACAACAAATTTCATCTCTTCAAGTCTTTTGCTTTTGAAGATGCCCAAAAGCTCAACATTGAGAAAAATTAGTAACAGGGTATTTTTCCCAATCCTAACTAATTGGATGATTCTTTGCTATCAGGATAGATATCCATCTTACAAATATCCCAACCCTATATGTACGGATAAATAACTAGGGGGTGAAAGAAAATTAAGAGGCATCCATCTGACATACAATTCAATCATTGGCATCATAATAAAATTTTAAAGGTATATGAGATTAATATTACCAAAATGTGAGTACTATACCAACAAAAATGAATTGAAAGAAATTAATAGCTTTAGAGAGATTGTGTGAATTTTGTTGGGCTGATTCAGCCTTTGAATTTATTTTAAAGATCATTTTTTGATGCCATGAGAAAGCTTGTGATCAAGGCCAAATGGGGATCTCCAAGAAGTCATTAGTAAGACCGATGGATCTCACATATAAAGGTAAATTATTTTCTTCTGACATATTATCATTTCTAAGAAGTTCCATCACTTAGGCTTTTCATGTTTGACTATAAATACTTTTTTTTTTCTACCAGAGTCTCAGTGTCCTTAATATACACATTGGTTGTCCTGTGTCCAATCTTAGTCAGGAATGCTGTTTGGTTTTACAGTTTCATTCATCTCCAGAGATCCAAGCTGATTTTCTTGGAAGTTCTAGAAAAATAAAAATACTTCGCAGAGGCCATAATTCTTGGGTGCTGTTCAGTCCAAAAATCCACTAAGTCAAAGGAAAATCTCAACTTGTCAAGCAGTTCATTCTCTACAGAAGAATCTGTGACCAGTATTACATTGTACTGAAGAAAAATAAAAGCTGAGAATTCTTTTAAGAATAATAGTATGATAAAAGCAAAACTCTAAACAAAGAAATTATTCTTTGTAGTCTAAAATATAATTAATTGGTTATTATTACTAGCACTTCCCCAGATAAGAAATCTGGTAAAGTCAATATTTCATCCACTGTTTCATTTTAGTCAGAATCTAGGTCTTCATTATAGAATTCATCTGAAGATGGAGTGCTTAGCTTCCTGGCAAATTAACTTCAACAATAAAATGAGAAAGGGTCAGTTCAGTTCCACATTACTTCCTTTAGGGACAAAAGCCAGCTAAAGACATTCCAGAAAACTGCACTCTTGTCTTTTTTTTTTTGGTCATTTCTGGGTTGAGGGTGGGGGAAATGAAATATTTAGGAAAAACACTTTTCTCTCTCACTGGCCCCTCAAGATATCTTTAGATATAAGATGTTAAAAATAAGCTGCATGTGTTGGGCCAAACTAAAAATTACATGCATTGTACTAAAACGTTTCTCCTTTGAAGGAAATATTGTAACTTACACACTTTAGAAGCAGCATTTCCATTATGCTGGAAAATGCTCC
Source organism: Macrotis lagotis (assembly GCF_037893015.1). Classification (NCBI taxonomy): domain Eukaryota; kingdom Metazoa; phylum Chordata; class Mammalia; order Peramelemorphia; family Peramelidae; genus Macrotis; species Macrotis lagotis. Next base: position 191,167,062 of record NC_133661.1, read on the forward strand.
TCTGCCCCCCAAACCCCCAATATTCTCCCCAAGACTTGCACTTAGGCAGAGAGAGTTCTATCTGGTCTTTACAGGAGGGATTTCACAGAAAGAACCAAATGAGATAGAGGAAGATTAAGGAGTATTATAATTTTTATGTATTTTTGATTGTATGAATCTAGTAAAATATATCTTTATGTGGGTAGACCACAATCGTTTGATAGGGCATGTACTCTTAGTATTAGTTAGCTCTTTCCATAAGAAGGAAAAAAATTAAGATGTGGAAGAGGACTCGAATTCTTATTATTCACTCATGTGGCAGAAAAAACAAAAATAAAAAATCAAGGTACATACCTGGGGAGATTATACAAGGGAGCCATCCTAAAGCAGGCTACTACTGCCCTTTTACGTTGCTTGGATAAGAGTTTGTGCCAGACAGCCTTCTTGGATCTAAGTGGTTGCTCCACCTAAGGAGAAATTATCTATAGTGGGTTCATGTCAACTAGAGAGTATAATGAATAGAATGCTGCACATGTTTATGATTTGCTACTACTAGCTATGTGATCCTAGGTAGATCATGGTCTATGGGTTGCAGGATCTTGGTCTATAAAGTTAATAACTGGACTAGATATGTTAAGATCTCTTTAAAAAGAAACAAATTTAAAATTGAGACTTTAAAACTTTTATGAATTTTAGTTTATCAATTATGGTCACAAAATATTCAGAGACTTATATTCAAACTTTTGAAATTTTACCCCATTCTTCAAAGTTCAGACTAAATTCTCCCTCCTTTACAAAATTTTTATTTATTTCTCCCCTAGTTAAAAATAATTTCTCCTTCCTTTGATTTTTTTGTATAGTTCCATACTAACTCCCAACCAGTCATTCTTTCTCATTCATCTTCAGTGTTTTCTTTTCTACTGTTTCCTTCCTTGCTATCTAGAAGTATTCTCAGATCTATTCGTGTTTTTCTTTAAAAAAAAAAACCCTGCATTTGTTATTCTTAGCAGCCTCTTCTTTTTTTTAAAAGAATTTTTTTGGGTTGTCTTAAATTTAATATTAATATATTTTTAATTTTTTAAGGCAATGGGGTTAGGTGACTTGCCCAAGGTCACGCAGCTAGGCAATTGTTAAGTGTCTGAGGTCGTATTTGAACTCAGGTACTCCTGGCTCCAGGGCTGGTGCTCTATCTACTGCTCCACCTACCTGTAGTGGCAAAGAATTGGAAATTGAGGGGATGCCCATCAATTAGGGAATGGCTAAACAAATTGTCATACCTACCTACCTACCTACATACATACATACATATAAATATATATATATATATGTATATACATATATATATATTATAAATGTGATAGGACACTTGGTTCTATAAGAAATCATAAGGGACAGGATTTCAAAAAAGCCTGGAAAGATCTATATAAATTGATACTGAGTGAAAGGAGAAGAACCAGATGAACATCATACACACTAACAACAATATGGGGAGATGATCAACCATGATGGACTTAATGTGTTCATTTCAACAGTAAAATAATCAAAGACAATTTTAAAAGACTTGTGATGGAAAATACCATCCCTAACTAGAGAAGGAGACATGAAGTTTAAATGAACCAAAGCTTATATTTTCAATTTTTAAAAGTTGTTTTATGTAATATGTAGTTTTTTTCCTTTCTAAAGTATTTTTTCTCCTGTTTGGATCTGATTCTTCTCTCAACGTGTTCACTCTCGATCTATGTTTAGCATGGCTATAAATATAGAGCTCATATCAGATTACTTTCTGTCAGGGGGAGAGGGAAGAGAGGGAGAAAAACTGTTTAAACTCAAAACTTTGCAAAAAAAAAAGATAGGCAAAACTACCATTCCATATAGTTGGAAAAACAAATAAATAAAACATTTAAAAACCCCAACACCCCCCCCACCTTCATTTGACTTTGTCATTCTCTCAAGTCATCCTATATTTCTCCTCCTATTCATTGTCAAACTTTCATAAAAAAGTAGCCCACACTTTCTGTTTCCTCTTCATTAACACTCACTTATTTCCTCTATTCCAGCTTCTAACACTTAACTATTTCTGCTTTCTCTAAGATTGCCAATAATTTCAAAAGTTAAATTTAATTTAGCCTTTTCTTATTCCGCTCCTTTTTCATCTTTTTAGACTTCTGATACCCCTTTCCAACTGGACAATTTCTCATTCTTTAGCGTTTGTGAATAATTCTAAACTTTTCTGATTATTTTCTTGCTTGCTAGATTATTCATTCCTGGTATCTGATGTTATATCATTATCTGTCTTCTGTCCTCTTATGATAGATTATGCTGAGGGCTCTATGTGAAGCTCTCTTTACTCTCTTTCTTCTTGATTTCATTTGCATTCTTAGGTTCAAACATTTATCTCTACACAGATGACTCCTAAATTGTTTTAGCTCTAACCTTGCTCTTCTGAACTGAATATATCTTCCTGGAAGTACTATAGACAGCTCAAACTCAATATATTTAAAATGGAAATTATTATCTTCCCTCCTAAATCTGTTCTACCTCCACACAGAAATATTATCCTAATCATTCAAGTTCATAATTTCAAAGTCAACCTTAAGTCTTCTCTGTTTTGCCCCATTAACCTCATATACAATTAGTTGCCTGAGCCTGTCAATATCATCTCCAAAATATCTCTGACATCTACCCCCTTTTTTTCTACTAATATCACTGTAGCTCAAGTCCTCATCACCTCTCTCCTGAACTACCAGAATAATTTTGGACATCTCAGTGGGAATAAAGCATTTAGAAGAATAGAAGGAGCACTAAATTCTAAGGCAAGTTAGGTTCAAATCCTGGCTCTGCTACTTACTATTTCATCAGTTAATCTGTCTAGATCTCAGTTTTGTCATATATAAAATAGTAGGTTTTTTTTTTTTAGGTTTTTGCAAGGCAAATGGGGTTAAGTGGCTTGCCTAAGGCCACACAGCTAGGTAATTATTAAGTGTCTGAGACCCAATTTGAACCCAGGTACTCCTGACTCCAGGGCAGGTGTTTTATCCACTACACCACCTAGCCGCCCCAGTAGTAGGTTTTAATTGATGATCATTCCATTTCATTACTAAATCTTCTGATTATTTTGGGCAATAAGTGAATTTTATTTCTCTGTGTCTTTTTTCATGGCACAAGAGTGGAAATAATAGAGATGAAGGAGAGTTTCCCTTCCCCCCAGTGTATATATGATTCCTTGACTATATAGATTTAGAGATATTCCTTACCTGCTCTAAGTGGAAAACAGCTGCTGAGATCCTTTGTACTCGCTCCACTGTCTTTTCTGGATTAAAGGGTTCCTCATTCTTTAGAACATCCTTGTATAGGTTAAGTTGCCACTTTACAGCTGGATCATCAGACTGAAAACCAATGCATATTCCAAGAGGTGACCAACCATGTTTACTCTTGTCATTGGATTTGTAAAGAGAAACAAATGATACTAGATTCCCAAGAGAAAAAAAGAGTAATAAAATGATTTTCTTCTCTGATCTGCAGAAAACTAATTTGGGAGGTCATACCATTTCAGTGTTTAAAGAGACAAGAATTTTTTTTTTCTCTCATCTTTCCTGACACATTCCTGATCTATTTCCATGAATAAATGAAGGCATACTGAGTCTGTTTCTATTGACTGACAGGTTGAACTAGAACTAAAAGCTAATGCAAAATTAGAAACAATCTCAACTGTTACGGAGAGAGGAGGAACTTGCACAACAATTTGCATCAAATGGAGAGTAGGGGAAATTGTACAATTATTTGCATCAAATATGTGATGTGTCCCAAGTGGAGACTGATATCCCTCCTAGAGGATAAGACAGAAGAATGCTCCTCCATACTCTAACCTGGGTCATCAAACTGAAATCTGTAGGTTATTAGAGAGGATGAAGGGTTCCTAAAGAAAACAGAACAAATGTTTCCATGGGAAAAATGGGTTTTGAGGTGGTAAAAGAGGGAAGATTTGATCAGCTAGGTTGTAGGAAAATGGAAGAGTGCTAAATAGAAGAGAAAGAGAAGGAAAATGGAACCTGAACAATTAGAATTAAAAAAAAAACAGTTCTGGGGGTGGCTAGGTGGCATAGTGGATAGAGCACCGGCCCTGGAATCAGGAGTACCTGAGTTCAAATCCGGCCTCAGACACTTAATAATTACCTAGCTGTGCAGCCTTGGCCAAGCCACTTTAATCCCATTGCCTTGCGAAAACCTAAAAAAAATCAGTTCTGAGACTTTGTAAAGAGGAAAGCAATAAATGCTCTAAGAAAGAAAAAACTGTTCATTTGTCCTAAGAATGTTATAATAGAGTCATAGAATGGGTGAGAGATCATGCACTTTGGGTCCTGAGGGCTTAGCACTTTGGACACAGAGTAGGAATTTAGTAAATATTTATTGACTCTGAATTCAAGAGTCAAAGGATGCAGAAGAAAAAAATTCATTTGGGAAGTGAATAAATGACTACGAAGCTGACATGTAAAAAAAGGATTTGAATTCTTAGATTATGGTGTACAATACAGAGTTAGAACATTTTGGAAAAGAAATGTGATCTTGTGAAGTTTGGCAAGAATATATTTTCCAAATTTAATAAAAAGGACTTTGATATTTGTCTTTCATTCTTGAAGGAGACAATGATGTCAGGGAAGTAACAAGCACATGAATTGGATTTAAGTGAAGGGGATGCTGTAGTTAGTCACCAGCCTCACTTTCTCCTCCAGAACCATCTGAATCCAGTGGCCAGATTTGAATCAGGACAACTGGAGACGTCCCTGGATGTGAGGCAATCAGGGTTAAGTTGCATTCTCAAGGTCATACAACTAGTTAGTATCAAGTGTTTGAGGCTGGATTCAAACTCCTGTCCTCTTGACTCCAAGGTCAGTGCTCTATCAACTGTGTCTCCTAGATAGCCTAAAAAAAAGGACTTTAGAGTAAAAATGATTGGAGAGTGGGAAGAAAGCTATGTATATCCCTCAATTTAGATATATACAGAATATCCACAAAGAATAATAGTAATTGGATATCTATAAACTCATAGAAGCTAAAATTCGAGAATAAAGTCAGTAGTTAATTTAAGCTCATAGCCTCAAGTATCTATAGATAAGTGCTCAAAGTTTAGTAAACAAGGGGAAACTAGAGATTCTAAAACAATGGGGCAAATGATACTCAAAGTATCATTGATGCTCTTTGTGTCAAGATGGCAGAGAGAAGACAGGCTCCTGGTTCCTCCTCAAATATAACATGAAAGAAACCTCTTAACAGAAATTTGATCAACAGAACCCAGAAAAAGAAGTTAGTAGAGGAACAAGTACCAACAAGGTCAAGGGATGGTGGGTGAACTGGGAGTGGAGACCAGAGGGTCAGCATAGGGACAGTGGGGGGGGGAAGTCAGAGTATAGGCCTTAGCTGCAGAGGCTTTGGTGAGTGGTGGGTCTGAGGACCAACTTCAACCATGGAATTATTGGGGGGGCGGAGCTCTGGTGACAGAAGGGTGAGTTCCAACACAGAGTTTCAGAGCACTCCTGGAAAATAGCCAGCTGGGCATGGGACCTGAGCTCCATACTTTTTGCAGAGCATTCTTACAAATGCAAATCCCCCCCCCCCCCCCAGGCTCAGATGTGGCAACAGAGTTCACTCAGCTGAAAGGGAGATAAACTCCCTCCCCCAGGGCCCAGCCTATTGTTCAAGGTCAACTCAGATCCTGCTGCTGAGGGCCTCAAATACTCCAAAGAAAGCAACCAGCTCCCCCTACTGACCGACCCTTGAAATTACTAAGCCAAGGGAACAAAGCCTATAGGGTTTTCAAAAGCAAAGCCTGAGAGCCAGTCCCTCCCCCAGTACAAGATCCTAGGAAAATGAAGATTGGCCATTGAAAAGGGGGGGGTGTCTATGGAGAAATACTTAGAAGAAATAGATTCTAACCCTCTGAGGAGGGTATTCTCTGAGGAGAATACGAATTGGTCTCCAGCCCAGAAAGACTTCCTTGAAGAAATCAAAGAAAGAGTTTAAAAATAAATTGGAAAAATTGGGAAAAGAAACTCAAGAGAAAATTAACATGTTGCAAGAGAAAATTAACATTTTGCAACAAGAAAACAAAACTTTGGAAAATACAATTGGACAAATGCAAAAAGAAAATAATTCTCTCAAATCCTCAATTGGGCAAATGGAAAACTTCGAAAATAGAACTGACAATTAGAAAAGGAGATGCAAATGGTTAATGAAGAAAATTCTTCTCTTAAAAAAAGAATGGAATCTGTGTAAACTAATGACTTTATGAGACAAGATTCTGTTAAACAAAACCAAAAGAACAAAAAAAGAGAAGAAAATGTAAAGTACTCATCAGAGTACCTCATCAAGAATAGATCAAGAAGGGATAATCTGAGAATTATAGGTCTTCATGAAAATATTGAAGAGAAAAAAAAAACCTTGGACTTAATATTACAGGATTTAGTGATGGAAAATTGCCCTGATATCATGGAACCAGAGGGAAAAATAGTTATTGAAAGAATACATCAAACCCCTCCTGAAAGAGATCCTATAATGAAAACACCAAGGAATGTCATGGGCAAATTCCAGAACTATCAGATAAAAGAGAAAATCCTGCAAGCAGCCAGAACAAAACAGTTTAGATACCAAGGAGCCACAGGAATGATTACACAGGACCTGGCTTGCACCAACATTAAGGAATCAAAGGGACTGGAATGAGATATTCCAAAGAGAAAGGGAGCTTGGATGCAACCAAGTATCCACTATCTGGCAAAGCTGAGCTTTTTCTCCCAGGGTTAAATATGGACATTTAATGAAATGGGAGACTTCCAACTCTTCCTGATGAAAAGAACAGAGCTAAATAGAAAATGTGCAACATCAAACAGGAGGCTCAAGAGATACATGAAAAGGTTAAAAAAAATTGCTATCCAATAAGATGAAACTGGCTATATCCCCACCTGGGAAAAGGATTCACATAACTCTTGAGAATTGTCACTCCATTAGAGAGAATATACATAGCCAGAAATGATGGACACTCATGACTTTTGTTTTTGTGACTCAGATAGATGATTTAAAACCAAGGAAGGGGAAAGAAAAGGGAGGGGTTTGATAAAGGAGGGCAAACACACTGAAGATGGTGGTATTAAGAAACACAATACTGGGGAATATGGATAAAGGGAAAAGAGGGCAAAAATACAAACAGAGGGAAGATAGAATGGAGGGTCATAAAGAGTTAGTAATTATAGCTTTGAATGTGAATGGGATGAACTCTCCCTTAAAATGTAAGTGAATAGCAGAATGGATTAAAAAACAGAATCCTACAAAATGCTGCTTAAAGAAACTCATTTGAAGCAGAGGGACACATATAGAGTAAAGGTAAAAGGCTGGAGCAAAATATATTTTGCTTCAGCAGAAGTGAAAAAAAGCAGGGGTAGCAATCCTTATTTCAGAAAAAGCAGCTGCAAAAATAGATAGCATTAAAAGAGATAAGGAAGGAAACTATATTCTCCTAAAAGGCACCATAGACAATAAAGTAATTTCAATACTAAATATGCATGCATCTAATGGTATAGCATCCAAATTCTTAGAGGAGAAGTTGAAAAAACTACAGGAAGACATAGACAGCAAAACTTTACTAATGGGAGACCTCAACCTCCCACTCTCAGATTTAGATAAATCTAATCATAAAATAAACAAGAAGGAAGTGAAGGAGATAAATAGACCGTTAGAAAAACTAGATAAGATAGACTTCTGGAGGAAATTGAATGGGGATAGAAAGGAATATACTTTTTTTCTGCATTACATTGGCACTTACACAAAAATTGGCCATGTACTAGGGCATAAAAACCTAATGATCAATTGCAGAAAGGCAGAAATGTGGATACATATTTCTTAAATCACAATGCAATAAAAATCACATGCAATACTGGCCCAGGGAAATATAGCCCCAAAACTAATTGGAAACTAAATAACCCCATTTTAAAGAATGAGTGGATCAAACAACAAATTATGGAAATAATTGATTATTTTGTCCTAGATAATGATGATAATGAAACAACATACCCAAAACCTATGGGATACACTTAAGGTGGCAGTCAGGGGATATATTGTACCTTTAAATGCTTATATGAATAAATTAGTGAAAGAAGAAATCAATGAACTAAATATACAACTAAAAATTTAGAGAAAGAGCAAATTAAAAACTCCCCAGTTAAATATTAAATTAGAAATTCTAAAAATTAAAGGAGAAATTAAAACTGAAAGCAAGAATACTTTTGAACTAATAAGCAAAACCAAAAACTGGCTTTATGAAAAAACCCAATAATATTGATAAACCTCTGGTCAATTTGATTAAAAAAAGAAAGAAGAAAACCAAATTGCTAGTATCATAAATGAAAAAGGTGAACTCACTATCAATGAGGAGGAAATTAAAATAAAATTCGAAATTATTTTGCCCAACTCTATGCCAATAAACTTGAAAAGCTTAGTGAAACGGATAAATATTTACCAAAATATAAACTTCCCAGATTAAATGAAGAGGAAACTAAAACCCTAAATAACCCTATCTCAGAAAACGAAATTCAATAAGCCATTATTGAACTCCCGAAGAGAAAATCTCCTCAAATGAATTCTATCAAACATTTAAGGAACAATTGGTTCCAATTCTATATAAACTCTTTGGAAAAATAGGTGAAGATGGAACTCTGCCTAATTCTTTCTATGACACCAATATGGTGCTGATACCTAAACCAGGAAGAGTTAAAACAGAGAAAGAAAAGTACCGTTGTGACTCGGTAGAAAGAAACCAATAAAGATACTATGGCTCTCCAAAGAAATAAGTTATGGAACAGGACTGGGGGTGTAATATTGTATATCATAAAGGAATACTTAAGAGAAATTAAGGAACCAGAGATGGAGGAAAGCAAGATGGAGGTATTTGGAATAAGGTCAAGGAAAGGAAAAAAAATTGTCTTAGGAGTATATTACAGACCCCTTGAAAAAAGAGAATGAAAATAGATGAGAATTTGGGAAATATCACAAGGATGATGACACAGAGGCATGATATAGTGGGGATGAAGTTCTTCAATTCATTCTCTCTCTCTCTCTCTCTCTCTCTCTCTCTCTCTCTCTCTCTCTTTCTTTCTCTGTCTCTACCCCCAAAAAAACCCAAACCAGAACAGTTATTAATTTTTTGATTTATCTTGAATTTTATTTCATCCTTCAAAAACTAGAGGAAACAAAAAAGGGAAAATTCTATTCTAATCTGATTCTAATAAACAGATAGAACTGGTTATTGGTGTGGAAAGATCCTTGCAAAAAATGAATGCTCCAGCTCTGGGTTTTTGATAGAGAAGGAAAAGAAATGTGGGTAGAGAATGACATGTAATCTAGATTTTGGAAAGCAGAATTCAGAGTTTAGAGAAAAAATTGGAAGGTTACTATAGAGTTCTACTATAGTTACTATAGAGCTTCTGCTCAGAAGGGATAGGAAATGTCAATAACTGACATTCTGAAAACATAAAAAGAGTTAAACAATTTCAATGAGGAGGAAGATGGGAATTTGTGTGAATGTAAAAGTAGGGATATATAGGGAAATAATCAGTAAATTTAGATAAAAAATAGAAGCTAGAAGACCAAAATAAAGATTATGATAACATGGCATGATCCTATAAAAATATTATGAGTAATAATGAAACTCAATATGAGCTTAAGTTGGTAAGAGAAACAAAAGGACAAGAAAAATGTGGTGTTTCTTTTAAAAGCTATATTGGGAGAATAAGGAGAACTGAAGAAGGGATAAGAGCTGTTTGAGATGTCTGGAACATCAGTATCCAATAACAAAATAAAGGGAAAAACACAGGAGATGATGGTGGAAGGAAACAATCATTTATGTGGTATATATTGTGCTAAGCACATTACAAATGGTATCTCATTTATTTTTTTAATATTTAATGTCTACCCATTTTATATCCGTCAAATTGATTTTCGTACTGTAATGAAAGTCTTTATTTTATCCTTTAGAGTTTTGCTTTCTTGCTTTTAGTTCTTTGTTTTCTGACTCTGACACCCAGTTTATTAGCTATCACTCCCAGCTGAGTAACATGTACAAATTTCATGAACATACCATCTATTCCATTTTTCAAGTCATTGATTTAAAAAGTTAAATAGCAATTGGCCACCAGAGATTCCTGGGGAACTCCACTGGAAACTTCCCACCACATTGACAGTTGAGCCATTAACAACTATTATTTGAGTACAACATTCATCCACTCCTGAATTCATCTAATTGTCTAATCCATATTTCGAAATATTTTCCATAATAGCATAAGATACTTTGTCAGAAGCTTTGATAAAACCTAGGTAAGTCATATCCTCAGTATTCTTCTCATCTATTAGTTTAAGACTACTGGGCGGGGGGGGGGGGGAAGGAAATGCATTCAGTTTGATATACTCATTTCTTGAAGAAGCCATCCTGGTTCTTTGTAAACACTGTTTCTCTTTCTAGATCTTCTCCAATTCTTTTTTAAATAATTTCATCCTAGAATTTTCCCAGGAATAAGTCAAATTTACTGGCATATAGTTTACTTTCTTTTCCTTTAGACTGGTGGCTCAGCAATCACATTTACTATTGTTTTCAATGACATACCTAGGTATGTCATTCATTTGGGTTAAAATTACCTGATCCAAAGCAGCTAGGTATCTTCTTACTATTTTCTGTATATCTATTTATCTTGAGCTATAAACTCCCTGTTAAAGGAGATAATACTGGGGCAGCTAGGTAGCTTGATGGATAGAGTACAGGCCCTGGAGTCAGGGGAACCTGAGTTCAAATTTGACCTTAAACACTTAATGATTACCTAGCTTGTGATCTTGGGCAAGACACTTAATCCTACTGCCTTGAAAAAAAAAGTTCTAGATAATAGAATCTGAAGAAATAGGTGGAATTGGCAAAGAGCCCAATTTAAGCTCTATACTATGAAAAACTCCCAACAACATTTCAACTAAGAGAACAGTTCAAAAGAATAAAGGACTATTTGAAGAGGTGGTGGATTCCCCCTCTTTTGACATACTAAAGCAGAGACTGGACAATCATCTGTGGAGTATGTCAAAGGGAACTTTATGTAGTGGTTGGACTTATATGGCTGCTGAGATTCTTTCCAACTCTCAAATTCAGTGATACTTGATTGTGTGAATGTTAGAAAAAGAGCTTCTCTGTTCTATAAGCAATCAACTTATTCTGAATGTCAAGGATATTTTCTCTTCAACAACACTTTAAAAAAAAGGCATTTTCAATATTTTAATGAGAATGAGCAATAGGTTAACATAATGACCACATGGGAATATAATATTTACAAACCATATACTGTCACTTTTACCCTGAATTGAACTACATACAAAATTATAAATCAGTCTCTATTCTTTTTTTTTCTTCTTTTGGCCAGGCAATGGGTTAAGTGACTTGCCCAAGGTAGCACAGCTAGGTAATTATTTTAGGTTTGGTATTTTTTTTTTTTTTTGCAAGGCAAATGGTGTTAAGTGGCTTGCCCAAGGCCACACAGCTAGGTAATTATTAAGTGTCTGAGACGGGATCTGAACTCAGGTACTCCTGACTCCAGGGCTGGTGCTCTATCCACTACACCACCTAGCCACCCCTAAGCTAGGTATTTATTAAGTATCTGATTTCAGATTTGAATTCAGGTCCTTCTGACTCCTGGGCTGTTGTTCTGTTTACTGTACCACCTAGCTGCCTCCTAAGACTGGTTTTTAGAAGATAGTTAAAAATAAAGTTTATTAATATTTTCTGTTCTATCTTCTTTTTCTCCCCATTCTTCCAGGCTCATTTTTTACTTCTCTTCTTGGTATGGCTGAAGATTCTTAAGCTATTAATGCTTTCTTATTTTTCCCCTTCCTCTTCTCTGGAAAGGTGTTTTTTTCTTTTACTCTTGGAAGATATAGCCTGGAAAAACTCTCACAATATTTTCATTTATCTTTTGGACAATTACTTGCACCATTTCATATTTGAATACATTCAGTTTCAAAATCTCCTAGGAACAGATGATTGCTCTCAATTTATTTATTTTTATTTTTATTTTTTTTAGATTTTTGCAAGGCAAATGGGGTTAAGTGGCTTGCCCAAGGCCACACAGCTAGGCAATTACTAAGTGTCTGAGACCAGATTTGAACCCAGGTACTCCTGACTCCAAGGCTGGTGCTTTATCCACTACGCCATCTAGCCACCCCCACTACGCCACCTAGCCACCCCGATTTCTCTCAATTTAAAAAAAGATAATGTCTAACTAATGTTAGGAAATTTTCAAATTTAATCCACTGTATTTCAACTAATTTTTTTCATGTCTTATTTTTAGACTAGTCCCATTTTCACCTTGGTCTTTTTTCTATATATCCTGAAATGTTACTAAAATATCAATCAAATTATAGATTTATTGTAGAAAAACGAAGAAATAAGTTGTTAAAAATACAGTAAGAGAATTTGGTTAAACAAAAACTTGTTTTGTTTTGAGCATTTTAAAAAAAACTCTGAATCAACTCCAAGGGGAACAGTAAAATTCTTCAATAATCAACTTTTCTAACTTGGTGTTTCTTTGTGATATTACCTTTTCCTGCAAATGCAGGTTATTCCTCAGATGATCTTTGACTTCTTCATCTGTGTCCCTCTGTGAAAAGAAATTTTAGATTTTATTATTTGTGGTCTCAGCCACCTATTGAGGTATGGGAGATAAGTGAGAGATAAACTGGAATTGCTAGTACATTGTACAACTAAAGATGAAAAAAAAACCCAACCAAAAATGATGCACAGAAGTAAGAGATTTGTCTTGAAAAGAGACACTACATTCTGGAGTAGTTTTAATAACCAAGCCTTTTCTCTATCATATATCTTGATTTTTCCACTGGCAAAAATGGGGCATAAATGCAGTTATTGCCAAATTGCCTGTAATGAAAATTGAGAAGGATGATGTTTCAAAGACATTAATATTTTTGTTTTTAATTTTTTTTCAAGGCAATGCAATTAAATGACTTGCCAAAGGTCACACAGAGGCAGATAATTATTAAGAATCTGAGGTCATATCTGAACTCAGATCCTCCTGACTCCAGGACCAGTGCTCTATCCACTGTGCCCCCTTATGTTTTTGAAAACTATAGGTATCAGCATTATTACAATAGCATTAAAATTTAGGAAATATCTATAGAAGTGATCTATTTTAATTATCACTTCTAGCAGATTGGCTAGGTGCATTTCAAATAGCAGAGAATCACAACTTACGTAACTATATCTTATTTTTGCAAGAGAGATCAGCTCCTGATCACCTGGAGTACACATATTTAAGCCAATGGGCAGCATTTTCTTCAATGCAGCTACAATAAGAGATGTCTGAATAGAGTACAAATCACCCCTTCGTTTTGTCTTCTTCCGCTCTTGATCTTGTCCTCCAGACTACAAGTTGATGCCAAAAAAGAAAGAAGAAAAAAGAAAGAACAAAAGAGCAACTCAGTGATTTTTTTGAAGAGATTTACTTTCCCAACAAGTAGTCTGCTTCCTTGTGGCTAATGGCTTTTTGAGATTACAAATAGGGCCCATGAACATTTCAAAGGACAATAAAAATTGGTGGACTAAAGAAAGAAAATAATTTTGCTCATTATTAAGGACAATAAGAATATTATGAAGAATGGAAGTTTTAATTATACTAATTTAAGGCCTATTTTTTTATACATATACTTTTCACATACATTCTAAGAGCTTGTAAATCTTATATACTTCTGGATTAGATGGACAGTGAAAGTAGTTGGCAATATTTTAAAAATGATTTTGTTTCCTGATCAAAACTATGTTGGAAAGAAAGTGTTCTTTATACTTACAGAAAAAAAATTTAAAGGATTATTTCAATTCATTTAGCAAAACTGAAGATGTTCTGCATGGCTGGGGACTAGAGTGGCTATGGTCCAACTTAACTATCATTTCTGCACTAGGAAACCAGCCAATTTACCCATCCTCAAACTGAGGTAATGTGAAAACTCTCCCAGAAAAAATGAAAATTCTGGGTGGAATTCTTTAAAGGGGAGATGTTAATAGAGGGAAGAACCCCAAGTAAAAAGAAAAAAAAATTTTCTGCTTCTGCAATTTAAACTTTCATATGCAGTTCATTGAAAATGTATTGAAGTAATGGAGTTAAGATAGCCATCTAAAGTTCTGAGAGGCATGTAACTGGTAGTAAATCACATTCCCCTTGACCAATAGAAAACTTATTCTATGTGATATTGAATATAAGTCTCAAATGGGGCTCATTTTCCTCCTCAACTCTAGATGAGAAAATAAGGAGCTGAGGATAATCAGGATTCCAGGAAGAACAAAACCCTAGATGTGGATTTCTGTCTATCTGCCTGATTCAGGCAAAGGGACTGGTAGGTAGTAGGAAGGAAAGAGGAGAGGAAAGGGTAAAATGATTTAAGGAGAATAAGGGAAAAGAATTTATGTCCACCAAAGCTTTGCTTTCAGAAATGTCCATGGAAATGTTGAGGGCAATGAAATGATAATAGCATTGTGGTTTGCAATGAAACACCAACAAAGGTTGAAATACTGCTGTGTGGACTGCTGACAGACAAGATGGTTTACCCGGATTTTGTGGCACTGATATGTAACCTAAGTCTTAGGATAAGGTAGGCTTTTTGTTTTTAAATAGGAATTAGGCTTTATGAAGGTGCAAGTGGCCAGTAGTAGGTTTTGTGACTGATTTTATTCTTTCTTCCAACTTAGTTCAATTTAATTTTGGTAGAAGGTGCTACTCTTAGAAATGCAGATCTCTCTCTCTCTCTCTCTCTCTCTCTCTCTCTCTCTCTCTCTCTCTCTCTCTCTCTCTCTCTTTTAAAGTTTGCCATTCCCTCTCTATTAGGAAAGTTAGGCAATTCCCATTTTACCTGACACTGGGTAAACCCTCCCACTCCCAATCTCCCAATCTGTTGCATGATCTCTAATTGTTTGAGAACATAGGTCAGAGCATACATATTCTTGGGGCAACTGTTGTCTAATAAAATAGGACACTGAAGTTGCAAGAAGTGCCCTCTGTGATCTGATGCACAAAAAAGTGGTTGCATGTATCATCAGGAAATCAATGAGTTCTGAGTGGTCACATCCGGCTAGTATTTTCAGAGGCATCAAGGGCACTAAGCACTCAAAAGCTCTATTAGAAACCAGGGCTAAATGGAAGATGGAACCTATAATGAGGGAAGGCAAGAAATGAGGGCCTGGGACAAAAGGAGGTAAAGTTCCCTAGAACAGAGAAAAAAGTAAAAACCATTGGCCTCCAAATTAGGATCTGGGTCACTTTTTATTTGTTTAGGATTACTATAAACCTGGCCCCAGTTAAAAATGTCTTTTTCCTCTCTGGTACAGACACTATTAGGTGGAGTAGCAAGAAGGAATATATAGAGAAAAATAAACAAGAAACTACCTTTAGAAGTAGTCTGAAAACTGCTCAAAAAACCCAACCCCATTGGCCTTTCCATTTTAAATGCCTAAGTGAACTATGGGGTAAATGCTAATGGAGAATATTGGTTTTCATAATGATCACCTTATGGACTTTTCTGGTGGGTAAGAAAATCTAAAGACCACCTATGGAAAAACAGATTTTTTTTAACATGAGGGTGGTAAAACTAAGTGATGATCCATGCTGACAAGCCTGCAGATCCCTGTCTTTGCCAGAGCTGTTCCTAAAAGCACTGCTGGAGAATATCCTGGGAACCTCTTTAAATTAGATTGTAATGAGGTCAGGATGGTTTCCCCTATCCAAGAACCTAAATTCATTAATTTTTTTGGAAGAGTAATCATGTTCATAGATCCAGGGTGAAGAATTCCAAGTGGGGAAAATCCATTCCATACTACCCTCATGGCAATCACAATGAAGAGGGCAGCCAAAGTCTGGCACTATATTACTTGGACAGAAAAGACACATCATGCATGCATTTGACCTGTACCTTTACTTGCATGGCCTGTGTGAAAAGAAAAAAAAGAAACAATAGGAGAAAAGTCAGTTAAGTCAGGGGGCCCATACTATAATATATAATAATCATAATTTCTTGATCAATAGAATGGAAAAATCAATGGTACTTCAAAGAAAGTGGTATATCATGAGATAACCAGATGGACAATTAGGATACTGAATTTTGTCATTGAGTTAATAAAAAACATTTAAACCAACAGTCTAACATTACAGCAAGCTCATTTCAGTGGTCACCAGAGTGACGTGACATTCTGGGTTTGGTTAGAAATAGCTAATCAAATTAGCTTTCATCATAAGCTCATGAAATCTTAAATCTTACCCTCAAATAATAAGGAAGAAAATTGCATCTCTTCTTTCTCTCCCCTTCAATTCTGACTTTCAGACTAGATATCCCCAGACTAGTAACCCCAGTTTCAAATTTCCTTTTTTTTGCTGCCCCACCTTCATTTGAGGGAACTTTACATACTCTATAGTTTCTTAGACTATCATTTTCATTTTCAAAAAATATTCTCTCCTAGACTTTTAAGTCTATTTCAAGAGAAGGGACAACATTCACTGCTTCTTTTTGCTTCTGTTAACTCAATGATAGATTTTACGATTGTTGGTCCTTAATGAAATGGGCTGTATTTTTAAATAATTTCCTTAATAAACTTTAAATGTAATTTTCTTTCTCTTTTATGCATTTATAGCATTCTTCTTTATATTACAGTTATTTCAGTAATATTTTCTTAACTAGACTATAAAGATCCTTGAAAGCATGTCTTATTTATCTTTGAATCTTCCTGATTCCTGAGTACAATAGACCAAGACCATAAATGCTTGTTGAACTGAATTTATCAATGTTAAAATCCCAATGAGAGTTGACTAGAAACTTCTATTGTCTACGCAGAAAAAAATATGGATGTGCAAAATAATCACTCCCATATGATTTAACTCCAACAGTTAACATTCCCATGATTCAAAGAGCAATAATCTTGTGTTTTCAGAGAAGAGGATGGTTTCTCAGGCAACATGTACCATAGTAATTACTGAAGGGTTATCACACAAAAGTCTAGGTATGGCATAATTTTTATAGAATTGTACCTTTTCTCTGCATAAATATGGTCCTTTACATATGAATAGGGTGCTATACAATCTCTTACAAAGCTTTCCTCTTGTTCCCCAAGTCCCTGCCTCTTATGTCCCATCTCCCTTCATTTCCATCTCCCACTCTATTTAAGCTCCTGTCCCCAACAATAGAAACTCTGGTGGTTTGGAACCAAGGGATTCTTTATTTACTGCCATGTAGATGGGAAGATATAAAGACAAAGAATTAATGATTCCACCACAGGAAGCATTGCAAATTGAACTCTGGAGGTTTTTCCCACACATTTATTATCTGTGGTGGGTAAGTTCTATAATATTTTAGCATATATAAGTACATATGCAATATATATTATTTCATTAGTGTGGAACTCCATAGATCTAGACTTAATAAGCTCTATCCAGTATTCCATGAAGCTCCATTGTGAACAATTAGAACAGTACTATATTTCAGTTATATTTTGGATTAATTAGGTATTTGTGGCTTGGTCTGTAATTTTAATATGTATTAAAAAAAACCCAACTGATTCTTTGGTAAAGCGCAACCTGAATTCTAAACAACTGATTTATAAATGAAACTCCTGTAATACAACCTGTTCTCCAATTGGTGACTGTCTCTATTTTCATTTGGTGATAAGAAAGCAAAATTAGAGGAAAACCAACAGAATACTGGCTGTCAAGGTACATGTGTTCATTGAGATCTTCCTATATATGTGTACATATGAATAAGAAACAGTAAGTAATGCTGTCTTTGCTTCTTAAAAACATTAATGGACACCTACAACAAAAATATTTTCAGAGATTTTCTCAATGATTTTTATTAATGTTTCAAAGTCAGACAATATGACACTCTCTACATCTTTTGCATCACTAACCTGCTCTTTTAAACCTGGTGAAGAAACTAGCACATCTTGAGCTGAACATTTTCTAACTTACCATTCCCCTCCGAGGAATCTGCTGCCAATTTTCCAGAAAAAAATAAATTAAAAACAAAGAAACACTTGCTCAGCTTTAAGTATATTTAGTTTAACATATATTAGCACACTAATGTTATAAAAAGAAAATATACAATGAGCATGCTACCGAATGATTTTTCAATTTCCAGGAAAAAAATATAGCCCTGGAACCAAGTGCAAATGAATCCCATTTGATAGTCTCACTCACAGTATATTTTCTTTATCTAGGCTTTCTTTATGTTTATTTAATCACATATGGATAGGAATGAGCATGCAGCATTCATGTCCACATACCTTGACACAGACCAGAATGTGCATAAATACTTATAATTTATATTGCACCAGTATTTAATGAAGAGTGGAGTAAAGCAAGCACAAGAGAAGAGATCAGGATGAATCTTGTTTACCCAGTAGAGAAGTGAAATCTTATCATAGGAAGATGGGGACAAATAGGGAAATCAACTGATATTAATTAATAATACCACTTCCTAGCCCCTAAATGCCTTCCCTGACTAGAAATATTCATGGAAAGCCTGAACGTAATAATTACAACATTAATTGACATTTACATGGCACTTTGGGGGTTGGAAAAGCATTGCCATTTGGGCCTGACAACATCTTTGTGAAAAGGTACTGTAGGTATTATTATCCCCACTTTTACAAATTGAGAAGAATGAGGTTTAGAAAAAATAAGTAATTTGTTCACAGCCATAAAGTTAATTAAGAATCACAGGAAGTTCATGAATCTATAGGTCTATGTATTTTGCCACATTACTTCTAGTTAAGTAGTCTTATTAAGAGGAAGATATTTCACAGAAGGGATATGTTGCCCTGAGCTGAGTTGACCTTTTGATTTTAATCTGGGAATGGAAAACTAGAGTTCTGATAAAGCCTCTAAATTTGGGTTATTCTTTAGCTGAAACTAGCTAATTTCTGATTGAGAAATCATATTCTAAAAGAAATACATTTTCATTCACTCTTTAGAGATTAGTGTTAAATATTATAGATAGTATAGATATAAATTAGCTAAAATTCCTCTACTGTAATAATCCTTTGTGCTTATACAATGCCCATCTGACCTCAAATAGGTAACTTGAACAGACTGAATTTAAAGCACAACATTTTGATAAACTTAAAGAGAGAACAAGTTAGTGGGATACAGAAGAATTTAATTACTTGGTCTAAGCACACAGCAAGTAAATAAAGAGCTCAACCACAGACAGAAGCAGGGATTGCTGATGATTAATAATTACTAATAATTAGCATTTATTATATTATAACTATAATAGATTAACATATAATAATAGCATTTGCAAAGCATTTTACAAATCTAATATCATTTTATTCTCACAATCACTCTTGGAGGTAGATACTGTTATTATCCCTATTTTACAGATGAAAAAACTGAGGCAGAACAGCTAAGTGACTTGCTCAGGTTATAGGGCTACTAAGTGTCTGAGATCACACTTGAATTCAGGTTTTCCTGACCTCTAGCACCTGTCCAATTTGCTGCATAGTTGCCTATGATTCTCATTCAGTCTTTTGCTTCCTGAATTTATCTTGAGGAATATGATGAGTATTAGTTAACATCCAAGAAATTCTTTGAGGTATATGATGACACTGTAACATATAATATGACATTATCACAGTTGCCTGATCTACATAGAAAAGATTTGCAATTTGTGTCAATTAAAATGAAAATGTAATGATTTGGTCCTGTAGTCTTACATTACAACTAGAGACTTCTCAAAAGGGAACAACAGTACTTTCTTTGGCTTTTGGTTTTTGAAAGCATGCATTCATCAGGAAGTTTCTAAAATGCTGTTATAACAATAATAAAGTCTCCATGAGGATTCTGTCTCTACATTGGGAGTCTAGTATCTTGTCTTGCATATAAGAGACACTTAATAAATGTTTATTGAACTGAATATATTAATCACATATTTAATAGTGCATATTCTTCCTCATTCTAAATAAGTGGTCACACTAAGAAATTGTGCTGGGCTAAGTGTAGTTAATTTTGAAATATCATCATCCATGATCCCTGATTTAGTCAACAATCAAAAATCCAAGGAACTGAAGTCTCATGGGAATCATCTCTGTTGAACTTTCTCTAAATGTGTGCTGCTCTAGTTGGGAAAAAGAGAGTAGGAAGATCAAAAGTCCAAGAAAGGATAAATTGACCACACTGGCTGAAATGACTGTAAGAAGGAAGAGAACTTGTTCAGTGACTTGGGGACTATGATTGAGATTCAAAATAAAAATTTTCCTTTAGGCCCCAGAGCTCAAAGCAATTCCCTAAGGATGAGGCCAATAGCTGACAACAGGCCAGACTTAAGTGATGGGGCTTGGGATAGGACCAGTAGCCTAAAAGTTCTAATTGTGGCTGTATTATGACTTAGAAACAATGCCCTAATAACAATATGAAATAATTTTTAAAATTCACTAAGAATCCTAGGAAAATGGAAATACAAAATTAAAAGTATTTTATCATAAGGAATCCTCTTGTAATAAGAGAAATTTCCCTGCCCTCAATTTATCTATTCTGTAAGTTTTGACTTGTATATATCTCCCTTTACTAAAGCACATACAAAAACCACATAGTCATTTCTGGTTCCCAAAGCAGCAATTACAGCACAGCAAACTGAAGAAATGATGAAATTTTAAACCAAAGGAAGAGGAAAACTCATGAAAGTTATATTGAATCTGTTTCTACCTACACTAAGTTCAAATAAAACTATCTGTAGTTTTTTACTTTTATAGTCTTGAGTGATCCTTTTGGTATAATTACAGCACTTGCTTAAAATCTTAAATAGAACAAAGGCATTATATCATGAATCACTTTTGATTCAGTGACGATGCTTTGGAGTAGTAATTTTAACTTACTAGGGGATCCTCATGCAAAATTCACCAGCATATTTTCAATATGCAGTAATCTTATCTACTTTTATTGATGTGTAGATAGATACATGCACTATCATATATTATACATACTTTCAGAATATAGTCAACTCTCAATTATTCTCACTTATGAAAGAAAGCAGAGACCCAATTACCACAAGGCAGCAAATAATATACAAGTCATTTAGATTTGTCTTTCATTTTGTATTTACATCCGGACATAGGTATATTTAATAATTTAGGAATTCATGAAACTACAATCCAAAGACGTGATTTAGAAAAAGCTAGAAAGTCTATTTTCTCTTCCTATCTCTCCTGCATAAGTCCTCCTTAACATTCCTGCCTGCTGGGAAAAGGTCATCTCTCAGAATCATAAGTTTGTCCCTTCTCAAATCTTCCCAGAAGCAATGGAAACATTTGAGTTTTTACATGAAAAATTGAGGGTTCTGAGATATCAATAAAACTGAACGCTGAAGAGAAGAAATGTCATAGGTGTCAGTTAAACAAGTGTGTAGAGTAGAGAAAGTATTGTCCATAATCTTCAAAGCAAGATTTTCTACTTGGAGTATATTCCCTATAGATAATCAAGAGTTGACAGTATGTACATGTGTTTGCATTTTTGCTATTCAGCAGATAGCTCTATTTTAAAAGCTTATTATGGCTTTTAAGATAAATCTCTTAAGCAAGAAACCTTTAAAATGCATTATGCAAGTCATAAAACATCATTTGATTCTTTTTTTTTAGTACATCCAGAAAGGCTTTACTCATAAAAATAGGAAAATTGTATATATTTAGACAGAGAGATCTTATTCTGAATAATTTTTAAGGAAATAACAATGGACTTTTTTTGGTTGTTGCTTGGCCTGTTGGCAGAAAAATTGCTTGAGTACAGAATTAATCTCAGAAAAATGCCTAACATTTAAATCATGACTGAGTCTGGAGATTGAATACCCCTTTAAAACAACTCTGACTTACTTTTGACATCTTGCTCTTGCTGTCTCCCGTTAAAAATGCCAGATTATTAATTTCATTCTGAATCACAAAATTTTGCTCTTCCCGTTTGAAGTTCTGGAGTTAGACAAGGCAAACATAAAACAACATTACTACAAAGTTTCCAGGATATATGCCTTTTTTTTGACAAAGATCTTAAGAAACACAGGGAGGCAACTTACGTGTGATTTACACCAAAGGATAAAAACCTCAGCCACCATTCGGAAGAGCTCATCAGAATCAGCATCTGGGTTTTTTAGCCAGTTAGATCTAGAATAAACAAATTATATTATATAAATTATCAAATACTCCATTTTAAGATAGCTAAATTACAAACTATTACCACCATTTAAAGCCACCAAACTATGTTAATACAAAATTGAAAAAAAAAATGAAATAAAAACTATTAGGAAGAGAAGAAACTATTTTTTTTTGCTTTGTAAAGAAGGAAAAGGGCAAGATTTAAATATTTTATTTGTAATGAGTGTTCTACATTTAGGGCCTCAGTGAATATTAGGGTTAAAGATGATAATGAGAAAGGAGATAAAGGGGAACGAGCTTTGAACCCAGGTCAGGAGAGTTTGACTTTACCACTAGGAAAAGCAGTTGGATCATGTTGGGCAAGTCATTTCACATTTCTAGTCCTCAGCTTCCTTATTTATCTGTAAAACTGGAAGGTTACTAAATTAGTAAAATTCTTTTATATCAGTAAATTTTACATTAAGAAGGATATAATCAAATTTATTCCTAAGTTGTAATATGTAATTTATGTGTTTAGGCATATGGACACATTTTGAGCAAGATATTTTTGAAACATCTAAATTGAATCCACCTTACATATGATATTTCCTTGAAGAATACTTTTTTGGGGATATACATGTATATATATGTATATGTATACATATATGTATATGTATATGCATGTATGTATGTGTATGTGTATGTGTATGTATATGTATATGTATATGTATATCCATCTCCATCTCCATCTCCATCTCCATCTCCATCTCTATCTCTATCTCTATCTCTATCTCTATCTCTATATCTCTATCTGAAGAAGGAATGCTAGACTAAAATAAAAAGGGTCACACAGGCAGTATGTCAAGGGAAACCTGGATCACTGAGTAAAACTTGATTCATATTTCTTGATTCTTCTGGAAACAGAAAAAAAATTAAATAAGCACAGAGTACAGCTAAGTTCTGATTTTTTTTAGAGACAGATCCACCTACAGTTTTCATAAATACAGTGACCATATTTGCCATATCAAAGACAGAACATATGATTTGGTTTCTTTTTTGTAAAACCTTATAAAAGTGCATTTTCCCCTCAATTTGAGAATGGCAAAAATTTAGAACATGTTACTATATATAAACTATGGCCTACTATCTCATATTTCCTACTATCTCACATGTTGCAATGATTAAGGGCAGCAAATGTTCTTATGGAAGGATTTCCTAAAAAAAAAGCTTATCTTTTTTTTCAACTTCCTAACACAGTATCTTTTCTTCCAATGAGAAATAAAAGCAAGAATAATTATAGGGAGTGCAAAATGACTGTTGACCATAAAAGTCAACATAAATATGGCTTCTTCTTTAGTCCTGCGCTGTTCTTAAAATGACTACTTTGTGTGACTTGATATGAAATGCTCAAGGGCATTTATGATTCAGGTGGGAGTAGGCTTAGATGACTTATAAGGTTTCCTCCAAGCATGAAATTCTGGTTCCTGGGATTCAAATATGGAGAGGCTTGAATTCTTTGAATTCTCTCTCTCTTTTTTTAAGTTTAACATACAGTTTACATCCTTATAGCTATAGTTGAACCCTCTTTTGTTAAATTTAGTAAAGCCAACTGACCAACTGACTGTAGGTACGAATGTATACAATATTTTGTCCTAATAGTTCTGAGAGGAGTGATATTTCATCCTCTGTTCTCCAAAAACAACATCAATCATTGCTTTTAATCTAAGTTCATTTGCTTCTTTGTTTACTTTGTTTACTGTTCACTGATCACTAAATATGTTTTTCTTCTTATTCTACTCACTTTGTTTTGTATCAGTTTATAGAGCCTTCCTATTTTTATCCTCTTTTGAGGCAAATTGTGAACAGAAGCAGGTTGTATTTTTGAGTCTGTAAAAGCTAAATCTTTGAACCACTTGCTATAAGACCATTTACAATCTGTATTTCACAGAAGACATTTCTGAATTTGTAAGATTATTCAAAACAATATTTCCACCAGCATTATCACTCATTAATCATAGATTGAAAAGCCTTTAATTCAATATTTTATTTGCTCTTCTCCTGTATAAATAACAGGTATGGTACCATACTTTGATAATGGTCTGATTATAGAATCAACAGAGAATAAATTTATGGGAAAGGCTTAGGAAGTACTATTTTTTAATATAAATATGTAAATAAGAAATTGTGAATATGTGAAATTAGAATTTTCAATGTCAGTTTCTTAAGCTATAGCATTAATGATTAGAAAGTCTATTTCAAATGATAATACAAAGTAAAAATTACCAAAACCATTTGGTATTGTTTGAAAAAAGAGGAGAATCAATGGAATAGATTAGAAATGGGAGAATAAGAAACAATAGTACTCAATAATTTAGGGCTCAATAAACCCAAACACATAAATTACTTAGGAAAGAACTGTATATTTGAGGGAGTCCTGGGAAAACTGAAAAACAGTCTGGCAGAAATTAACCTTAGAACCATGTCTTACAATATATTCTATGATATATTCTAAATAGACACTTGACCTTAATATTAAAAAAGATACTATGTAAAATTAGAAGAAAAGCAGATTACATGCTTCTCAGAACTACAGATAGGATAAAAACAGAATAGAGGCAATTATAAAAGATGAAATATAACTGATTAAATGAAACTGAAAAATTCTGCTTAGACAAAATTAATACAACTAGGATAAGAAGGGTAATTATTGAATAAAAACAACTCTGTTATCAAATTTCTCTAATAAGGATTTGGTATCCAAGATATATCAACAATTAACACACATATTTGCCAATAGATAAGTAGTTAGAAGGTATGAACAAATAGTATTTAAAATAATTGAAATTTATTAAACCATATGAAAAGATGTTCCAATTTGCTACTAATAAGAGAACTGAACATTAAAATAATCTTAAGATTTCACTTCACAACCTGCACATTGGCAAAAATAACAAAAAGTGGGAATAGTCAATGTTTGAAGGTTTTTAGGGTGACCGGAACACTGATGTCTTGCTGTTGCTGCTATGAATCAGTACAATCATTTTAAAAAGCAATTTGGAATTATGCAAATAAAGTGACTAAAATGTCCATACTTTTTGCCCCAGAAATTTGTGATTAAACCACAAGGAAGTTGTTGCTAAGAAGCAAATCTCTTGATACACCATAAAGTCCACAGTCAGTAAAGGTCTCAGGCAGAATTTGATCTCAGATCTTCTAAACTCCAATACTGCCCAGTGGAGTCTTCACCATACCCTCTAGCAGTTCATAGTTGGAAGTTATCAAGAGACATATATTAGTTCAATCACAGTAAAAATTAAATGGCTTATCACAACAGTGAATTCTCCATCACAAGAATTCTTCAAGTGGAGTTTAGACATTATTAGAGATCTTTTAGAGGAGGTTCTTGCTTAGTCCCAGAGATCAGAAGTAGGAGATATAGATATGGAAAGATATATTTTTTGCTCAATACAAGAACAAACACCCTCATTATTCCAGCTATTCATAAATCCAATTGGCTGACTTGGGCAGGAATGAGGTTTTTTTTTTTTAATTTTTGCAAGACAATGGGATTAAGTGACTTGCCCAAGATCACACAGCTAAGTGTTAAATGTCTGAGGCTGAATTTGAACTCAGGTCCTCCTAACTTCTGGCCCAGTGTGCCACCTAGCTGCCCCAGTAATGAGTTTCTAATCCACAGAGGTATTCCACCAGACGATGGACATTCACTTCCATCCAGGGGATGCTGAGGGAATTTTTGTTTAGCTTTTGGTTGAATTATGTAACTTCTGAAGTAACTTTCAATTTTAAGGTTCTATTATTCCTTTTTAATTGAGCTTTTTTTCTCAGGGTTATTCTCTCCTTTAACATTTCTTGACCATTAAAATGGCTTTCATGTACTTTTGTCTCTCTAAACCCTATTTTCAAAGCTAAGTCCCTAAATACCTGGACTACTTGGGGGCATTTGGGTCATCAGACTAAATCATTAAGCAGTCTGTGCCTTTTGTTATAGAATGTACCCGATGTTAATGAAACCTGGGTGTCATTAAGATAATATAACCATTAAATGAAGGTGTCCTTTGTTAACTCTCATCTCCCATGTCTCCTGATTTTTTGTTTCCTGTAAGTCACCTCCAACTCCACTCTCTTGTTTTTTTTCAACCTCCCTATATTTAGTACGGCCTGAGGTTGGTGATGAGCTTTGGTTTCCTTTCTATTGATTTTTGTTAGAGGTCAGGTGCCAAGCATTTAACAAAGTGTTCATCTGCTCACTCTTTCAAAGTTAGGTTAAGATGTGTTGTGCTAATCTTCATTATGACCTAGAGAAGGGGAAGACTGGTGATTAAGAATAAATAAGGGACTAGCTGAGCCATGTTGGTAGTTTAATAATCTTACCAAGTGATTTGCAAGTTTTTTACAATCCATCATGTTAAACCACAATTTTGGCAGAACCTTGAATAAACTAATTAAAAAAAACCATTTTGTAAGTATTTACTATGTGCACACCACTGTGCTGAATACTGGGCAAATACAAAAGTGAGACACTCCCTGCAAGAGATGCAAATATCTAATGAGAGGAAAAAAATGGGTAAGTCAGGTACCAAGGAAAGAAATTCAGTTCTTCAGGGGAATAGACTTCAGGGGTCACAGGGAAGGTAAGATGATCCATACAGAGCACATCCTTTAGAAAAGCAATGACAGCATTAATTTGATTGTTGCCCCAAAGAAAGTAATGGGTGAGAGGGACTGAGAGGATAGGACACTGAATATATGCAAGATGAAGACCAGGTTCTAAGATAGTTCAGAAGAATACTTAGATGAGACACTATAGCAAGATCTATCATGAAGCCAGGTAGATATAATGGGACAAGTAAATTTTGGCACTTATTCAGCAAACAAATGGGAATTCTTAGACTTGTAACATCAGGGTAGGAATTCCACAGTTGAATGGATTAACTTACCACGGGGAAATGATGTAGTTTCTAGGGCATGAGTATTTACTTCCATTGAGACTTACTGTAAAAACCCACTATGCTTTAGTAGTCTGCCTTATTAAAATTGATGTTGCTGAAAAATTCATCACCTGACGGCTTTTTTTTCTTTTTTGCAAGGCAATGGGGCTAAGTGACTTGCTCAAAGTCACACAGCTAGATAATTATTAAGTGTCTGAAGTCAGATTTGAACTCAAATCCTCCTGACTCCAGAGCTACTGCTCTAACCACTGTGCCACCTAGCTGCCCCACCTGATGGTTTTCTAAACTTAAACCTTCTTAGATGACAACTACAGTCCTTTATCGGTTCTGCACTTTGTCTATCCAAAAGATTTGGGTTTGCACAAAGCATAGCCTTTAAGAGCCCACAGGGATTAACAATAGGCCAGGAAGAGGTACCTAGAGCACAGGATTGGTAATTAGATTAAGTTTTTAACAATGGGAACAATATTGGATGATATAGTTCACTTTCATAATTTTCATTTTCCTATTAATTTAGGTAAGACAATATTTTAGGTGTACTTTCATATTTACACATTAAAATATTGAGAGGGTTGTATTAAAGTTGGTTGTTTTGTTTGCCAATGATTTTATAATTCTTCCAGAACCACAGAACTATTTTTTCAATCTGAGGAACATAACACACATTACTTGTCTTTTGGAAGTAAATTACATCTTTTTGGACATGCTATAAAGTTTTTCCTGGCAATAAGCTTACATTTATCTTTTCATTACTTTTAACCATGCTCTGGAGTCAAAGTGAACCCAGCCTATCCTTCTTACACATGACAACCCTTCAAATACTCTTGAAGTCAGCTCTTTAGGCTAAATATACTCTGTACCTTCAACTAATCCTCATATGACATGGAGTAAAGGTCCTTAATTAACTTGATTTTTTTCCTAGACTGGACAATCCCTAGTTTGTCAATGCTCTTATTATATCATGAAGCCTAGAACTGAAGATAATATTCCAAACAGGGTATGATAAGGAAAAGTAGAGTGGAATTATCACCTCCTTAGTCTGGAAACTATTCATTTTAATGCAATCCCAGACCATGTTTCTTTTTGGCTAACACATTATACTACTGGAGCCAATTAACTTTGCAGTTCATGAAAACCTCCAGATCTTCTTCAGAACACCTGTTGCCTTTTCATGCTTTCTGCATCTCATATTTGTCAAGTTGATTTTGATACACAAATATAAGATTTTATATAATCTCTTTTGAATTTTAATTTCTTGCATTGAGCTTTGTACTCTAGTCCAGAGTGTCAGAAAAATGCTATCTGCAATATCCCTGAATGTGCCTAACCAGCATAAAATGCAATTAGGAATCATTTAACAAAATAAATAAAAATATAATGAAACATATAAAGTATGACATTTTAAAAGGAGATCAATATGCAAATTAGCAACCCTCATTTCTATGTGAGTTTATTCTTGTGAGTTGGTGAAGTTTATTCTTGTGTTCTGATGCAAGACTTTATATTTATCCCTTTTGAATTGTCTTGCATTTAGTCCAGTGTTCTAGCCTTTCAAGGTCTTTTTGGCTTTGTGACTCTATCACCTAGTTTATTAATAGTCCTCTGTCCAGTATATTAGCTGAGTACCACCTAAAAATTTTATTCATGTAACTGATAAAAAGTTAAAGGGCCAACACAGGTTCCTAGGGTAATCTAATGGAAATCTTCTGTCACATTCACAATAAACTATTGTTTGAGTTCAGCCATCTAACCAGTCCTAAATCCCTTTGAATGATTTTTCTATAAGGCCAGTATGAGATATTTTATCAAAAGGTTTGATAAAATCTAATTAAACCATACTCACATTAATCCTCTTATTTCTTTTATTTTTTAGTTTAGAAATCCTGTACAAAACAACAATAACAAAACTCCCAAGGAAATACAGATAATTTAACAAGATCTACTCTTAATTGAAACTGTGCTAGCTCTTTGTAATCACTGATTGTCTTTCTAGATATTCTTCAGCCATCCTTCTAATAATTCATTCTAGAATTTTCCTAGGAATCAAAGTCAAACTTACTGGCCAGTTTGCAGACTGATTTCTTTTATTAAAAATTGGGGCAACTTTTGCCCTTCTCCAATCATGTAGCTCTTCTTCTGTATTTCCATAATCTTTCATATATCACTGCCAGTGTTTCAGGAACTACAGTTGCCATTCTTTTTAACATCTAAGGATATAGTTTATTTGGGTCAGGCCACTTGAGTTCATTTGGGAATTAGGCATCTTCTCACTGTCTCTAGTCTTAGCGTGGGTATATTGACTCCCTGATGGTTCATTGTATTTTGTAATTTATTTTCAGTGTCAAAATGATTCTCTTTTGAAGAAAAAACAGAAACAAAATAAAATTAAGACAAATTTGTCATCTCTTTGTTGTCGTCATTGAGCCAGACATTCCAAGCACAAATCTTCTCCATGCTTTCTTTGATTCTCCTCATTCTCCCAATCTAGCTTAAAAAAGGTCTCTTTGTTGTCCTTTATTTCCCTCACCATTCAACAATTCTGAGCTTTGTCATAACTCACAATATTTTTAGATCATGCCATGTCATCATATTTGTCTTTGACTTTTTCTAGCTTCAACATTTATTTTTAAAATTTACGTACTTTGATGAGTTTTCTATGCAACCTCATTAAGTCTTTTCTCGTTGAAATTATTTCCTTCTTTTTTAAAATTTCATTTTTAAATGTTGCTAACTTCTCCAGAACTGATTTCCCCTGAAACATTTTATTCCAAGGAATCCTCATCTATCATTCCTTTACACTCTTTGAAATCTACCTTTGCCATGTCTTGGATAGTAGGCCTAGATTTCCTCTTTTCTATAATAAACTCTAGGAGTTAATTCTCCTAAGGCTCCTATCATTTCCATACTAGTAACCTGGTTTTGGTAGTGTGAGTCAGATCCAAAATAGAAACCTCCTTATTGATTCCTCCATCATTTTAAAGATGAAACTATCACTAAGTGAAGTTAAGAAATGAATAGCTGTTCTGCTTTTGACAAAGCAAAAGCTCTAGAGGATGTCTAGATAATTGAAGTCCCTTATCCTGCTATATCATATCTCTCTGCCCGATTTTTGTAAAGAAGCTGAAAGGAAAGCTTTGTAATAGAAAATGAGTATAAGAATGTCTGTACTGTTTACCTCATAAAGGTGTTACAAGGAAAGTCCTTTGCAAATCTTAGAGTGCTAGATACATGTGAGTTATTATAAATATTATTAGATTATTGCTCCTTTGCCTAACTAGTCTTTCTCTAACAGTAAAATACACAAGAAAAAAATACAAAATGAAGGTGTAAACAATAGATATTATTAAATTCTCATTGGGCCCCTAGAAGGGAAATATTCCTTGCAATAATGTCATGAAGGATCTCTTGTTGGATTAGGCATGGATTTTATCAAGATCCTATAAGTTAGAAATGGAATGAAACAAAATAAAAAATGGCAGCCAAAGTAAAGAAATCCAGTAGATACTTTAAAAATTAAGTGAAATATTTTAAATTTTACTTAGGATATCACTTATCCATGTTGTAACCTTAATATGGAAAAGAGATGAGCATTCTCTCTGTTTGATTTTTTCCCCTGAATATTATTATTTCTTTGTTAAATAAAACTTGCTTAGGTATCTTGACTAAAAAGAGAAAACCAGTCTAAGTACTTATAGTCAGGCCATCCTGGGACTCTATCTCACTGGGTTGGGTCTGTCTTTGCTTCATTCTTGTATACTGAGAAGCAGTATGCCAATTAGGGAGATACTCACTAAAGCTGAATTCACCTGAGAGCCAGATTCTGACCAAGATCAAGTGTTTCGATGTCCATCAAAGGAGCTTAGTAACTCTTCCTTAGATATATGTACACAATTTAGGTATTTGTGGGGAGAAGCATAGATGCATTGAGTGAAACTTAGGTCAAGCATTTTATAGTGATATTGCTGGGGTTTCCTAGAATGGGTAGGAAAGATCTGGATGAATTTAAAAGTGATGAATGAATGGAATTCAGTGACTCTCTGACATTGTCTTTTTAAGCTACTGTCAAATGTTTCATGGGTAGAACACACTCTGTTTTGGGTCTTGGTCAATAATAACACGATTCAATTATAGAGTTATTCTAGGGGCAACCATACCTTATCTTATGTTTGTTTTATCTCCCCAAGTTTGTTAAAATCTTTGCTAAACTTGTGATACAATTATTTAACTGAAATTACTGAAATTTCAAGGTAGTATTTCTTTGGAGGAATAGATTCTATTTCCCTGTGTTTAGGAATGAATAATTTAATTAGGCATTTATATTATTTAGTTTTAAGGTATTCCACTTTAAATCCTAAAAGCATTGTGATTTTATTCACAATTATTTAAATAGACTATACAATTGGTTTCAGATAAAAAATTCCAATTGGATTATCTAGACTGACAGTGGCACCAAAAATAGTTTGTGAGAGAAAAGTTGACTTCACAACATTAGAGATTCACATACATTTCTATATTCCCTCAATATCTCCTTATGGAATCCTTCATGCAAAATTTAACTCATTTCATCTCTTATTGGTATTTTTAAATCTGTCTTGGGGGTAATGAGTTTGATAAATTTATTTTTTATAGTATATAAAATATTGATTTTATTATCCTTTCCTAAACTACCTCAAGGGTCAAGAGTTAGAGGAGGTGAAATATGGGGAGAGAGACTCTAGTTCTACATTTTAAAATTTTGGAAGGGGTTTCTTTTTCTATTCTCTACTATTCACAATTCATATATGTCAAATATATTCCTTTTCTATTTTCATTTTTTCTGGTCTGAAAGTTCTGATTGTTTTATTTTTATACCTCCATGAAACTAGTAGGGGAAAGATGCAAAAAAACCCCTTAGAGTTAGGGAACTGAGAAGGAGAAATCATGAGGAGGTTAAATAGTTTTTTCATTTTTGAACAATTTCTAACATTTGCTTGAAGTCAGAAAGAAATGAAGTAAAAGTCTTATTTCATTAATTCTGATGAACACTTACTCTAGGCTGAAAATAAATATGTGTTTGATCAAATCCAGTTCCATAACATTTTATTTTTAAATTTTTTTGTTTTCTTTTTTGTTTTTTTTTTGCAAGGTAATGGGATTAATTGAATTGCCCAAGGTCACAAAGGTAATTTTGAAGTGTCTGAGGTCAAATTTGAACTCAGGTCCTTCAGACTACAGGACTGGTGCTCTATCCACTGCACCACCTAGCTGCCCCTCCATAACCTTTTATTAAGAGAACTTACATCACCTTCACTAAAGTGCTCCTCATATATCTTAGCAGTGAAACAAACTTGGGTTCTTAAAGGTTCTGTTAATGCATATAGGTTTTAGCAGGTCCTGTCAGTTGAAAAGGATTTAAATACAGGTCTTGTGATAAGACAGTATATATATGCCATCTGAGGATGAGATGAAACTCAGCAATACACTCATTAAAAAGAGAAAAAGTTTACAAAGGCCAGAGAATAAATAAAATATAAAAGATTTGCAATCTAAGAAACCAACACCAATAAAATCACACATACTTAACATATTCATGACATCTAATATATAAGATATTAGGATGACTTACAAATTATCATTTAATACTACTTTAAGGAGATGGATTGAGTCTGATTCAATTTGACATTTGTGATAAGATATAGGGTGGTATTTAGTGAGAGAAAAAAATGTTAAGATGACTTAAAATGGTTCTAGGATGTCATCATTATAGGTACATATTCCAATGACACAGAATCATGGAAATTCATGAGCTGGAAGGGAACTCAGAGACTATTTAATCCAATAAGATTCAAATGAAAATTCTATCTGCAATACATGTAAAATAGTCACAAATTGAAGACCTTGAGGGTCAGGGAATCTACACTCTTAAGGAAGTTCATTCCATGTCTGGATGGCTCTAATTAGTCATACTTTTTCTTATATGGCCTGTTGCCCAGAATTCTCAAGGACATAGGGCTCAGATGGTACCATGTCTGATCTTGGTGATTGATTCCTAAGGGGGAGTCATCTTATTTCTTTGGCTCATGCAATCCAAAATTTTGCTTTGGTGAAATATCTTAATTAAAGCTCTTATAGCAGTATGGTACAGTAGAAAGAATACTGGTTTTGGAATCAGAAAATCTGATTTTGGATCATGGCTCTTCCACTTAACTATCTGCATGACCTTAGGCAAGTCATTTAATATCTTTGGGTCTTAGTTCTGCATTTGTAAAATAAGGGTATTGGACTAGACGGTCTTTATAGGCTTGTATGACCATATCTCAAAGGGTTTACAAAAAAGAGGATTCCTAATGCTGTTCTTGGCTGTTGACCTTTGTTTTTGAAGAGGACCTAAATGACACTTCTATGTTGGGTCAAGTTACAGTGTGTTCAACTGTGACTGATCAGACTTGATACACATTTGGAAGCCTCTACTACAGATGCAACACAAATTGTAGAGTGGAGATAGCTCTAAATCTGAAGTAATATATCTCTAAATTTGTGTATCTCAAATTTCTTTTAAGGTATGTAAAAATGGTAAAATGGTACAAGTGATGTCTTTTGAAAGTCAGATAAATTGTATTAAATGAGGCAGAACTGTGAGAATTTGTTGGCAACACTCCCTCATACTGAGCCATTGAAGTCCAGTGGCAAGACTAAAATCAAAATGATGGTTGATAGCTTGGGGTGCAGTGGATGACCTTGGTATCTTCAATATCTAACCAAGCTCTAAACACTATTCAACACCTGCTTCAGCCACCTTCATGGCTGTTAGAACAAATTGTTCTCAACTGCCCATTCCACTAGGAAGTTTCCAAATGCTTGATGTAGACACTTCCCTAACTCACTGATAAGTCTGAGACAACACCTTGGTCATCCTTAACCTGGTTTAGCTCATCTGGCTGCTATAACTTCTTTGAACTGCAAGTGAGAATTGGATGATTCAGTTGGACACCAAAAGTGGAACACAGGTGGAAAGCAGCCCTGAAAGCAGTCCTCACATCAGATGTACTAGTCTTCTCTTAATTTCCTACATTCTTTCCCATTCCTGTGAGACATGCAATATGCAATATGAATATAAAGTATCAAATGCCCTTTATTTCATCCTACATATAAAATCTTAGGATACAAAGGATTAAAAGGAGTCCATGAAAAAATACAGAAAAATAAAAGTACTTAATCCAATAGACTACTCTTCCATCCCTCCAAAAACTGTAAAGATACTTTGGATTGGATAAATACTTTGCATTCAACTCAGCTGAGTGCAATTTGGGAGTCTTGTATAAAGATATGATGGTTATCAGACACCTCTGACATCTGCTAGAAGAAGACTGGCAGTGAGATTGCTATTCTGTCCTTTAACTGGAGTTCTTGATATTGATGTGGGCTGTCTTTGAGAAGTTTAAAAATCACATTCTGCTGTTAGTGGAGTTGTGAACTGATCTAGCCATCCTGGAAAGCAATTTCGGATATGCCCAAAGGGCAATAAAACTGCATACCCTCTGATCCAACAATACCATTAATAGGTCTGTATCCCAAAGATACCATAAAAAAAGGAAAAGACCCACATGTACAAAATATTTATAGCAGCTCTTTTTTGGGGTAGCAAAGAATTAGAAATTGAGGGGATACCCATCAATTAGGGAATGGCTGAACAAATTATGGTATATGAATGTGATGGAATACTACTGTCCCATAAGAAATCATGAGTGACTGGACTTCAGAAAAGCCTGGAAATATTTGCATGAATTGATGCTGAGTGAAGTGAGCAGAACCAGGAAAAATGGAACACATTAATAGTGACATTGTGAGATGATCCAATTATGGTGGACATAGCTCCTCTCAGCAGTTCAGTGATTAAGATCAATCCTGAGAGACCTGTTATAGAAAATGCTATCTACATACAGGGGGAAAAAAATGAAGTCTGAATGCAGAGCAAAGCATACTATTTTTATTGTTAAAACTTCTTTCATGTTTTTTTCTTTCTTATGATTTTTTCCCTCCTTGATTCTAATTCTTCTTTCACATCATGACAAATATGGAAATATATTAAAACACAATTGTACATGTAAACCTATATTAGATTGCTTATTGCTGTGGGGAGTGGGGAGGGAAGAAAGGGTGGTAGAAGTATGAAGAACTCAAAAAAATGACTAGTTTTCAGCAGTAATTGTAAAAAAGTTTTAAAAAGTAAAAAAAAAATTACTTTGGAGCTAAATTTTAAGTGTGTACTGACAATAATCTGCTGATTTATCCTTTTAACCAATGACAGGTTGGAAGCTTCCTGCTAGAGGCAGCACTAGTGAACTGAGTTCAATAGACATTAAGAAGAATGCAAAATGTAAATAATCTGTCTTGGTGGCCATGTGACACAAAAGCTACAGTGGGATCAAAAATTTGGGCTACAGTTAAATGGGATTGCAGCGGAGAATCTGGAACTTCCACTAGATAAGATGCCAGAGTATATATGAACTTTGTTTCACTGAACTAATTCTCTTTGTGTCATTTATCTTTGGATGACTGATAGAGTAAATGGTTTATAAAGGATTCTGAAAAGTAAGATAAGTTTAAAAAAAAGCAAAGAAGTGAATCTAAATAAGAAGTAAGATAAGTTAAAAAAAAAGCAAAGAAGTGAATCTAAATAACCCAAGCTCCATTCCCTAGGAAGAGATTTATTGTTAAAACAATGAGTGGTGTTCCAGGCTCATCTTGTATATTTGGAGAATATAAATACCAGAGCGGTTTTAGAATCTGTGTACACTGACTTAATCTCTGGAAGAAAATATTAAAAATATAAGCCATAGCATATAGTTGACTGGTCATTTTACCAAGTATGCATAAGAATTTACAAGCAAGAATCAGAAAGCTTCCATAGCTAATAAAGTATTGTGAAATAAATCTTTCTCTGTAATTGAAAATTCATTCTGATCACAGGAAAAAACTTTTTGATCAAACTATTCAGGAAAATGCTGTAAATTTACAAATGTTGTAACTTAGCAAAAGTCTAGAACTCTATGTTACTGTCTCCAAGGATAAGAACATTGAGATCTGAATAGAAATATGCTTAAAATATTTAAATTTTTAAAATGATTTAACATATTACATTTCTAGTACATGCATATGATTAGGAATAATGTAGTATTTAAACTACACCTGCTGATATTTGAGAAATTCTTATGCCTATTTATTGATATGCTTTGGAGGCTTAGAAGATTGAAAGGATATAGATACAAATAAACATCTCTAAGTGAAAAATGCTCATAAACTAGCTATGACTACAGAAAAACTCTAAGAGAAATGGATGATGGTATGACTCAAGCTTATTATCAAGATCTTCAACAAGAAATAGCTTCAGAGTCTTGAGAAATCTTGGTGCTTAAAGAACAACCAAATTATTAGCTAAGAGACTAGGAAACTCGCCTGATTAAAAAGCCAGCAACAGAGAATTAAGGGTAGAATAGTGGTGTTAGGAGACAATTCATTATAATTCCCTTTTGCTCATTTGGAGTTTGCTGGAGGGAAGAAGTGATAGACATTTAGTTGAACAAAATATGATATAGATAATAGATTAGAAGGTGTTGTTTTTAAATGAAGGTACTATGTATTGTTATCCACTAGCTCTGCTTGGATTTAAAGGAACCTCAGTTCACTTGGGTTAAGTGGCAAACTGAACCCAGAGGTAGCTCTTTTCTTGAATAGAGTCAAATAGAGTAAAGAGAAAATCTCTTGTGTTTAACATGCTCATACACAGTCTAGCCAGTAGAAAATGCAAGTTTTGGACTGATTAACCATTAGTCTGTACTATTAATTTACTCAGGTACAGGCAAGGAAGAATCAGCAGATCATAACTAAATTATAACTCCCAACCTGTTATCAGGCTAACTGAAGATATTTCAGGGGAATAAATTAATTAATATGGGTTATCCATCTGTTCTTACTGCCTCTCATTACATGTCTCACCTGTTTCCTTTTCTGGGGATAAATACCTGATGATGTTTAAAAAAAACACTTCTTGGTTTCAAATGCTCTTTAGAAATATAAAACAACTTATTTATATACAATAAACATCTTTCCATTGCCCTGTGAGTAATCTGCAATTTTATTCTTTGGAGACTGATGTGTACCTTTGTTAGATACTACATAATAACAATAGTGGAAGAATACTGCTGTTAAAAGATGAGTTTTTGTTTCAGGGAGAATTTGTGGGTCATTGCAAGTATTACAAAGTTTTCCAAATGTTATACAATTTCTTTCTTTCTCTTCTTCAATTTAAAGTTTACCTCACTTGGACATATGTCCAAAACACATGTCCTGACAGTGAGCTCAGTGGCCTATCCAACCAGCTGCTTAAAAGGATAAACAGGAATTCTTCATACATTTAATTTTACCTGTTTGGACTGTTAGTATGAACTCTTGAGTTGTTGTGAAATTCATTCAGGAGACTCTGTGGTATGATAGGTTTTGATGTAATCAACATAATGCAAATAGAACATCTGTAAGAACTCAATATCTGTAGGGAATTCTGTTTTTGTGTGGACTGCACAATGGTGGATATCCTTTGTGGCAGTTGCAAATACTTTAGAGAGCATAAATCTCCCTGTTTCATACCTTAATTAAATAATCTGAGGACTGCTGAAGTTCTAATTTATCCTATATATTACAGAATCTTATTACCTAGTTCAAAGCTGAGAGACTACCTCACACATGAAGCTTTCCTTGGTTTTTCAGTCATTAGTGCTCTCTCTTCCCAGGGATTCCTTCCAACATTTCCTTACTTGTGTCTATTCTATAGGCTTTCCTATTTCCTTACGGCTTCATGAAAGCTCCTTGAGGGATGGGGTTGTTACATTTTTTAGTACTGTATTCCCAGAAACCTAGGTGCTAAATTTATTGTGAAGATGTCATGATGGATATGATTCTGTTTTTCCAGTGTTATTTTGACTCTTTGGTCAGTGTATAAGGATCTCAAATTTATACCAACAGTCAAATTACTGTTTGTATAGACTGATACAAAACTATAATTATTAGTATCCTCCTTCCCTGTTTATTGTCACACTACCACATTCATTGAAGAAATAGAAGAGTATGTTTCTCAGTTTCATGGGATGCCAAGGTGAAAGAATTCAATTATTTGTCCTAATTGCCCTCAGACAGCAGACAAAATTTGAGATTGTACTTGAAACATTTCCAGTATGGTAAATCTTTTGGAGCTTCTGCTCCATTTTCATTGTATTTGAGAATCCTGGGCCACCACTATACTATAATGAAGCATTGGAGTGGTATAGATATCACACAGTAAACTATACTTGGCATTTCTAAACCTTGAGTTGAATAATGTGTATAAATTTGAAGACTCTTTGCATGAGAAAAAGGAGTTCAATTTAGACCCTACCTGTAATTTAAGAACTTAGGGGGGAACTTAGGAACAGGGAACCTTAAACCATTATGCCACCTCAAAATAAGAATCCCTTTTAAAACACTTCAAGTGATTCAAAATTTTCTATCATTACTATCATAGAAGATAATGGGTGGCATTGAAGGAATCAATTATGCTAAAGACTTGTGAGAAGATGTTGCTCCCAGAGATCATATGTGGATTGCAAATGGTAATGGTCATTTGTGTCCTCTTTATCTTGTTCAAAGCTCTGTTCTTGACTTTGTCATTAATATGAGTGACATCCAACACAACTACTACACCAGCCCTTTGCCCAAAGTAGTTGAAGAATTTTCTACTCTCTCACCTGTTATTATCAACATAACGGATTAACATAGGATAGAATGCATAGAGGTCCCTGCAGAGGACAGCAAACTCATCCAAAATGAGGAGTTCAGCTTCTTGGGTATCACCTTTGCTGTCTGCTTTAAGCTGTTCCTCTTCCAATACAATCTTCACTGCTTTCTTCTTCAGTTTTTCCAGAGTTGGGATGAAGTGACTTTTAAGCAGGTCAGATCTGGCTTTACTTATGATAGGCTGGGCATATACTGTATTTGGAAACACAAGGCTTGCCTCAATATATTATGATAATTGCATTTATATTATCAAGACAGGCAATAATTAGGAAGTTATTTTTCTTATTTTAAACTCTTTATCTTCCACCCACTGGTCTTAGTCTCCCTCTGGAATAACTCAGAATAAATCTAATTGATTCCATGTGATAAGCCCTCAAATATTTGCAGGAAAGTATTATGTATTCTGTTTTTCAGTCTACACATCTCTAGATTTTTAAATTAGTAGTCATATGACATGATAATGTGGACCCTTTAGCAGCTTCATCCTGTTTTTCCCTGGAAGAAGTATATTCTGTCATTGCCCCTTTTAAAATATGGTGCCTAGAAATAATGACAATATTCCAAATGTGTTGTGGCCAGAAAAGAACAACATGCAGCTCTTACTTCCCTTGCTTTGTATTTTATAGTTACATTAATATAGCCCCAAACTGCACTAAGTTTGTTTTTGTTTTTAAGCAACTATGATGGGATATACTTATGTTAAGCTTGTAGTCATTTAAAGTTCTTTTTTAATATTAACTACCATTACATGAAGTTTACCCCATTTTAATATTGTATGGATTTCTTTACCTAAGTGCAGGAAATTGGATTTATAAATATTAAATTAATCCAATTAATTGAAGATATTGTTAATCCTGTCATCAATCTGGGAATCAAGTTCTGTTATCTAAAAATGGCATATTTATCATCTGAAAATTTGATAGATATGCCATTTTTGTCTTCAAGTCAATGCAAAAAATGTGGACTAGGAAAAGACCAAAGTCAGAAACCAGTATCAGGTCACTAGAGAGATCTGATTTAATTTGACAAATATGTTTTTTTGGGTATAGTTATTCAATTAGCTAGCTACAACTGCACCTAATTGTCCTGAGCTAATGTTTATCAATTGTGACCAAAGAGATAACATGAAATATTTTCAGGCATCTTTATAAAATTTTAAAAAGACTATGATTACAGTGTTTCACTAATCTTTCATGTTTGGCATGCCATTCTTGGTACACCTATGTTGGCTCTTAGAAAACAATGTTTCTCTATTTACTATGAGAAAAGAAAGGTCTTGGGATGGGAAAACAGCTTTTTTTTTATGCCACTTAG
Source organism: Macrotis lagotis (assembly GCF_037893015.1). Taxonomy (NCBI): domain Eukaryota; kingdom Metazoa; phylum Chordata; class Mammalia; order Peramelemorphia; family Peramelidae; genus Macrotis; species Macrotis lagotis. Next base: position 191,207,310 of record NC_133661.1, read on the forward strand.
GGAATTGTAAAAGAGAGAGGAAACAGAACCCAGGCATTCCAAATCCCAGGATGGCTAAAATATCCAGTGTCTTAGGTACCTGCAATTCGCTTCATCCAGGAGGCCTCATCAATGCCTAGGTTGTTGTTGATGATTTTCAGGATATTCCCAAGAATGATGCTGAGATGTTCAGAGGTCACCAGGGTGCAGCAGGGGCCTGCACTGGAGGGTAGATTTTCAGGTCCTCTTTCCCACCAGTAAGAAAGGTAATTACAGAGCATGGGTAAGATGACTTCGATGACATGGGGCATCTCTGTATATCTGGCTCCTGACTCGGCCAGATTGTTGATTTCCTTCATCAGTCCATCCAGCTGGGGAATGTCAGGGCACATCTCTTCTACTGAATCAGGCATCCCTAGAACTGTCCAAGAACATACAGGATTTAGGAAAGCTGATTGGTTGGAAATATCTTTCCCACTACTGACCATTCTTTCTCATCAAATATCAATGTCTCTAAAGAGCTGTGTAGTAGGAAAAACACTATATCTGGAGTCAGAAACCCTGGTTTGAGCTATTCTGCCACTTAATAGTTGTGTGACTTTGGGTAAAACTTAACCTCCCTGAACTTGGTTTCACATATGTGAAAATGAAGGGTAAGAGTAAGAGTTGAGTGACAGGATCCCTAAAACCATTTCTATCTCTAGGATGCTTAATATAGTTCCTGCCCTATCATTCCCTTTAATAACATTATAGCTTTAAATCCAAATAAAATTAAAAGCAAAAAATTATAGAAATCTGGTATATTGTCCAGCAAGTATATTTTATTATATATATGTATATACTTATTAATATTAAATAGATTGAATGTATGGTTTAAGGTGCTAAAAAATCTAAGACTGAGGAAGAAATATTTCTGTAAAGAACTTTATACTACAGTCATCTTTCATATTAACCTAGACTCTTGTTTTTTTCATGTTTTCTATCTCATCACTCCTTTAGCACCTCTGCCTCCACCCTGCCCTCCTAAGGAAGACAGAAGAAAAATGAAGGGGAAAAAATCTGTTGTCATGGATCTGCTATCAAAACCACTGAGAGTTTTGGTACTTGACCATAAGTAAGTACACTTTTATGATTCTTAGTTTCTCTCTCTCTCTCTCTCTCTCTCTCTCTCTCTCTCTCTCTCTCTCTCTCTCTCTGTGTGTGTGTGTGTGTTCTGGGAGAGGAAAGGAGAGCAGTGGAGAGGAAAAAGGATTGGGCTATATAAGTTCTAAGATCCATTCTAACCTTAAATTCTTTGAACATATTTCTCCATTAGTGTTATTGACACCCCTTTTGTGTGTCAGTTTTACTTTGTAAATGGTAGTATTTCCAATACTATTGAATTTTAGAAATAATTCAGTTTTTATTTTGAAGTACACAGCATTGTAAAATCAATAAGTGAATATATTAGTTAACTAAGGGTTTGTATATTCTGTAACTATCTAAGGGTAGGGGCAGCTAGGTAGATAGAGCACTGGCCTTGGAGTCAGGAGGACAGGAGTTTGAATATAACCTTAGACACTTGGCTCTAACTAGCTATGTGACCTTGAGTAAGTCACTTAACCCTAATTGCCTCACATCCAGGGCCATCTCCAGTTGTCCTAATTCATATCTGGCCACTGGACCCAGATGGCTCTGGAGGAAAAAGTGAAGCTGTTGACTTAGCACAGCACCCCCCTCACTCAAAATCCAATTCACGTGCTTGTCATTGCATTACCTCCCTGACATCATGATCTTCTTGGAAAATGAATAACAAAAAACATTAAGGGTTGGGTTAATTAACCTATATAAAGATTTTCCTTCAATAATTCACTGCCTAAATAAATATTATTTTAGAAAAAAAGATTCCTTTTATTTTCCTGATCACTGAATAAGGGGAAATGGAAGGCAGGAGACATTTCATTTAAATGCAGGACCAAGGATAATTATCACATATTAGGACAAGTTACTGAGGGAGGCAGAGAATCTCTTTTTCCTGGAAATCTTTTAAGAGTAGCTCCATATTAGATAATGATAGATTAGGATTGTCTTGATGGAACACAAGGCTCTGAACCAGATAGATTTTGAAATCCCTTTCAGCCAGAGAATCCTATTATCCTTCCTTAATAAACCAGGTAATCCAAGAGGTGAGACATTAATAGCTATCCTGAGAGAAGGTAAGAGCTTCTAGATTTTGTCAACTATACAGGATTATGTCCCTTTTTGTAGGCACATACTTTTCTCAAAATCACTCTCAGCAGGATATTTGAGGAAAAAGAGCTTCATGCCACAAGAATAGGGTCAGGGAGATTGTGTTGATAGTTGTATTAGCACACTAGGATGACCCTTAGGTGGGTAAATTTATCATACTGACCAAGGAAAAAACAATGATTTAACTTCTCATTTAATTTTGATTGACTGAGACTGTGAATGAAAGGTATATGTTCTAATGTTAAATCTAAGCTCATGTTGAGCTGAATAAAAAATTGAAATATTGTCCATAATTGTTCAGATGGAAAAATGTTTCATTAAAAATCTGAAAATGCTGTTTCTAATAGATGTCACTATATCAAGAACTCATTACCTTAAAGTTATGAGTAATGAAAAGTTTTCAAAAAAGCTGAAGAAATCAAAATCACGTGGGAATAAGATTGGCTTTAGATTTCCTCTGCCATCCCAGAGGACAGTTGTTCATTCAGGGTCATTTCTGTATAGACACCAAACAAGACTATAATAAGGAGATAATAATATTTATTATTCTCTTTGAGTTACTCAACTTGAATTGATAGATTGGGTCCCTGAGGAGTTGACTAATTCAGGTTATACCCTTGATCACCTACAAATGTACCACTTCCATATTCACAAAATGTGAAATTTCCTTCAATATGATCACAGTTTATTATAATTTAGCCTCTCCCTTTGGCCTGCAATTCCAAAATCAGTTTTTGGTTTTCATTATAAATTACAGGTCTTCATCTGCTCAATTCTTCACCAGACTGTCATTCTCTTCCTTTACTCATTTTGATTCTTTGGTGAGCCAGTTAAATTTTATATTGTCCTCTTCTCTCAAGTCTTTTGTTCCCTTATCCAATTGCCATTTTTTGCCTTGTCAACTTCTAGACTTGGATTATTCCCAACATCTGCTGCCTCTACCCCATTCTCCTGCTGTTGAATGAAGTGGCACTGATTGGTTCCCTACAAATTTATGTTAAATAATTTTAATTTGATCTACACTGTGGAAAAACAATCCTTTTATACGTCCCCCAATGACTCATTTTTCCTACTTACCATTGCAAGTTTTTTCAGCCCTCCACTCTACCTTGAGAAACCTGTCTCATTTCACTGAAAACTGAGACCATTCATTGAGAACTACTCTCCTCTCACATCACTAAGATGCTTTCTGCTATTATTTTCTCCAACTTATCTCCCATGAAGTAGACTTTTTTGCCAAGGCAAACCTCTCTATATGTACAATTTATTTCATTCATTCTGTTTTATCTAACATATTGCCTCTTCTATCATCCCTATCTCTCACCTATCTTCAATTGCTTCTTGTCTACTAAAGTCTCCTTGATATCCACAAAACATCTCTAATCCTTATTGAAACTTTCACTTGATCCATTCTTCCTTGCTGGTGATCTCCTATTTTTCCTTCTTTTTGTCTTTGAGTACAAAAAAACCTTGAAGTTACTTTTTCTTTTCCCTATTTATTTAATCTAAAAAAGAAAAAAGTGGGACAACTAACTCTTTGTTGATGTAGTTTCATTTACAATTTCTTGAAATAGAAGTCTGGAAAATCAAGCATTGACAAAGCTCATTGGGGTTTAAGGAGAACTACATGTTTATGCCTTAAACCTTAATCACTTTTGGCTCTGATTGAACAATAATAGGTCCCAGTCCAAGTCTCACTTAGTCATCTTTTGGGGTTTTGATGACTCAGAATGAGGGTAAAGAGTAATAGTTTCTGCTCTGGTCAAAAATCCTGAGATTTTTGATAGTTTTTTTTTCCTTGAGTAGCAAACTAGATCATCTTTTGCCTCATTTCTTACTTAACCTTAAATTATGAATGGGAAAAACCTTAGTTTAAAAAGGCCAAGGTTTTCCAGTGCATCTGATATCATATCTAGTCTGCCACCAGTTTCAGTTGATCCTGGAGGATAAAGTGAGGCTGATGATTTTGCCTAGCTCTGACTCACTTAAATTCAATTCACCTGCAAGTCATGTCATCGCTTTCCTGATTTCATGTCCTTCTAGAATGAAGGACAAGCAATAATAACAACAAATCCTTGAGAATATTGTCTGTAATAGATGCCTGCACTTCACTTTCTTGGTTTCTGGTCTTTAACTAAAATTATTCTCTCCAAAGATAGCAATCTCTCAATTGTCAAATCAGAAGGTCTTTTCTTTTAAAAATTGTTTTTAATTTATTTAATATTTTATTTCCCTAATTACATGGAAAAACAATTTCTAATATCAATTTTTAAAACTTTGAGTTCCAAATTCTCTCTAATCCTCTTTAACCCCCCCCCCCCTTCATTGAGAAGACAAACAATTTTATATTGTTTATACATGTGCAGGCAAAGAAAACATTTTTCCACAGACCAAAAAAAAAACCAAGAAAAAATTAATATGCTTTGTTCTGCATTCAGACTCCATCATTTCTTTCTCTGGAGATGGATAGCACTTTTCATCATAATTCCTTAGGAATTGTCTTAGATCACTGTTATTACTTTTTTTGTTCAATAAATACTTTTTATTTATTTTTCAGATTATGAATATTTTATTTTTTCCAATTATAAACATTAGTAGTTTCTACCTATCATTTTTTTGGGTAAGATTTTGAATTTCACACATTTTCCCCCACTTCCTTTCCTTCTCCCTTCCCCCCTCAGAGAAGGCAGTCTGATAATCTTTACATTGTTTCCATGCTATGCAATGATCAAAATTGAATGTGTTGAGCAAAAAATCATATTCTTGAGGAAAATATAAAATATTAGAGATAGCAAAATTATGTAGTACATAAGACATCTTATTTTTTTAATTGAAGGTAACAGTCTTTGGTCTTTGTTAAATTCCACAGTTCATTCTCTGAATGTAGATGGTATTCTCTGTCGCTAATACCCCCAAATTGTCCCTAATTACTGCATTGATGGATTGAGCAAGTCCATTGAGGTTGATTATCACCCCCATGTTGCTGTTGGGGTATACAGGTCACTGCTATTACTGAGAATAACTAAATCATTCTCAGTCGTTCATTAAACAATTTTGCTGAAGACTGTTGTATGCAACTATACATTGTTCTGGTTCTGCTCACTTCACTCTGTTTTTTTTTTCTTTTTTGCAAGGTGTTTGGGTTAAAGTGACTTGCCTAAAGTCACACAGCTAGATAATTATTAAATGTTTGAGGCTGCATTTGAACTCAGGTCCTCCTGACTCCAGGGCTAGTGCTCCACTGTGTCATCTAGCTGCCCCTGCTCACTTCACTCTGCACCAGTTCATATAAGACTGTTTTTCTGAGAACATCCTGCTCATCATTTCTTATAGAACAATAGTATTCCATAATGTTCATTTACTACAACTTGGTCAGTCATTCCCCAAATGATGAGCATCCCTTTCATTTCTGATTTTTTGCCACCACAAAAATAGCTGCTATAAATATTTTTGTACATATAAGTCCTTTTCTTTGTTTTTTTTTTGTTTTTTTTTTTTTTTTTAGGTTTTTGCAAGGCAAATGGGGTTAAGTGGCTTGCCCAAGGCCACGCAGCTAGGTAATTATTAAGTGTCTGAGGCCAGATTTGAACCCAGGTACTCCTGACTCCCAGGCCGGTGCTTTATCCACTACGCCACCTAGCTGCCCCTTTTTCTTTGTTTTTTAAATATTTTGAGGATACAAACCTAGTAGTGGTATTGCTGAGTTAAAGGGTACACATGGATTTATAGCCCTTTGGGTTATATATCAAATTGCTCAGCAGAATGACTGAATCAGTTCACAACTCTACCAACAGTAAATCTCAAGCGTTTTAATTTCCCCACATTCTCTCCCCTCTCAATATTTGTTAATTTTCCTTTTCTGACAGATGTGGAGTTGTTTTAATTTTATTACTCTAATCAATAATGATTTAAAGCATTTTTTCATATGACTATAGACTATGGATTCCTTTATCTGAAACTACCTGTTCATATCCTTTGATAATTATCAGTTGGGTAATGACTCTTATTATTATATTTTTGGAAATTTGACTCAGTTCTCAATGTATTGGAGAAATGAGGTTTTTATCAGAGATATTTACTATATAATATTTTTAAAGTTATTACTGTGTATTTATCCTATTTTTTCATTTCATCATTTTTATCCTAAAAAGTTTTTCTTTTGACTACAACCTCCCTCAATCTGTTTTCCTTCTATCAGTGTTCCCCTTCTCATCTTTCCTCCCCCCCTCTACTTTCCTATAATTTAAGATAGATTTATATAATATATCCCATTGAGTATGCTTGTTATTCCCTCTTTGAATCAATTTTGATGAGAGTAAGATTTAGGTGCTCTTACCCATCTCCCTCATCTTCCTTTCTACTATAAAATCTCTTTTGTTTCTCTCTTATGTGAGATAATTACCTCCTCCTTCCTTTTCTCCTGATATATTTCTCTTTTTCATTCATTAATTTTAATTTTTATATCAACCTATCATATTCCAATCAACTCCCTGATTTCTGAAATGCTTTTTGAGTCCTTTCAGGAATTCTTTTTGGGACTTAGACCAAGTGAAATTCTTCTTTGAGTCTTTGAATGTAGTAGTTTAACTTTGTTGTTTGTTCTAAGTTTGTGTTTTCATCTTTCATCATAGTAACTTTCTATGATCAGAATCTTTTGCTGTTGTTATTGTTAGCTTGTTCCTTATTCCACCCTATTTTGATTTTTTAGCTTCAGATTTTTTGTGCAGCTGTTTTCAGAGCTAGTTGGGGGTGGGGTGGGGGAGAGGGTGGTCTGTAAGTTTTCAGTTCTTCCAAGATTGTGTGCTCTAAGGAAAGCTGTGTTCATTACTGTCCTCACCTCTTCTCTTGTCTGTGAGTGACTACAAACACACTTTTCTACCCTGCTTCCCTGATGCCTTGCGCTCTGATGTGCTAGTAGTCCTCTTTCTGAAACTAGGACCCTGGATTTACACTCTGATCCATACATGGGTAATGCAATAACAGAGTGTTGTATTCACTGCCAGTAAAGGGATTCCCTGTAATCTTCTCACCAGTAGTCTGAACCCCTTGCTGATTGGGGTTTGGGAGCTCTGGAAGCAACCACTGCCCTTGCTGATGTAGTCGCACCCAAAGCTTGCTGCAGGTTTCCTGTGGTATAGCCTCTACTGGGCAGCCTGCACTGGACTGAGCTCCAGTTTTCTCCTGACTTTCTTAGTTTTGGGGGGCTGGAAACTTGTTTCAGTCCATATTCTTGTGGGCTCTGCCACTTCATAATTTTTTATGAGGGGTTATTTGTAGATTTTTGGAGAGGTCAGAGTAATCCCTTACCTTTTCTCCACCATCTTGGCTCTTCCCCCTTTATAGTCTAAAAGGTCTTTTCTTAATTCTTTTCTTTCTTGGGTGAGCCTATCCTTTGCATCTATCCTTGTCTTGTATACTCTCTAGTCTATAGATTTTCAAAATCCTATTTGATTATGGTACTCCTCCTACCTACCTCAACACTCTTCAGACTCCTTTCTGGGTCTTCATTGAGGTCACACCCTCTAAGGGTAAGTATCCTCTCCAGGGCTCTATTCTGGGTCTTTTTTAATACACTATTTAGCTTGTTGATCTCATCAACTCAGTTGGAGTCAATTATCCTTCTATATAGAAGACTCTCAGATCTATTTTTCTAGGTCTAACTATTTTCCTAACTTCTAGACTTGTATCTCTAGCTATCTACTGGACATCTCAAAAAAGACATCTATTTCATAAATAGCTGAAATTTAACATGTCCCAAACTGAAGGATCTCATCATTCTCAACCAGGATAACAATTACTCAAACTCACAACCATGTCATCCTTGACTCTTCACTCTCTTGTTCTATTCCCCACCTTCCTCCCCAAAGCCATTCTATTGCCTTGTCTTGTCAATTTTTTTTTAACAACTTTCTTATACTCCCCTCTTTCCCCTCTGACACTGCTACTATCCTGGGGCAGGTCTTCATTATCTCATAATTCAATAGTCTTGTTTGCCCACCTGGTTGGTTTACCATTCCAGTCCTGCCTATATCCAAATGTCAAAGTGATCTTCCAAAGGGACATAGCTAATCATTTTTATCTCTTCCCACATTCTCCAGTCCTCCCTACTCTCTTTGATTCATCAAATCCTAATTGTTCCTTATTATCTTTGAGAATCTATGTTTGGTTTTTAATGCCCCTAACTATCTGGACCACTTCTATTTTCTATTTATCTATTCTTATACTTGTATACCCTCCCTTCCCAAATATTTTGCAGTCCAGTTACTCTGGTTTCCTTACAGTTTCTTATACAACATGATCCATCACCTATGCATTTTCACTAGTTATCTTCTATGACTGGAATGTTCTTCCTTCTCATCTTTGTGTCTTGATTTCCCTGGTTTCCTTCAAGTTCCAGCTAAAATCCCATCTAAAGAAGCCTTCCCCAATTCTTCTTAATGCTAGTGTCTTACCTCTACTGATCAACTCCAATTCATCCTATGCAGATCTTGACTGTAGATATTTGCATGTTGTGTTATATTGGGAGCACCTTGAGGGTAGGGACTGTCTTCTACTTTTATTTCCAAAGCACTTATCACAGGGTTTGGCACATGGTAAGTGTTTAATAAATGTTTATGACTATCATATACCCATTATATCCTGAGATTTCTTCAAGTGCACTGGAGGGCACTATTGATTGGGAGTTTCCTCATCATACTCTCTCCACAGATAAATTAGGCACAAAATCTGCTTAAGGTAGATGCAATGAAATCTTTAAAAAATTTAGGTTTGACCTTTGAGTAGGAAAAAACCACACATTTGTGATTTTGAACATATCTGTCCCTTCAAATGTCACAAAATAAGCCCACATAATGGAGTCTGTGACCTCCTTAACCAGAAAACAGTTATGCTTGAATCCTATCTGATCCAAATGTCAAAATACTCTCTAAAACAATATTATATCAAGTCTTTGCTCAGAGGACTTGGGTTCAAGTCCCATTTTTGACATTTACTATCTTTGTCAACTTGAACTAGTCATTTAAATCCCATAGCTTCTGACTTTCTCATACATAAAAGGAGGGAGTTGGTTGAGAGAATCCCAGGGCATCTTTCCAGTTCTACATTTATGACAGGTCACATCTGAAAATCTTTTCCCTCTTTTTGAATATTTCCTTGTTGGATCAATGCCATTGAAGACAGAAGATAAATTTCCTTAGTAGAAGAGGCGGGAATGCAATATAAATGAGAAATGGGAGAATGTGCATGGTGTTTACCTTTCCCATATACCTGTAAATACTGTGAGCAATAGTGCAAATTGAGCCATTCAAAATTTTTTTCATTCTCTAGAGTCCTTCCATTATACTTGGAAATGAGACAAACTAATTTTTTCATCCTACTTAAAGCATAAGAAAGGCATTGCCATCCTGTTTTCATGCACTTACGAACTTGGGAGGAGCCATTTTACTTTCAATTTCTTGGTACTGCATTGACCATGTCTTCAAGATTAACCAGGTCCTCAACATTGACCATGTCTCATTAAGCTGTGGCTTTCATATACTTGACTTGCACTGCTCTGGAATAGATTTATTCATGCTTCTACCCAAAGGAGGAAGAAAGGGAGGTAATAATTCTCCTAAATTTAAAGAGTTAGAATACATTCATTAAAGCCTTCTCTCCAATAATTAGTAACACTATTCTCTTCAGTCAAATACAGGAATGCAATTCATCACTGTATTGTTTAAAGTAACCTAATGATCTTTTTTCCTGACTATGACTTTTTTTTCCTCTGGAATAATTAGGAAAAATACAAACAATAATTTTCACAGCTCAGAGAAAAGTTGTCATGGTCTAATATTCCAGGACTTTTGCATAAAAGGAGTAGTGGGGATACTGGGTACCATGATCATTTTCCATAGTGCTTGACTGTACAACAAATTATTTTGATCGGATACTTCAGTCCTTTAGCATCTCAGAGCATTTGGCAAATCAAAAGCTTACAAGTACTTGACATAATATTGTTTTAGAGAGCATTTTGATATTATGATCCAATAGCTTTAGAAACGATGTTTCATTTGGTCTTATGTTTTCATTATGTGATTCTTTTAAAAAAGGAAAAGAATGATCTAAATCATTGGTTGCTAATGTTTCAGTAAAAAAAGCAAGGAAAACTTGTTTCAGACTTCACCAAATTAGCATATTCTTTCAAGTCTTTATTTTAGATTATTTACTCCATTACTCTGCCTTCAGGGTATACACTATTCTTATAAGCCAGACCTTGTGATTTAATTGATAGAGGGAACTCCCATATCAGGGAACTTGTTTAGAACATATTAATTGCCTGGTACCAAGAAGTTGAATGATTCACCCAGGGTCACTCATCTAGAAGATGTCAGAAGTAGGACTTGAATCTTAGATCTTACTTATTCCAAAATCAGCAACAATCTCTCCATAATGACTAATTTCCTCTCATACTTAGATCATCCCAGAAATAAAAAAAATCATTCCTTTGAAATATAAGCAATACAAAAAATCCTTGCTAGGACATTACCTTTAAACTGTCTTAGTTGTTGAATCCCAATGTCTCATAATAATATTACAGTTAGTAAGTTTCCCTTCATGTATAATTATAATCCCACCATGGATATATGGAATATCTAGTTACTTTGTTCTCTATGATGATCCTTTATGTATTTGAAGAACGTATTATGTCATTAGAAGTGTTAATGTATTACTTGTGATTCTCGGAAGGTGGCTTCAAAATATTCCCGTGTGAAAAGTAGGAATGGAAACAAGGGTCTAAAGGATTGCAATGGTAACAGAAATGGAATTTTAGAGTTGGAGGGAGTCTTAGAGATCATCTTTTAATCTAAGTCCATTTTTCAGATGAGAAAAATCATAGGTTCACAGCAGTTAAAGGATATCACCAACCAAGATCACACAGCTAGTCAATAGCAGGGAAAGTACTAGAACAAGAACATATGGCCCCTTAGATTTCCCAACCATGTAAAAACAAGAGAAAATGATAAAACAGTTTAGCCCTCATTCTCCATTAAGCAGAATTCCATAACAGGCTTGCTTACAGCTGATAAGTGTGTAGACTGACTGACCTCGATGATAGGGCACTTACTAGACCTCTCCCTGGGGGTTTTGGTGTTGAAGACTGAGAGCGAGTTGTAGCAATTGAGGGAGGGCTCCAAGAATGCTACTGGCATAGCAGCTGCCAACGAAGCGAGGCATTCTCCAAGTGCTGGACGTTGCCTGAAACAAAAAAGTCGATTTAAAAAAATTTAAACTCATCTCTATGGGTTCCTGAATAGGTTATTTAGCAAGATCAAATATGTGCTATATACCCTCCCCTTCTTTTCAGAGACATATTGATAATGATTTGACCCTTTCAGGAATTCCTGCTTCCTGGTTCCACAATTTGGCATCTGCTCTTGCTGTCATGTTGTCCAATTAGGGTAAATGGTTTTGTATTTTCATTATATATCTGAGTTACTTCCACTGGCATCATGATTGCAACTAATTCCACTTGTTTGCACAAAATTTTGGTTAATTTATGTCTTTCTGTCAGAGTACTTTTGTTGGATTGAGTCTTTGTTAGTAGGGAGAAGGAACATGGCTTAGAATCAGGCAAATGATGTTAAGAAGACTACTACATAAGCTGTTCTGCAAGAGAAACTACACATTTCACAGAATAAGGAAGCAGATTGATCCATTGTGATACTTTACTAAACCATTAAGGTCTTTTTAGTTTGTTTTGTTTTTAAAGAAATCCGAAGGAAAATGTGGGAAAAGAGGGATTAGACTACCTACTAAACTGAGATCTACACAGCCACTGTGCTGGCCTCATAGTTATATCTTTGTGAAATCTGAACAGTATATCAGGGCCATATCAGGAAGTTGAAGTGCTTCCATTTGAATTGTCTTCTGAAGATCACCTGGTAAGATAAGGTCCTAGACACTGAGGACCTTTCTTGAGGTGAACTGCAAGAATTAAAACTACTGCAGAGAGTACAATTCTTAAGGGCTGGCTACATTATTCAAATGCTAAATATATGTTTGTCAAAAATACTAATTTATGGAGAACTCACACAAGGCATATGCTTGTGTGGAGGTTAGAAAAAGTGATGCAAGGAGATTCCAAGGATACTTGAGAACTCTGAAGAACTCTGGGGTCAATTGTGAGAAAGGTGATATACTGCCACAAGACCATGAAGCATGGTGTGCCCACATCAGAAAAGACATGTGCTCTGTGAGCAAAGCAGAATCGCAGTAGCTTAAAAGAAATTTAAATACATCTCCTCCTCAAATGTTTACAGAGCCATAAAGGTTATGAATTTCCAATTTGACTCAACATGTTAAACTCCTCTTATAATTGTCCAATTCACATTTTAAACATAACAGTATAAATTGAACATGGGGCTAAAGAATTTTTCCTTCACTTCCTAGTAGTCACTATATGGTTTTCCTTAACAATTTCTTCTTGCCAAAAAAATTGAGAGATATTATTGAGAATACAAAATACTCCCCCTACTGACTGGGTAGGACATTGTCAGAGGCTGACATCTGCTGACCAATGATAAATACAAGAAACTAGGACCATCTGCTTCCCATTAATTGATAATAGTATCTAAGTGATTCACTGGCATCCATCCACAAATGGATCATCTACTTCTCATGTGCTCTGTGAATGTTTTGAGTCTCTGGTCAGGGTATAATATGCTTCAATATCAATCAATTACTTGAATTCTTTCTTAGTCCAAGGTACAAATAAAATGAGATTAAAAATAAAGAAGAACTAAGCAACAACAGCAGCATGAAGAAGAATCTGATCTTACTATGGGATGAGGATGATCAAAGCACAAACCTAGAAGTCATCAATGTCAAATTGGCTACATGTGAAGACTCAAAGAAAAATATGAACAAGGGAAATTTAAGTTATCTGTAGTGATATGAAAAATGCTCTAAATCATTATTGATTAGAGAAATGCAAATTAAAATGACTCTGGGGTATCATCTCACACCTATCAGATTGGCTAAAATAATAAAAAAGGAGAATGATCAAAGTTGGAGGAGATGTGGGGAAACTGGGTCAATATTGCACTATTGGTAAAAGTATTAACTGATCCAACTCTTTTGGAGAGAAATTTGGAACTATGATCAAAGGGAAATAAAACTGTGTGTCCTTTTTGATCTAGCAGTCTACCAGGTCTAGATTACAAAGAGAACATAAAAAAGGGGGAAAGACCCACATGTACAAAAAATATTTATAGCAACCCTTTTTGTAGTGACAAAGAACTGGAAATTGAAGGAATGTCTATCAAGTGAGGAATGGTGGAACAAGTTATACTGCATGAATGTGATGGAGTAATATTATTCTGTAAGAAATCATGAGTAGGCAGACTTCAGAAAAGCCTGGAAAGACTTGCATGAACTGATGCTGAGTGAAGTAAACAGAACCAGGAGAAAGTTATACACATTATCAGCAACATTGTGTAATGTTCAACTATGATGACTCAGGTCCTCTCAGCAGGTTAGTGATTAAGGACAATTTTAATTGACTTGTGATCAAAAATGCCATCCACATCCAGAGGAAAAACTATGGAGTCTAAATGCAGACCAACGCATGCCATGTTCACTTTTTAAAACTTCTATGTTTTTCTTTCTTTCTCATGGGATTTCCCCCCGTTTAGTTCTGATTCTTCTTTCACAATATGACTAAAATGGAAATATGTGAAACACATATGCACAACCTATATCAGATTGCTCACTGCCACGGGAAGGGGAAATGAAGGGAGGGTGAGTGAAAAAAAGTGGAACTCAAAAGTTTATAAAAAGATGAATGTTGAAAATTATCTTTGCATGTAATTGGAAAAAATAAAATAATATTAAAATTTAAAATAATAAAGGGGAATTGAACCACCTAAGAAAAAACCCACAGGACAAGATGGATTCACAAGTGAATTATATCAAACATTTAAAGAATAATTAATTCCAATACTACATAAAGTATTTAGAAAAGCTGATATAGAAGGAATGCTATCAAATTTCTTTTATGACACAAATGCTTTTATGACACTAAACTAGGAAGAGTGGAAACATAAAAAGAAAACTCCAAAGTAATTTCTCAATGAATATTGATGCAAAATTTTTAAATAAAACACTAGCAAGGAGATTACAACAATGTATCACAAGGACTATATACTATGTCCAGGTGGGAGTTATACCAGGAATGCAATGCTGATTCAATAATAGGAAAACTATAAATAGAATTCACCATATCAATAACAAAACTAACAAAACATATGCTTATCTCAATAAATTCAGGAAAAAAGCTGTTGACAAAATTTAACTCCCATTTCTATTAAAAATTCAATGAGGCACAGAAATAGAGCTTTCCTTAAAATTATAAGTAGTATCTATCTAAAACCATAAGCAAGTATTACTATCTGCAATGGGAATAAGCCAGAAACCTTCACAATAAAATTAGGGGTGAAGTGAGGATGTCCATTACCAGCACCTTTGTTCAATATTATACTACAAATGAAAGCTATAAAAATAGAAATTGAAGGAATTAGAAGAGGAAATGAGGAAACAAAACATTTTTTTTCAGATGATGGTACACCTAGAGAATCCTAGAGAATCAACTAAAAATCTAGTTGAAATAAATAACTATTTTAACAAAATTGTAAGATATAAAATAAACCTACACAAATTATCTGCATTTCTAAATATTACCAGCAAAGTAGCAATAAATAAATAAATAAATTTAAAGTGAAATTCCACTTAAAATAATGGAAGACATTATAAAAGACTTAGGAATCTACCTGGTAAGACACTTATGAACTATCAAAATGAACAAAATTACAAAACACTTTTCATGCAAATAGAGTAAAATCTAAGGAATTGGAAAAATATTAATTGCTCACAGGTAGACTGAACCAATATAATAAAAATGACCTTTTTTACTTAATTTAATTATTTAATGTGATACCAACAAGTAATCAAAAATCATTTTATAGAGCTAGAAAAAATAACAAAATTCGTCTGAAAAAACAAAAGGTCAAGATAAAAAGAATTAATGAAAAATGTAAAAGAAGGTGATCTATTTTTATCAGATCTCAGACTATTAGAAAGCTGTGATCCTCAAAATAATCTGGTACTGCCTAAGAAAGGATGGTAAATGAGATTAGGCACACCAATACACAATAGTAAATGAACACAGGAATCTAGTTTTATCACTAGATTCTAAGATCCATCCTTATAGGAAAGAATTCACTATTAGACAAAAAAAATTGCTGGGAAAACTGAAAAACAGTTTGGCAGAAATTACATATTGGCCAACATCTTACACCATATACCAAGAGAACATGATATGGACATAAAGGATGATACCATAAGCAAATTAGGGAAGCATGGAATAGTTTGCCTGATCTGTGGATAAGGGAAGAATTTATGACCAAAGAAGAGATAGCATTATGAGCTTCAAAATGGAATTAAAAGAATTTTGCACAAGCAAAACCAATGCAGTCAAGATTAGAATAAAGCAGAAAACTGGGAGAATTTTTTAAAGATAAGTTTCTCTGATAAATACAGGGAGAGAAGGGAAGCCATCAAAACTGCCTGGTACTGGTTAAGAAATAGAGTAATGGATCAATGAATTAGGATAGGTACAAAAGAAATAATAGTAAATGACTATAGAAATCTACTGTTCGACAAATCCAAAGACATTATCTTCACTATTCAACAAAAACTGTTGGGAAAACTGGAAAATAGAATAGCAGAAACTAGTCAAAGACCCACATCTCACACTCTATTCCAAAATAAGGTCAAAATGGGTACAGGATTGAGACATAAATACTAGAGACCAATTAACAGATCAAGAAATATTCCATCTCTGGGATCTATGGAAAGGGGAGAAATTTATGACCAAACAAGAAACAGAGTACATTATAAGTTGCAAAATGGATGATTTTGACTATATCCAATTAAAAAGTTTTTGTGCTATTAAAACTAATGCTGCCAAGATCAGAAGGAAAACCAAAAAGTTGGGAAATAATTTTCAGTTAGGGGTTCTGATATAGGTCTCATTTCTAAAATACATAGAGAATTGAATCAAATTGAATCAAATTTATAAGTTTACAAGTCATTCCCCAATTGATATCAATTGATGTCAAAGGATATTTATAGGCAGTTTTCAAATGAAGAAATTAAAGCTATATATAATCATTTAAATAATACAAATAATTATTGGTCAGAGCAATGTAAATTAAAACAACTACAAGATACCATCTCATAACTAAGATGTCAAAATGGTAAAATGATCAATGTGGAAAAATTGGGATATTCATGCATTGTTGGTAGAGTTGTGAATTAATCCAACTATTCTAGAAAGCAATATGGAACTATGCTCAAAAAGCAACAAAATTGATCATACCCTTTGACCCAGCAATATCAATACTGGACCTATACCCAGAAGAATTCATAAAAAATGAGAAAAGCCCCACATGATCCAAAATATTTGTAGCAGCTCTCTTTGTACTGGTAAAGAATTGGAAATTGAGGGAGGCCTATCAATGGCTGAAAAAGGTATGGTATATGCATGGTATAGAGTGCTATTCTAAAAAAAACCCATAAATGGTCAGACTCTAGAGAACCATGGAAAGAACTACAGGAACTTATGCTGAGCAAAGGGAGCAAAACCAAGAGAACATTGTACCTATTAACCACAACACTGTGAGTTGATCAACTTTGATGGATGCAACTCCTCTTAAGCAGTTCAGAGAGCTAGAACAACCCTGGGAGACCTGTTATGGATAACACTAACCATAACATATACAACATATCCAAAACAAAACAAAAGAATACTCCAGAATCTGAATGAACACTATGTTCACTTAAAAAAAATTTCTTTTCCTTCCTATCCTATGATTTTCTTTCTTTTCCCTTAATCCTAATTCCTCATACAGAAAATGACTAATGTAAACATGCTAAATACAAATGTATGTGAAAAATGTTTGCCATTGAGGGGAGGGGAGTAGGAAGAGATTGTGGAAAAAGCTATATGTGTAATTTGTAATATGCAAATGGAAGTTGAAAAAGCTTCATAAGGTATAATTGTAAAAATAAAATATCAATCAAAAAAGGGAGAAAGGGAAGAATGAAGGGAGGGAAGAAGAGAGAGGAGAGATTTTTAAAACAGCAAAAATGGAAAAAAAATTACAAGGAACTTCAGGGAGAGTTATGATAACTTTTGAGCCAAAAAACTTATAAAAAAGGCAATCCTTATATCACAACAATATATTCAAAAGAACTGGGCAAAATAATTAATCCAGGGGACCTGGCCACCATGATTTAAGCCTTATCTGATATTCAAGATCAAAGAATTGTCAAACAAGTTTATTACCATTATGTTTCAAGGAATAATGCTCAATTCTGATATATGTATGGGAGATATTTTACTGGAAAAGAACCTTAAAGATGGCTTTGAGTCAAATGCTTTTTTCTTTCAGTCAGTTTCACAATGGTAAAGATGTGGTCTATGGTGGATTATTATTATTTGTAAAAGTTGACTCTTTCCAATTAGTACTCCCAATAAAGGATACCTTCTATGCATGTTCAGACTATTCTCATAAAATCTTTAATTACATAAGAAAGTATATGTATATATATCTTGGAACCTGTTGAGGTTCTCTTGGTCAACTTTTTTTTTTGGGGGGGTTGAGGGTAAGTATTATTAAGGTCTGAGATTTTATCTTTCTCTTGGATTCTTACCTTCTTCTTCAGATACTTTATGAATCAATCCCTCAAAGATTTCACCTCCAGCACTGATCTCAATATATATCAGATTTAGCTGCTTTTGTCACTATTCTCTTTAAGGCCATTTCTACTTCACATTATAAGTACTTCTGGGATTGTGATATTAGACTTCAATTATACTGATGCTACATTCTTTATTATCAAAAAATTGTTTATAAAAATCTCTAGAGTTTTCCCACTTTTCTGTCATTTTCTTCTTTCTATATCCTATAGATGATTGGGTAGTTATAGCTGTTACCCAACTTTCTTCAAACTGGTTTTTACCCTCTGCCAAGTTTTCATTTGATGATATGATACTGCTCATAATTTTCCATTTTCCCTTTCAGTAAGATTTTTCAAATAAATTTACCTGTGATGTTTTTGAATATTTTCTCTCTCCACTTGGAAAATAACTGAATTATTTACAGATTCTCTTTAGTTCTTTTTGTTAGAGCGATTGACATATTAGTTAAACATCTACCTGAATTATTACAATGTGAAATACATTTTACCATAAAAATCATGATTTATAAAAAATTGTGGTTCTAGAAACAGAATTTTACACCAACAACACCATTTGTAGGAAATTGGAAGCAAAAAAGAAAGAAATACAGAAAAAAGGAAGGAGGAAAGAGTGAGTTTTTAAGCCAAAGATTTAAACTAATGTATTATTCTTGAGGGCGATGGGCCTTGGTATCTCTGGCATTCATTACTGACAACATCCTGAGGCTTACCATCCTCAACAAGGGAATTTTCTAGAGGACACAAAAGGTGATACTAATTAGCTGCCAAGGAAAGGGCGATAAATAATGGTTCTTTTGACCTATTTATTAAAAGTTTTATGAAAATAAAACCCAGATGCCTGCCAATTAGAGCTTCTGTCCTTAAAATGTCAATCTGAATAAATAATGCTACCTAAAGATTTTTGGACCCTCAGGTAAAAGATGATGCCATTTTTCTGTAAGGGGGATAGTGGTATAAAAGTCTAGGGTACACATATGAAGACTTCAATTATACTTCCTCTTTTTTTCATTGGATGTAACCATAGGGTGGGAACAAAGTCCTGGAATGGAAATGAATTCCAGAAACAGCTCCATTTGAATTGCTAGATTAAAGCAGTTTATCAAGAGATTTATAAAATTTTCCACATTAGGGAGTTTGTTTTCTTCTTTTGTTCCTAGGGAAGCATTTTGTCTACTATAACTGATCAACTGGTCTGAAGGAAGAAGTTTTAATTTCAGCTTCAGTCAACTCTTGACTTTTCAAGTGGCATTCTCTCTTCATTAATCTCTTTCTACCCATCTCTAAAAATTAGCTGTGAAAATATCTCTGCCTATTGCTCCAATTCTGTCACTTCTTTTCCCTGTCATGACTGCCTGTATCTTTCACTTCAAGTTTACATTTCTTGCACTGATATTCTATTTTCACAATTTGCTTTTGTATCCTACTTCATTAGTTGTTCCCTCCATTTCTCTCTGCATTCTCCCCCCCCATGTTGAGACTAGTGTAACTTCTAGAAAACCCATTCTTTCCCTCTACAAAGGGAATTTTCAAATAATATCCTATTTTAGCCATTGTGAAAGTGAAGAAACAAATATTCAAATAACTATAATCATCTTTTATGATGCCGGCTCCAAATCACAGAACAATTAAACTTGATAAACATATATTGCAACAGTTGTGTAGATCCATTACTAGGTATTGGGAAGAGAAACACAAAAACCAAACAATCCCACCCCTCAGGAAGTTCACATTCTAGTGAGGGGGGGAGCAGTATGTGTTTATATACACATATATGACATATGCATGTATTATGTATAAACTCATACACTTTATTACATAAATAAAGAGAAAGTGTTTTTATGGGACTGTTGAGGTTGGAAAGGTCTTGTGAAGAGGATGGCATTTGGACTGAGCCTTGAAGGGAGCTGTGGTAATAAAATGCAGAGCTAAGCAGGAACCATATTCCAGGTATGGGAGACAATCTGCAAAGGGATGGTAGTTGGAGAAAGCATATCATATAAGAGGACCAGGAAATATGTCAGTTTGGCTAGAACATAGATTGAGGAAGAATAACATGAAGCTAGTCAAAATAAAGCTATGTTGAAAATGTCAAATACAGGAGTTTTTATTTTATTCTAGTGTTAATAAAGAGCCACAGAAGTTTCTTGAGTAAAGTAATATGGTCAGATATTTTCTTTCGGAATATTTTTGGCAGCTATGTGAGAGAGGAGAGGCTAGAGGCAGGGAGAATAAGGAAAATAAATTAGTGATAACAAGAGACTGAACTAAGTAACTAAATGGGGAGAAGGAGATATATGTTAGAGATAATTATAAAAGTAGAATTAGCAGGATTTGACAAATGCTTTGGTTTTGGAGGGTAAGGTGAATGAAGGGTCAAGGATGACTCTGAGGTTGTAAACCTGGAAGATTAGGAGAATGGTGCTATTTTTAAAGGAAACTAGAAAATTAGGAAAGGGGATGAATTTCAGGGAGAAAATAAAGTTCTCTCTTGGACTTGGTGAATTTGAAAGACTCATGGGAAACAAACCCATATGAATATGTATATATAAATATAAACAGGCTTTTAAGTACATATAAACATATTTTTGCATATATTTATATATATAATGTCATCTGTACAGATATGGTAAGTAAATTTACTGGGCAAGAAAATACAAACAGGAGACAACGTTCTGTATTGTACCTTGAAGTATATGCATGCTTAGGGATTAGAATATGGATTAATTAATTTAAGATAGTATTATCATTTTCATTATGTTGGTAAGACAGAGTTATGAAAAGCTTTGGTATATATTTTTGTGGGCTATAGGGTATTCTCAGGAAAGACTAGTACCTCTGTTGCAAGGGATGCTGAGCCCTTTTCAGGGTACTTTTCAACTTCAGTGTCCATCAGATCCACCTAACACTCACTTGTGACTCCATGAAGCTATAACATGCACAGTAGCCACATCCCAGTAAACTATTTTGGCAGATGAGTTAAACCAGGTTGAAGGTAATCAAGGGATCTCAAACCCATTAGTGAATTAGGGATGTGTTTCACAATCATGTGCATCTCATATGCATCTCAACATGAACACTGTCTTTCATTTACTTAAATGCAATAAAACTCCATGGATACATCCTTGCAACAAATATTAGCATTTAATAGATTGTAAGGGGAAGAGACAGACATGATGTGAGAGTGATAAAGTCAATGTGTAACCCAGAATGCTAGACTGATCATAGTCTTATCTTCTTCAAACTAAATATTCACATTCAACTAAAGTAGCATCCCCAAGTCAAAATGACTTACAGAAGAATTAATGTCAACAGATTAGAGAGATTCTCTGAGTGGGAACAATTTGTTGCTAACTTGGAGGGAAAGCTTAGCCAACACATAGTTGGAGCAGAATGGAACGGAAAAACAATGGACAGCTTTCAGTGATTTCATGAACAGCACTGCATTTGATCATCTGGTCAGAACACTCACACACACATTAAAACTAGTTTGATGAAAATGAAGGGGAAATTCAGAAGCTACTAAACAAAAATGAGAATTCTACAGGGTTTACCTGCAGGATAGTTCATCCATCTCTTAAGAAGGCAGCATTTAATTCATTACATCAAAAGTAAAGTAAAAGTTTAGGGAGGTGAAGGATTCTTGAGTTAGATGAAATTCAGTTTTATGCTGATAGCAATAATCCAAAGTGCTTTTATGATGCTCTTATGGTTATTGTGCATCTCAGAAAACCTATGGGGTCTTCTCAACTCAACTATTCAGTGCTGAAGGAGCCACATTGATTAAGATAAGGGGATGCCAGCCTCAGACACAGCCTAACGGTGTGACCTTGGGCAACCCTATTGCCTTGTAAAAAAAAAAAAAAAAGAAAAAAGAAAAAAAGATAAAGGGATGGACTGAACACTTCTGTGGTATTCTCAAAAGACTATCAGTCAATCTAAAGCCCCTGACCATTTCCCTAAGGTGAAAGTCAATCACTCCTTTGCTGAAGTTCCAACTGAAGAAGAGGTTTTGAATGCCATTAGCCTCCTTTCTTGTGGCAAAGCATCTGGTGCTGATTCTATTCTAGCTGAGATTTACAAAACTGAAAAACTTTCCTGGGTTACATGGCAAGAGAAGGCTATCACCCAGGAGTTCAAGGATGCCTCCACATCTATCTCTATAAAGAAAAAGGGAATAAATTGTCCAGGGACAACCACAGAAGGGTCTCTCTCTTAGTCATTGCTGGCAATATTCTTGCCAGAGTCCCCCTTAAAAGGTTGATACTTCACCTGGAAGATGGGCATGTATCTGAGAGTCAGAGTACTTTCAGAAAAGGTTGAGAAATGGTTGATATGGTGTTTGCCTGACAAATGTAGGAGAAATGCAGTAGTAGAAGAAAGGTCTGTACACGATATTTGAATATTTGACCAATGCCTTTGATACTGTCAGTTGCTAGATTTATGGGATATTATGTCAAAATTTGGTTTTCCAGAGAAGTTCATGAGTAGAAGTTCAGTAATTTCAAGATAGCATGCTTGCCTGGGTTCTGGATAATGCACAATGCTCTTGTACTTTCCCAATCACCAAGGGAGTAAAACAAGGCTGTGTGCTAACTACTATGCTTTTTAGCATGATGTTTTCAGACATACTTTCACATACCTTCAACATCAAGGTCAGTTACCTTACTGATGGTAAATTCTTTAACTTGAAAGTATACAAACCAAGACTAAAGTGGAGGGAGTGTTGGTGAATGATTTTTTTTGATCGTGCACTCATGCAGCCTCTGAAGTTGAGATGCAACAAAATAGAGATTAATTCTCTACTGCTTGTGCTAAATTTTGACTTAACAATTAACATTAAAAAAACACAGGCACTTCATCAGCCATCCATTCATATGTGGAACCATTGGTTTCAGCAAATGGAGAGGTTTTGAATACTGTGAATAGGTTCATTTACCTTGGTGGTATACTTTCCAGGGATGTACACATTGAAAATGAGGTTGACATACACATTGTCAGAGTAAGTTCAGTGTTTGGGAGGCTCCAAGGGAAAGTCTGAAAGAGAAGCAGTATTAGACTAACACCAAATTGAAGTTCTATAGAACTGTTGTGCTGGCCACATTGCTGTACAGTATACCTGGAAACTGAATAGCTTCTATTTGGTTTGTCTTAGGAAGATTCTAAAATCACCTGCCAGAATAAGATACCAGACTAAGATATTGAGGTCCTTTTTTTAAACTAAACTGCTAAGCATTCAAATTCTACTTTAGAGAGTGCAACTCAGATAGGATGGCCATGTTGTTTGAATAACAAAAGACTATTTTATAGGCAAGCACTCATATGGTCAGAAAAAGCAATACATGCACACTTCAAGGTCTCTCATAAGAACTTTGGAACTGATTGTATGACATGGGAGATACTGGCATGGGACTGCCCAGCATGGCATGCTCTCAATAGAGAATGGGCTATGCTACATGGGCAAAGCAGAACTGAAGTGACTCAAAATAAATGTGAGATATGTAAATTTATACAATCCACCCCAAATGTTCCCATGGTCAATTTGTGGCAGACCTGTGGTAGAGAATGCTAAACTTGTCTGATCAGCCATAGTTGGACACACTGTTTGACTCCAACATAGTGACATCATTTTTATCCTTTTCAAGAACAAAAGACAACAACTTATCAATCAGAGAGGAGAAGAGCTAGGTGAAAAGAGTGTTATGAAATCCAGAGGGGGGGGGAGAGGGAGAGAGGGAGAGAGAGAGAGAGAGAAGAGAGAGAGAGAGAGAGAGAGAGAGAGAGAGAGAGAGAGAGAGAGAGAGAGAGAGAGAGAGAGAGAGAGAAAAGAATGGAATATAAAGTTTGTGGGGAATACAAACAAATGGAGGCAACTAGTGTAAAAATCTTCTCATGACACTTCAACTATAAAAATGAGAAGAGAAATAGAATGATAGTTTGAAGGTATAGTGGGGTCAAGGTAAAATTGTTTAAGGAGGATAACTGGGCATTTTTGGAGGTAGTAGGTAAGGAGTCAGAATGTGAAGAGAGATTAAAAGATTAGAAAGGGAAAGGATATGATCTGGGCAAGAGCAGTTTGCAAGGAGAAATGAAAGAAAAAGAACACAAGTCTAGGGGTTATTCCTAGAAAAGAATACCTCTTTGTCAGAAGTTGAAGAAAAGGAAGAGAGAATGGAGTGTAATTTTGAGGAAAATTGAGGTATACTTAATTGGGGAGAAGAGAGACACCATGATTTCAGAAGAATCACACACAATAGCATGTGATCCAAAGGTGATCTACTAAGCAATGAAAAAATGTATATTGTGTTTAAGCAAACTATTGCATATTATCAAATATGACTTGCATATAAGAAGCTATAAAGAACACATCATTAAAGAAATATATGACTAGAAAAAGAGATGGGATAGTTAGATTGTGAAAGTAAAAAACAGAACTTAATTGGTCTACACTTTGCATTGGCAAAAACAAAATATCAAAAGAACTCAAGGTGAGTTTTAGATTCTAATTAATCCTCTATAAAGGCTTCATGGAAAGACATGGATAAGCAATTCACATGAGAAGGATTGGATGTGTTTGTGATCTATACTGGTGGAGGGAGTACCCACTCTACTAGATTATGACTCTATTCAAGTAAGGAATCATATATGTTTCCCAGAATAGTCAACTCTCTTCTCTCAGCATTTTCAGTGTTCTTGCCTTTTGAATGGTTGTGAGTTTGAGGCGCAGACCCCACATCTAACAACCACTCTATAATTGGTCTTTATAACTACAAGACCTTTATTTACATCAGGGACGGGGAACATCTGACATGCAAGGCCATATAACGTTTGAGAAATCATTTGATCTGGCACTGCCACAGGAATTGCAAGTTGGTCTAGAAATTCAATAAATCTAGTAACTTTTGGGGGTGAATTAATTAAATGTTTGAGCAAATATAGCAAGCTAATTTTTAATTTGATAATATCTAAATGGTCTTTGGCAAAAAAAAGTTTCCCCACCCCTGATTTACATCTTAGGATCTTCTCATTTTAAAGGAGCTCCTCTTTAAAGCAATAAAAACTCAACATCTAAGTTTTCTGGGAGATCATTCATTAGTATTTAGGATAATACAATATAGTGCATAGTATGTGACTATAGTCTTTTCTTCTTGGAATTTAACTAATTCACATAATGGTATTTCCCAGGGTTGAAATCCTACTGTAAGGAATAACCAGGGGAGATATTATTCTCATTTGAAAGAATGTGAAACAAAGTAACTTGTTTAAATGACTTTACCACAATGTACAAGGAACTGTGAATCTTCATAATCTTCAAAACAAAAACTGTATTCTTCTATGAAAACTGCTTTGAGTCTTATGATATTCTCTGGGATTCCCACAGCTTGCCTTCATTATGATATTTTTTAATCAGCAAAGGTCATGACTTCTTTATTTTCTTTCCAGATACCACTGTGTTGTCAGGAATCTTCTTGAAACTCAAAGCCTACCTAATTTCCCATTGGAATTTTGAACCTTAAGTAGTTTGCTTACTGCCCTTGAGTAAATTGTTGGTAGAATTAGATTGTAATCTAGGATTCAAAAGCCTCCATTTCTCAATTGTCATTAATTCTGAGAGATTGCAATAAGAACTAGACCAACGAAATAGCAGCTTTGTTAGGGGACTAAGGGATGGGGTTCTTCAGGGATTGAATTTAATTAGCATAAAATAGCAATCATTGATATTAAAAGTTCCAATAGAGTATGAAATATTTCATAGATGGTAGATACTTTCTAATCTGACATTTCAAAAATGATCTTTTTTCCAAGAGAAGGTATATACTTCATTCTTTTGTGAAAAAATAAGCGTATATATTATATAAATATATCTATTGTAATGTATACTCATATATCCATATATACAAATCTTGGGAATAGAAAAGATACAACATAATTTTAAAATACAAAAGCCTGTGATTTTCAGAGTGTGGTTTCTCTCTTTACCAAGGCAGATTGGAATCCCTCAGTAACTTTGAAGGTGGTTGTCAGTTTTATGACCAAAAAATTTATCATCTTGCAGATCAAATTGGTGATGAACCTTGTCATATTTAGCTTGGCTGGTTTTTAGTGCTATTAATTGTCAGAAAGAAAAGGTTGAGAAAATAATAAATAAAAATAGGTTGAAAAAAGAATGGAACATGCATTTTCTACCTGCATTTTGATTTCAAGCAAATATGACTCCAAGAGCAATATTTGAGTTTATTTCATTATAATTATATTTTTTCAGATATTCTCTGTTGTTTTGATGTGCAAATATTCTTGTAATTAAAGGTAAAATTTTCTATAGCATATTACCCATAACTCTTCTCTTTAATTTTCTCTATTGTTTAATTCTTATTAGTATATTTGTTCTGCCCTCCATTAATCCATAAATTCTTTGAGACCAGATCTGTCAAGTTTACTTTTTCCAGGTAGCTTGAACATATAGGGTCCTAAAAATGTTTGGTGAATTGGACAGTTATGATTTAGAGGACATTATTTCTTTGAGTGAAACTTCAGGCCTAAGATTTATACATCTTCATGCAACAGAAAGGTTTTCTTATTTACTTACTCTTGTTGCATGATATAGTTAAAAAGAAATGAAACAGAAATAGAGGAAATACAAATCTTCTAGCTTGGATTTTTGAATGGTTTGTGTCATTTCAGATCCTCTACATGATTTTAGGAATATCATGACATGACACATTTATTGTCAAAAAAGGTATTTTATCACAAATGAACTGCTACTGAGTACATTCAGGTTAGAAAGAAAAAACTGGAACCTAGATACTTCTGTAAAAAGGACTGTTTGGATTCAAAACTCTTCACTAATAAAATGAAATAAGAAACTGCTAGAAATCCCAAATAAGTGAGAGCTGAAAGTGGGAATGATCTAGGGCTACATCATATTGGAACTCATTAAATATAAAAGCAACTGCTTTAACCTGTGGCAAGTTTATCCAACAAGAAGCTCTGAAGCTATTTGAGAGATATGATTGATGAAGAACTAGAAAATTTTCAAATCATTTTAGTTGAAAATTTGATTATGCTGAGCTACAGAGTTCCTCTCGAGATGTCCATACTTAAAAATTGTAAACCATACCAGTCTCATCTTATTTGTGAATAATATGATTAATATTCTAGGGAATTTAGATTCAAAAACACTATTCCATTTTAGTGATTATTTCTACTTTCCTAAAAGCAAAAGTGCTTTTTTCCTTTTAAAAAAATAACATTTTCCCAATGTGATTCATTTGCTGCTTCTACTCATTAATTACCTTTCCACATAGATGTTCTTTCCTGTCCCAAGGGAGTACAGGCTGCACAGAATGTGGTAGCATGAAATCTGCACATCACTCACTGAAACAAAGAAGAGCTGTCACTTGTTTGCATCAATCTTGGTGTCACCACCTGCACATTGAATGAGGTCCATGAATAGATAAAAGTTTATATTAAGGGGTTCAACTTAAATCAAAAGTTGTTTAATGGTTTATTTTACAAATCTTTTTTCATTTTTTACACATCAGTTACTATAAAAAGTCTGAGTTGAGATTTTGACCAGTTCATTTCGGGGCCAGGGTTCCTTTATAGGGCCATGACTTTATATAGTTTCCTATATGTGGAAGGAGTGGTACAGTGAGAAATATTCTATCTAATCTGAAACCTTCTTCATTTATAAAATTTCCATGAAGTTCTAATCTATAGAGGCTGCTAGAACAATGTAGCCTGAAAAATTAACTTAATACTTTATACTTTCCTACCTTTTTGGTACTTAAGTATTAATTCTTCCTCATGTTTGTTCTGTTGCCCTTAGGATCTAAAACTAAATTTGTGTTTTTTAAAGATGAGTGAAATCTATGGTTTGCAGTCTTGCAATGAACACATAGTATTTCCAAAGTGGTAAATCTAATTTCTGATCATATTATTTTTTAGTGTGCAATTTTAAAAAATATAAACAAACATACTGTTTTTCAAAACTGTTCCAATAATAAAATGAAATATTAACCTGCTAGAAATCCCAAATAAGTGAGAGCTGAGAGTGGGAAAGGTCCAGGGCTATGTCATATTGAAACTCATTAAATATAAAATTTTCCCCAAATACTAATATATCTTCAAAATGACTGCTTGCCTCTAACACAGTATCAACATAATTTCAATAAAACTGATAAAATAAAAGAAAAGTTCATTTGATTTGCTTGTATGATCTATATGAATTCTTTTTTCCCAAAGAATTAAGTTCTTCAGGGGTCCACTCCATCTTAGGTATCTGCAACTAGTCAGTTAAAACATAGATACAAGTTTGTTATTAAAACTTTAAAAATGGTTGTAAAATGGAATTTAAATATGGCAGCTTATGAAAAATAAAATAACACCTCTCTCCTTTCACCAGAGAGCTCTATCTCAAAAAAAAAAAGTTAAAGCATCTAGTCACTTGTACAACTTTTCTTATTTCTGGCTTTCAAAATCTTCATCAGGAATACAGGAAGGAAAACTAGACTTTTAAGTACTTGAAAACAAATTTATATTAATTTTTGGAATCCTCATATCTCCTAGGCCCATAAAATAACTTTAAAAATTAAACAATAACTCCATATATGGGAGTCTTTGTAAGAAATGATTAAAAATTTGGACCAGAAAAAAAGATCAGTAAACCAGGAATATTAATTAAATACTTTCTCTACCCTGTATTTACTTTTTCTCTTAAGTAACTTTTTTTAAGAAGAAAAGAGCATAAGAACAAAAATCATGAAGGAATCAAACATTTTCATCAGAGTTCTGGGTCATTTTGTCTTAGAGTAAATGAAAGAAAGATTTGTTGTCTGTGGCCATGTGTGAAGTTAAAACTCTGCCAAGTCCTTGCAAATCATGGTAAATTAAAAAAAATAATAACTTACAAAGCAAATCCACTCCAAACTGATGCTGAGCCACATGCTCATAGATGGAGGTCAATATAGGCAAAAGAGCCACTGTGGTATAATTGATATTTTGAGAGACACCTTTAATCTGTGTTCGGGAATGGGTGAACTTCCCAAGCTTTAGATTTTCTGAAGTCTTCTCCAAATCTTCTGCAGCATTTTCAAAGAATGCACGTAACCCAGCCTTTACCAGTTCGGATCCTGATTTCATTACTGTTCTGTAAATATAGAGTGGTCAAAATTAGAATATTTATATGAACTTTTATTTGACTGTTCTTTGATAAATGGTATTTCAAATGTATTGGAACATGCTTTAAGACAGACATTTAACTTTCTAGTCCCAAAATATAGTACTTTGGGTTTGATGAGAATAGTTAACTTGTGAGAGTAAGAACTATACTTTCAAATTAGCAATTCAACTCATTATACATTTATTACCTAAGTTATAATGCTCTACCTAATTTACAGGAATAAATGTCGGGATTACCCAAATGAATAGGATGAGCAAGAAATTGACTTTGATTATGTATTTCCTAGCTTAATGGAAAGTTATATTTATTTGCATGCCTTTATAAGTGAGGACTTATGAAAAGATCTACTGAAGTTCTTCATGAAATACATTTATTGTCATAGTAAACGACTGTCTGCCTGACCAGAAAAAATATCAATCACAAATTCTTGTGAGGAGAAAATGATAACGATTTCAAGCAACCTTCATATATATATAGATTTTGATGAGGCTTTAAGATTTTAGTGTACTGGATTGTTAAAAGAAAAAAATGGAACCAGATTGTTTTAATTGACAATTTCTTGGCTGGCTACATGGGAGTAAAGGCATAAAAATGTCAGAAATGGTTTGAGGCCATAACAACTAGTTAAGAGATTCTGAAGCCTTTTCATTCAGTGATTTGACATATCATTTCCCCAGATAGACAGTGGCATGTCTTTTACTCTACAGGTAATAAATGAAGTAAGGAGGGCAGAGAAGCAATCTTTAATAAGCTGTAAAAGAAAAAATTGGGTAAATTTACCTTGTGTCAAGTGTCTGAGCTAGGATGTGTAGGCAGCTCACCATTGTAGTGGAATCACTTCCTAGAATGAAAATGTAAAGGGTCACCTGTGATTTTGCAGACTGTTTTAACTATCTTTAAAATGTAATTTACTGTAATCAAAAAATTCACAAATTGTAAATCTGTTGTAATTTAGAAACAATATATAAAATACTATGCCTTTGCTTTAAAATGATACACTTAGTATTCTATTACTGACTCGGTGATGTGGAAAACAGAACTAGTAAAGGGACAAGAAGATAAGTTATCATGCTTTAGACTTATGGTAAATAGGTGTGACACCTCAATGCAAAGTCTCAAGTTTATTTAACAAAGTATCAAATAGGAAAAAAAAGCCAGTTTAGGATAATTATAGGGTCAAGGGCAGGGACAGCTTGATTAATACTTCGCTGAACTTACCAAAGAGGGAAATCCTATGTCTAACAAGAGCAGCAAGTTTGCAGAATAGGCTGAAGTAGAAAAGAATGCAAGAGTAGGAAAGGCAGAGAGATTAAACAATTGTACAGAATTCAACATTCAACAATGGGGAGAGAATAGAATGAAGGGAAGGCAATCTGTAGCTCCCTCAAAAGATACTCTGTATCACTCACAAAAAGACATTCCATTTCTATCCTGTAATTTTAAACTTGTTATAAATAATATGTCTGTCAATGTGGGGATATATTTTGCCTGACTACACATATCTTTTAAGAAGGTTTGTTTTACTTGCTGTCTCAGTGGAAGAGATGGTGGTGGTGGGGGCGGGGTGGGAGAGAGAAAATGAAGACCTGAAATAAAATAGAAATGATTTTTTAAAAAAAAGAAAAATATAATGATTGCTGTATATTGCAGCATTTTAAATCACATCTTGCTACAGTGTATTTGTGTGTGTGTGAGTGTTTTAACTCATTCACATGTAAAGGTATAAAATGGTAATTGAATATAGTTAAAAGAATTTAAGGAGCAATAGATGGCAAATCATTGTATATTTTGCAATGGGCATTGTGCAGTTTGGAGAGGTTGGGAGAATTTAAGGGAAATTGCAAATATAAGGGCAATAATGATTAAAGGAGCAAGGAATCTGTAAATTGGGGTTAAAATATTTGCATTGCCTATTTTATGAAATTGTGAAAGAAAACACGTTTTGAATGATTAATTGCTACATTAAAAGCCTTCATGGGGTTATGAAAAGAGTGCTAGATTTGGAATTAGGAAAATCTGGATTGCATTCCTA
Source organism: Macrotis lagotis (assembly GCF_037893015.1). Lineage (NCBI taxonomy): Eukaryota > Metazoa > Chordata > Mammalia > Peramelemorphia > Peramelidae > Macrotis > Macrotis lagotis. The sequence goes on from NC_133661.1 coordinate 191,238,533, forward strand.
TCTTTGAATAGTATCTATCTCATTGGAGTTTTATAAGGATCGAATAAAATTTCATATATATATTTTATTATTTTGCAAAATATACCATTATAAAGGTAGTTTATATATGAGACATTCAAATACAGGGATGTTTTGTGTTACAAAACAAGATTTAAAATAGTTTATTTTCCTGCCTTGTGATGCTAATGAGATTACTGACAGAATGGATGGCCATACTATTGGTATCTCCTGTTTCTTCTTGGGATGGCTACCATTCTTTTCAAGAAAAGATCTTTAGGAAGTAAGAACAGTTCTTTACTGCTTTTATTTTTTTTGTACATTTATATCATCTCAACTTTCTGATACTGTACCCATTTTTCAAGGCTTTGATCAGATGTTATTTCCTACATGGAACCTAACTTGAATTTCCAGTTGGAACTTAATCATAAAGATCATAATGAATACACTGATAATAGTTCACATATATGGTATTTAATTATGTACAAAAAATGCTTTATGACAATTATTTCATTTGATCTTCACAATAATATCATAAAGTATTAAAAGCTAGAATCATTATTCCCCTTTTGCAATTGAGGAAACTGAGGTACCAATAGACTAAATTATAGGTCTAAAGTCATATAGCTAGTAGTAGCAAACCAAAGACTTGAAACCAAATCTTCCAAATCTAAATTCATTTATCTTTCTACTATAATGACATCATTCAATTTTAATAGTATTTAGTTTGTTCTTTTCTTATGCACTTCATGTATTGTATTTTGTCTCAGTTATTTATGCACATGGCTTATCTGTACACTGTGAATCTTTGTATACACAGACTTTGCCTTATTTAGTATTACAATGAGAACTAGTGTATAATAAATATTTTTTTTTTAGGTTTTCGCAAGGCAAATGGGATTGAGTGGCTTGCCCAAGGCCACACAGCTAGGTAATTATTAAGTGTCTGAGGTTGGATTTGAACTCAGGTCCTCCTGACTCCAGGACTGGTGTTCTATCCACTGGGCCACCCCCCATAATAAATATTTATTGAATGAAGATGTGTAAACAGTGAAGGTTGCTGGGGACCTGAATTTTTTTTTTTTACTTTAGAATTCTTAAAATTTATTCCTTGACCCGATTTACTAGCTCTATTTAATGGAAAAATTCCACTCAGAACATCTCATCATAAGTCATTTTAACCATAAAATAAATAGAAGCTATAAACCTAAAAATATTAAGAATAGATCAAAAGAAACCAGGCATTAAATACATTAGAAAATATTTTGTCTCCACTTTATATTTGGCTTTTGAAGGAATCTTTTTTGAAAAGAACTCTTAATGATTAAGGCAATGTTGGTTATAAGGTAGGATGGTTGATTGGTAAAAAGACTTGGTTCTAGAGCGCTGGTTTTTCTACCTACTAATAGTGGCATTTTAAGCAACTTTATTTTAGTAAACCTCAATTTCCTCCTCTTTCTACTGGTTTGTAGATTTTATTTTTAGTTTGTTCTTGTTATGTCTTTGGAGTAGGGAACTCTACAAAGAAGAAACTCTTGTCTACTGTTGCACATTAGTACCTTTTCATTAACTTACAGTTCAGATACTAGCACTGAGAGATTAAGTTACTTGTCCAATCACTGTACATCAGAAATAGGACATGAATCTAGGTTCTTCTAGTATTGAAAGGCCAAGTCTCTGGGTTGCCTTTGAGTATACAGGTATGCAAGTTTGACATGTTGTAAAAGCTAAGTTTCACAAATGCAATAATAGCATTTAAAGATGATTCTTACAAGAATAGTATTTTGGGGTCAAAAGTAGATGAGTGAGTTGTTTGGTTCTAAAGCTTTCATGGCAAAGGGTTGTAAAAATTCTCAATGAAGAGGAAAGGCCCTGACTTAGAACTCTGAAGTTGTCCTATTTATGATTTAAGTAGGATTGTTGCCCTAAGCCCCAAGTTGCCAGGCTCCAGAGTCCCTCCATTCTGCTTTCCCATGGTTAATTTCATAATACATGAAATTCTGACAATAACTTAAAAAGGATGCCTAGTTGTTTTTTTAACTTCAAAAATAAACTGAATAATGGGAACCAAGAGCAAAATTTGAGAACTACTAACCTAAAGAGAACAAGAGCAGAAAAAAGTTTGAGGATGAAATTAATAGGGGGTTGCAAATATAGCCTTATTCAGTATATGAAATTCAATATTTCATGAGAGTAATTAGTAAGAGAGAAACAAGTGTCTTTTAATGGGGAAAAGTGCTAGAGCAGTCAGGAGAGACCTGCATTCAAATCTATCTCTTATACTAACTGTGTGACAATGGGCAAGTCATTCAGCCTCCTCTAACTTTAGCTTCCTTACCTGTAAAATAAGGCTAATACCTGTAGTAATTATCTCCTAAGTCAGCTGGGATACTTAGAGGAGATAATATATATCAAGGGCTTTTCAGACCTTAGAGTGCCATATAGTCAGCTATTAATGTATTGACAATTCAACAATTTTTTAGGAAAGTTTTTTGCAAGATAATTTATAAAAATGTGTATACTGTCTACTGTCTCTCTTTACATATATGTGTATACAAACATATCCACACCCTCACACCCACACCTGCACACACGAAAATTTCTATTATTTATTCTGATTTTTCATTATAGAGATAAATCCAGGTTCTTCAAGTTTATGCTAGCAGGGCATAAGCTACGGTGGGATGTAGTTGCAGGAGGGCAAAGCTGGGAAGTCTTTGAGTACACGTCTGGTGATATGTGCTCTCTCTCTCTCTCTCTCTCTCTCTCTCTCTCTCTCTCTCTCTCTCTCTCTCTCTCTCTCTCCCTCCCTCCCCCTCCCTCCCTCCTTCCCTCTCCCACCCTTAATGTCCAGTTAAGCTAGGTTTAGAAAAATTCATTACCAATTGGGTGAAGAATAATTATGGTCACAGCAAATAATAAATTACAGCAAAAGTCTTCCAGGTTCTTGATGGTAGGACTCTCCCTAATCCAGTCCATTTTCTACATTGTTGTCAAGGTCATTTTCCCTAAGCATAAATCTGACTCCTTCAACTAAATCAACTCTAGTGACTTCCTATTTCCTCAAGAATAAAAATATAAACTCCTCTGTTTTATAGCATCACAGATCATGCCCCCAACTTTTCTTTGGAGTTCTGGATATTACTCACACCCTGGCACTCAGTCTTCCATTCAAACTAGTCTTCCCTTGGCTCCTCACACATTCCACTCCATCTCAGTTCCTGGCCCTCTGTGCTAGCCAAATCCCATGACTGGAATACACTTTCTCCTTACCTCCTGCTTCACAGAAAGCTTTTCTTAAACTAAAGATACAGCTTAAGCACTATATTCTACATGAAATCTTTCCTGATACTCTCACACATGACTGCTCTCTCCCCAAACTATCAGGCATTTAGAGCACTTTACAACTTGGTAGATATTTATTTGTATTTAAATTTATATTTTAAATATATATTATATATATATATATACACTTAAATTTATATTTTAAGTATATATATACTTAAATTTGTACTTTACATATATATATATATATATATATATATATATATGTATATTTCCCTTAGAATGAAAGCTCACTTCAAAGAGCTATCACTTTATTTTTTGTATATGATTTCCAGTGACTAGGATAGCACTTGATATATAGTAGGTAATTAAAAATATTTATAGATTGATTGAAAACTGTCTGCTAATACATGGAGAGTTTGCAATGTATATAGAAAGTATCCACAGGGATGAAATCAAAGATCTTTTGATTTACTGAAATAATAGATTGAGATGGAATTTCAGTAAAGAGTCAAATGGTAGCTCTCTGAATAAATCTATTTCTTTGAATAGAAAAAAATTGAAAGATAAGATTTTTGGAAATAGGAAAAGACTATAAATATACAGTTATTCTTTTCTGGATTCATGTAACTATCTCACTTTCCAGTTTCTACATTGTCCCTTATATTTTTAATATTAAATGGCATGAATTTAGACTGCTTAAAATGTTTAACAAATTTTAAAGAATTCATAGATTTTAAGATTCTATTACTTTAAATTAGTATATTCCTCTCTGTCCCAAGTATTGAATTTAAATAATTACTTTTGTAAAACTCTTTTTTTCTCTCCTTACATGATTAGTGGTTCCTGATAGCAGGGAAACCTTATCGCCTAGGTACTATACATTCAGTAGACATTCAGAAGGCAACAGAGATTTTGTTGCAGAAAAATCCAAGTAATTTACTTTTTTCTATACCATACAAATGCAGTATATGGTCCAATTTGTCAGTTAGGCTAGTACCATCTTCTTTCTCTGTGAGGCATCAATCAGGAGTGCACACTGAGATCAAATATTAAAATATAGCAGACTTAAATTAGGTTAGATCCTCCTGGCTCCCAGATCAGATAGCTTGATTAACCCCTCTTGCTTCCTTGCAGTTCTTTTTAATAGCCAACAGATTACATTAACATATACCTTTTTCAAAACAGAAGAAAAGACCAAAATTGCAGTTAGCAACAAATTATCAAATCAACAATCTATTCTTAAATTCTTTAATAGATTTATTCTTTAGTTTTTAAGAAACTAGGTTTTAAAATAAAACACATATTCATGCACACTATGAACTTTCTCTTACATACTGACTCACCTGGCCACCATTTCTTTCTCTTTATTAGAGGCATACCCACTGCTACTGAGTGGTTTTAGTGGGGATGAAAGGAAGTAGAGGCAGTGATTGGTGAAGTACTGGTCAACCAAGGGAAGGAGAACCTGGAAAATCAGTGATAGGTTAACTTTTTGGGAGTGAGGACCCACAAGGGCCCCACTTTATTTTTTTTAAGATAGTTTGTTCTTCAACTCAATGGGAGAGTCCATTAAGAACACTCCATTAGCTACATTTCTAGGAAGGTTTTGAGATGACATTTAGAAGATATACTCTTGAGTCTAGGTACTCACCTTTCTATACATCTAGAGCTTTTAGATGTTTCAGAATGGTACTCTCAGAGTTGACCCTTTGAGGTTATCTAATACAATCCATAATGGAATAAGAATCCCACTTCTATAGTACTGACTAGTTACATTGAATTGAATGTTGTTTTATTGATTCTTCTATTTACACTAGTGTTATCATATATATATATTTTTTCCTGGTTTTCAGTAATTCATTCTGTCAACAATTCTAGTCTTCTCATTTTTTTCTGAATTACTAATGACTTATATTTGTCATTTTTTGTGGTGTAATAATATTTTGTTATATTTATATACCACCATTTGTTTAGCCATTCCTTTACTGATGAATCCTCACTTTGTCACCATGAAAAAAGCTGCTAGTAACATTTGGTTTCCATGCCCTAAGTCTCCGTTTTCTTCAATTCATCCTTCTACAAGGCGGATAAAGTGACACTCCTAAAGCACAGGTTTATCTAATGACATTTCTCAAAAAACGTATTATATTATTACTTAAAGATATCAAAAAAACTTCAGCAGAATCCAATACAGGCTCCTCTTTTTGGGATTATTCTGCCTTTAGAGACCTATTTCACATCACTCTCTTCATGTAATCTGCATTCCAGGGCAAACTGGCTTTCTGGCAGCTCCTCACACACAATACTCCATATCTTGTCTCTTTACCTTGGCAAAAAATGTTCTGCCATGCCTGAAATATACTCTTCTCCTTATTTCTGCTTCTCAATATCCCGAACTTTCCTTCAAATCTTATCTCAAGGGCTATTTTCTATATGAGATAATTGTCCCCCCCCCCAATTGACATGTATTTATTTGGTATTTATTTATGTGCTTATTTCCTCTGAAGAAGTTAAGCTACTTAGGCTTAGCCTAAAATTATATTATAAAGCATCAGTCATCAAAACTGACTGGCATTGGTTAAGAAATAGAGTGGTATATCAGTGGAAAAGACTAGGTGCAATAGCAGGAAATGATTATAGTAATCTGCTGTTTGATAAACCCAAAGAGTCTGAATATTGGGATAAAAACTCTCTTTGATAAAAACTGTTGGGAAAATTGGATGTTGGTATGGAAGAAACTTAGATGAGACCAACACCTCACACCCTATACCAAGATAAGATCAAAATGGATCCAGGATTTAGACATAAAAAACAATATTATAAGCAAACTAGAAGATCAATATCAGCTCTAAGAAAAGGGAAGCAGTTTATGACCAAGAAAGAGATGGAGAACATCACTAAAAACAAACTAGATGATTTTGATTACATTAAATTAAAAAGCTTTTGCACAGACAAAACCAATGTAACTAAGATCAAAAGAAATGTAGTAAACTGCAAAACGATTTTTACAACTAGTGTTTCTGACAAAGGATTCATTTCTAAAAATATACAGAAAACTGAGTCAAATTTTCAAAAAAAAAACAAGCCATTCCCCAACTGACAAATGGTCAAAGGATATGCAAAGGCAATTTACAGATGAGGAAATCAAAGCGATCTATAGTCATATGAAAAATTGTTCCAAATCATAACTTATTAGAGAAATGCAAATTAAAGCATCTCTGAGGTACCACCTCACACCTCTCAGACTGGCCAATATGACCAGAAAGGACAATGATCAATGTTGGAAGGGATATGGGAAATCTGGGACACTAATGCATTTTTGGTAGAGCTGTGAACTCATCCAACCTTTCTGGGGAGCAATTTGGAATTATGCCCAAAGGGCAACAAAAATGTGCATACCTTTTGATCCAGTAATACCACTACTGGGTCTATCCCTTGAAGAGATTATGAAAAAGGGTAAAAACATCACTTGTACAAAAATATTCATAGCAGCCCTGTTTGTGGTGGCAAAGCATTAGAAATTAAGTAAATGTCCTTCAATTGGGGAATGTCTTAACAAACTGTTTATGTATGTCATGGAATACTATTGTTCTATTAGAAACTAGGAGGGATGGGAATTCAGGGAAGCCTGGAAGGATTTGCATGAATTGATGATGAGCAAGATGAGCAGAACTAGACAAATATTGTATACCCTAACAGCCACATGGGGGGTGATGATCAACCTTGATGGACTTGCTCATTCCATCACTGCAACAATCAGGGACAATTTTGGGCTATCTGCAATGGAAAATACCATCTGTATCCAGAGAAAGAATTGTGGAGTTTCAACAAAGTCCAAGATTATTACCTTTAATTTAGGAAAAAAACATTATCTTATTATGTAATTTTTACTATCTCTTATATTTTATTTTTCTTCCTTAAGGATATGATTTCTTTTTCATCATATTCAACTTTAATCACTGTTTACCATGGGAAAAAATGTAAAGACTAACAGACTGCCTTCTGTGGGGGGTGGGGGGAGGGAAGCAAAGCAAGATTAGGAGAAAAATTATAAAACTCAAAATAAATAAAATCTTTCTAAAAATAAATAAAAAGAAAGGAAAAAAGAACTTAAGCTACTTAAAGGCAATGGTGGCCTCATTTTTGCTTTTGTCTTGAACAGAGTAGCCCCTTAATAAATGATTTTGGTTGAATAGTATCTGAAACATAGTGGGCTCTTAATAAATGTTACAGATATTCTTTCTGACCTCTTTAGATTATAACTCTCACAGTGAGATCTCAGAGTTAAAAGGCATGGACATTTTAATTAAGTTGTTAGCAAAATTCCAATGAGTTTTCCAAATTTCAGGAGTATAACAATTCACCCCTCCATCAATACTGTATTAGTTTGGCTGTCATCATGCAGGTCTTTCAGGACTAACTATTTCTGTCTTTTATTTTTGGCAATTTTCTGTGCTTGAGGTAAAACCTCAATGTTATTTTACTTTATAATTATTGATTTGGTACAAATTTTCATATATTAATAATTTGCAGTTCTTTTTTGAAAATTGTTTGTTCCTGTCCTTTATTTGTTCCTATCATTTATCTATTAGGGAATAGCTGATGGTCCAAAATAGGCCTATCAGACTTTTATCAGAGATATCTAAAAGATATTTTCCCTGGTCTATAGCCTTTTTGCCTGATCTGATTCTGATTATGAAAGACTTTCAATTTCATATAATCAAAATTTTATTTTATCTTTTGTGTTTTCTTCTATTCATTGTTTGATTAAGAATTCTTTTCCTAGTTAGTTGAGAAAGGTACTTTCATATATTTTCCTCTAATTTTTTTATGATGCAACTTTTTATGTGTAGGCTAAGGATGCAGTTGGAACTTACTGTGGCATATATTATAAGACTTGTTTATTTTTTTATTTTTATTTTGCAAGGCAATGGGGTTACGTGACTTGCCCAAGATCACAAGGCTAGTTATTATTAAGTGTCTGAGGCCATATTTGAACTCAGGTCCTCCTGACTCCAGAGCCTGTGCTCTATCATGTTGCCACCTCACTGCCCCTTATAAGACTTGTTTAAACCTATTTTTTTTACAAACTGTTTTTCAGTTTTCCCAGAAGTCCTTGTTGAAGGAATTCTTTCCCTAGTAGTTTATATTCTTAGGTTTATAGGTTACTGGGCTATTTCACTCCCCACAAAAGCTGTTTCAAGTATCTTTTTAATCCTTCCATACTATCGTCAATCAAATGGTTGCAGTCTTGATCTGACCTTTTACTTTAGTGAAGCCATTTTTTTCATCTCAGAGTCCCTTAATATCATCCTTTATTCTCTTCTCTTTTTTCTCAGTTTCTGACAATGAGTCAGTCCTTCTCTATGTCAAGATCAAGCACTCCACATGTGCCACTGATCCCATCTCCTCTTAATTGTCTCTATCAGATTATAACTTCAGTCACCCTCTCAAATCTTCAACTTCTCCCTCTCTATTGGTTCTTTCCGTATTGCCTTATTCCTTATTCCTTATATGCCCAAATCATCCTCTTCCTTAAGAACAAAACAAAACACAAAATTTTCCCTAGATACTACCAGCCCCTCAAGCTATCATTTTATGATATCTATTCTCTTTCTCTGCAAACCTGAATAAAAACAACCAAAAAATCCCTTAGGAACACTTTGTACCTCTACTTCCTATCTTCTTAGTCTTTGCAATCTGCCTTCTGACCTTATTATTTGATGGAAATATGCCTTTCTAAATTTTCTAATTTTTTCCTGTTTATTTTTTAAAATTATTTTATTTCCTCTCAACATCTAAAACAATTTTAAACATTAAGTTTTTAAAATTTTGAGTTCTAAATTGCCTCCCCTCCTCTTTCCTTTCCCCCTCCTTGAAAAAGCAAGCAATTTGATATTAATTATATATCTGAAGTCATGCAAAACATATTTCCATACTGACCATATTTCAAAAGAAAACAGAGACCAAAATAAATCTCTCAAGAAAAATAAAGTAAAAATGTATGCTTTGATCTCTATTCAGACTCCATTCTTTCTCTGGAGGTGGATGGCATTTTTTCATCTTAAGTTCTTGGGAATTTTCTTAAATCATTGTCTTGCTAAAAATAGTTAAGTCACTCACAGTTGATCATAACACAATATGACTATATGCAATGTTTTCTTGGTTGTGTTCATTTCACTTTGCATCACTTCATATTAATCTTCCCATGGTTCTCTAAAAACCATCCAGCTCATCACTTCTTATAATACAATAGAACTCCATGACCACAATTTGTTCAGCCCCAATTGATGAGTATTTCCTCAGTTTCCAATTCTTTGCCACCACCAAAAAGCTGCTACATTTTTGTACACATAAGCCCTTTTCCTTTTTCTGTGATCTCTTTGGGAAGCAGAATTACTAGTAGCATTGCTGGATCAATGAATATGCACAGTTTTAGAGCCTTTTGGAAATCATTACAAATTGCTTTCCAAAATGCTTGGATCAGAGTTCAGAATTGCACCAATATTTTATTAGTATCCCAGTTTCCACACATCCCCCCCAACATTTGTCATTTTCCTTTTTATCATAGGAGCCAACATTATGGGTGTGATATCTCTTTGTTGTTTTAACTTTCATTTCTCCAATGGGTAACTATGTGATACAGTGGATATACTGCTAGACCTGGAGTCAGGAAGATCTGAGTTTAACTAAGACTTTCAACACTTGCTAGCTGCTTGACTTTGGGGCAAATTAAACCCTGTTTGCCTCAGTTTTTTCATTTGTAAAATGAACTGCAGAAGGACAACTATTCCAGTATCATTGCCAAGAAAACCCTAAAAAGAACATGAAGAGTCAGACATGACTGAAATGACTAAACCAAAAAAAAATAGCAATTTAGAACATTTTGTATATGACTCTAGATAGCTTTTATTTCTTCATCTGAAAACTGCTTGTTCATATTGTTTGACCATTTATCAATTGGGGAATGACATGTACTCTTATAAATTTGACTACAAATTTTTGAAAGATGAGGCATTTATCTGAGACTTGATTAACCCCCCCCATCCCTGATGTCCTGATTTCCTTCTAACTTTGGCTTTGTTGTCAAACTTTTTTCCAGTTTTCCAGTAATTTTTGTAAAATAGTGAGTTGTTTTGTCCCAAAAGTTTCGATCTTTTAATTTTTTCAAACACTAAATTACTATGGTCATTAACTACTATGTATAATATATGTAATCTATTTCTTAGCCAGTATCAGATTGTTTGAAGATTACCACTTTATAATATAGTGAGAAATAAAATGATTTTTCTTCACATTTTTTAGGTCTTTTAATAAACTATTATAATCATTTCTTTCCCATTTTGCACTTGTGCAGTTTATCTTTTTTCTTTCCTTTTCTCATACTGGAAATTATTTATTTACTACTGTATAACAATCAGAATAGAAATACAAACATCTCTTCCACTGAAGTATGGATCTCTCATTTTATTGAGTTGACAAAGACTGTTATGAATAAAATATGAGCTCTGCTATATTCTACATTAAGTTGGGTTAGAGTGATCAATCTCATCTAGTGATAATTTCTAGTCCTAATAAAAGCAACCTAGTTTTAGGAAAGTCTGGAGTTGACTAGCCACAAAGCAGCTTATCTTTCAAATTCATATATAGGATTTTGTATTTATTATCACTAAATTTCATCTTATATTTAGCTCCTGGGGTCAGTTTGTTAAGATCTTTAATTCTTCTATTTGTTAATCTTTAATTCTTCCATTTGTGAACTTTTATAGTTTAGCACCATATGAAAAGGACTCTAACTACATACTTAACCTAGTAAGTTATAAAAATATTCACCGTGCTATCCTTAAGGAAGCATACTTGATTATGGAAATCAAGTATGCCATGTTTACAGGTATCCCTTTGATTTATTGGTTCAGTAACCTTGTCAACAAAGGGAATGAGGACACTCAGCTTGACAAGGATGTATATGAATAGAAATGGCTATAGGATAAGGACTCATGCCTATGGAAGGTGACACAATCTACTTTTCAAAGGTTAGCTATACTTCTAGTTAACTCTCTGAAGGAGGCAGAAAGCAGGAAGAGAAAAATGGCATCTGTGGTTTTGTAAAAATACCATTATTTACTAGCTGGTATTTCTTAGTAGCCAGATTACTCTCAATATTGTCAATAATTGGTAGTGCAATGGAGTTAGAAGTGATCTACAATCAGAGACTCTGACTTAAAATCCACCTACTTTTGCCTATGACCTTATGAGGGTCACAACCCATTGAGGCCTGGTTTTACATCTATAAAATATGGGAGTTGAGCTATAAGACTTCTAATTCATTTCCGATCCATTGATATCTATTTGCTCACTTAGAAAAGGGAAAAAGATATATTAATTTTATGGATTCAGGGTGTAACTTACTTTGGCAAAGAATTTAATTTCTTGGTCATGGGGAGACTTTTCTGTTTTCCCACTGCTCACAATGGCTTCTACAAAGATACAATTGATACAAATGTCAGGCAACATAAGATACAGATGTAGCATTAAAGAAAAACCAATTTGCTTGAGATGATTTGCAGTCCACAAAATACTTTGTTCTACAAATATATTTATTAACCACTATGGCTCATATATCTATGACAAATTTATATTAAAAATATCTGAAAGTCTTAGTATTCAAGCTCAGAAAGAATTAGCAGTATGTTATGTCATGACAAACAGAAAAGCTAACTGAATTATCATCGTGATCTTAATACTCAATGCTGTCATCTCCATTTGTCAAGCAAGAAAATAGGCACTGAGAGGCTCAATTATCTCTGCTTGGTCATATAGCAACAAATATAAAAGAGTTAAACTTAGAATTGAGTAGTAACAAGTGCCCTTCTATTAGGGGAAAACCAAACAAGATTTTCCTTACAAAAAAATTGTCAAATGTCAAAATAATTGTGAAAAGTCGTAATACAAAATGATAATTATTTAAACAGCATAAAAGACTTAGCAGCAGCTTTGTCAGTGTTTGATGATGAAACTTACCCAAATGAGCAATAAATTCTTGAGCAGAGTCAACATATTTTAGAATCTTCTTCAAAAATTTATAGGCAAATCTCTTTTCCATTGAGGAAGCATCTAATTCCATATCCTTCAGATCCCTATTTGGGAAATGGGGTAAAACCATCAGAAAGAAATAGAAATATTACAAATAAATATCAATATTGGTTTTGTCAAAATGATTTCCCTAAATGAAGATGATTGTTCTGCAATATTAACTTAATATTTTAATAGTTGTTCTTTGATTTCAAAGATGACCCTGCCAACCAGGTTACTGATGGCCTAACTTGCACATTATATTCATTATAGTGAAGGCTATGCTGTGCAAGGGCATCATTTTCATTGAATGTTTCAGAACAGTTCATTTCTGAACTCATGGACTGATCTGATAGGAATCAGGACTTCTGGTGATGGTCAGATGCTTCTAGAGTTTCTTGGTTTGTGTATGGTTTCTTCTGCCATATCAGTGAGGCACTCCTACAGCACTGGCAAAGCACCAAGATATGGTATCTGATGACAGCCTGGCAACACCACAGAAAGCCATACCTGTTTCTCGATGGATTGTCAGTCAGTACTATCTTCCTTCATATATCTCATGTGCCACTAATTAGATGTTTGGCTACCTTCAAAGAGTCATAGGTACTCCTGTCATTTACCTGTGTTTCACTGAATTTCTTCATTTTGACATTCAGAACATTGGGCAGAAATCATATCGTGTCAACATTCATTACAGTACTCCTGATGCTCTGTTTTAATTTACTATTGACTCATCACTTCAATCAACAAGTCAGTTAGCTAATTAGCATCTATTATATACCAGTCACTGGTCTGAACAATAGGTATAGGCTACAGAGACAAAATCAAACACTCTGTACTCTCAAGGAGATTACATTCTATTGGGGAAACATGTATATATACATACATATATATATATATAATATATGCACACATACACATATATGTAGCTATATTCATATGCACACAGAGAAAAACACATGTGTATGCACACACGTGTGTGTGTGAAGTGATTTCTGAAAGGAAAGCACTAACATAAGGGGAGGTGAATAAAGGTCTCCTAGAAGATGTGGCATTTGAAGGCTAGGGATCCTTCAGGGCAGTTGTGAGGAGGGAATATATAATGGGCATAGACTAGAGCCTGTGCAAAGATGTGCAGACTCTTCTGAAGGCTAGGAGGAGCCAGATTGTTAAAAAAATGGAAAAATAGAAAAAAACTTGGAGATCCTCTTTCTTCACCAGTAAGAAAGAAACAAAACTATTACATTTATATTATTTACTCTATAGAAAACAAATGGCTACAACTGAATAATCCATCCTTTTTTAAAAATAGTTTTTATTGCTATCATTTTTAAAATTAGTTCCTTTATCATTTGCTTTTAATTTTACTTAAATTTCTCACTGTATTCTGTACTCTTCCATTTAAAAAACTATTTAAATATAAATACATAAAAAAAGAAAGAAGAGGGGAAAAATCAGTAAAACTAATTAATAAATTGAAAAAATCTGATATTATATACAATGTTCCATGACCAAGGACTTTCCTATCTATGCAGAGAAGAAAAGGAAGTATACTATGTTGTGATTGCTTTTCTTCCTATTTTCAACGTACTTTTTGAGTATATTTTTTCCTGTTTCCATTTACATCATCTTTAGTTCACCTGTCTCTTCATGCTTTTTAATGTTTTCTTCATTGTATAAATATTTTATTTATTTTCCAATTACATACAAGTTACAATGCTACCTTCTACCAATAATTTTTTAGGAAATGTTTTGAGTTTTACAATTTTTTTTCTTCCTCTTTTCCTTCCCTCCTCCCTCCCCCCCAACAGAAGACAATCTGATATAATCTTTATATTTGCATCCATGATATACATAGATAAAAACTGAATATGTTGAGAGAAGAAATAATCAAAGGGAGGAAAGAAAATATTAGAGATAAAAAAAATTATGTAATACGTAAGACAACTTTAAAAAGTTGAAAATAAAGACTTTTGGTCTTCATTTAAACTCTACAGTTCTTTCTCTGGATATGGATGGTAGTCTCCATCGTAGATCCCCTAAAATTGTCCCTGATTGCATTGATGGAGTGAGCAAGTCCATCAAGGTTGATCATCAACCCCTTGTTGCTGTCAGGGTATATAATGTTCTTCTGATTCTGCCCATTTCACTCAGCATCAATTCATGCAAGTCTTTCCAAGCTTTTCTGAAATCCTGTCCTTCATGATTTCTTATAGAACAATAGTATTCTATCGCATACATATAACACAATTTGTTCAGCCATTCCCCAATTGATGGGCATCCCCTAGATTTCCAATTCTTTGCCACTACATGCAGAGATGCCATGAATATTTTTGTACAAGTGATGTTTTTACCCTTTTTCATGACCTCTTCAGGGTATGGACTCAGTAGTTATATTGTTGGTTGGATCAAAGAGTATGCACATTTTTATTGCCCTTTTTGTATAATTCCAAATTGCTCCCCAGAAAGGTTGGATCCATTTATAGCTCCACCAACAATGCATTAGTATCCCAGATTTCCCACATCCACTCCAACATTGATCATTATGATTTCTGGTCATATTGTCCAATCTGAGAATGGTGAGGTGGTACCCTAAAGATGCTTTAATTTGTATTTCTCTAATCATAATGATTTAGAACAATTTTTCATATGACTATAAATAGCTTTGATTTCCATGTTCAAGAATTTCTTTTGACTATCCTTTGACCATTTGTCAATTGGGGAATGGCTTGTTCTTTTTATAAATTTGATTCTGTTCTCTATATATTTTAGAAATGAGTCCTTTGTCAGAAACACTATCTATAAAAATTGTTTCCCAATTTACTATATTCCTTTTGATCTTGGTTACAGAGGTTTTGTTCATACAAAACATTTTTAATTTAATGTAATAAAATAGTTTGTTTCTCATAATATTGCCTTATTTGGTCATAAACTGCTCCCCTTTCCATAGACCTGACAGGAAAACTATTCCTTGTTCTCCTGATTTGCTTATAATATTGTCTTTTATGTCTAAATCCTGCACCCATTTTGACCTTATCTTGGTATAGAGTGTGAGATGTTGGTCTAATCCTAGTTTCTGCTATACTATGTTCCAGTTTTCCCAGTAGTTTTTATTAGATTGAGATCTTATCCCAGACGCTGAACTCTGAATTTATCAAATAGTAGATAACTATAGTCATTTCCTGCTATATCTTTTGCACCTAGTCTATTATACTGTTCCACCACTCCATTTCTTAACCAGTTCCAGACAATTTTGATAAGTGATGCTTTACAGTATAATTTCAGATATTGTATGGCTGAATTGCCTTCTTTTGCATTTTTCCCATTAATTCCTGTGATATTCTTGACTTTTTGTTCCTCCATATGAATTTAATGACTATTTTTTTCCTAGCTCACTAAAGTAATTTTTGGTATGATTGGTATGGCACTAAATAAGTATTTTAATTTAGGTAGAATTGCCATTTTTATTATAGTAGCTCAATCTATCCATGAGCAGGTGATATTTTCCAGTTTCTTAGATCTGATTTTATTTGTGTGAAAAGTGTTTTATGGTTGTTTTCAGAGTTTCTGAATCTGCCTTGTTAGGTATACTCCCAAGTATTTTATGAAGTTTGAAGTTATTTTAAATGATATTTCTCTTTCTATCTCTTGCTGCTTTATCTTGCTAGTAATGTCTAGAAATGCTGAGGATGTATGAGGGTTTATTTTATATCCTGCAAATTTGTTAAGTTTTTTGAATAATTTTAGGGTTCTCTAGGTATACCATTTTATCATTTGCAAAGAGTGAGAGTTTTTTTCCTTCATTTCCAATTTTAGTTTCTTCAATTTCTTTTACTTCTCTTACTGCAAAAGCTAACACTTCTAATACAATAATGAATAGTTATGGTGATAACAGGCATCCTTGTTTCACCACTGATCTTATTGGGAATGCTTCTAGCTTATTCCCATTGCATATAATGCTTATTGACGGTTTCAGACAGATGTTGCTGATAGGAGTCAGTGCTGTATTTGGTCAAAATCTTTTTCAGCATTTATTGAGATAATCATATGATTTCTATTAGGTTTGTTATTTTAGTCACTTATGCTGACAGTTTTTCTAATAGTGAGCCAACCCTGCACTCCTAGAATAAATTTTGTTTGGTCATAGTATATTATCCTAATGATAATTTGCTGTAATCATTTTGCTAATAATTTATTTAATTTTTTGCATTCATTTGCTTTTCATTAGGGAAATTAGTCTGTAGTTTTCTTTCTCTGTTTTGACTCTTCCTGGTTTAGGCATCAGCACCATATTGGTGTCTTTCAAGGAATTAGGCAGAGTTCCATCTTCACCTATTTTTCCAAATAGTTTATGTAGAATTGGAACCAACTGTTCATTGAATGTTTGATAGAATTCACTTATGAATCCATCTGGCTGAGGATATTTTTTTTCCTTAGGGTCTTCATTGATGGCTTGTTGAATTTCTTTTTCTGAGTTAGAATTATTAAGGTATTTAATTTCCTCTTTTAACCTGAGCAATTTTTATTTTGTAAACATTCATCTATTCCACTTAGATTATCAAATTTATTGGCATATAGTTGGGCAAAATAGTTCCAAATTATTACTTTAATTTCTTCCTCATTGGTGGTGAATTCACTTTTTTCTTTTTTGGTACTAGTGATTTGGTTTTCTTCTTTCTTTTTTTAAAAATCAAATTAACCAAAGGTTTATCTATTTTATTGGTTTTTTCATAAAACCAACTCTTGGTTTTATTTATTAGTTCAATAGTTTTATTGCTTTTTATCTTATTAATTTAGACTTTAATTTTCAGAATTTGAAATTTTGGTGGGATTTATAATTGGGGATTTATAATTTGTTCTTTCTCTAATTTTTTAGATGCATGTCCACTTCATTGATTTCCTCTTTATTTTATTTATGTATGCATTTTGAGATATAATATATCCCCTAATAACCACTTTGCTGTATCCCTTAAGTTTTGGTATGATGTCTTATAATTGTCATTGACTTGGATGAAATAATAAATTCTATGATTTATTGGTTGATCCATTCTTTCTTTAAAATTAGATCATTTAGTGCTCAATTAGTTTTAGGTCTATCTCTCCATGGCCCTTTATTGCATGTGATTTTTAGTACATCATGGTCTGAAAAGGATATATTCAATATTTTTGAATTTCTGCATTTGATTATGAACTTTTTATGCCAATTATGTCAATTTTTGCATAGGTGTCATGTACAGCAGAAAAAAGGTACATTCCTTTCTATCCCTGTTCAATTTTTTCCAGAGGTCTATCATATCTAAATTTTCTAACATTATATTCACCTCCTTAACTACTATTTGTTTATTTTATGGTCAGATTTATCTAATTCTGAGAGAGGGAGTTTGAGGTCTCCTACCAGTAGAGTTTTGCTGTCTATGTCTTCCTATAATTCATTCATCTTGCATCTAAGAATTTAGATGCTATACTGATTGGTGCAAACATAGTTAGTATTGAAATTACTTTAACATCTATGGTATCTTTTCAGGGTATATAGTTTCCTTCCTTATCTCTCTTTTTATTTTAGGAGATCTATTTTTTTTTGCAAGGCAAACGGGGTTAAGTGGCTTGCCCAAGGCCACACAGCTAGGTAATTATTAGTGTCTGAGGCCATACTTGAACTCAGGTACTTGTGACTCCAGGGCCAGTGCTCTGTCCACTGCTCCACCTAGCTGCCCTAAGGAGATCTATTTTGCAGCTCCTTTGTCTGAGATAAGGATTACTTTATTCTGTATGTACCTCTCCACCTCAAATGTGTTTCTTATAAGCAGCATAAAAAGGTAAGATATGTTTCTAAAATCAACTGAGTTTATGTGTTAATCTCTCTTTGAGCCAAATCTGGTGAGAGTAAGATTCATTGGTTCTCACCTCCTCCCTTCTTCCCCTCTATTGCAATAGGTCCTTTGCATCTCTTCATGGAATGTAATTTACCCCCATTCAATCTTGCCCTTCCTCCTGTCTTTTTTTCTGTTGCCCCCTTTTTAATGAGATATTATTTTTAAATCATTCCATCAAAGTCATGGACATATCATGAATGTCCATTTCTTCTGGCTAAGTATATTCCCACTAATAGAGTTATGATTCTCAAGGGTTATGAGAATCTTCCTCTCAGGTGGGGATACAGGCAGTTTAATATTATTGGATAAAAGTTTTTTTCCTTTTTTTCCTGTTTCCCTTTTTAGATATCTCTTGAATTTCCTGTTTGTAGACCAAATTTTCTGCTTAGCTCTGGTCTTTTCATCATGAAAGAGGGGAAGTCTCCTATTTTGTTAAAAGTCCATCTTTTTCCTCAAAAGTAAAGGCTCAAGTTTTTGCTGAGTAGTGAATTGTTGGCTGTAATACAAACTCCTTTGCTCTCCAGAATACTATATTCCATGCCCTCCGATTCTTTAATGTTGGTGCAGCCAGGTCCTGTGTAATTCTGATTGTGGCTCCTTGGTATTTGAATTGCTTCTTTCTGGCTGTTTGCAGGATTTTCTCCTTGATAAGTTCTGCAGTTTGGCCAAAATATTCTTTGGTGTTTTCATTTTGGGATCCCTTTCAGGAGGGCATCAATGTATTCTTTCAATCATTATTTTGTCCTGTGGTTCCAGGATATCAAAGCAGTTTTCCTTCATTATATTCTGAAGTATGAAGTGAAGGCTTTTTTTCAAGGTTTTCAAGTAAATCATTTATCATTCTTTTTTTAGCCTTCATCAATATAATTCCTTTTAAATAGTTTAATTACATGAAGTATAATTTAGCCAATTTACATTCTGTGTTGTTATTGTTTTTTTAAGAAAGATCTTATTTGAGTTTTACAAATTTTCCCCCATTCTTGCTTTCCTTCCCCCCCATGCCCACAGAAGGCAATCTGTTAGTCTTTACATTGGTTCCATGTTACACATTGATATCAGTTGAATGTGATGACAGAGAAATCATATTCTTAAGGAAGAAAAATAAAGTATGAGATAGTAAAGTTACATAATAATAATAATAATATAAATTTCCCCCCCCCCCAATTTGATGGTAATTTAAGTCTTTGGTCTTTGTTCAAAGTCCATAATTTTTTCACTGGCTACAGATGTTACTCTCCATTGCCGATAGCCCCAAATTGTCCCTTGTTGTTGCACTGATGGAAAGAGCAAGTCCATCAAAGTTGATCATCACCCCCATGTTGCTGTTAGGGTGTAAAATGTTTTTCTGGTTCTGCTCATCTCACTCAGCATCAATCCATACAAATTCTTCGAGGCTTCCCTGAATTCCCATATCTCCTGGTTTCTAATAGAATAGTGTTCCATGACATACATATACCACAGTTTGTTAAGCCATTCCCCAATTGAAGGACATTTACTTAATTTCCAATTTTTTGCCACTACAAACAGGGCTGCTATAAATATTTTTGTACAAGTGATGTTTTTACCCTTTTTAATAATCTTTTCAGGGTATAGACCCAGTAGTGTTATTGCTGGGTCAACGGGTATGCACATTTTTGTTACCCTCTGGGCCTAATCCCAAATTGCTCTCCAGAAAGTTTGGATGAGTTCACAGCTCCACCAACAATGTATTAATGTTCCAGATTTCCCACATCCCTTCCAACGTTGATCATTTTCCTTTCTGTTCATATTGGTCAGCCTGAGAGGTATGAGGTGGTAACTCAGTGATGCTTTAATTTTCATTTCTCTAATAAGTAATGTAAATCTATCATCATTAAATTGAATTTCCTGGATCTATTTTCCAGGTCAGTTGTTTTGTCAATGAGGTATTTTGCATTTTCTTCTATTTTTTTTAAAATTTTATCTAACAGATTTTTAGTGTCTCATGAAGTCATTAAGTTTCCATGGATTCCAATCTTTATTTTAGAGAAGAGTTTTCTTCAGTTACCTATTGTATCTCATTTTCCAATTGCTCAATTCTATGTTTTTAAATTTTTTTTTTGCAAGGCAATGGGGTTAAGTGGCTTTTCCAAGGCCACACAGCTAGGTAATTATTAAGTGTCTGAGGCTCGATTTGAACTCAGGTACTCCTGACTCCAGGGCCAGTGCTCTATCCACTGTGCCACCTAGCTGCCTCTCAATTCTATTTTTGAAGGAGCTATTATCTTTTTCCATTTGTTCAACTGTGGATTTTGTAACATGTTAATTTTCTCTTGCATAGTGTTAATTTTCTCTTCCTTTTCATTTTTCCAATTGTTCCATTTGATTTTTAAATACCTTTCCTGATTTCTTCTAAGAAGTTTTTCTGAGTTGGAGACCAATTCATATGAAGCTCCATCCCTTCTGTCCTCCTTTTCTGTGCTAGTCTCCTTATCTCCAAGATCACTTTCAATGGACCCCACTTTGGGTTGGCCTTTCTTCATCTTTTGGCCCTT
Source organism: Macrotis lagotis (assembly GCF_037893015.1). Lineage (NCBI taxonomy): Eukaryota > Metazoa > Chordata > Mammalia > Peramelemorphia > Peramelidae > Macrotis > Macrotis lagotis. The sequence continues at coordinate 191,259,276 of NC_133661.1, forward strand.
TCCCTAGGGCCATGTGTTGGAAGAGGGTATGGTTTGCAAATCTTCTGTGTTAATATTCCTAGAGGACTTGCTCACTGAGGTTAGGAACTACAGGGGATTACTCAGTGGGCTGGTCAGTAAGGAATGCCAGAAGGTTCCTCTGGACTGTCTTTGTTGCTGATGTCAGTGACCCACTCTTTAGGACTGGGGCAGGATCACATAATCAAGACTGACCTCTTAAGCTAGCAAATCTAAAGACTCTGTCTGGGGAATGAGAGCTGAGGAAGATCTGCCACCCACAGGGGGCCTTGGGGCACCTTGAAAACACCTAGGTTGTTTCTCTGTTTATTCTGGAGAAAGTCAGCCTCTCTCACAGAAACAAGCAGGGACCGGCTCAGCTGGAAACATGGGGACTCCTCCCCTAAAAACATGGGGCTCAGACCTGGGTCTTCCAGACCAGCTGAGCTGTCCAGATAGGTGTCTCCTGTTGTAGAGCTCTCCCCTTTGCCATGCACAGCAAACACTCACCCCATTTTTATCAGGTTAGTTCTTAGCCTCACCCCACTGCCCCTGTGCTGAGTCTCTGCTCTCTGCTGCCAGCACATTGACACTCCCCTGTGACAGACCTTGTTGGGAGATGTTTCCCTTGGTTCTTCTCTGGGTTCTGTGGATTCAAAATCTGTTAAAAGGCTAGATTTATCTTAGTTCTCAGGGAAAGCCAGGAGACCTTAGGACAGTGCCTGGTTTCTCTCCACCATCTTGGCTATAAGTCCCTTTCTTTGCTTTTATCTAATATTCTATTACCATCTTTTTACTTGTTCCCTAATATGCTATCTCCTTTTACCCCCAATCTGTTTCCCCCCATTTTTTAAAGTTTTTGCAAGGCAATGGGTTAAGTGGTTTGCCCAAGGCCACACAGCTAGGTAATTATTAAGTGTCTGAGGCCATATTTGAACTCAGGTACTCCTGACTCCAGGGCAGGTGCTCTATCCACTGTGCCACCTAGCTGCCCCTCCCCCCTTTTGATGGAAACCAGAATTGTAGCTATAAATGGTTTTTGTGTATATAGAGCCTGTTTTATCATTAGTGACTTCCTTAGGTTATATATCTAGAAGTGAGATTTCTGGGTCAAATGTGGTCATTTTAGCCATATTATTTGCAAAATTTCAAATGTTTTCCAAAATGGTTAGATAATATATTCTGAAAACAGAGTCAAAGTAATACTATCTTAAACCTAAATGATATTTATAACAATTTCACTTTGTAAAATACCAAATCATCATTCCTTCTACTTTAAAGAAATTTTTGTATAAATTGTTGGATTAAAATGACTTGATCCTATGAGTAATTCACCATTCTCTCATGAGATTTGTATAGACAAAGCAATGAGAGTTATTTTTCATATATTTGCTGTCACTGTACAATTTATATAACAGTATAAAATGCAAGTTCCTTGAGAGAGAATATCTTATTTTTCATGGTGTTCCAGTTTTTGAAAAATAGTAGGTGCACTTGCTGAAGGCAAATGCAAATTGACCCCCCTCCACCCCAAAAGATGGCCTAGAATAGAACTATAGATGCTCTCAAATTCTGTGGCCTAACATTTCTCCCTTCTGTTACTCTTGCATTTTTCTGAAAATAGATTTATACTATTTTCTTATCCTTGTGCACTATTATAGTGGATTATGAACTCCTAAAGCTTTGTGCTCTTTATCATTGCCACATTTTTTTCTTATATCTTCTATTTAGGTTCTATTTTTCTACATCATTATATATAATCAATGTTAAATAATAATTATTCCTTACTTCTCCTTAGTCTTTATTTCTTATCACTAACAAAGAGAATTTTTCTTTAAATCATGCTTTATTGAATTGTTAACAATAAATCACAGTTTGTTTTGCTTAACTATTAACATTTGTTACAAAAATGAGTTTTTTTTGACAAAAGGTAGGGGATAGAAGGTGGTGACAGTGATATAAAAGACAAGAAGCTGTAAATCATAGCATGCATTCATTCTAGTAAAATAGTATAAATATAGTATAAATTAGTATAAATAAGAAATTTTAAATTACAAAGAGATTCTGAATTCAAAGTTTTTCTGATTTCTTGACCATCAAATAGCAAATGTAATTTGTTATTTTATTTACAAGATAGAATGATAATATTTCCTTTTGGATTTTAAATATTATCTAAAGGACTCATGGTTATATCTATAGCAGGGGGGAATATTGGAAGAAATTAAAAGCATAGAGTATTTTACACAAGTAAGAAGTTTCTTTTAGGGGAGTAGATATACAAATACTGAAGCAAAAGATCATGCTTTTGTTATATATAGGGAAGAAGGAAAATGACATATATGATATAACCCACAGGATCAAACTGTACAATTAAAAACCAATTTTTCAACAATAATATTTGGTATTTATGTGATATTTTAGGATTTACAAGGACTTTATATAAATTATGTTATTCTCACAACAAACCTATGAGATGGGTAATACAATTAACATCATTTTACACATGGGGAAACAAAGGAACAGAGACTAAGTAATTTGTCTATGTCACACAGCAAAATATTTTCAGAAGCAGAATTTGAACTCATCATGCATTTTAATGAATTATACTGCTTCTAAAGAGACATGTACATATAAAAGCAATTAAAAAAAACTGGAAAAATAAATATGAAATGTAGCCATAAGGATAGCTATAGTCTAAGAGAAATATCATGAAAAATTTTGAGAGTTTAAGAATTATTTTTGTTATTTTTAGAGCAGTCTCTTAATTTCTCAAAAGCTTGGGTGTAAGGAAACAGATCAAGATCAGGATGGAAAACAGGGAAGCATAAGAATAGGAATTAGTCCTTATATCTTTAAGTAATTAATTTTTCTCCCACAAACCTAGAATGAAATTTTATCAATATATAGTATTTATACAGAGATAAAAAATAGTTTTAGCTGGTGAAATAAAAGAGAGATTGGAAAGATAATATCTAGAAATAAGAGCTTAGGCCACAAAGGCCATAAAGGCCACAAAGACCTTGCTGGAGGTGTTTCCAGTATAGTCAATGTCTTCTAGAATTGAACAAAGCCAAACTTGATTATATACAGTAAAGTGAACTATATTTTCCTCAGGATTAGAAACAAAGTGAGTTTCCTACAAAAGGCACCAGAAAAGGTGACACCACTTTCCCTATAATTTCCTTAGATCTTTTTTTAGATATCATAGCATTTCTTAGTTCATATTTTAGGGACATGTTTGACAGTATCTCTAATACTGGTCTTGTGGAAATGGTAAAAGTAGGTCAGATGAAATTCTCCAGAGATATACCCTTATCCCTGTGTTATTTAATCGGTAACTATATATAGGCACTGAAGTAATGCTTATTAAATTTGTAAATGGCACAAAGCTGAGAAGGAAAGCTAACATATTAGATGACAGAGCCAAGGATCGAAAAACAATCCTGAGAAGTTACAATATTGGGCTTAACTTAAAGAGATGAAATCTGTCATGAGTTAAGGTTCAGAAATCTACTTCATATGAAAAAGAGATAGTAAATGTAAGATAGATCATAGGCAGCAGTTTTTCTGAAAGAAGTTGATGAGTTTGGGGTATACCATCAGCTCAATAATATGGTAACAACATTATATGGCAAAATATGACAAAAATGATAGTATGATTCTAGATTACATTGAGAGACCAAGATCAAGAGCAAATGATTCTGCTGTACTTGACTTTGGTCAAAACACATCTGGAATATTTTACTCAGTTCTGGGCATCACATTTTAGGAAGGACAATAATAATCTGGAAAGTATATAGAATGATGAAGGATCACAGATTTAAAGCTAGAAAGGATAAAACAGGTCATCTAATCTAATTGCCTCATTTCTTTTAATGATTGGTCATGAAGATGTGGCTAACAAATCTGGCACCTAAATCCACTTACTCTAAATTAACTGAGGCAGCCTGATGCAGTAGACAGAGCACTGGACTCAGAGTCCAGTTTGGGTTTGAATATTAGAGCACAACATTTAATTTCTCTTAGTTTTTAGCTTTCTAATTTTTAAAACTGTGAGGATGAGATGAGATAATGTGTATCACAGTATCACCTGAAGGAAATGAAAGTACTAGCTTGCTGAAGGAAAGACTTGTGGGAGGAGGGGATGAGAAACATAATGGGAATCTTGAAGACCCTATCCACCTAGAAGAGAGATTCAGACCCTGCTTGGCCACAGTGGGTAGAAGTGGTAAAAGTTGCAATGATGTAATTGGAAATGGTATAAGAAAAACAAAACTCCCTAATTGTGAGAGCTATACAAAAAAGCAACTGGACAATATGGAGGATGGTAGGCTCTTCCTTACTGAAGGTTTTCAAACTTAAAGACTGGATGAACACTTGTTAAGCATACTACAGGGGATTCTTTTTCAGATACCAGTTGGCCTAGATAACTTATGAGGCTCCATCTAATTCTGAGATTGTTTGCTGCTTTCTTAACCCCAAGTTAAATCTATTAATTAATTCCTTTTTTTCAGTCAATACTTTTCAATTCCAAAAGGTTTAACCATTATTTCTTATTAATATTATTAGCCAAAGATCAAGAGGTGGTGACAAAACAAGGTAAATGAAGACAGAAAATAGTTACAAATTGAATATTTGTGAAAAATCACTTACCTAGATACAACAATACCATTCACTTGGAGGAATTTAAATAGCTCCTGGGCTTTCTCTCTGTCCCTGAACTTCTCCTTGGCTGTCAAGGTGTCATAAGGCACTAAGAGTGGGTGACTGCCTCCACCTATGATTAATTAAGAGAACTATAATGCACTATGTACCTTCCATTTCATTTACAGGAAGTCAAACACCTGATATCCAGTGTCATTTCCTCTGTGTACTCTGTAAACTAGCCTTACCTTTGTTTTCCAGTTCCATCTTTTTCTTTTTGGCCCAGATATTGTGGTAGTTCTCAGCCACAACCTCCACCATACCCTGCCAAGAGAAAGTCATTAAGAATGTGAATAGGTTGGTGGCAGAAAGAAAAATGAGCTCATCAGTGACAGGCTATTTTTGGATGACTTGGGAAAGGAATATTACTAAAAGATTTTGGCTCATTGCAGAGTGTTTCCTATCATTACTTGGTCTATGCTTATGTACCTCATTAGTTATATAGCATCAAAAAATCTAATTCTGTTTTTCTGTTTTTCCAACTTATTAGTCTCTTAGTGAGATACATGAAAAATAAATATTTTAACTTGAAGCTGCAGATCAGCAGTATGTCATTTTATAATAGATTTCAGAATCTGAGAGCTAGGAAAATCCTTGAAAAGATTAACATGTCTATTCTTATTCATATGGTAATCATACTGGGAATCAGGAATTCAGGCACTTGTATTTTTTGGTTTTGTTGCTTTTTTAGGTCATGAGGGTAGGAGGAACATGAATTTACATTGGTGCATAGGTTAGGAAAACATGCTCTAGTAATCTAGCTCTCTAGTCATCAAGGTAAGGAAACTAATGATATATTGGTGAGAGATTGGCATAAATAAAAATTTACAAAAAATTCATTCACATAATTCTCATATCATTATAAAGGGAAAGTGGATGCTGAATCACTTAAATAAATCTAATCTAAAAAACAAATGAATGAATTGAAATGGAATATCATTGAACTTGCTGTCACAGCCTTCAAATGTCAACTGAATGAAAGGCAGAGGTTGAAACAGACATGGGGTGGAGAAATAGAAGTTAGCAGAGATATTTCAAAAAGGCAGGCTATTTCATTCTCTCCCATTGCATCTTACATTCTGTGGCCTCTATGCTAGTTTAAAACAGCATAGGTATTTATAAGGTGCCAGGGTGAAGGCCCAATCGATATACACTGAGTTTTACAAAACTGTCACTATGGTTTTTTGTTTCTATGGGATGATGGGGTTAAGTCACACAGCTACGAAGTATCAAGTATCTGAGGTCAGTTTTGAGCTCAGGTCCTCCTGATTCCAGGGGCTCCACCTAGCTGCTCAGGTTTTGCAAAACTGAAGGAAGGCTGATAAAGGGGAAAGTATGTTTCATTTGTACCCAGAGGACATAGTATTCCTAAATATCTTAGGCCTTGGGTGAATCATTGTTTGCCCCAGTTTCCTCATCTGGGAAATGAGGGGGTTGGATCAGATCTACTCTGAGATCTCTTTCAGTGCTAGAACAGTTACATGATTAGTCTAAGAGGTGGACTTTGGTACACTAGTTTTTGAAGTAATGGCATGAATGAAATTTACATAGAAGACTGAGTAGATAATAGCTAAATAGTAGAGCTTCTTGAATAAATCACTACTTATTTTTGTTTTTCACTTTTGTACTGTACTTTTCTGCTCATTACCTGTCTTTACCATGTTGCATCAGGCTGACCTGGGGACCCATAGTCCTGGCTGTACTGAATTGTCACACAGTATTAAAATTTCATGGGAAATTTTAAGCCTTCAACTATATGAAAACACTTTTCCCATGTCTCTACTTAATGTGATACATCCCTAATACTCCAGTTTTGACAATTTAGGTTACCAGTTCTCAAAGTATAGCCTGTGGATCCCTGAGGTGCCTGAGATCCTTTCAGGTGTGAGATCAAAACTCTCTTCATAATAATGTTAAGACATTATTTGCCTATTAAAGAAGTACTCCTTTTTGAACTACATATCTGTATGAGCATAGGCTTTCTTCATATACCTCAGTCAAAATGGCATATCACAGCAGATTGAATCCAGAAACACAACAGATTACAGCTGTTTTCTATTAAATTAGATACTGGAGAGATTTGCAAAAATATGTAAAACAATACCACTTTTCTCACTAATTTTTGATTTGGAAAATATAATTTTCCACTAATGATGCTATTATATAAAAATAAATGGGTTTATTATTTTAAAATGAATATTCTTAAAATTTATTGGTTTTAATTTCTTTAAAAAAGCAAAAAGCAATAAAATCCAAACACTGTCAAACCTTTTCATTTGTGGCAACAACTTTTTTTCCAACCCTCAGGGGCAGAAAATCTTGATAATATATCTTGCAATGTGTAAAACAGAAACAGAAACAGAATGAAATCATGAAGTCTTGAGTTCTAGTCCTGTTTTTACTACTAACCATCTCTATAATATTGAATAAATCATATCTCTAGACTTCAGGTTTATTCTTTGTAAAATTAGAAACCTGGACTGGATGATCTTAAAGGTCCTTTCTAGTGTTAATATTTATGATGTACTCTTAATTTTAAAGGTAAATCATATTGTTGCGAAGAATATGCACAGTGAAAACATTAGCACTGACCTGGACTTCCCTAGAAAGTACAACATTTGAGAGATCAAGTGGAGCAGGATTATAGCTGTTACCCTAGAAAAAGCAAAGTAAAATTATTTGATTTGACATATCTCTGTCATTTTTATTAGTATTTCTTGCTTCTGCTAGTTTTAGCTAGCACAGCAGCAAATCCCTTTCTTTCCTATTTTGAGTAACTGGAGAAAATGAAAAGTGTCTGGCCCAAGGAAATTACAAAAACTAAGCAGAGTTGATAATAAGGAGACCAAATGAAGGAGAAGAAGCTGGTAAGAATAACCAAGGAGTATTTGATTTCATCCTAAATCAGACTTGAGGACTTTACAGGGAATTGTCCTGCATGTCCTAAGAAATTGGGAAATCCTGTGGTTGGGATATAAAAATCATGAAAGTTGTAGAAAGGGAAGAAGAAGGAAGCAAAAGAGAGAGAGGAAAAAATAAAGGAGAGGGAAGAGAACAGTAGAGCAGAGGAGTGAGGTCAACTATGCTGCTTCCATAATGGGGAGGGAAGGTACTTGTGCAGCAAAGGGAGGCTATACTTTATCACAAGAGTCCTCCAAACTACAAGTTGACTCTAGGTATTTACATTCACTTTAAGATTAATAGTAGTCAATTTTCTTACTTTTAAATATGTTTACCCTTTGAAATACAAAACTCCATTTTATAATATTATGAACTAAAATTATGAAAATTGCCTATAAGCAAGAAAATTATCTTGCAATACCAAGGATTATGAGGCATGTTGTTTCAGATTTCCTAATGAGTCAAAAGAGTAAGGACATTTCTCAAATTGTACTTGGACATGTGCCGGTGAGATAATTTCTGACATAAAAATTGCATAACAAGGATTTTTATTTACTTGTGTGACAATCAAACTACTCAGTACTACTCCTAAAGAAAATCTCATGCCATCAAACTTCATGAACAGAGTACTTCCCAGAGTACTTCCCCCTGCCCCCCATAGGTTTAAAGATTCTGGCTCTAAGCAATATTCTCTTACTTGGTTGGCTTGGGAAATGTTGCGAAGCTTTTCATTTTCTCTCTGTTGTATAATCACTTCACTTTCTCTGGTTCTCTCTACTGTCCAACCCACAGCTAGCATGGTTTTCAGAGACTCTCTGGCAGGCCAGCGATAAATTTCCTTTTCCTAGAAACAAATTCAAGTCAAATTGACTAGCAAAGTACAAATATTATGATAAACCTCTCTGTCTCAAAGGGATGTAGTTTGGCGTGTATTAATTTAAATTATGGTATGAATTATTAATGAATGAGCTAGTTATTTCAGGGGTTAAAGCAAAGTCACTGGGTTAAAAAATATTCAAAACCCTTGGTCTCTTTGTCTTCAGTTTAAGAGTGTCATGCCATTCAAAAGTATTTGGAGTTTTGTTAGGAAGGAGAAAGGGATGAGCAAGGACAAAGGTAAGAAAACAAGTGGTGTTTTAATTGCAGTAGAAATGGGGATAATATGAAATTGCCTTGGAAAAACAAAGTTCCACTTGAGGAGGTAATCAGATTCTCTTGACCTCAAAATTAGTTCTGGACCTCCATGAGATTTATTTCAAAATTCAAAAATGTACAATATTCTAAGCACGAACGTAGATGATGTATTCTATGAATGGCACAAGAATGCTTATTTAGAAAATAGGGCAAAATCAGAATCAGAAAGGAATTATGTGTAACAAATTAATCCACATAATTCTCTCTCTCTTTTTTTAGGTTTGTGCAAGGCAAATGGGGTTAATGACTTGTCCAAGGTCACACAGCTAGGTAATTATTAAGTGTCTGAGGCTGGATTTGAACTCAGGTACTCCTGACTCCAGGGTCAGTGCTCTATTCACTGTACCACCTAGCCGCCCCAATCCACATAATTCTTATATAAACATACATGAAAATATCATCCTTTTTCATATGGCTTGGAAACTTTCCTTATTTTCCCTCTTCTTATCCTTTGTCTTTTTTCTCAGAAATAATTTGTACTTGAGATGAATTGAGCAGCTTCCTGATTCTTCTCAAGGTTTCCCTTTCCCCTAATTAGAATCATTAATAGAGCATTTGTAAAGTTTTTGCAAAAGAGAATAAAATTTTCTCTGGTCCCTGTATTTTAAATGACACCTCTTTTATAGATTTTAAGGAATCAGAGAATGTAATATGAGTCTGCAGTCTGGGAATTAAATCCCAACTGTGGGGCAGAGGAGAAAGAAGTTCCTCACAGATAGGAAACAAGAATAATTTCTCATCACAAAAAAATCCCTAAGCCCTCCTTCTCTAGAATGGAAAAAAAAAAACCATTGTGTACAGAGTGAGCTATTTTCTACTTACTTCTACTTTTCTTACCTTTTCGGTTAATGTTTTAAAAGGTCTTATTAATGGATGTGTCTTCACATTTTCATCCAGAGAGATGCCATATTTCCATCCATTCTGACTCTGTAAGCAGGAAAGTTTTTTTAGTTCAAATAGCATTTCCTTGGCATTAAGCATCCTTACTCTGTGACCCAAATTGACTGTCTCCTATTTAGCTATACAAATGAATCAATTTCAAAGAAAGGATTATACCAAATGTGCCTGTAAATCCCCTGGAAACTCTCTCTTCAATTCTTAAATCTTTAGACTTCCTTCTAAATTATAAATTTAGAACATACATACATACATACATATACATATATAAAATATATAAGTTATAAATTTTCCTTAATTGCTATTTTATCTGATTGACATATTTGCATTGCAGGTTTATATAAACCAAGAACCAAGAACCTGTGCACGATGCTTCCCAATAGCTTGAAAGATATGCTAAGATCTGAGCAGTTTCTTAAGGGCCACATAACATAATAAACTGGCTACTTCAGCAAAACTGGAGTGATCTGGGTTTAAGATAACTTCAGCCCTTTTACTGACATATATTGCCACATGGCAGGATGTTTAACTCAAATTTTCTATTGATTATTAGCTAATCTCTTGATTTAGGAAATGCTGAGAGTGGACAGGGAACTAATCATTTGCTTCCCACCAACATGTAAGATAATATTCTAAGTTAAAGAACTAGATTTTAAGTCTTTAGAATGCCCCAGTGAACTACACTACCTATTTTCAAAATCTAAACATTTACTAGACAATTTAACTTTGAATTGATTCAATATTCAGGGACAGCTAACTACTAACTAGTGTGAAGATATCTGTATGGTAAATGATAGTTCTAGTGATCAATTAGATAGATAAAAATAATAACAATACAATAACTCCACTAAGGAACAATCCATCATCCATAGTTGGGAGGGGGCAGGGTGAGAATTAAGGGAAAAGTAAGGATGAGGTACAGTAGGGCATGCTTGTGCCCTGAGGTTTTTATGATAGTTTTGAAGGCTTGACAGGAATATTGAAACATTGCTCAACTGGGTTCTATTTGGGTTAGCTGGAAAATATGATGAAATTTCTCCCCTGTTAAAACTAAGAATTAGTTGGAACAGCAGAGCTTATAGGTAGACCTACATTAAAAAATTTTGAACATCTTAACAGTGAAGACACCCGAAAAAGTGGTGCTCCTGTGTATTCTGGTAAAACAAGAAGGTAAGAGCTACCATCAAAACAGACATACCAATATTGTACCTGTGGGAAATGCTTTGGTGAAGATGGTACTAACTACTAAAATAGGCAAATGAATTAACACGAAAAGGACTGGAGACTAGATTATTTTCACTATGTATCACTACTTTATCATGACAAGGAACCGAAGACATTATTTATAAGTAAGCTCTTCATACTATTTTTGTCAATGACACTTAATTTCAAGCTAAACAACTTAATGTTGACTAGCACATGGCAATAGTAAGAATAAAAATCCAACTTTTCATTACTAATCCAAGGATAGACTAAATAAAAGATGAAAATGAGGATGTATTAAAATCTGAAGAGGGCATAATTGAAGACTTTGGAAGTTAAAAACCTTCACAAAACACAAACTCCAGACATTATATCCAATATTGAAATTGATAATAAATAGCATTCATATGGCAAATGATCCTCTCTCTAGCCCAGGCCACAAACCATACACCCATTGTCTTTCTCTTAGGTTTTTCTTCAGTGAAGAATGTAAGAATTTGTTGTCCATTTCCTGTTTCTATAGGGACTCAGAACTATTTTTGGAGTCCCAATTTCTTCTGGGGACAAGATCCTGCCCCTCAGGACTTTCGTCGGGGAGAGCAAGATACTCTCATCTCCTGGATATGCTTCCATTCCACTGATTGCTCCTCCTACGTGATGAAGGCCTGTGTGGCCTCATGGGAAAGTCTCACTATTTGTTACCACATTGTGAACCTCAAAGGAAGATTCACACACTCTAATCTCAAGTCTTCCTCAATGAATTCCTCTCCAACCACATACACTCTTACTGTACTCAGTGCTCAATGGATAGCAAACTTCTATAAACTTACACTTGCTCCTTCTAAAGATTTGAATTTCAGATATTGTACAAACTCTGTTGCCTAATCTCAACTCATTGCTAATCCACTTCCCCACCTCGAACCCCTTTGGAATGTGTTCTTTGGAATGCCTGTTCCATAATACTTCCTTTCATCTTAATCTTTTCCTTTTTCATTCCTTCTATCATCTGCTCACTGAGACCTGGCCCCTTACAACAACACTTTCCTTGTCAGCATTCCATTATTTCTTACTCTTTCTCTCACATTACACAATCTTCCTCTTGCCAGCACCCCACCAAAAGATTACAGTGGGGATAACTGAAATACTCATTGCTCTCCATTGTCATTGTTAGACTCTGTCACCTTCACTAAACAGCCCACTCCTTTGAGGTTTATACTATCTAAATTATCACTCAATCAAAATCTTGGTGGTTTTAATATAGTAACCTTCAGAGCATCCCCCTTCATTCCTGAGAAGTATTTAGTGTTTACCTAACAGTCTTTCTCTCTTTCCCATTTTTCATATTAGAATACTTCAAGATACCTCATATTAGGATACTTCAAGATACATGTTGACACTCCCTAAATACCTTAACTGTGTATCTACTCATTTCTCATGACCTATTTCCCTTCTCTACATTAATAATAATAATAATAATAATAATAAATAATAATGTTTGTTCTTCATTTTTTTTTTAGTTTTTTGCAAGGCAATGGGGTTAAGCGGCTTGCCCAAGGCCACACAGCTAGGTAATTATTATGTGTCTGAGGCTGGATTTGAACTCAGGTACTCCTGACTCCAGGGCCAGTGCTCTATCCACTGCACCACCTAGCTGCCCCTGTTCTCCATTTTCAAAGAAGATCATGACATCTTGCCATGACAAGTACATGAATTGGATTTGAGTGAGAGGGTACTGTGCTAGGTCACCAGCCTCACTTTTTCCTTCAGAGCCATCTGGGTCCAAAGGCCAGATATGAATCAGGATGACAGGAGATGGTTATGGATATGAGGCAATCAGGGTTAAGTGACTTGCCCAAGGTCACACAGCTGATAAGAGTCAAGTATCTGAGGCCAGATTTGAACTCCTGTCTTCTTGACCCCATGGCCTGTGCTCTATCCACTGTGCCACCTTAACTTTGATTTGGTCCTTAAGTTCAAGTATATTCCACTTGCCTATTCACAAACAGGAGCAACTTAGGGGTATACTGGATAGATCACTGAGACGGGGGTCAGGAAGATCTGTGGTCAACTCCAGCCTTAGAAACTTACTAGCTGTATAACTCTGTACAATACTCTATTTGCCTTAGTTAATTAAAGTTAAAATGGGAATAATAATAATAACACATACCTCCCAGGTTACCATAAGTATCAAATGAGATAATAATTTTAAAATGCTTAGCCCAGTGTCTGACAAATAGCAGCTACTGGTGATCATCATCATCATCAATCATCATCATCATCATCATCATCATCATCACTCTAACATTTCCTTATAATCATACTTTTTTATCTTTCCATCTTTCTCCAATATTTTAAGTCTGCTTTGTTTTATGTCCTTAAAATGATCTTCATTATCTACATCCCCCCAGTTCTTTGTGCCAGGCCATCCTTTTCCCATGTCAATCCATCAGTGAGTAATTCAGCACTAAACTTTATTCCCACATCCCTAGTACCCTTGTCCTATAGTTGATGATGCCTTGCAAAGCCCTGACCTTGAATTACTCCCATGATCAACCTCCTTTGAATGTTGCTGAACTGAATTGGAAAAAAAATCATGAAATTGTACTAATTGGGTCATTTTAAATTTATGTTAATTAATCACACCATACCCTTACTGCAGTAAGCAATCTTCCCACTGAATTGATTTACTATACCTTTCCCCATAGTGGCTGTTCCCAACCTAGTCTCTCCACAAGTCTCCTATGGCATAACCTCACTCTATTTTTTTTTTTAGCTGAAGACCTTCCTTCATAAATACTAGAGACTATTTACTAATAATTTAAACTTCTCCCCACCTTCTCATATCAGATCATTCATCAGGCTTACCCTACTATAGGCTTCATTTTAATCTTGTATGAGGTGGCACTTTGCAAATTTCTCTACAAGCATCCCATCCCATTTAGAGTTCTACCATAAAATTGACCCCATTTTTAATTCCTATTTTCATCAGTCTTCTGGCTTTCCCTATCTCCTGTTTCTCTGTTGTCTACAAACACGTCAATGTCTTTGCAATCCTTGAAAAAAAATCAACTCTCATTTGATCCTACCATCCCTGCAAGCTATTATCCTATGTCTTTCCTTCCCCAGTCACTAAACTCCTTGAGAAGGTACCTTCACTTCCCTCCCTCTAATTCTCTTCTAAATCATCTGCAAATCTGCTCTCTATGATTATGAACTAAAATATCCCCCTTTCCAAAGTTACCAGTTATCTCTGAATTGCCCATTTTCTAATGGCCATTTTTGCAATCTTGATGCCTCTTGGGTTTTTTTTTTACAGTGATAACATGGATGACCACTTTTCCATCTAGATAAAATTTTTGTGACACTTTCTTCTGACTATCCTCCTGTCTGACTCCTTTTTCTAAATATACTATTTCTTCATCTGTCATCCCCCTCAACTTGGTATCCTTAAAGATAGTGTTCTAGACCATTGACTCTTCTCTCTCTCTACACTGTTATTTGTGATTGGATCAACACCTATGGATTCATTTACAATCTTTATGTAGAAATACTCAGAAGTATCTCTTTGCTTTTCAATAGCTCAAACTGGGTGTATCATAGACATTTCAAGCTTAACATATATATATATATATATATGTATATACACACACACACACACACACACACACATACATATATATATAATAGGAATTCATTTTCTACCTCAAATCCTTCTTGAAATTCCCTAATATTGTCAAGGACACCACAAGCCTCCAAGGCAGTGAGGCTCACAATCCTAAGGTCTTCCTTTACTCTCTCACTCACTATACAGATTCAATCCTTTATCAAATCTTGTATTTACTTTTACAACATCTCTAGAATATGCCCTATTCTTTCCAGGCACACAAATTAACTCTAGCTCATGCCTTCCTTGTCTCTAACCTAACTGAAATAGCCATCTGGTTGGTCTCCTTGATTTCAGTCTCTCCCTATTCCAATCTACCAAAAATATGATTTTCTTAAAGTATATGACTGATGAATTTATCCCATATTGTCCCATCTTCCCTGAGTTCTAGTAGCTCCCTGTTAATCTCCAGGTTCAAATATAACCCCAATGTTTATCATTTAAAGTTCTATACAACCTGACCCCTTCCTACTTTTTCAGTCTTCTTACATTCTGCTAGTGTCCTTATATTCTATACTCTAGAAGCAGAAGCCATAGCAAATTTTAAAATATCAAATACTGTGTTTCCCATATCCTTTTTCACTGGCTGCTCCCCTTGCTTGGAAATGATCTAATCCCTCAACCTCCTCATTTTAGTTTCCCTGGTGGCCCATTTTTTTTTGAGTTGAAGAAGCACTACAGTGTTTCTTTAATATGCATTTCTTTAATTATTGATGTTTTAGAATATTTTTAATATGACTATTTAACAAAAATATGAATATTTTCCATTGAGAGCTTCATATCCTTTGATGACTCATCAACCAAGAAATAGTTTTTATTCCTCAAAATTTCAATCAATTGTTTATTCATCTTGGAAATTAGATCTTTATCAGAGAAATTTACTGCAAAGATTTTTTTCTTGGTAACTTTCACTTCTAATCTTAGTTGCATAGGCTTTTCTATGAAAACATTTTAATTTCATATATTCAAAACTGTCCATTTCATTCTTCCTATCTTATCTACAAAATCTTCCCCCAATAACAGATCTGGAAGAAAATTTTTTCCATGTTCCTTTAATTTTTTTTTTTTTGGCAAGGCAGTGGGGTTAAGTGATTTGCCCACAGTCACACAGTTGAATTCTGTTTCTGGTACAATATGTAATTCTCTTCCATTTCATGGAAGTGTTTATTCATTCATATTTATATTCCTGACCATTACGTATATATTTTCCTACATTCTTTTCTCTTATACTTTTTTCCTCTCTGCTTTCCTCCTCCCACATTATTAAGTGTCTGAGTCCAGATTTGAAGTCAGGTCCTCCTGACTCCAGAGCCAGTGATCTATCAACTGCACCACCTAGATGCCCCCCTCTAATTTGTGTTTGATATGATGTTTTTTGTTTTTTGTTTTTTGCAAGGCAATGGGGTTAAGTGGCTTGCCCAACGCCACATAGCTAGGTAATTATTAAGTGTCTGAGACTGGATTTGAACTCAGGTATTCCTGACTTCAGGGCTGGTGCTCTATCCACTGCACCACCTAGCTGCCCCTGATGTGATGTTTACATATAAATCATATGACCATTGGGGTGAATGGTATGAGGTATTTGACTAAACCTAACTTCTTCCAAACTGCTTTCTAGTTTAGGTTTTACAAAACAGAATCCTTAGCAGTTATTCTAGTAACTGAGGATTTAGGGATTATACACTGGACTGCCAGGTTTGTTTGCTTCTGGATACTGTCTATCTAATCTGTTCCATCTCTCCATTTTTGACCTCTCTATTTTCCTTTTTTTTCCTTTCTTTTTTTCCCCTCTTTTTCTTTTTTTAGTTTTTGTAAGGCAATGGGGTTAAGTAGCTTGCCTGAGGCCATACAGCTAGGTAATTATTAGGTGTCTGAGGCTGGATTTGAACTTAGGTACTCCTGACTCCAGGGCCAGTGCTCTATCCACTTTGCCACCTGGCCACTCCGACCTCTCTGCTTTTCAACTAATATTTAACAATTTTTGTGATTCCTAACTTTTAGTATAGTTTGATATAAGGTTCTTCTTTACTTCCTACATTTTCATATTTCTCTATCACGTCCTAGGCACTGTGCTAAGCACTTTTACAAATATTATTTAATTTGATCCCCACAACAACCTGTGACCCTTTTATAGATACCTAACTTTGGCAGTCTTCAGCATTAAAATATAGATATCTTTTATTTCTGTTAATCGTGTCATTTTTGTTGTCCTGTCAAATAACTGCTAACTCTTATTTTTTAAAATTAAGTTATGGCATAATAAATTTTACTATAGCCCCCCCTTCTTTAATTTTGTGTGAAGCTTTATCTTTCAATTCTATTTCTTCTGAAACCATATAATATTGAATTCTGTTTCTGGTACAATATGTAATTCTCTTCCATTTCATGGAAGTGTTTATTCATTCATATTTATATTCCTGACCATTACGTGTATATTTTCCTACATTCTTTTCTCTTATACTTTTTTCCTCTCTGCTTTCCTCCTCCCACAATTGTACTAGAACTTAGAGTTTTATTTCACAATTTCTTAAAATATGATATCCAGATTATTATTTTTAAAAAGCATATGGAGGGCGGGGCTAGGTGATGCAGTGGATAGAGCACTGGCCCTGAAGTCAGGAGGACCTGAGTGATATTTGGTCTCAGACAATTACCTAGCTGTGTGGCCTCGGGCAAGCCACTTAACCCCATTTACCTTGCAAAAACTTAAAAAAAAGCATATTGGTTTTAGGTAATCCAGTGATTCCTAATTTATATTTCTTAAACTGTTTTCCAGGAGTATTGTTTTGGAAATTAAATACATTTTTAGTCTTTTAAATCACTTTGAATATTTCTGCTTTTTTTAGAGGTATTAACTTTGCTTAATCTAATTTTCAAGCAATCTGGTACTTAGTTAAAGTTTTGTACTCCATTGTACCTAAGCTTTTCACTTTTCAAATCTTTCCTTCAAAAATATCATTTCTTTTACAATTCATTCAACCAGGGCTCTCTTTTCATTTGTAATATCATTTTAAAATTTTAAAATAATTCCTTGATTTCTTCTATATATTCTAGTTGGCATTATGATCAAATTCTGTTTTTCTTTGAGATTTTCCTTGTAGGTGGTTTGGAGTTATTTTTTTCTTCACAGTTTGCTTCTTGGATATCCCTAGGCATTATATCAATATTCTATGTTAGATTTTTTTCTTTTTTAAAATTTTATTTATTTAAGGCAATGAGGTTAAGTGACTTGCCCATGGATACAGGGCTAGGTTAAGTATCTGAGGTCGAATTTGAACTAAGGTCCTCACTCCATAGCTGATGTTCTATCTACTGCATTACCTTACTGCCCAGATATCTTTTTTCTTTTCTTTTGTTTTGTTTACTCATTCTTTTGTTTTATGAAAATTGACTACTTTTAGGTCTTTGTTAGTCCTGTTTTGTATTCTCTAAAGTCCCACTTCTGTTTTTCCATAGGAAAATGTTCATAATGGATTTTTTCTTTATTTCCAATTGAATGGAATGGGAAGGAAAGGAGGTGGATACTGACTGATTAAAACAAAAAAAAATTAATTCAATTATTCATCCTCACATTCAAAATTCCTTAACTGTCTGAATCTTAGTAAGCAAAACTGCTTTATCATCTATTAAAGTATGTAAATTATACCATAGGAGCTGAGCCAAAGGAATTCAACATTCTAAAGGAACATTCATGTGAGCTACATGACGCAGACCAATTAGTCTATTTTCACATCAAGACAATAGAAAACTAACTGGATACAATTTGCAGCTAAAATCACTTTTAAGTCTTAATTGTTCTAAAGTACTCTCTATTTTGTTCATCCCTTTATGGACATACCCTATCTATTTTCCTATTCAGCAATAAGAAAGATAGAAATGCTAAACTATTCTTTCTAGAACATATTTATTTTCTAAATGCCTTCACATGTGCCCATTTGACAATTTCTTTTGAACTCAAGAGGAATCAAGAAATATTATCTCTACTTTTAAATGGAAGAAATCAGGTCATAAAGAAGTAAAACAAGTCCTGAAAATTTCCACATTATTCAAGGCTCAAAGAGAAGCTAGCCCTGCTCTTTCCCAATGCAACAGCATTCCTTCTAGTTCTTCTAGTTAGCATGACTGAGACACAGTGTGATGTTACAGGTTAAGTGTTGCGCTGTCTCTAAAACGAAGGCTTAGATTGGAATCCCCCCCTCTTATACACTAGATGTGTGAACCTGGGCAAATCTTTCAACCTATTTCCTTATCTATAAAAGGGGGATAATAAGATATATGGTATTTATCTCAGAGGGTGAATGTGATGATCTGATGAAATAATGTCTATAAATAATTTTAAATATATGTACATATGCATACAAAAATATATGTCTATTTTTTTCCCTGAACTGTGATTTCACTGGTGGAGGGAGATCCTGGTGAGGAACTCCCTCTAATAGGGCAGATCATCATATTCTCTATAATTTTTTATACCTTTAGAGCAATTTTTTGGGCACTGAGAAGTGCCTTCTCTAGGCTCACAGAAACAACATATATAGAATATACTGGAACTTAGATCTTTCTGATTCTAAGTCTAGCCTTCTATCAGCTACTCCATGATGAAAGTACTATATAAATGGCATTTGCTATTTTTAAATTATTATCTCAATAATGGAAATTCAGGGAAGCCTGCAGGGATTTGCATGAACTGATGCTGAGTGAGATGAGCAGAACCAGAAAAACACTGTACACCCTAACAGCAACATGGGGGTGACGATCAACCTTGATGGACTTGCTCATTCCATCAGTGCAACAATCAGGAACAATTTGGGGCTGTCTGCAATGGAGAATACCATCTGTATCCAAGAAAGAACCTCGGAGTTTGAACAAAGTCCAAAGACTATTTCCTTTAATTTAGAAAAACAACTGTTATCTTATTGTTTGATTATGTTATCTCTTATACTTTATGTTTCTTCATGAAGGATATTATTTCTCTCTTATCACACTCAATTTGGATCAATGTACAACATGGAAACAATGTAAAGACTGACAAATTGCTTTCTGTGGGGGATGGGGAGGGAAGTAAGATTAAAGGTAAAATTGTAAAACTCAAAATAAAATATTTAATAAAAAATAAATTTATATTGTTAATTCTAACCATTAGGTATTTTGCTTTAGGTTTTTTAAAGGGTGCTGAATTTGCATTTGAGTGATGTATAGTCTTCACCAGTTTCTTGATAAATCTGTATTGATCACTAAATCCAGGCTCCCTAAGAATGACCCTTTTGTGTTTTTGGTGGAACTGATCTGGTCCGGACTTTCCATCATAGCTCCTCTTTCTAGAAACAAAGCAATATGATTCATCAGTTGTCATCCTCTTTGTCACCATCATCTTCTCTTTCTTCTTATCTCTTTCAATCATAAACAATTCTCAGACAAGTTGTTTTCTATTCATTATTCTTTTATATTATTATCCAAAAAGCTGTTTCTCGGATAGATAAAATAATGGTGTTTTTAAAAATCAGATAACAGTATAAGGATGTGGGTTCATCTTCTGTAGGCTTACAACAAGCATCTAAATAACAATTCAGGAACAGACAGAACAACAGAAACATATATCTCATCCTTTTCTGCTATGATTTTTATCTTCTCTGATCTCAATTTTGTAAGTTTTTCCCCCCATATAACTTGGAGAGTCTGAGTATTTGGTATGATGATATCTATTAAAAATGTTGTTCTTAAATTTTTGTGGATCAATGTTACATCTATGGACAAATCAGTCTTTGATAATGGTCCAGTTTCAAAACATCCTTTTAGTTGAATAGTCACCCATCAGATCAGAATCTCTGGCAGGGATGGGGAGGGGGGGAAGAGAAGAAAGTATGTGAATGGCTATAACCTTGGAGTGAGGTTGTAGATTCAACCCCATCTACTTGAGACCTGCAATCAAGCCACCAGGCCATACCATCTGACCTTCAAGGGAAACTGCAGTTCTGTTTCTCTAAACCTGTTGAGTCTTTTAGTTAGTTAACAAGGGCCAGGACTATCAGCAATTTAGTTTTAACCAGGAACAATTTTACAGTTGTGTCAACCCAGACTCCCACCAGTTTTGAGACCTCGCAAAACTCAATTTTGGGAATACAATGATCAGACTGTCCTCCAAGACCAAATGAATTACGGTTCATTGCCCCAAGATGCTCCCTAAGTCCTTGAAGATTACAGCACTCAATAGAGGTACATTGCATATTTCTTAATGAGTCCTTTGGAATGATAAGAATATGCTTCTATGGCATTCAATCACACTGATGTATCATATTTTGTTAATATATCCCCCAATTTATGGGTACCTCCTAAGAATCTCATCTTTTGTTACCTCAAAAAGAGTTATAAATATTTTTGTATATCCCTAGTTCATCTTGCTCAGGACTAATCCTTCTCTTGCATATATTCCTTCTCATTCCCCCTTCCTGCTTCTATGCTTTACCTCCTATTGTCCTGTTGAGTGGAATGAATTTTTGTACTAATTTGCATATGTGTATCCTTCCTTTTGACCAGTTCATATGAGAGTAAGGTTCAAGTTATCAGTTGCCTCAGTCCATTCCCTCGTCTTTGTTTGTACAGATGTCTCCTTGTGTTCACTGAACAAGTGAGACAGTTTTCACTGATCTTCTTTTCCTTCCATTCTTAAGATCAAGACAAAAATCTGAGCTTTTCATTTTGAATTTTCTCCATGAATCCTGATGATATTATAGGATTCAGAGAAGACATAACTATGATCTCCCCATATCTGAAAATAAGCAGTTTATAAGTTGTTCAATCTTATGTCATTGCTCATTCATGTTTGCCTTTTTTAAATGTTTTCTTCACTTCTATTTTTAACTTCAAAGTTTCTCTGTAGTCTAGTCTTTACATCAGGAATACTTAGAAATCTTCTATTTCATTAAAGATTCATTTTTTTTCACCCAACAACACAATATTCAGTTTTGCAGAGTAAGTTATTCTATGTTAGACCATAAAACTTTGCCTTCTGGAATATATTATTCCAAATTTTCTGCTATTTTACATTGGTGGCTACTGAATCATATGTGATTTTAATTGTAAATTCTTCTGGTTACTTTTTGCAGCATTTTTTCATTTTATCTAGAAATTCTGGAATTTGGCCATAAACCCCTTTGGGGTTTTCTTTAGGAAAAGACCAGTGAATTCCTTCTTATTTCTATTTGGCCCACTGGCTCTAAGATTTCTGAGTAGTTTTCTTTGAAGATTTCTAGAAATATGAAGTAGACTCCTTTTTCCCTTGTTCTGTTTTTCAGGTCAATTATTTTTGCTGTGAGATACTTTACACATTCTTCTCTCTTTTTAGGCATTTTGTCTTTGTTTTAATATCTTTGTTGATATTGGCTTCTACTTGGCCCATTTACATTTTCAGGGTATTTGCTGCTAAGGCAAGGTTTAGTATCACTTGTGTCAAAATATTAATTTCCTTTCCAATTCTTTCTTCCAAAGCTCTCATTTCTTTCCCTTAGTTTTTCCTTGAGTATTCTCATTTATGAAAACACTTTATATTGCTTTAAAAACTCTCCATTTATTCCAGGAATTCTAATTGAGTTTGTGCCCAAGCTATGCTCATTTCTGAGGCATTGCTTATGCTTGTTTTGGAATCATTCCCTTCTACATTTGTTCTGAGCATCTCTGCCACCATAATAGTTCATTATGATGGAGATTTTGTTTGTCCGTTTTCCCAGGCTACTTCCTGACTTTGGAATTTATATTACTATTGAATCCTACTGGAGAAGATATGGATAGGTCCTGTTGCTGATTTCTAGGGATACTGAATGTTGTGCTATTCAAGAATTCTTATTAGGAACCTTTAGACTTTGAGCATTCCCAAAGTGCACATTTGGATTACCACACTCTTCTCGAGCTCCATGCTAGTCCAAGCTCCACAAATTCCTGATCTGAGCAAGAGCAGACTGCTATGGACTTGCTCTACCTCATCAACAAATTGGAAAGTTCTCTTGTTCAGATGGCAAAATTGGCTTCCCTTTGGTCTGGGTTTCTGGCCTGGTTTATTCCTTTACCTGATAGGCTAGATGCCAGAATTGGGATTTTGCCTTGACTTGGGGTCCAACCCACACCATTGCTGGTACTAGCTTCTTGACTTCTTCTTTCTCATTACCCTCTCTAGGAATGTCACACTTCATGTGACTAAGACCTGAGTAAGAGCAACAAAACTATCAGTTGGTACATGTTCCCATGACAGGGCCCTGGTAAGGTACCCTAGAGGTACCTTTCAAGAATTAACCCAGATATATTGCAGCCTCCCCTTGGGTCCTGCAGTGAGGCATTCTCTCCCTGTGTTCACAAGTCTCCTTCCATGTCTTTCTTTGTTAAAGCTGAATAAGTAGAAGACTTACTGTGACTTTTCCTGGTCTTCCCCATAAGCATTCAGTTTGATCCATTTTCTAGACATTTGAAGAAGTATGTGGAATGATGCTTACCACAATGCTTCCCACCACTCAGCTATCTTGGCTCCTTTTCAATGACTCAATTTTTTAAAGGAGAGTCTAGGAGTGTTATTAAGGACCATGGTAGGATTAGTATTCTTGCTAAGAATAAAACTTTCTGGATTAAAAACAGTCTTCAATACTGCTTCTTTATTGCAAGTTTCTTCCTTCTGCAAACCATTCGCCATGAAGCTGGCAAAATAATATTCCTAAAAACCAATTTAGGACTGTGCCACTCACCTCATTAATCTCAGATTATCTCTAGCATTAAATATGACCTCCTCTGTTTATATGTAACACATTTTATAACCTGGTTCCAATGTACCTTTCTAGGCTTGTTAAACATTCACTTTTCATTTCAGACAAACTGGCCTTTCTGCTGTGCCTTAAATATGACATTATTTATTTTCTCCCTGTCTTTGCACAGGCCTTCATGCCTATTATAGCTTCTTCCTCTGCCTCTTAGAGTTCTAGCTTCCTTCAAAACTCAGTTCAAAATATGAGACCTTTTCTAATCTACTTGGGCACTAGAGCCTCCTCCTAAAATTACCAAAATTACATTGCACAAATCTTATTTAAATGGAAGAAAATCAAGAGTAAGAGCAAGAGAGCTGTTTCCCCTGTCAGAAGTGCCTTTTGTCCCCTGCCCTCACACCAGAATAATATCTGGCAAAAATTTTGGCAATTAATAAATACTTGCTAAATGAATTTAGGCAATCAATTTTATTTCTACTTCCCTTCCTTCTTAACCCAAAACCATACTCAGCATACTCTCTGATGTAAAGGAAAAAAGTTAACATTTCTAGAATTGAGTATTTTCTTGACTGGTATAAAAAACAGCAGTAGCAGCAGCTGCTGCCGCCTCTTCCATTGACCTCCACAAACCTCAGGAAATTGCTGCTCTCAAATAATGAATGCTCTTGGAATGGTAAGTCTGTCACTTAGATAAATTGGGCAGATTTCCAAGATTCAACCCCTTAATGTTCTTTGGCTCTTCTTTTCCTGACAATTGTTGGTTGGATGATAATCCCTACCTTGTCACAGGCCCATTTGTCATGTGAATGCTCAGCATACTTGGTGACTACATATTCCAGTTTTTCAGGAAGAGAAAAGCTGAGAAAAGAAAAAAAAAGCAACATTTTATCTCCAGGCACAAGTATAGACTTTGGGACAATTCTGAATTGTCAGTGTGTTTCCTTTTTAGAAGGAAACAGGGATTTAGGGTTAGTAATATTGTGACCCTTCATATAATTTAACAGAGTTCTCAAATAGCAGGACAATTAGCAACATTGCCTAGTGCCTTTCCATGTTACAATGTACAGACACAGGACAAAAAAAAAAAGGAATGACAAAGAATTAGATACATATGCATTTTTATTTTTACTGGGCTTGTTAAAAAAAAAAAGCCTGATTTAATAGGAAATGGGATTTTTGATGAAGGTCTGAATGCTGTAGGAATCCTTGACTTTATGGATATGGTTTCCCTCCCGTATCAGCTAGGCACTATGACAATGTTGGGCAAAAGGGCCAGTATGTGATTTTCGGCAACAAACTTCTGACAATACAAAACTTCCAAACCAGTCTCTCAGTAGTCTAATCCTCAATTCAATTTTTTCCCTCTTGGACTTGCAACCATAACGTTCCCCCTTCCCCAAAACCCAAAGACTTTGCCCAGTCGTGAGATCATTAGTCAGCATTGTTCATGGTCGGAATTATGACAGTATCTGATCCTCTGAACCTCTAAGTACTTTGAGAATAGGATCACATATGTCTTTATATTCCTTTGCAATCACTCCTCAGAGTCCCCTTGTACTTTACTAATTAGCATAAAAGAATCACTAAAATAAGTAATGTAAAACACATATCAGTACAGGTCAAACCAAGAAAAAAAGACTTTAAGGCACCTCTAGATATGGGTTATGAGAAGACTTTTCACCCAAAGCATCTCATTGATTCCAGTCTGGAACTATCATAAATTTCAACACAATACAAAAAAGCCCATTCCAAAGGTGTAGGATTAGAGGTTTAACAGACTTCTTGAAGTGAATTCTTTTTTTTGTTTTTTTAGGTTTTTGCAAGGCAAATGGGATTAAGTGGCTTGCCCAAGGCCACACAGCTAGGTAATTATTAAGTGTCTGAGACAGGATTTGAACCCAGGTACTCCTGACTCCAAGGTTGGTGCTTTATCCACTAAGCCACCTAGCCACCCCAAAGTGAATTCTTTACAAATACTCTATTCCATTGAAATTGGTCTGCTAGCTTTTTTTCTGTAAACTTTATTCCATTTCCTACCTTTATATAAGTATACTGCCATGTCTTAAATGAACCCCCTCCTAACTTCTTTCAAAGCATAAGTTAGATACCACACCCTATCCAAGGCTTCTTCTGATGACATTCCTACATCTCAACAAATTGCCAATTGCCTTGAAATTATTGTGCATTATTTTAACCATTTAAAATTTACTTATCTGTCTAAATGTCATTGCCTATTTGACCTTTCCTTCCTCCCTTCCCCAAGTAGAATGCAAGTTCCTCAAGTGTAGAGACCATTCCATTTTTGCTTTTGTTATTCCTAATGTCCAGCACAGATCCTTGAACATTGATTATTATGTATTACTATATTATTGTTGTTATTATTATTATTTTGGCACTATGATTTCATCAATATAGGAAACAAACTTCTATATCAATGCCAATAAGCAACTTATAGTTCTATAAAATTATATCCTTACTAAATGTTTATCTATTTGAATTAAATTAGATGGACTTTCTGAACAGGCTTCAAACCATTAGGAGGTTTAGAGGTCTTCATTCTAAAATATATTTGGGAACAAAAAGTGAGTAGTACAGACTGTGTAAGACACACTATTAAGTAGAAATATTTTGTTATCTGCAGCTGATTGGAGGAAGGAGGAATTTTATAGGGCATTGATCAAATTATTCAGATAGTACAAAAGCCTGAATGGTAAAATCAGCACTAATAAGGAATCCTGAGATGCTGGGAACAGAAAATGCACTTCAGATTCAAAGGACATGATATTTTCACCTGAAAGGTGTTTAATATAATATTCAAAGGCAAATGGTTTCTCAAAGAGGAAGGCTAAACTGTCCTTGCTCCATTTTACAGAAGTCTTGCTGAGATCTATTTACAGATCCAGACAAGGTGCTTCATACAACAAATGTTTGCTATGTGATTGTTGAATGGAAATTGAATGGAATGTTAATGGATTGATTTTAATTTATTATACCATTGAAAGTTACAATGCTAATTTACAAACTACATGAAGGTTTTGTCAAAAACTATTAATAAACTAATCCCATCATTTATCAGGGAAATTGAATTAAGCTTTAAGCTATATTTACTCATGGAAAGGATTCATCTCTTTTATTTTATTATAAAAAACCCAAATAGTAATAATGCAATACATGATCAGATAAAATTAATCATAATTTAAAACAACATAAAAATATGGTGCCCTGGAAAAATGACTTAGACTATTCAGGGTTGCAAGGAGAGGTACTAGTAAGAGAGATAAAGTCAAATTTTGACAAGCTAATGTCTTTGGAAACAAAGAATAGCTATGTGACAAAACCATTAATTTACCAAGTATTTTGGACTCACTTGATGGTATTAATAGGTTTGGGGTCAAAGTTTCCTTCTGCATCCACTGATGTATGCTTTTCCAATATGGCTGTGATTCTGGTGTCTAAATAATCAGGTGGCAAGGCCCCAGCTATCGCACTGAGACAAGGTAAGGCCATTCGGAAAAGATCTGTGTCATATTTCTGTAGAAAAGATAGAGACTAGTTAGAAAATCTAATTTAAAAAAATACATTTGGGGGGAAGCTAGGTGAAGTAGTGGATAGAGTACCAGCCCTGGAGTCAGGAGGACTTGAGTTCAAATGTGACCTCAGATACTTAATAATTCCCTAGCTGTGTGACCTTGGGCAAGTCGCTTAACACCATTGTCTTAAATAAAATTTAAAAAATACACTTAACATCTTAGTAAGGGAATTACAATTGTAATGCTGATGCATCAGAAGAAATAAGAACCAAATTCACTTATTTTCCAGGAAAAGATATTATTGGAAATTGAAGTGACTTAAGAAGAAAAATCATCATGTCCTTTCCATATGGATACAACAAAATGAACTGACAGTCACAATTTTGTAATGGTTAAGTTTCAAGCAGTGATGGAATGTAACAGTTATTTCTTTTCCCTTGTGCCTGCCATCTCATCCAAGTTATGAATGCTTCTATTTATGTATTTTGGTACTTTTAAAACTGTTGCAACAACACAAATTATGGTCTTTTTAAAAAAATTTGTGAGAAATCTACCTTGAAAATTTTAAAGTGCTATATAAATGTTAATTATTGTGATAATTGTGAATTATCTCATTAGGAACAGGAGTAGGAATAATAATATAGGTCTTATAGTTGAATTACTAGCATGATGTCCAGTTGGACAATTGAGTTCCATTGGTTATATCTGAGAGTAATAAATGGTAAGTTAATATGGGTAGGGAACTGCTTACAATGAAGACATGAAACTCAGATGGTCAAAAAATGCTACAGAGAGAGGAGACAATAGACAAACTATAATCAATTTTCAGATTTTAATCAAGAAAAACAAGGAATATCCAGTTTTATTCTCTTGAGGATAATGATATCAAGTCCTCAAAGAAAGGGAAGAGGGAGACAGAGCAAAGTTTGTAAACTAGAGGTCTGTCTCAATTAGCCTAATTCCCTAAGACTGAGGAGTTAGATAAATTTTTGGTAATACCTAAAACCCTTTCAAATGTTACCTCAGACACTTACTAGTTGTGTGACTGCAGGAAAATAACTAAACTACTCAGTGAAATAGTTTCTTCATTTGTAAAATTGGAATGATAACAAAATGATGCTTATCTCACAAAGTTTGTTGTGAGCAAGTTTACTGTGTTGCAAACATTAAAATACCATAAAAATGCAAGTTGTTATTGTGAAATGGCTGAGCTGGGGGCATCCATAGTCCAACAAAATAAAGCTAAGGGGCACAGAAACAATAGTAACCATCTGGGTTAACCTACGACTCTGATAACTTCCATTATGTATGTAAGGGGAAAAGAATGAATTTGTTTTTGATCAAACCAATGAAAACAAAGAAAAAGTTTAAGAAATCTGGTCTGTCCTCTTCCACTAATTCCTTGGGTCACTGTGTCTCTCACTACCTTTAATGACATAGTCATTACCTTATGAGAAAGAGAGTCGAAAATCCCCCAGAAGAGCTTCTCTGTCAAATGCAACTCTTCTTCTACTGCCAAGCCATAGCTCCCCCATCCTGAAGGTAGGCAGTAATACTTCCAGCACTGTTCATAATGATTTGTCAAAAGCTAGGAAATTGTAACAAAAGTGTACTGTCAGGGTGAAGGAGAGAAAATCCACCAGTGCTCTGTAGTGAACACAAAATTATTGTGCGAAAATAGCAAATCAGGATGATAAGAACAGTACTAAAGATATATGTAAAAGGAACAGCAAAAAGACTTTCAAACAGTGTAAGAAAAATATATGTTTAATATTTTAACCAGCTAGGAACTTGGATGAATTTGCTTAACTTAAAATCCTCCTACATACATGTCTAAGTTATAAAAAAGAAAAGAGTGGGGTGAATTTCTTTGTTTTTCTCTACTGTTTGAAACTACTGACCCATCAGGGGTGGGAGTGATGTAGTCTGAAAGCTTTGACTCTAAATGACTGCTGTCCAGTCATTTCAGACCTATTTATTACCTCTTTATAACTTTATAACTCTTTATGACCTCAAGGTTACAAATTGTGGTGCTTCCTATGTAATTATCACAATGGAGAATTGGAAGAATCTAAGTCTTCCTCAAGACCTGCTAGAACTAAAAGATCCAGGGCTGAGTGGTCCTGACATTTCCTGCCCAGAAGAGGGCAGTAATGTTTTATAAATGTCTTAGGAAAGCAAGGTAAAAGAAAATTGACCAACATGGGCTCTTGTGTTAGAAAGCAAGGGGAGGTTTGTAGTACTGAAAACTCTTAAAATACTGCCTTCAGTTTGTCTTTCTACATGCATAATAAACCCACCATTTCATGTTGCAGCAGAAAACATGTTAGGCTTAGCATCAGAGGACTGAGGCTTAAATCTTGCCTCTACCACTTCCTATACCATGCTCTGGAAAAAGAGAGAGACTAGTGGATGATTTGAAGAAACAGGGAATCCAGGGGCTATGACAGCTATCTCTTTTTTGTTGTTGTTTGCAAGGCAATGGGGTTAAGTGATATGCCCAAGGTCACACAGTTAGGCAATTATTATTAAGTATCTGAGGCTGCATTTGAACTCAGGTCCTCCTGACTCCAGGGCTGATACTCTATCCATTGTACCCCATGACTGCTATCTCTTTTGCTAAAAACTTGCTGCATGATAGAAAGTTAACAAATGTCTTGATCAAGTATATTAACACTGTGATAAAAATGATTTTTTTTTATCAGTTCACTTTTAACAATGATTTGAGAGACAAGTTAACTCAAGACAATAAAATGCAAGAAGTGAGTTCACATAAGGGCACTAAACTGTATGACCATGGGCAAGTCACTCTACACCTCTGAGACTAATCATCTGTAAGGACCAAATAAAATAATGCAAACAGGATACTTTGCAAATATTAAAAAGCTATAGGGGCAGCTAGGTGGTGCAGTGGATAGAGCACTGGCCCTGGAGTCAAGAGTACCTGAGTTCAAATCTGGCCTCAGACACT
The DNA here is from genome assembly GCF_037893015.1 of Macrotis lagotis. Classification (NCBI taxonomy): domain Eukaryota; kingdom Metazoa; phylum Chordata; class Mammalia; order Peramelemorphia; family Peramelidae; genus Macrotis; species Macrotis lagotis. The sequence continues at coordinate 191,289,078 of NC_133661.1, forward strand.
TAATAATTAACTAGCTGTGTGGCCTTGGGCAAGCCACTTAACTCTATTGCCTAAAAAACCTAAAAAAAAAGTTATATAAATATAAGTTATCAGAGGAAAATCTGAGGGATATTAAGAGTTAGACTGTAGGGATCTTAGATTCTTAGATTTAGTTATTTACTCCAGCACCTCCATTTTACAGATGAGATAACTGAGACTCAGGTTTAGTGACTTGTCTAAGTAGGAAAAAAAAGCTTTTAAAGTGAAAGATTTGATTTTCCTGCCCTCAATACTTATTAAAGAAAGAGAACAAACGTGACTTTGAAATTGGCATTGTTGCTCTTCTCCTAAAGATCTGGAAATAAAGTATAGGAACACAAAACCTAGCGTCCAGTAATGAGGAAGAGAATATATAAAATACAAAAGAATCAATGTACTATAGTTTAAGTGTTAATTGTACTTTAAGTATTAAAAATGAGATATGAAGACAGTCAGAAGGACCTTTTCTATCTTGCATATAGGAAATTATATTAAATTATCTTGTATATAGGAAAAATGTCCTCCTGACTCCAGGGCCGGTGCTCTATCTACTGCACCCACCTAGCTGAACCTTGCTCATGATTTCTTATAGAACAATGATATTCTGTAACATTCATATACCACAATTTATTTTTAGCCATTCCCCAGCTAATGAGCATCCCCTCAATTTCTGACTCCTTGCTGCTAACAAAAAGATTTACTTATATGGGAAATTATGATTGGACTCGGAATCAGCAACTAATAAAAATATGTAAAGAAAATCAAACAGGTGAATTGAAACTAGAATATTTATCATCCTCACTCTTAAGAATGGGGTTCATTTTGCTAGCAATATTCTGACCGCTAACTAGCAACTTAAAGGAAAGAAATCAATTTCACAGATGCTTGCCTATTTCTAAAATAGGTGAAAATAACTTCTTTTGCTGTATATTTTCTGTGGTACAACCAGGAATGTAATTGTTAGAAAGGCTATTTACCTTAAGTGGCATTTTACAGTATTCATTGAGGAGTGGTACATCAAAAACAAGACGACGTAGGAGTTGTTGTAACATGGAAGGTCGTAAGTGACTGCAATGTGAAAAAAGGGAAAAAAATACATTATCAGTACATAATGAGAAGTCTCAAAGCAATTAGATACAAAAATAAAAGTTATTCGATGTCTTTGAGTTCATAAGGAAATATTAAATGACCTTTAAAAAGCAAAGGCTTTTAAGAAAGTGAAGGGAATCTGTTTTTTTTGTTGTTGTTGTTGATATTGTGTTTGCTTATTTTTGGGGGGTGCTAAACTTTTAGTGAAGAGTGGTATTTACTTTTTGCCTCTATCTGCTCCCCATCCATTGATTATTTAATTGCCTGACTTTCTAACCTGACACCACACTGAAACCATTCTTTTAAAGACTACTAATTGTCAAATCCAACAACCTTTTCTCAATTTTCCATCTCCTTGAATTTGATGCTGATGATCACCTTGTCTTTTTCTGTAGTTCTCTTGGATTCAATGATATTGTTCTCCCAGGTTTTCTCTTTGACTGGTTCTTCATTTCCTTCACTAGTTAATTGTCCCCCCACCTTCTAAATGTTAGTGTCATTGAAGACTTCATTTATTATCCTTTTCTTTATCAATATTTTTCTTAAATTAATCTACCACTTTCCATGACTTCAATAGTATTAGGTGGATGACTTCAAAACCCATAATGAGGGGATAAAACCAAGATGGTGGAGTAAAGATAGGGATTTTACCAGAGCTTTGCCCCAAACCAATCCAAATATCTTTAAATATGATGCTAATCAAATTCTAGAGGCAGAACCCACAAAAAAAACAGAATGAAATAATTTTCCAGCTCAAGACAATTAGGAAGATCAGGGGAAGGGTCCGCTGCACTAGGGGTGAAAGAGGAGTACAGAGCAGTGGAGCTGCATTGGAGAGAATTGGCCTTAGTCATTCAGAAAGAGGAAGCCAGGCTACTGGGGCCCTAGCAGCGCCAGACCTTTCAGCTCAGGGATTACCAAGGAAAACTTGGAAGATTATCAAGAACAAATCCATTATATTGGGAAAAGATTGGAGCACAGTCTATTGTAGATCTGACCACAGCAGCTAGGAGCAGGCCTTGGGAACCACTGAAACAGCAGCAGCAGCTGCTTCAGAAACTCTTTGTCCAGGGATAGGAAGGAAGTCAAGAGATGATCACAGGAGTCTCTTTGCTATCACTGAGGCAGGACCCTGTGTTTTTGTCCATACTCAGATATGGATCACAAAGTGGGCCCCAATCCCAGGAAGTGGTGAGGAAGCACAACAAGGCTGACTGTCTGAGCAGAACTGGGACTCTCTTCATAGCTCCAGGGCAGAAAGGAGTGCCTGGGGTCACCTACAGACCAGAACAGGGCAAGGAGATAAGTTCTCATAAGACTTTGGAAGAACTTGTAGGTCTTTAGAAGTACCTTTGAAAACAGCTGCAAAATGGGGCTTCTAGGTGGCATAGTGGATAAAGCACCGGCCTTGGAGTCAGGAGTACCTGGGTTCAAATCCGGTCTCAGACACTTAATAATTACCTAGCTGTGTGGCCTTGGGCAAGCCACTTAACCCTATTTGTCTTGCAAAAACCTAAAAAAAAAAGAAAACAGCTGCAAAAACCCTTAAAAGCATAGTACAGTGCACCCTGGAAGCAAAGTATTAGCCCTAACAAAGCATTAAAATGAAGTCATAGGCTGGGGAAATGAGCAAGCAACAGAAGGAAAAATAATTTGACTACAGACAGTTACTATAATCATATGGAATATCAAAATACACATTCAGAAGATGATAAAATTGAAGTTTCTAAATCCAAAGCCTCCAAAAATATGAATTAGATTCAGTAAGAATCTAAAAGGAACTTTGAATATCAAGTACTGGAGGTAGAGGAAAATTTGGAAGAGAAATGAGAGTGATGCAGGAGAATCATGAAAACTGAATCAGCAACTTGGTGAAGGAGTTAACAAAAATACTGTAGAAAATAATATCTTAGAAACCTGACTGGGACAAATGGAAAAAGAGGTACACAAAGCTAATGAGGAGAAAATTGCCTTAAAAAACAGAACTGACCAAATGGAAAAGGAGATACAAAAGCTCTCTGAAGATAATAATTCCTTTAAATAGAGAATGGAACAAAGGGAAACTGATGATGTGAGAAATCAAGATACAGTAAAACAAAAGCAAAAGAAGGAAAACTACTCTGATATTTTAGAAATGGAGTAAAATAGAAATTGAAAGAATCTACCAATTACATCCTGAAAGATATTCCAAAATGTAAATGCCATTTTGGAATATTATAGCCAAATTTCAAAGCTCTCAAGTCAAGAAGAAAATACTGAAAATAGCCAGAAATAAACAATTCAAATATCATGGAACCACAGTCATAATATCACAAGATTTAGCAGCTTCTACATTAAGGGTTCTTAGGACTTGGAATATGATATTCCAGAAGACAGAAGAGTTTGGATTATAACCAAGAATCAGCTACCCAGCAAAATATATTCTTTTAGTGAAAAAGACAGACATTCAATGAAATAGGAGACTTTCAAACTTTCCTGATGAAATATCCAGAATTCAATAGGAAATGTGATCTTCAAATAAAAGACTCGAGTGAAACAGAAAACAGAAAACAGAAAAAACAAATCATGAGGAACTTAATGATGTTGAACTCTTATTTTCCTACAAAGAAAGATGATACTGTCAACTCATATGAACTTCCTCATTTATTAGGGCAATAAGGAGTATATATAAACAAGGCACAGGATGGAAGTTGAATTTGGAGGGATAATAAATTCAAAAAGATGGAGTTAATGGGTGAGAGAAGAAAGCACTTAAAGAGTAGAAATGGGTAAGTTATTTCACATAAAAGAGGCAAGGAAATGCTTTTGCAGTGGAGTGAAATAAGGGGAATGTGAAGGGGAGTGAATGAACCTTATTCTCACTGGTATTGGATCAGAAAGGAAATAACATTTATACTCCATCAGATATAGAAATCTACCTTTCCCTAGGCAAGGAAAAGGAAATGAGAAAGGTGGTCAGGTGGGGTTAGGTGATAGAAAAGAGGGAAGATTGCAGGTGGGGGTTCTCAGTTACAAAATACTTTTGAGGAGAAAATGGGTGAAAGGAGAGAGAGAATTGGGTGGGAAGAAAAAAGGAGAGAAATACATTAGTAATAGCAACTATAGAAGAAATATTGAAAAATGTTACTCTGAAAAAGACCTCATTGGGCAACTAGGTGGCGTAGTGGTTAAAGCACCGGCCTTGGAGTCAGGAGTACCTGGGTTCAAATCCGGTCTCAGACACTTAATAATTACCTAGCTGTGTGGCCTTGGGCAGGCCACTTAACCCCGTTTGCCTTGCAAAAACCTAAAAAAAAGACCTCATTTCTTAAACATACTAAATATAAAAAATGAGAGTCATTTCCCAATTGACAAATTATCAAAAGATGAAAGTTTCAGATGAGGTTATCGATGCTATCTATTTGAATAAAAATGCCTTATAAATGCCTATAAAAATGCCTTAACTCACTATTGACAGGTGAAATGCAGATAGGAACAATTACTACCTTATACCTATTGGATTGGATAGAAAAAGAAAATGACAAATGATGAAGGGGGTGCAGGAAAAATGAGACATTAATGCATTTTGGAGGCGTTTGAAAAGATTCAATAATTCAATAATTTGGAACTATGCCCCAGAGCTAAAACCAAGAGCTAAAACCCTTTGACCTAGAAATACCACAATCAGGTCCATAGTCCAGAAGAGATGAAAAACAGGAAGGAAAAGGACCTATATGTAATAAGGTTATTTACAGCAGCTCTTTCCTTGTTGCAAGGAACTGGAAATTAAGAGGATGCCTTTTAGTTGGGAAATGGCTGAATAAATTGTAATATGTGCTTAAGATGAAATGCTAGTCTATTATAAGAAATGATGAACAGGATACTCTCAGCAAAAACTTACATGAGCAGATACAATGAGAAAAATAATATATACAAAGTAACAGCAATGTTGTAGGATGATTAGCTGAAAATGATTTATTTACCTTTTCTCAGCCATGAGAACTCTGAAGGATTTAGGACAAAGAATACTATCTATCTATCCAAAAGATAGAGTTGAAATAAACTTTTTTTAAACTTTATTTTTCTTGAGGTTTCTCTTTTTTTGAGAGGGGATTACGTTTACTTTTACAACCTGATTATTGTGGTATTGTTTTTCATGCCTTCATATTATTTTTAACCTATATCAATAAAAAGGGATTGGGGTGGAAGGAAGGGATAGAATTTGGTTTTAAAAGAGGATGCTGAAACTTGTTTTTGCATGTAACCAGGATAAAAAGAAAAAGAAAAATGAAGGTAAAATACCCATAATTATTCCCAATTATTTCTCAGCTCTAATTGAGTTCTCCCTAGGTAATACAGTGATTAAAGCACTGGCCCTATTCAGGATGGTCAGAATTCAAATCCAGCCTCAGACACTTGACACATTCTAGCAGTGCAATCTTGGTCAAATCATTTAACTCTGACTGCCTTGCATCCAGGGCCATCTCCAGTTATCCTTATTCATATCTGGCACCGGATTCAGCTGGCTCTAGAGAAGAAAGTGAGGCCAGTAATTTAGTACAACAACCCCCACCCTGCCACACAAACAAACTTAAATCTAATTCATATGCTTGTCAAGTCATCACTTCCCTGAAGTCAGGGTCTTCTTTGAGAATGAAGGACAAATAACAATAGCTCATTTATAACTGTCTAGGGGACATTTTAACCTGGTTAACTACTCAATTCTTTCTGATGCCATCATTCCTGCACTAGGCACTCTCTTCCTTTCCCTTCTTACCTTTTGGCAGATCAAATCAATACTATGCTATCCTCCACTTCAATTCCTTTGCACCTTTGTCTTATTTCCAATTATTCCTTGTCAAAACTCAATCACTTTTTACTCTTACCATCTGCCACATTTCCATATTAAACTGTGTTCATTATAAATTTATTTATTCACTACAAATTTGTCATATAAACTCAACTGACCAATATTACCAAAAAAAAAAAAACCCCTCAAACCTCACTCTGAGCCCATCACTTCTTTATAGGGAGCTGGTTGGTATGTTTCAGCAGTTCTTTGGTATTTGGTTAGTTATGTGGATTAACATTCCTAAGGCTTTCAGTATTGCTTATAATATTGTTATATACATTTTATAAATACTATAGCTTAGACTACTATTCTTCAATTTTGCTTGACTTAAGTTTCACTCACATACATTTTACATTTCTTCTTGGCAAGAACTTAATCTTTCTTTGTTCCCTTCAAGGCCTAACTTATCAGCTATTTTTCCTTGAAATTCCCCCAAACTCAAAGACTTTTTATTTTTAAATATTGAAAATTGTCCCTGGAGACTAGATAATTGTTTTTCTAACAGTACATTAATTTTTTTCTATAGCCCTTCAGCATTTATTTTCCTTTTTGGAAAACCTTATGGAAAATATACTTTTATTAAGAAAATTTCTTTATTTCAAACCCCAGATATCAGAATGTGGAAGACCAATTCTGAATAAGAATTTATGAGGAATGTGTTTCTGCAAAAGCTATCACTTTTAATCAAACTATACCCATTTTTTATCTTAAACCTTTTTAGATATTTAGTCTGTAAAAATCCAAGAAACTTGAGTAATAGCACTAAAGATTTTATATAGTTCCTGGATATACTTAGGTAAGCATTGCAAAGTCCATTCTTTTATACTTTTAAGTATAAACATAGACTCACTAAGGTCTCCTAGTAGAATATTTTTATTAATTTTACTGGCTCTTTGGCCACATAGTAGTTCTTTTCCTACTCTTTCCTTACTAGCATATAAATTCTATCCATTTACACATTATAATAAGTAGATCACCCCATTTCCTACTTTACACTGAATATTAAACTTATCTGATGTGAGCTCTCTCAATCACTCCCTTTCTCACTTTTCCCATAAACTCTTCTATTATTTCTTTTAAACCTGAGTCTTCTTTCATTTTCTCTTCCTTCTCTCCTATTTTAAGGGATGAAAGAGCTGGCCTCCTTCCTTATCAAAGGCATACCAACCTGAAGCTTCGATCTCATTTCCTTCCATTTTCATTATGACATGATTAAGGAGCTGGTTGTCTGACCATTTATTTTATATAATGGAGTCTTGGGTACTAGAATACCTTATTCTTAGTATTCTAGTCAGCACTGGCTATCATGTTGTGATAGTCGGATAACAGTCAGTGGAATGAGGTGTTTGGAGGGGAAAAATGAATAGGAAAATGGAGTAAAGAGGGTTTTTGGAGAAATTATACAGTTGAGAGTCAAATTTATAGGAAGATGCTCCAGAATTCAGGTTCTCATTTATTCATGTCAATACTTATGTGCTATTGAATTTAAATGAATAAATATGAATGAGAAATGCATAAAGATAGCACATACTTGCAGATAGCAAGCAGACATTCTTCTATGGTGTCTCTCTGTGCTTTGGTGAGGGAACGTCCTTTGGAGAGTCTATAGATGGTTTGAAGTGTGGAATCAATTAGAGATGTATAATGTTCTGTTCCAGCAAACAAAGGGGCATGTCTTGTGAGGAGAGGGAGCACAGCAGAACACAGATATCTATTTAGGGCAAGTGCTGCCTCTGTGGTACTCAGAGAAACCTAGGGAAAAGAGAAAGATAATGAGCAATCTTATTTGGAAATGCTCAGCAAAGAAAAATGCACTCATCATATGATGCTATGTCTTAGGTATGTCTTATATGTTTTAGGGCTACACAGATCAGAAAGTAGCAGAGTGTGACTGGTTCCTTTGTCACTAGAGGCACTGCTGTACATTTAAAATGAAACAAATTAAGTCAAAAGTAAAAAAGTTTTTAAAAACGAAGACAAAAGGTTATCAAGTAAAAGGCTGTTTCCTTATTAGTGAATTCACTCACAAAAACTGTTAGGCTGCTTTACTCACAGAGTTCCTAAAAATATGTACTAGAATACAAGATGAACCAGAGCCGTATTATTGAAACAAGTGAGAAAATGGATATATTTCATTTAATACATACTTAACTTTTTTTTTTTAGTTTTTTTTTTTGCAAGGCAATGGGGTTAAGTGATTTGCCCAAGGCCACACAGCTAGGTAATTATTAAGTGTCTGAGACCGGATTTGAACCCAGGTACTCCTGACTCCAGGGCCGGTGCTCTATCCACTGCACCACCTAGCTGCCCCAATACATACTTAACTTTGATAATTTGAAAGATACTTGATTTCATCAGTGTGGGCATGTTCTCCACTGAGACAAATCACAACCTCTTCATTCTTTATGAATTTTTTATAAAGAACTTTTGGAGTATTTTGCTTTTATATTACATATATTTATACAGTATTTCCATTTTGTAACAAAGAAAAATAAAACTACTAATACAGTGCAAGCAATATTTTACATCTGTAGTGTTTTTTCACCTTTTTTTAATGAACAGAGATCTATTTTTATTCCTGTCCACCCCCTACACAATTGAGAAAATAAAAAAAATCCTTGTAATAAATATACAGTCAAGCAAAACAAATTCTTTCAACTATTATAACATAATATACATAAGCCTCATTCTGCACCCTAAATTTGTCAATTTTCTGCAATGGAAGTCTATCTATCTATCTATATCTATGTATCATAATCAGTCATTTGGAACCACAAATAGCATCATTTCTTAGTCAACCTCTCAATGATGAGCCAGTCTCCACAGACTAAACTGACTCTCAGATGACACAGCAATCATTACTGATGCCATATTCAAAACATTTATAGTATGGAGGATTATATACAACAATATGTCTTTACTTTCATAATTGGATAACCTATGATTTCATTGTATTCATAGTATTATTTTACTAGAGCAAACTGCAATTTTTACTTGTCCTTTCCCATGTGATTCATGTCTTCCTCCATAATATCTCATGCCTGTTGTTTTCTCTCTTTTCATATAGACATCAACCTTGTTCAGGCCCTTATAATGTTTTTCCTTGAAATGTTGTAATACACTCCTTTAAAAATTTTTTTTTATTGTTTTTGAATTTTACAATTTTACTCCAATTTCACTTCCCTCCCCCGACACCCCACAGAAGGCAATCTGATAGTCTTTACATTGTTTCCATGATATAAATTGATCAAAATTGAATGTGTTGAGAGAGAAATCACATCCTTAAGTAAAAAATAAAATATGAGAGATAGCAAAATTACATAATAAGATACCTTTTTTAAAAAAAATTAAAGGTAATAGTCTTTGGTCTTTGTTTAAATCCCACATTTCTTTCTTTGGATACAAATGGTATTCTCCATTGCAGATACTCTAAAATTGCCTCTGATTGTTACACTGATGAAATGAGAAAGTCCATTAAGATTGATCATCAACCCTGTGTTGCTGTTAGAGTGTACATTGTTCTTCCGGTTCTGCTCATCTTGCTCAGCATCAGTTCATGCAAATCCTTCCAGGCTTCTCTGAATTCCTATCCCTCCTGATTTCTAATAGAACAATAGTATTCCATCACATACATATATACCACAATTTGTTCAGCCATTTCCCAACTGATGGACATTCACTCAATTTCCAATTCTCTGCCACCACAAACAGCTGCTATGAATATTTTTTTAGGTTTTTTTTTTTTTTTTGCAAGGCAAACAGGGTTAAGTGGATTGCCCAAGGCCACACAGCTAGGTAATTATTAAGTGTCTGAGACCAGAGTACCGGATTTGAACCCAGGTACTCCTGACTCCAGGGCTGGTGTTTTAGCCACTACACCACCTAGCTGCCCCTTGAATATTTTTGACCCTTTTTCATAATCTCTTCAGGGTTTAGACCCAGTAGTGGTATTACTGGATCAAGAGGTATACACATTTTTGTTGCCTTTTGAACGTAGTGCCAAATTGTTCTCCAGAAAGGTTGGATGAGTTCACAGCTCCACCAACCATGTATTAGTGTCCCAGATTTCCTACATCCCTTCCAACATTGATCATTGTCTTTTCTGTTCATACTGGCCAGTCTGAGAGGTGTGAGGTGTTAGTTAACTCAGAGAGGCTTTAATTTGCATTTCTCCAATCAGTAATGATTTAGAGCAATTTTTCATATGACTATGGATTGCTTTGAATTACTCATCTGTAAATTGCCTCTGCATTTGTCAATTGGGGAATGGCTTGTTTTTTCCCCATAAATTTGACTCAGTTCTCTATATATTTTAGACACGAGTCCTTTGTCAGAAATACTAGTTGTAAAAATTGTTTGCAATACACTCCTAATAGATCTTAGATACTAATGGATCCCTAATATTGATTCAATTCATTCCCTACTTCAGTCTATCATTCACACAGCTATGAAAGTTATTTTCCTAAAGCTCAAGCTGGACCCCATAAAACTCCAACTTTGCAACTCTGAGTCCAAGGGTTCCTAACTTCTGACTCCAGGGAAAATATAAACTCTTCTTTTTGTTTTTTAAAACTCATTCACATCTAGCTTTAACTGACCCTTCTTGCCATCATTCCCCTTTCTATACTCAACAATCCAACCAAACTTTCTTACTGCTCTTTACACGATACTACATCTCCTAATTTCATAACTGAACAACATCTTTTCTTCAACACTGTCTCTTTGAATCCTTTGTTTTCTTTAGAATAGCTTATATGCCACAAATTGAAGCCTTTTTCCATCCTCTTCCATCTCCCAAGTTGCTAGAGATCTTAACTCCCCATTATTTTGTTTGTGTATTTATATAAGTAATGATAGGTTCTCCGAGGACTAGGTTTGTTTTCCTCTTTATTTTCACCCCCAGCCTTTAGCATGGTCCTTGGAACATAGCAGGTGCTTCATAAATGCTTTTTCTTGATTTTAATTCTTTTTTTGTCTATCTAATGTACTTGAGTTTCCTCTGTGTTTTTAGCATGATTATGGGATACCAAGGTTGTATTCAGGTAGTCTTATTGCCTCTCATTCTGATCACATATATCCTTAATGCTTTTTTCTTTTTTACACGTATACATCATAGGTAATTAGCCACAACTTAACACTCACTATACACATATACACTGCTCCTTGGATCATTTGTAATTTTATTCTTCTTATATCATAATGTATCATAATTTATGTTTCAATGGCATAACCAAAACACATAACTATTAGAGATATTGATTAGTTTGGAACACTGAAGGCACTTTGAACCTGGTCCATTTCATTACTCATCTATAATGCCAAGATACTACATTGAAGAACTAAAAAAAATGGGTTCTCCAGAGAGGAGCATGTTATAATCCAGGAAATAAGCATTTTTCTTCACTTGTTTTTATAGTTTATGTGATTAAATTATAAACAAATTTATTTTATCAATTCTTTTACCTAATATTACATTATAACCAACAAAGAAAGGTTCATGCAACATATAATGCAACAAAATTGCATTTATTTACTTAGCAGCATTCAAATTGCAAATGAAAAAGGGAAGAAATTGTAGGTTTCAGTTAGTCAAAAAACAATTATTAACCCTCTCTATAGGTCAGTCACTGTGCTAAATACTAAAAGAGATAAAAGTCAGCTCCTGCCCTCACAAATTAAAGTAAAGAAATACATGGCTATAGACCTCTCAAAGGCCTCACTCCTGTTCTGGGGATACACATTTTGTAAGGTGTTGACAGGAAAATTTAGATCACCCTTGCAAGTGTCTCATACCTTTCAAGATACCTTTCTTTTTTTATACCACAATTTATCTGTATCTATCATCATAGACAGAGTCTCAGATACATATAGATAAGTTATTTCATAATAATTTACTATCTTAGATCATTTCAGAATAAGCAGCTATATTATAATATAAGCGATACACATTGATAATTCTAGAACATGCAGGATTGTGTGACATGCAAGTGATAGGGGTATATCTAATGGCCTTGTCCAATCTATCCTTGGATTGCAAATCCTTATACTTATTTCTAAATAGCTAAAATCAAACCTAATTTTTCTCTTTTAGTATACTTTTGGATGCTAATGGAAATGCAAGCTCTCCTGGTCAATAAGTCAAAGTTATGCTTAAATAGAACTATAATAAAATAAGTCAGGAAAGAAATTCCACAGTAAGGATAAATTCCCAATATTCAAGTTTGACTGGGTGGATTCAATGTCTTATTTTAAATTTTACAGTTTTTTCCCCTATTCTTGCTTCCCTCCTGCCACCCCCCACATAAGGGCATCTGTTAGTCTTTACATTGTTTCCAGGGTATACACTGATCTAAGTTGAATGTAATGAAAGAGAAATCATATCCTTAAGGAAGAAAAATAAAGTATGAGATAGCAAAATTACACAATAAGATAATGGTTTTTTTCCTAAATTAAAGGTAATAATCTTTGGATTTTGTTTAAATTACACAATTCTTTCTCTGGGTACAGATGTTATTCTCCATTGCAGATAGCCCAAAATTGTCCCTGATTGTTGCACTGATGGAATGAGCAAATCCATCAAGATTGATCATTACTCCCATGTTGCTGATAGGATGTACAATGTTCTTCTGGTTCTGCTCATCTGGCTCAGCCTCAGTTCATGCAAATCCCTCCAGGCTTCCCTAAATTCCCATCCCTCCTGGTTTCTAATAGAACAACAGTATTCCATGACATACATATACCATAGTTTGTTAAGCCATTCCCTAACTGAAGGACATTCACTTAATTTCCATTTCTTTGCCACCACAAACAGGGCTGCTAGTAATATTTTTGTATAAGTGATGTTTTTACCCTTTTTTATAATCTGTTCAGGGCATAGACCAAGTAGTGGTATTACTGGATCAAAGGGTATGCACATTTTTGTTGTCCTTTGGGTGTAATTCCAAATTGCTTTCCAGAAAGTGTTGATGAGTTCACAGCTTCACCAACAATGCATTAGTATCCCAGATTTCCCTTTTTCTTTCCAACATTGATCATTGTCTTTTCTGGTCATATTGGCCAGTCTGAGAGGTATGAGGTGATACCTCAGAGATGCTTTAATTTGCATTTCTCTAATAAGTTACTCTTTAGAGCAATTTTTCATATGACTATGGATTGCTTTGATTTCCTCATCTGTAAATTGCATTTGCATATCCTCTGACAATTTGTCAATTGGGGAATGGCTTGTTTTTCAAAAAATTTGACTCAGTTCTCCGTATATTTTAGAAATGAGTCCTTTTTCAGAAATACTAGTTGTAAAGAATGTTTCCCAGTTTACTTCATTTCTTTTGATTTTGCTTACAGTGATTTTGTCTGTGCAAAAGCTTTTTAATTTAATGTAATCAACATTATCTAGTTTGTTTTTAATGATGTTCTCTTTCTTTTCCTTGGTCATAAACTGCTTCCCTTTCCATGGATCTGACAGGTAAACTACACCTTGATCTTCTAGTTCACGTATAATATTGTTTTTATGTCTAAATTCTATAACTATTTTGATCTTATCTTGGTACAGGGTGTGATGTGTTGGTTTAATCTCAGTTTCTTCCATACTAACTTCCAATTTTCTCAACAGTTTTTATTGAAGAGAGAGTTTTTTATGCCAATAGCTGGGCTCTTTGGGTTTATCAAAAAGCAGATTACTATAATCATTTCCTGCTATTGCACCTAGCCTATTCCACTGATCCACGACTCTATTTCTTAGCCAATACAAGACAGTTTTGATGACTGATGTTTCATAATATAATTTTAGATCTGGTAAGGCTAAACCACCTTCTTTTGTACTTTTTTCATAGAATTCCTAGCAATTCTTGACTTTTTATTTCTCCATATAAATTTATTTGCAACTTTTTCTAACTCATTAAAGTAATTCTTTGGAATTTTGATTGGTAGGGCACTAAACAAGTAGTTTAGTTTTGGAAGAATTGTCATTTTTATTATATTAGATCAACCTATCTATGAGCAGTTGAGCTTTGCTTAGTTATTTAAATCTGATTTTATTTGTGTGAGAAGTGTTTTGTAATTGTTTTCAAAAACGTTTTGAGTCTGCCTTGGCAGGTAGACTCCCAGGTATTTTATATTGTCTGAGGTTACTTTGAATGGGATTTCTCTTTCCAGCTCTTCCTGCTCTATCTTGTTAGTTATATATATATATATATATATATATATATATATATATATATATACATACATATGTATATATGTATGTATATGTATATATATGTATATATATATACATATATAAGATTTATTAGAGTTTATTTTATATCCTGTAACTTTGCTAAAGTTGCTAATTATTATTTCTAGTAGTTTTTTAGATCATTTTTTGGGATTCTCTAGCTATACCATCATGCCATCTGCAAAGAGTGAAAGTTTCGTCTCTTCCTTCCCAATTCTAATTCCTTCAATTTCTTTTTCTTTCTTATTGCCAAAGCTAACATTTCTAATACAATATTGACTAGTAGTGGTGAAAAGGAGCATCCTTGTTTCACCCCTGGTCTTATTGGAACTGCCTCTAGCCTATCTCCATTGCATATAATGCTTCTTGATGGTTTCAGATAGATACTGCTTATTATTCTAAGGGATGATCCATTTATTCCTATACTCTCTAGTTTTTTTTTTAGTAGGAATGGGTGCTGTATTTTGTCAAAAGCTTTTTTAGCATCTATTGATATAATCATATTATTTCTGATAGTAAACCTAATATTGAATTCCTAATATTGAACCAACCCTGCATTCCTGGGATAAATCCTACTTGATCATACTGTATTATCCTAGTGATTACTTATTGCAATCATTTTGCTAAGATTTTATTTCAGATTTTTGTATCTGTATTTATCAGGGATATAGGCCTATAATTTTCTCTCTGTTTTAACTCTTCCTGGTTTATGTATCAGCACAAAATTGGTGTCATAGAAAGAGTAAGGCAGAGTTCCATCTTCACCTATTTTTCCAAAGTGTTTATATAGACTTGAAACCAATTGTTCCTTAAATGTTTGATAGAATTCACTTGTGAATCCATCTGGCCCTGGAAATTTTTTCTTAGGGAGTTCAATGATGGCTTGTTGAATTTCTTTTTCTGAGATAGGGTAATTTAAGTTTTTAATTTCCTCTTCATTTAATCTGGGCAATTTATATTTTTGCAAATACTCATCAATTTCACTTAGATTGTCAAATTTATTGGCATAGAGTTGAGAAAAAATAATTCTGAAGTATTACTTTAATTTCCTCCTCATTGGTGGTGAGTTCACCTTTTTCATTTTTGATACTAACAATTTGATTTTCTTCTTTCTTTTTTTTAATCAAATTGACCAGAGCTTTATCAATTTTATTAGTTTTTTTCATAAAACCAACTTTTGGTTTTATTTATTAGTTCAATAGTTTTCTTGCTTTTGATTTTGTTAATTCTTCCTTTAATTTTTAGAATTTCTAATTTGGTATTTAATTGGGAGTTTTCAATTCGTTCTTCCTCTAATTTTTTTAGCTGTGTATTTACTTCATTGATTTCCTCTTTCTCTAATTTTCATGTAAGCATTTAAAGATGCAATATATCCCCATCAGCCACCTTGAGTATATCCCATAGGCTTTGGTATGTTGTTTCATTACTGTCGTTATCTGGATGAAACAATTAATACTTTCTATACTTTGTTGCTTGATCTACTCATTCTTTAAAATGACGTTCTTTAGTTTGCAATTAGTTGTGAGTTTATATCTCCCTGGCCCAATATTGCATAGGATTTTTATTGCATTATGATCTGAGAAAGATGTATTCACTATTTCTGCCTTTCTGAAATTGATTATTAGGTTATTATGTCCTAGTCCATGGTCAATTTTTGTGTAAGTTCCATGTACTGCTGAAAAAAAAAAGTATATTCCTTTCTATCCCCATTCATTTTCCTCTATAAGTGCTATCATATCTAGGTTTTCTAACAATCTATTTACCTCCCTAACTACCTTCTTATTTATTTTATGATTAGATTAATCTAAATCTGAGAGCAGGAGGGTGAAGTCTCCCACTAGTAGAGTTTTGCTATCTATGTCTTCTTGTACCTTTTTCAACTTCTCCTCTAAGAATTTGTATGCTATACCATTGGGTGCACACATATTAATATTTAATATTAAAATTACTTTGCAGCTGTTTTGTCTAAGATAAGAATTGCTTTCCCTGTGTTTTCACTTCAGCTGAATCAAAAAAATATATTTTGCTCGAACTTTTTACCTTTATTCTATATGAATCTCTATGCTTCAAATGAGTTTCTTGTAAGCAGGATTCTGGTTTTTAATCCATTCTGCTCTTCGCTTACATTTTAAAGGAGAGTTCATTCCATTCACATTCAAAATTATAATAACTCTTTATTGCCCTCTATGCTATCTTACTTGTTTGTATTTTTTTCCCTTTATCCATATTCCCCAGTGTTTTGTTTCTGAAAACCTCCCCCTTCAGTGTTTGCCCTCATATATCAACTCCCCTCCCCTTTCTTTTCTTTCCCTTTTCCCTTCTTCCTTCCCTTCCTTCTGCTAGTTTCCCTTTATCTTCCTCTCTCTGTCCCCCCTCCCCTTTTAATACCTGAAAGGTAAGATAAGTTTCTTATCTTAACTGAATGTGTGTGTGTATATGTGTGTGTGTGTGTGTGTGTGTGTTAACTTTAAGCCAAGTCTGATGAGATGAAGATTCAGGTGGTTTTTACCTCCTCTCTTCTTCCCCTCTATTACAATAGGTCTCTTGTACCTCTTAATGTAATGAGTTTTACCCCATTCAATCTCCTCCATCCTCCAGTCTCTTTATTGTCCCCCTTTTTAAGGAGGTATTATTTTTTAAATCATTGTATTTGAGTCACAAAAAAGTCATGAGTGTGCATCACATCTGGCTAAGTATATTCTTTCTAATAGAGTTACAGTTCTCAAGGGTGATGAGAATCTTTCTCCCAGGTCAGTATATAGTCTGTTTCATCTTATTGGATAGCCATTTTTCCCCTTTATCCTTTTTTGAACCTTTTCATGTGTCGCTTGAGCCTCCTATTTGATTTCCAAATTTTCTATTTAGCTCTGGTCTTTTCATCAGGAAATGTTGGAAGCCTCTCGTTTTATTAAATGTCCATCTTTTCCCCCAGAAGAGAAGGCTCAGCTTTGCTGGACAGTGGATTATTGACTGCATTCCAAGCTCCCTTGCTCTTCTGAATATCTCATTCCAAGTCCTTTGATCCCTTAATGCTTATTCAGCCAGGTCCTGTGTAATCCTTACTATGGCTCCTTGGTATTTAAATTGTTTCTTTCTGGCTGCTTGCAGGATTTTATCTTCTTTCTAATAGTTCTGCACTTTGGCCATAACATTCCTTGGTGTTTTTATTTTAGGATCTCTTTCTGGAGGGGATCGATATATTCTTTCAATAACTATTTTGCCCTCTGCTTCCATGATCTCAGGGCACTTTTCCATCACTAAATCCAGTAATATTTAGTCCAGGATTTTTTTCTCTTCAGTGTTTTCAGGAAGATCTATAATTATCAGGTTGTCCCTACTTGATCAATTCTTAAGGTCAGTGGTTTTGCTGATGAGGCATTTTACATTTTCTTCTATTTTTTCAATCTTTTGGTTTTGTTTAACAGGATCTTGTTGTTACATGAAGTCATTAGTTTCCACAGATTTCATTCTTTTCTATTAGAGAAGAATTTTCTTCATTTACCTTTTGCAACGCCTTTTCCAATTGGTCAGTTCTATTTTTGAAGGAATTTTCCATTTGCTCAAGTGTAGTTTTGAGAGAATTATTTTCTTTTTTGCATTTGCCCAATGGAGGATCTGAGAGAATCATTCTCATTTTGTATTTGTCCAATTGTATTTTCCAAGGATTAGTTTTCTTGTTGTGAGCTGTTAATTTTCTCTTGAAATGTGTTAGTTTTCTCTCAAATTTCTTTTCCCAATTTTTCCAACTGATTTTTAAACTTCTTAATTTCTTCACAGAAGTCTTTCTGGGCTGGAGACTAATTCATATTCTCCTCAGAAATGCTAGAACTCTCTGGGCTAGAATCTATTTCCTCTAAGTATTTCTCCATGGGTGCCCCCTTCCGCTGACTTTTCTTAATTTTTCTACAATCTTGTGATGGGGGAGGGGCTGGCTCTCAGAAGTTTGCTTTAGAAAACCCTCTAGAGGTTTTGTTCACTTGGCTTAGTAATTTTAAGGGTCTGCCAGTAGGGAGTGCTGGTTGTCTTCTCTGGAGTGTTTGGGGCCCACAGCAGCAGGGTCTGAGTTGACCTTGAACAATGGGCTGGGCCCAGCAGGGAGTTAATATCCCTTTCAGCTGATTGAATTCTGTTGCCCACACATGAGCCTGAGTGGGTGGTGGTGGGGTGTTTGCTGTTCATTCTGGGAAGAATGCTCAGCAAAAAGTATAGAGCTCAGGTCCCTTGTCCTGCTGGTCACCCATGGTCCCCTGAGACAGACCTTGTTGGTAGGTGTTCTAACTTCTCTTTCTGGGTTTTGTCGATTGAATTTCTGTTAAGAGGTTTCTTTCATGCTATTTTTGAGGGGGAACCAGGAGCACTTAGAACAGTGCCTGTCTTCTCTCCACCATCTTGGCCACAACCAAGGTCTCATTTTAAACTGGGAGAGGGGTAGAATTTTTTTTTAAGTAGAAATCAAAGACTTCTTTGGGTATATACATATTTAAGGGCAAACAGTTATTCTTCATATTTTTCATTGTAATGTCTTGATAATGTGCTTTTACTCTAAAACAGTCCTTCCCTTGTCTTTCACATTTATTTACTTGAGGAGATGAACTATCTTTTGAATAAGGAACAATCTCAGTATTTTTGACCTCCCCATGGTAAAATTAGTACTTCTGCTAATAATAATAATAATAATAATAATAATAATAATAATAATGTAAATGGTCATTTTCAATGTCCTTCCAATTTCAATTTCAAAACCATACCAACCTCATCAGTGGTGGCATGGTTTGTACATATCTATTAAAATGAGGGATATATTGGGCAAATTTTCACTTGCTTTTACCAGAATCATTTATCCCATGGCTTGATTTGATAGGAATTAGAACTTTTGGTGATGGTCTGGATGCTGTGGGAGTCCTAATCCCCTGAGTGTGATTTTTCCTCCAGTATAACTGGGACTCCTTGGTGGACCAGCAATGCTGGGCAAAGTGCTACTATGTGACATCTGGTGATAAAGTAGCAACTCACAATATATGAGACACTATCATGTTTCTGAATGTTGGAATGCAACAGCATGGTTAATCCAAACCTGTCTCTTGACAATACAACCTTTCCTCTCACATCTTCAATCATACTCCCCCCAGAAGGCAACAGCTACCACATCTGAGGAAGGTAGCAGTATGCAAATTATCCACTACTGACCAGGAAAGTTAGGGTTGAAAAATTACAATAGAGGACTCTTTCCATGCCATGTAATTAGAATGAGTGAACTTTGGATCCTTTAAGGAGGATGCATTAGAGGACAAGTCTGGTGCCAGCAGCCACAGTAATTCCAGCTCCAAAAGTCTACATTAAAATTGCTACAATTAAAAAGCTCATATTTTGATCTTGGAATTGAGCTGGTGGTCTGGTAAGGCAAATCACTATCTGCTCCAGTCCATGCCTCTTGATGCACCCTTGATTTTTTTGGAATTTGCAGTTTGTTTAAATTAGAAGTCAAGTTGGAGCTGCTACAATCAAATATGTGTACCACTTTTATCTTCTTTTCCAAATGCTAAAATGATCTAATACTTGATTTTGAAATTAACTGTTAAATTGATCAGCTAATTATTTCTTATCTATTAAAACAGGTTGGGTTCATTTTGGGGGTAGTTCACTTGTTGCTTACCACATAGAATACTTAATTTTTTTCCCTTGAAGAGTCTTTGACTTCTTTAATTTCTTTGTTTGAAATATTTTCTTAATTACTTTTCCATTATTTTCCTGAGTTGACTTTTCAAATTTAAATTAGCAAATTTCAGGATTCATGTTGATTTATTTTGAAAAACAATTTAAATTTATTTTCTAAATAATTTCTCTTTATTCTCTACAACATATAACAACATATGTTGATACCTAAGCTGGAATCATTTTCATAATGATCTGGTCATGTATGGTAGTACTTTGTACACTATATGATGAGATGATCAAATCATCCATGAAATAGTTTTATCTTTTTTTTCCTCTTAGCTGACCAAAGAAACAAACTCTCCTACCATTTTTCTAGACCTGAAGAAAACTCATGAGTTATTCTTCCATTTATTAAAACTTCTCTATGTCTTTTGGTTTTTATTTTTAGTGAGAATATCAATATGGACATGTCAATTCAGTTTTTAAATAGACTGAACATTAAGAATGATAATGTATAAACTTATTCTTGTGGAGTAAGAACTGCAGCTGCATCCATCAAGGTTCATTGACTCACAACGTCATCATTAATGTATAGATTATTTTCTTGGTTCTGCTCTTTTTTTGCTCACTACCAGATACTATAATTCATTCCAGGCTTCTCTAGAGTCTGACCATTTATGGTTTCTTATAGAACAATAGAATTTCATAATATTCATATACCATAATTTTGCCACTACAAAAAGAGCTGCTATGAATATTTTGGAATATGTAGGACTTTTACCATTTTTCATGATTTCTTCTGGGTATAGGCCTAGAATTGGAATTGCCGGGTCAAAGGGTATGATCAATTTTATTGTTCTTTGGGTATAGTTCCATATTTTGCTCCACCAGAAAAGCATCAATGTCTCAATCCTCTTACGATCTCTCCAACAGTGATCATTTCCCCCTTTTGTCATCTTAGCTAATTTGATATTTCTGTAGTGATACCTCATAGCTGTTTTAATTTTCATTTTCTATAGGTACATCTTGCTCTGTGGAGTAACAACCAGATATGGCAACAAATGCGAAGCAGCTTGGAGTCAGGAAGACCTTTCCCCTTTGATATAATCGCATATGACCTGGTGATGTCACTTAGTTTCAGCGCTTAAGGAAACTCTCTAAGATTATGTTAATGGGTATCTCCCTACCTGGGTGAGTAGATGAAGTTTCTTACAGGGAACTCCCTATAACAATGGCTTATATGTGTGTATATAGATATAAGTATATACACACACATATATGCAATATATATATAAAAATTTACATATATGTGTATAGATGTATAAATGACTCCTTGAGAAAGAAGACCATGAAAGGATATCTGTTCTAAATTATTTCTCTTATTAAAGTCCTTTCCATTTTATTTTGAATCTTACTTTATACTTCAACTTTGACAGACTTACTAAATACCAATGGGACTTGCCTATTGATCCTTGGTCCTTTCTTTTAGCAATTCATTTCTCAGAGAAATTGAGACAAAGCAGGAAAGTGATTTTCTTAGAGATACAGAGGTAATCAGTGTCAAGACACCTAAGAATGTAAAGTCATTGAATCCCATATGGATGCTTTATAGTAAGCATTTATAAGCCTTCTCAGAAAGTAGCTCTTTGCCTTCCCAGTTCTTGGCACCCATCCCATCTGGTGTACTAATCAGTCTAACACACTAACTTCAGCATTTTAAAAGGCTTCCAGCTGTAAGGCTATTAATTTTATAATGTGGCTCCAATTCTTTTTTAACTTACTGGGGAGCTCTTCACTTGCTAATCTTTTCTCCAAAGCATTGCTGAAGTTATAATTAGCAATTTTCATAATTATAAAAGACAAATCAATCAATCAAACTAGCTCTTCATGTAGCAATGAACAGAGGAAGCAGAATTGTATTGTGCTGGTTGAATTTGTAAGTATTGAAAGCAATTTACAAGGAGAATAAGTGACATAAAGGCATCCTTGTCTGAAGGGAGCATGACTGAATTAAGAAAAGTGTTAAAAGTGTTGAAAACCGAATACAGGGGGAGAGGGGCCAAGATGGCGGAGAGAAGACAGGCACAGTTCTAAAGTCTCCTGATCTCTTCCCCATCTATCACATGAAATAAACCTCTTAAAAGAAATCCGAACCAGGAAACCCAGAAAGAAAAGCCAGGAGAGGAAAATCTACCTCAGGATTCGTCTCCCGCAGCAGCCTTGGCTGAGTACCAGCAGGTGAGTCTGAGCTCCCAGGGAAGATCAGCCAGACCAACAGCTGAATCGGAACCAGGAGTCAGAGGGCACGAGAGCCGGACCTGCTGGATCAGCAGTGGGGCTGGACAAATGGGGCTTGGGTCCTCGGGGAAGCAGAGGTGCTGGTGTTGGGGCTGTCCCCCTGGAGCTTGGGGAAGGGGCCGCGGGGAGAGGGCTGGTGCAGGAGAGCTGCAGACACCATCCCGGGGCTCCTCTGGTCTGAGAAACTCTGAGCCCAAGCCTCCATTGCACTGAGGCCTCTTCTCAAACAAATGCAAATTATTTCTGCCTCAGGCCCAGATGTGTGAGCAAAAGAACCAGCCCAGCTGAGGAATGACCTCAGGCCAGGGTAAAGCCCACCATTGATTGAAGGCAAAAGAATTCAATAGCTCCAATTCCCCCCCATCAAGCAAAGGGAGAAGGCCTAGCAACCCAGGTCACAGACACCCCAGAGAAGGCAACCAGCACCTCCTACTGGCCAGCCAGAGAAACTGCACTCAGTAAAGCCTTTAGAGATCCCAAGCCCAGGTGAACCAGTCCCACCCAACTCAAGGTCTTAGCATAATGAAGAAGGGTCAGCTGAAAGGTGGATCCATAGAAAAATTCCTGGAAGGGAAAGACCCCAACCCAGAGAGACCTGGAACCTCTGAGGAGAATACAATCTGGTCTCCAGCACAGAAAGACTTCCTTGAAGAAATGAGGAAGGAGTTTAAAAATCAACTGGAAAATTTGAGGGAGACAATTAATACCTTGCAAAATGAGAATAATTCTCTCAGATCCTCAAATGAGCAAATGCAAAAAGAAATTAATTCTCTCAAAACCTCAATTGGTCAAATGGAAAGCTCTTTCAAAAGTAGAATCTACCAATTGGAAAAGGTTAATGAAGAAAACTCCTCCCCCCAAAAAATAATGGAGTCTACAGAAACTAATGACTCCACGAGACAGCAAGAGTCAGTTAAACAAAATAAAAAAATAGAAAAAATAGAAGCAAATGTGAAATACCTCATCAACAAAACCACTGACCTCGAGAATAGATCAAGGAGGGGAAACCTGAAAATTATAGGACTTCCTGAAAACATTGAAGAGAAAAAAAGCCTGGACTTAATATTACAGGATCTAGTGATGGAAAACTGCCCTGACATCATGGAATCGGAGGGCAAAGTAGTTATTGAAAGAGTACATCGATCCCCACCAGAAAAAGATCCTAAAAGGAAAACACCAAGGAATGTTGTGGCCAAACTCAGAACTATCAGATAAAAGAGAAAATCCTGCAAGCAGCCAGAAAGAAGCAATTTAAATATCAAGGAGCCACAGTAAGGATCACGCAGGACCTGGCTGCATCAACTTCAAGGGATCGAAGGGCCTGGAACGAGATATTTCGAAGAGCACGGGAGCATGGAATCTACTTCCCTGCAAAGCTGAGCCTTCTCTTCCAGGGAAAAAGATGGACATTTGACGAAATGGAAGAATTCCAAAAATTTCTGATGAAAAGACCAGAGCTAAACAGAAAATTTGGATATCAAACAGGAGGTTCAAGAGACACATGAAAAGGTACAAAAAAGGGGGGGGGGCGGTAAAAGGAAAAAAATGCAATCCAGCAAGTTGAAACTGAAACTGGCTTTATCCCAGCATGGGAGGGGGGCAGAGACTCTCATAAATCCTGAGATTCCTGAGAAATGTAACTCTAACAGAGAGAATATACCTAGCCAGAAATGCTGGACATCCATGACCTATCCATGAGACTGATATCTAATGGGATGTAACTGGCTTTAACTCCACTGGGGAGAAAGACTCTAATAACTCTCAGGAATTTGTACTCTATTCAACAGAATATACTGAACTAGAAGGGACAGACACTCAGAATTTTCTATGACTTAGATAGAATGATCTAAAAAAAAATACACTACCTTCCTAAAAAGGGGGACAGGAAAGAGACAGGAGGAGGGAGGGGATTGAATGGGACAAATCTCATTACACTAAGAGGTACAAAAAACCTATGCTAATAGAGGGGAAGAAGGGAGTAGAGGAGAAACACCTGAATCTTCTTCTCATCAGACTTGGCTTAAAGTCAACCTACACATACTCAGTTAACTTATAACACATCTAACCTTTCAAGAATTGAAAGGGGAAAAGTGGAGGGGGGACAGAGAAAGGGAAGGGGAGTGGAGGAAATAAGGGGAAATAACAATAGTCAGGGAAGGGAACAGGGAAAGAAAGGGGAGGGAGTGATATAGGAGGGAAAACACACTGAAGGGGGTGGTATTCAAAAACAAAATACTGGGGAATATGGATAAAAGGGGGAAAAGGGGTGAAAATACAAACAGAGGGAAGATAGCACAGAGGGCAATAAAAAATTAGTAATCATAACCTTAAATGTGAATGGGATGAACTCTCCCTTAAAATGTAAGCAAATAGCAGAGTGGATTAAAAACCAGAATCCTACAATATGCTGCTTACGAGAAACTCATTTGAAGCAGAGAGATACATATAGAGTAAAGGTAAAAGTTTGGAGCAAAATATATTTTGCTTCAGCTGAAGTAAAAAAAAGCAAGGGTAGTAAGCCTTATCTCAGACAAAGCAGAAGCAAAAATAGATAGTGTTAAAAGAGATAAGGAAGGAAACTTTATCCTCCTAAAAGGTACCATAGACAATAAAGTCATTTCAATATTGAATATATATGCACCCAGTGGGACAGCATCCAAATTCTTAGAGGAGAAGCTGAAAGAATTACAGGAAGACATAGACAACAAAACTCTACTAGTAGGAGACCTCAACCTCCCACTATCAGATCTAGATAAATCAAATCATAAAACAAAAAAGAAAGAAATTAGGGAGATAAATAGATTGTTAGAAAAATTAGATATGGTAGACTTATGGAGGAAACTGAATGGGGATAGGAAGGAATATACCTTTTTCTCTGCAGTACATGGAACTTATACAAAAATTGACCATGTACTAGGACATAAAAACCTAATGATCAACTGCAGAAAGGCAGAAATAGTGAATACATCTTTCTCAGATCACAATGCAATAAAAGTCATATGCAATACTGGGCCAAGGAGATATAGACCCAGAGCAAATTGGAAACTGAATAACCTCATCTTAAAAAATGAGTGGACCAAAAAACAAATTATAGAAAGAATTAACCATTTTATCCTAGATAAAGATAATAATGAAACAACATACCAAAACCTATGGGATTCATTCAAAGCAACTCTCAGGGGATATATTATAGCTCTAAAAGCTTACATGAATAAATTGGAGAAAGAGGAATTCAATGAACTAAATATGCAACTAAAACAATTAGAGAAAGAACAAATCAAAAATCCCCAATCAAATACCAAATTAGAAATTTTAAAAATCAAAGGAGAAATTAATAAAATTGAAAGCAAAAAAACCTATTGAATTAATAAATAAAACCAAAAGTTGGTATTATAAAAAAAACCATTAAAATTCATAAATCTCTGGTCAATTTGATTAAAAAAAAAGAAAGAGGAAAACCAAATTGCTAGTATTATAAATGAAAAAGGTGAATTCACCACCAATGAGGAGGAAATTAAAGTAATAATTTGAAATTATTTTGCCCAAGTTTATGCCAATAAATTTGATAATCTAAGTGAAATGGATGAATATTTACAAAAATATAAGTTGCCCAGGTTAAATGAAGAAGAGATTAAATACCTGAGCAACCCTATCTCAGAAAAAGAAATTCAACAAGCCGTTAGTGAACTCCCTAAAAAAAAAATCTCCAGGGCCTGATGGATTCACAAGTGAATTCTACCAAACATTTAAGGAACAATTGGTTCCAATCCTATATAAACTCTTTGGAAAAATAGGGAAAGATGGAACTCTGCCTAACTCTTTCTATGAAACCAATATGGTACTGCTACCTAAACCAGGAAGAGTTAAAACAGAGAAAGAAAATTATAGACCTATTTCCCTCATGAATATAGATGCAAAAATACTAAATAAAATCTTAGCAAAATGACTACACCAAGTCATCACTAGGATAATACATTATGATCAAGTAGGATTTATTCCAGGAATGTAGGGTTGGTTCAATATTAGGAAAACTGTTAGTATACTCAATTATATCAATAACAAACCTATCAGAAACCATATGATCATATCAATAGATGCTGAAAAAGCTTTTGACAAAATACAGCATCCATTCCTATTAAAAACACTAGAGAGTGTAGGAATAAATGGACTGTTCCTTAAAATAATTAGCAGTATCTATCTGAAACCATCAACAAGCATTATACTCAATGGGGAGAGGCTAGAGGCATTCTCAATAAGATCAGGGGTTAAACAAGGGTGCCCATTATCACCACTACTATTCAATATTGTATTAGAAATGTTAGCATCAGCAATTAGAGAAGAAAAAGAAATTAAAGGAATTAGAATTGGGAAGGAAGAGACAAAACTCTCACTATTTGCAGATGACATGATGGTCTACCTCGAGAATCCCAAGAAATCATCTAAAAAACTACTGGAAACAATTAGCAATTTTAGCAAAGTTGCAGGTTATAAAATAAACCCCCATAAATCCTCAACTTTCCTATATATGACTAGCAAGAAACAGCAGGAAGAGCTAGAAAGAGAAATCCCATTCAAAGTAACCTCAGACAGTGTAAAATACTTGGGAGTCTATTTGCCAAGATAGACTCAGAATCTTTTTGAAAACAATTATAAAACACTTCTCACACAAATTAAATCAGTTTTAAATAACTGGGCAAATATCAACTGCTCATGGATAGGTAGAGCTAATATAATAAAAATGACAATTCTACCAAAACTAAACTATCTATTTAGTGCCCTACCAATCAAAATTACAAAAAATTACTTTAATGAGCTGGAAAAAATTGTAAGTAAATTCATATGGAGGAATAAAAAGTCAAGAATTGGCAGGAGCTTAATGAAAAAAAATGCAAACGAAGGTGGCTTAGCACTACCAGATCTAAAATTATATTATAAAGCATCAGTCATCAAAACTGTTTGGTATTGGCTAAGAAATAGAGTGGTGGACCAGTGGAATAGACTAGGTGTAAAAGCAGGAGAGGATTATAGTAATCTGCTGTTTGATAAACCCAAAGAGTCAGGCCACCGGGATAAAAACTCTCTCCTTGATAAAAACTGCTGGGATAATTGGAAGTTAGTATGGAAGAAACTTAGATTAGACCAACACCTCACACCCTTTACCAAGATAAGATCCAAATGGTTTCAGGACATAGACATAAAAAAACAATACTATAAGCAAATTAGAAGATCAAGGACTAGTCTACCTGTCAGATCTATGGAAAGGGGAACAGTTTATGACTAAGGAAGAGTTGGAGAACATCACTAAAAACCAATTAGATGATTTTGATTACATTAAATTAAAAAGTTTCTGCACAGGTAAAACCAATGTAATCAAAATCAAAAGAAAAGTAGTAAATTGGGAAACAATCTTTACAACTAATGATTCTGACAAAGGACTCATTTCTAAAATATAGAGAGAACTAAGTCATATTTTTAAAACAAAAAGCCATTCCCCAATTGACAAATGGTCAAAGGATATGCAAAGGCAATTTACAGATGAGGAGATCAAAGCAATCCATAGCCATATGAAAAAATGCTCTAAATCATTAATTATTAGAGAAAGGCAAATTAAAGCTTCGTTGAGGTACCACCTCACACCTCTCAGATTGGCCAGTATGACCAGGAAGGATAATGATCATTGTTGGAAGAGATGTGGGAAATCTGGGACACTATTACACTGTTGGTGGAGCTGTGAACTCATTCAACCCTTCTGGAGATCTATTTGGAACTATGCCCAAAGGCAACAAAAATGTGCATACCCTTTGACCCAGCAATACCACTACTGGGTCTATACCCTGAAGAGATGAGGAAAAAGGGTAAAAACATCACTTGTACAAAATATTCATAGCAGCCCTGTTTGTGGCGGCAAAGAATTGGAAATCCAGTAAATGTCCTTCAACTGGGGAATGGTTTAACAAACTGTGGTATATGTATGTCATGGAATACTATTGTTCTATTAGAAATCAGGAGGGACGGGATTTCAGGGAAACCTGGAGGGATTTGCATGAACTGATGCTGAGTGAGATGAGCAGAACCAGAAAAACACTGTACACCGTAACAGCAACATGGGAGTAATGTTCAACCTTGAAGGACTTGCTCATTCCATCAGCGCAACAATTGTGAACAATTTTTGGCTGTCTGCAAAGGAGAGTACCATCTGTATCCAGATAAGGAGCTGTGGAGTTTGAACAAAGTACAAGGACTATTCCCTTTAATTTGGAATAAAAAAACCCCAGATGTCTTATGGTTTGATCTGGTTACCTCTGAGAATTCTGTTCTCTTTAAGGATATGATTTCTCTCTCATCACACCCAATTTGGATTGAGGTAAAACATGGAAACAAAGTAAAGACTGACAGAGTGCTATCTGTGGGGTGGGGGTGGTGTGAGGGAAGCAAGATTGGGGGAAAACTTTAAAACTCAAATAATATCTTTAATAAAAATTAAAAAAAAGTGTTGAAAACCACTACAGTCGCAAACTGTGTTTAAATTTGTATATATGATGTTCTGACACTAGGCATTGAGGTAAATTTCAGAGAACACATTTAAAGAACTTGAATAATTGAGTTTTTCAGTAAATAACTAATAACAATTCATGTTTATGTATTGATTTAAGGTTTACAAAATCCTTCATTCAGCACATCCAGTTCTGTCAGCAAGGTGTTGTTTGTCCTTCATCAAAGAAGATCATGACATCAGGGAGGTGATGTGAAGATAAGCAGGTGAATTGGATTTGAGTGAGGGGGGCTGTTCTAAGTCACCAGTCTCACTTCCTTCTCCAGAGACATCTGAGTCCAGTGGCCACATGTGTATCAGGATGATGAGATGGCCCTAGATGCGAGGCAATCAGGGTGAAGTGATTTCCCTAAGGATCCATAGTTAGAAAGTAACAAGTGTCTAAGGTCATATTTGAACTCAGGATCTCCTGATTCCAGAACTGGCATTCTATCCACTGTACCACCTAGCTTTCAGTAAGGCAGATAGTATAAATATCACTATGCTCATTTTACTGACAAGAAAATTAAAGTTCTGAGAAGATAAAAAATTTTCTCAGGATTACAAGCATACTAAGGAACTGTCCGAAAAAGGTAAAATGGCATAATGGATAGGATACCATACTTGGATCCAGGAAGATTTGGTTCAGAACTTGCCTCAGATTACTACTTATGTAACTCTAAGTAAACTATTTAATTTCTATGAACAACAGTTTCCTCTTCTTTAAAATGAAGGAGGCTAGATTTCATGGCCTTCATGGTCCATTCCAAATATAAGCCTATGATCCTATAAGATTTGAATCCAAGTTCAATGATATGAAACCATATTTCTTCTCCTACTGTGTATAAGTCTTTTTATTATATCTGTTTTTCAAAATACAATGGAAAGAGCTCTGATTTTGGAGTAAAAAAAAAACAAACTTGGGTTTAAATCAAAAGTCTATTTGTGTTAACTTTCCTGGGGCAACTTCCTTTGTAAAATGAGGAAGTTGCACCAGACAGCCTCTGAGGCAGCTCAGTAATACCATGAAGAGAGTGCTGATACTGGAGGCAGACCTGGCCTCAGACCTTGGGTAAGTCCCTTAGTCTCTTTTTGCCTGGCTTTCCCCAAATGTAAAATGATGAAAATAATAGCTCTTACCTCTCGTGGCTTTTTTGAGGATCAGCATTTATAAAGTTCCTAGCAAAATACCTGACCCATAGAAAGTGCTTAACAAATACTTGTTTCCTTCCTACCTTCTCCTGTGATCCCTATGCTTGGGATTATCACAATTTATATGATAAAACAGAATTATCTAATATGAATTCAATACTTTTATGATCACAGAAAGAAGCAGTTTAAAAGATATGACAGAAGAAATCACTGATTGGAATAGCAGGTGAACCCTGTTGAGAACTCAGAGTAAGATTTTTAAAAAAGAGTACCTATTCAGTGTTAAAAGATTGAGAGTAAGGCCTCCAATTCATTAAATAGAAACTGTTTAATAGAGGAAGCAATCCCATTAATGAGACCATGTACCTACTGAAGTATGGTTTTGGAAACCATTGACCTTAAACTGCCCAGGCATTCCTGGGGACACATATAATTATTAAAAATTGTGGCTCAAGATAATTGTTCTAAGTAAAAAAAAATAAACTCTTCTAACTTGTCATTTAGACAGGATTGTTAAAATGAGATAGGACAAACTTTTGATTTTTAGTTTCTTGAAAATTTCTTTTTTTATCAGAAATGAAATGCCATAGCTAAGGAGTTTAACAGAACATTTCAATGTAGCACTGAAGTGGTTGGATAAGCATGATGCTTGAACACAAATACTAGAAAAGCATATGTTATTTGTCTGATCTATTACAAATGATGTGCTTTCATCAGGGGCCTCAGGGAGTAATTACAAAATAATTAAGTCAGGAAATTCATTAAAAATATTCAGAGCATAAGCAGCTTCATTTGAAGCATTTTAATTATGCAAAAGAATTTATCAACCTGAAACATGGCTTTAGTAGCTGTATTGTACATTCTTTGTGTATCCATCTTTGCAAAATTCTTACTTCCTTAGACCAATACCTAATACCATATTCACAATATAGTTACATGTATATGTGAACTTAATAAAAAATTAGAAGAGAAACATCACATGTATCTCACAAATGAAGGTATGAGATGTATTTTTAATTAAATAAGAGATAGAGGCAATTACAAATGATGAAATGGATAACTTTACTTGAAACTGAAAAGCTGCTTCACAGATATTAGGAATCTAGGATAAAAATGGGAAATGATGAGATGGGACAAAACTCTTTACTAAATTTCTCAGTTAAGGGTTTGGTATTCAATATATATGAGCAAATAAATAAAAATGCACACACACACACACACACACACACACATATATATATATATAAATGTATATATGTATACTCACATTTGTGTGTATCTCAAACTAATAGCCATTTCTCAATAGACAAATTTGGTCAAAAGATATGAACAAACCATTTTAAAAACACCTGCAAAGTATTCAAAATTACATGAAAAAATGTTCCAAATCATTCTCCAAATCATGAGAAATGCCAAATCAAAATAACACTCAAGACTTCCATATTCTGCAAATTGGCAATTCCTTCATGGAAATAGGAGGTTCACAATTATTATACATCATACACATTTTCAAACTTTTTTCAATAAATGGATCAATGCTGACTTTTTTTTCCCTCCCTAAAACTGTCAATGGAATAGCTCATTGTGAGGGGAAGAGATATTTGAAACAAAGACAATGATATAAGAAACAGAAAATATCAATAAAAACTTATTTAAAAATATTAATCATCTCTATTTCATATATACCTGTCAGAATTCTCCCTTATTTTCAGTCTGAGAACTTTCTATTTCTGGATCACTAATTAAAATATCATTCATTCCAGAGACTGGGTCACTTTTTATCAGTATGATGAATTAAATTCCTTGAGCTTTAGCATAGGTTAGCCACTCTACTACAAAATTCAACCTCTTCCCTCTTTGGGTTTGAAAACAAGAAGAAAGAAAGTATGTTTTAAGGTCAAGGCTACTATTGGTCAAGCACTTGAATAATGTACTTGTGGGATTTGTTGTCCTGGTTTTATAATTCAGTCTCTCTCTTTTGGATGTGACATACTGAAATCTCTCTGTTTCTCAGTGTCTTGCATCTGTAAATGGGAGCCAGTATACACAGGGTTGTCACAAAACTATTATATGAATAAAAGCACAATGTCCATGAAAAAAAGCAAAAACTGAATTTAACTCAGCTACCAAATATAATCACAGTAGAAAAAATACAGTTTTTTTTTAAAGTAACTTACTGTATCCAGAGAGGCTGATACTCTTAAATCAGGCAAAAATCCCACCTCCAGAAGATGAAGGAGGAAAGTCTGGTCTTCAATACCATACACACGGTCCAAGAATAGCACCATGGGTGCTTTGTGGTCAGGGCAAAAGTTGGCAGCCATATCTGGCTCATTTACTGATCCATCTGAGAAACAAGGAGAAAAATATCATTAACCCTTTAAAAATATTCCAGTTCTGGTGGCAGAAGTCAAAAGCTGGTCTGTGGCTTCCCTCCAAATAAATTAATGGAGGATTTTAATAGATGCTGCTTCTTTGCCTTAAATTTTTTTTGTGCAAACGTCAGTATTTATAACAAATTCTCTAATTAGCCTTCATAATGTGATTGAGACAAAAGGTTAAGGGTTTGGTCAGGACACTGAAGAATGGAGGGGAAGAGTCTATGATTTTAACAGATTGAACACTCTTAGCTGAACTGCCCAATGTCACACAGCAAAGTCCAGGTCTATTAATTTCCTGGCCATTTGATTCTGGCAATCTCTCACTAAGAAAATTCATTATTTGACTCTTGCTGCTAAAATGCCTGCTGTTTGAGTTCCACATATTGCCTAACTTGTGAAAAAAGAACTCAAGTATTGATCAGAGAGATGAAGGCTAGATCAAAATCCTTAATTCATTATTGATTTGGTCTGTGATTTCCTAAAGGCCAGTATCATGATGCTGAGAACTATGTACATAAAGAGAGATGTGGCTTCTGATTGGCAGAGACACCTCTGAGTTCTGAGAGAAAATTTGAGAAAAGTAATTAAGAAGGGTCAAACATGTACTTTTAATTCTCTTTTTTTAATGGCTCCAAACATTGTTTTCCTAATTACATGCAAAGATAGCTGACAACATTTATTTTTTGCAAACTTTTGAATATCGCATTTTTTATTAATACCACATTTTTCTACCACCCTCTCTTCCAAACCTCCTCCACATGGCAGCAAACAATCTGATATAGATTGTAACATATGTAATTTTTTTAACATATTTCCATTTTAGTCAAGTTGAAACACAAAAGTTTTGAAGGATGTACTAAAGCCATACCTCCAACATGTCCTTTTATGCTTAGCACCTGAAAGCCTCAAAACTACTAAGAGGTACTCCTTTACCAACCTCCACATCATTCTCTGATGGTTGAGCTAAGATTTTTGTCTCACCTACAAACAGATATTCTGTCATATGTCAAATATGTATAAAACTTCTAATTTCTGTTGAATGTTTACTATTTTGAGATTTACTAGCTATCCGCAATTGTCATATATATATACATATATGTATACATATATGTATATATATACATATATATATGTATATATATATATATATGGCTTTTAAATAACCAGCAATCAGCTAAGCTATCCAGAAGAAACTAGGTGAGGGGCACAGCTGGATGGCGCAGGGGAAACAGCACTGGCCCTGGAGTCAGGAGGACCTGAGTTCAAATCTTGTCTCAGGCACTTAATAATTACCTAGCTGTGTGGTTTTGGCCAAGTCATTTAACCCCATTGCCTTGCCAAAAAAAAAAAAAAAAAGAATAAGCTACGTGTTATTTTCCTTAAGAGTGTCTAGGGATGGTAATTTAACTTACTAATTTGCCTTGCTCCTTTTCTTTATTATTTTCAAATCACTAGATTAAAGGTATTTGGTATATGTTTTATATATATATATATTTCCAGGCTGTCATAAGAAGAGGGAGTACTTAAACATTGTCCTCCTCTTGCTCCCCACAAAGTTGATAATTATAATCTCTCTTTGTGACAGAGTCAACCAGATTCCTAATAGCTATCCTTGTTACATGTGGACCAGTATTATATTTATATTAGTAGTATTATATTTATATTAGGTAGTAACAACATATAATCTACACATAAAGTAAATACAAGGGAATTTATAATGGGGGAAAGGAGCTCTAACCTTTGGAAAGATCAGGAAAACCCTCATAAAAGAGGAGTCAAACACTGCTGAAGCATTGACTTCAGACCTAAGCAGATTAAAGTATATTAATATTATATTTTATATACATGTACATATATGAAGTATAATTGGAAAATAGTTAAAAAGAAATAAAATAAAATGGAAAATATATAATTTTTAAAGTCATTAGTAGACCTTGTTTCTATTTCTCTAGAAATAGGTAAACCTTGAGTTGAACTTTGACAAAAGCTACCCAAATTATGGGCATAATGTTTAAGAAGGATCAAGGAACTTTAAAGAGAGTTGCACTGTAAATTAAACCATAAAAGCCATGTGAGGAATTAGGTTTAAGGACAAAACTTATTTCTATAAATTTTTTTGACAGTGAAAGACATGGGACATAGATAAAAAGAGATACCTGACAGTTGATCTGTCTTTCTGCCCTGAGATGTTTGCAGCTTATTTTCTAGAACAAATGGGCGTTAGGAATGACCCTAGAGGACACTTTCCCCCTCTCTCTTAACCTATTAGACTTATTACAGATAACTTGTAATAAACTCTTTTTTTGTGAGGCAAATGGGATTAAGTGGTTTACCCAAGGTCACACAGCTAGGTAATTAAGTGTCTGAGGCTGGATTTGAACTCAGGTACTCCTGACTTCAGGGCCAGTGCTCTATCCCCTGTACCACCTAGCTGCCCCCTGTAACAAGCTCTTAACAATGGCACCACTATTTTACTGAAAGGAAAGAATAAGTAACTTTTGTTTTGGGAGGGGAATAAGGAAAATTGAAGACATTGTAAAAGGAATGGATGCCTGTGTAACACTTAACAGGAAGTATGAGAATTATAGGAACCAAAGAAATTTCTCCCCTTTGATGTTTCTGTCAACAAAATTTCTTAGGGGAAAGCCTTAAAGAAACATTTAAGTGCTATTATCAGATTATATGCTCATGCACTTTAACAAAGTTATCATGATACCATTACCTTTGTTAAGTGTGGGAAGTTTCAAAGGAATACTGATAATCCCAACCAAATCTTCAGTAGGGACCAGGGAGCGAAGGATAGACCTGATTCGAATGGCTTCCCCTTTTCCTGTTTGAATAAGCTGTAAAAACAGAAACTTGATATTAAGTTTAAATAAACATATTTCCCTTAATTTTGCCCAAATTTCTTATTTTCTACAAGCATAAAGGGATCAAATTTCTTTAAGGTATATATCTTCATGCTATAATGGGTTCCTGTTATAACCCTAATATGATCAAAGGCAAAAAAAAGTTTTTTTGAATTGAATTAGAAATGCTGCAAGGGAGACAGATATTATGCCTAAAGAAATCATTTGATTTACTTGATGTGACTATTAATCAGAAATTCAGATATAGAATTGACATCAAATTTCATCTATAAATATTCATATTCATATTTTAACTGAATTCATATTTGAGTATTTTATGGTTTGGAAAGGGAGGCAAATATCCCATTCTCTACCCCTCTCCTGTCTTCCCCTCCCACCTCCCCCCACCCCCACCAAAATACAGAAATCATACAATGAGCATTAACAATACACTGACAACTCCACCACCGCTGACCACCTCCTGGTTATTATTGTTTTAATGGAACTTCAGGATCAATGAAGAGAGGCAACTTCGCATGATGATAACAACTGCATGGACCTCCCATAGCCAAGTGACATCTTGATGCTCTAATGAGGTAGGAGAATGAAGCTCAAAGTGGGATCTCTTTAGGCTTGAAGCCAGAGAGGTAACTTGAATATGTAGACCCTGTTTCAAGCTCTGAGACATTAAGCTTTTTATTACTTCAAGATAAGCCT
Source organism: Macrotis lagotis (assembly GCF_037893015.1). Classification (NCBI taxonomy): domain Eukaryota; kingdom Metazoa; phylum Chordata; class Mammalia; order Peramelemorphia; family Peramelidae; genus Macrotis; species Macrotis lagotis. Next base: position 191,324,812 of record NC_133661.1, read on the forward strand.
AAATTTTTTTTTTGGGGGGGGAATATAGTTAGTTGAAGTGACAGCATGAAGGAATGGTCTATAAAAGCTGAAAAGAATCGAATGACATTTAATCTCTATCACACAAAGACTTCAAAGAACTTCATGGTGCTATTCATTTTTATTTTTTTTAAAGGAAAGAAAAATAAAAAAAATACAAACTGTGTAAAATGGGGATGAGTGAATAATTTGTCCCAATTCAGGTAGGGAAAGAACCAGGACTACAGATCATGAATTTTACTATTCAGTACAATCTTCTTTCCCATGTTACCTTTTTCCCATCTATAGCACATCTCTTTATAAGAATGGCAACAACAGTTCATTTTATATAGCACTTCAAGATTTTTAAATCCCTTTATTTCATTATCTCATTTTCATATCAATTCAAATTTCCATGAAGTATATTCTATCATTATTTCCATTTTGCAGATCAGGAAACTGAGCTCTGAAAGGTTAGATTTATTTGCCCTTTACCATTTAAGTAGTAAATGTCTGAGGTGAAATTAGAACACGAATATTTTGCACTCAAAGTCCAGAGAATCAGAAAAAAAACATATTGGCAGAAGGATATTACATATTATTATGCTTAGATTGTTTACATATTCATTAAATTATTTGATTATATATTATAATATAATCTATTGTTCACCCTTTCCTCCTTAATACTCTCTTTAGTTTTTCAGGACATCATTCTTTCCTGGTTCTCCTTTTACATATCTGATCACTCCTTCCCAGTCTCTTTTACTGGATCCTCATCCTGTATATGTCCTTTTACTGTAGATATTCTGTCCTGTGAAGGTCCCTCAGAGTTCCCTCTTCTCTTCTATATATGATTCCTCTATAGAACTTCACATGGTGATCTCAATAACTTCCATGAATCTAATTACCATCTCTATACTAATGATTCTCATATCTACCTATCCTGCCCCAACCTCTTTGATGACTTCCAATTTCACATCTCTAACTGCCTTTCAGACATCTCAAATTGGCTGTACATAAATCCTAAGCTAAAGATATCCAAAACACAACTTATTATTTCCTCCCTAGAACTTCCCAGCCTTCTACCTTCCCTTTTATTGTAAAGGGCAACACCATCCTCTTCCTCAGGTTCACAACCTATGAGTCTTTCTTAACTCTCACTATCTCTCATCCCCTATATTCAAGTGGTTGCCAAGACCTGTCAAGTTCACCTCTGCAACATCTCTCAAAAGTACCCTCTACTCTCTTTGATATTGCTACCATTCCAGTGTAAATCTTCATCACCTCGCACCTGTTAGTGTGACCTGCCTCAAGTATCTCCCCATTCCAATGTATCCTCCATTCAATTGCCATAAATAAAGCCTATAAATAAACATATAAGGATAAATTATTTCATGGTGCTAAATTTGGTGAGAAAAATTACTTTTCATTATGAGATTGTTTTAATATCAGGGTTTGTTACATTTTTGCCAAAACAGAGGTAAGATGAGTCATAATTCAGTGATACTTTCCAAAATGAAAAGTGTACAAAACATACTGAATGTATTCTATTGAGAAATCACATAAAATATAGGGATATCTTACATATAGAAATTTCTAAAGAAACTAACAAAATTTGAAATTAGGAATGAAAACTATACTTGACTTTAGCCATGGTTCTTTAGCCAAGGATTATGAGAAAAATGTATTGGCAAAAAAGCATAAAACCACATTTAGAAAAAGTACACTGCAACTCATTCAGGTATCTTGCAGCTAATCTAAAGGAACTCCCACTACTTACGTGCATTTCAGGTGCACAGCGGCCCAGTAGGTCTATGAGAGCTGAATAAAAAGACATGATAGAATTGCCCATGTGGACAATCTCCTCCTCACCGTCATCCTCTTCTGAACTGCTGAGAGAAAATACAAACACATTGGAGATGTGAGGCAATCTGGGAAGCAATGGGCTATATTTTGAGACAAAGGAAACAGGAAGTTTGGATGACTGCTTTCTATTAAAAAAAATTATCATGTCTCACCCAGGCAGGAGTCCATTCAAATTTGAGCTAAGTTTTCAAGAGCGCTCTTATTCAAATAGACATTAATTTCCAAGTATCAGGAATATAGGTACAGTAATTATTTTTTCATAAAGTTTGAGAAATCTAAATATTGGTTTATATTATATATACATATATAAGGTGTTTATGGTGAATCAGGTCTATAATTCTAGGTTCTCAAGGATATTAAGACATAATAAATCTGCCTAAGTCAAAATTACATATTCAAAATTCTGGTCATAGTTTAACCTCAAATCTCACAATTAGCTATTAACATCAGTTCTTTTTCCTTTTAAAGATTTGTCTAGTAAAGCTACCCAAACAAATTCTGGAGATTTGGGTCAGGACACTTGGATTCTAGTACTGATTACTTGTTTAACTTTTGTGATAAGTCACTTCATTATTGTAGTGAACACTTATTTTCTCAGTTCTAAAATGAAAAGGTAGAACAAGATGATTTTATAGATTTTTTCAATCTCTCAATTCCATGATTTTCAAAATTGTCTTTGAACAAGGAGAAGGAAAATAAATTTCATTACTTTTTATATAATTGGTAAAGGATGGAAGTGATATTCCTACTGTCTAAAGAAAGTTTTAACTAATACTAAAAAAAGAAATGACAGAAATAGAAGAAAAAAGTGACTAATTCATATATAACCAACCTCTGAAAATCAAGAATTTATATTAATTATCATTTCTGACTTTTACACTTTCCTATTCAAATGGGGCTCAGTATACTTATAAAATTAATCCTCACACTTTTAACACAGGAATTAGTAATATCAACATATTTCTGTAGCTTGTGAATGTTAGGATGAACCCCACAGGCAAATTAACTAATTATTTTTCAAAATTTTTTATGTTTTTTTCTGAACATGAGGGTTTTGTAGGGAATCATGTCTATAATTCCAGGTTCTCAAGGATATTAAGTCATAATAAATTTGAACTATGTCAAAATGATTAATGAAACTGTCTTAGGTCATACAAATAATTAAATGGACTAATTTTGACCTCAGTTATCTTGAAAGAAGATACTATAAATGAGGGAGAAAGACCTCTAATTGAAATACTGTGAATGACTATGTGGCCCTTGAAGTGATTCTCTCAATTATAAGTCATGTAACTTATTCCAAGCAAGTGTAATAGTAGATGTTAATGAAGAATGGTCATGGAAGAAGAAGAGTGTTAGGTTTATTTGCAAGACCCATTAGCTGGATTATATCCTAGAATAGAATAAATGAACATGACAAAGGGGTTTTAAAGTGTTTTCATTATATTACTGAAAGATCAAAATTTTCTTTAGTATACAACTGATGTTTCATAATTCATTTCTCTTATTCATAGTATATAGGAAATCACTCTACTAATTTACAAGTTTTAACCACTTGCCAAAAAGTATTTCCATTTACTTACATTTCTCTCTTATATCCCTGAGAAGGAAGATCAAGGGCTGGGTTCTCAGAAATTTTAATAGCTCCTTGCATGGCTGCCAACAGACCATTTCCTCCTTCACCCCTCAGAGCTGGTCCAAAGCACTCTGGACGTCTTATAAGAAGTTTGACAACAACACTAGCATTTTCTTCCACACTTTCACCTGTGGAAAATAAGCATTAGTCTCTACTTCAAATAAAAGAATGACAGAAGAATTAACTTCTAATTATTTAGTTTGGTTATAAATTTCATGAAATCTGGAATTCACTATATTAGGAAGCTGTAAAGATAGAGGGAAATTTGGTCTGTCTATAAAGCAATTCTGTCTGTTTACATAAAGTTATCAAATTCAACATATTGACAGTGGTATTACCTTGTTCTGAATTTTATCAAGTTTCAACTCTTCAGAGGCAAGAAATAGTTCAATCTACTAACTGAAAGCAAAAGAATATTAAGACTTTTTAGAAAAACCTCAACAAAGATTTGCTGAAAGAGAATTGTTTTCTTCTTTGGGCATAGATAGTTACAACTCATCTTGGTGGCTAACAATTTACATCATGACAATGGCCATAAACAGGTGGATTATGGTTTTCCAAAAAAAATTTGATTCTTCAAAGTTCATCAAAATATTTATTATTCTCTTTCTTCTTGTAGAATCTTCTTGGTTCCTAATCTAAGATCATAAATTTACAGCGTTCTAAAGAGGTTTTTCTATTGCTTTACAATAGAATTCTATGTTACAATCATTGAGTGAATTTAAGATACTCAAAGTCATTATTTTCTGGGAGATTCTTATAGAACTAATAAAAATGAAATGGAAAAACTTCTTTTAGAAACAATACAATTAAGATGTCTTTGGGCAGCTAGTTGAATAGAACACTGGCCCTACTGACTGGAGTAGGAGGACCTGAATTCAAATTCATACACAGACACTTGACAAGTACTAACTGTGTGATCCTGGGCAAGTCACTTAACCCTAATTGGTTAAAAAAAAAGAAAACTTAATGGATGCCTGATAAATAATATTTGTAGTATTATCTAGAATTTCCTAATTAAATTATTTTACATAGCAAAGTCTTATGCTTGGTAAAAAAAATCCAGTATTTTAAAATTGTTACTATCAGAATAGGAATTAAATAGTGTATAATATATTTAAAAGAAAATACAAATATTATATAATCACTGGGGAGATGATATTGAAATGTTGGTTCATTTTTAGTTGAATATAGAATCCAGACTTAAGAATACTTTAGAATTTAACAAAATCATTGTAGCAAATGGGCCTATCTCATACTAACTTTAATAATTATAATTTATATAATGTTTTAAGGTCCTTCAATGAATCATGATAATTACTAGTTCAGAGTCCAAGGGCTCTGGGGAACTACATTCATACAAGTGTAAACTAAGTTAAATTCACTCAAATTTATCACAATAAATCTTGGAAGAATAAAAAGCTTTCTAAGTTGCAATAGGTGGTTCATTTACTTGAAGTAATAACAACTTCAACCAAGATCCTCTATAGCAAAATTATTTGAGGGGCCCTTTAGAATTCATTTTCAGGGACTTTGGTATCCAAAAATAACAATAATTCTGTTATGGCTTTAATTATTTTATATGTTTTCCCTTTCACAGACAAATTCCTAGGGAAAAAAACAACTATCAACACTTAGTGATTTAATTTTCCTCTTACCTATTTCTTAGCCCTTTGCAATAAGGCCTTCAACTTCATCATTTACCAGAAATAGTCTTTTTTTTTTTTTTAGTTTTTTTTGCAAGGCAAATAGGGTTAAGTGCCTTGCCCAAGGCCACACAGCTAGGTAATTATTTAAAGTGTCTGAGGCCAGATTTGAAGTCAGGTACTCCTGACTCCAGGGTCGGTGCTCTATCCACTGCCACCTAGCCGCCCCCGAAACAGGTTTTTTTAAATTGCTTTTCTTAAAATATATGAAGTTATCAGAAATACCTATATAATTAAATTCGTTTTCAAAGTAGTATATATTAAATTCATTATAGTATGACAAAACTATCCTGCTTGCCTTTTTTCAGCTTCCTTCTGTTCTCGTCTATGTATATTTAAAGTGCATAGGAATTGTTTTACTGATGGTCTTTTCCCTTTTTGGTCTCTCTATCCCCAATTCTTTGTAATCACTTTCTCCCACAAAAATAGAAGTCTTTCCTTGTAACCAAAAAGAGGTTAAGAAAAAGAAATTCATATATTTGACTATGTCTGAAAATTCATTCTGCACTTTAAGTATATCACCTCCCTGCTAAAAGGATGTATACTTATTCATCTGTTGTAATTGGCCATTGTGTTTATCACAGTTCTTAACTCATTCAAAGAGGTTTTCCTTTACAAAATGATTATAACCATAAAAGTTTTCCCTGTTGTACTCATTTCATTCTATCAGGTCACACAAATTTTCCTAATGAATCCATCACTTTTATGATTTTATAAGGTACAATAATATTATATCCATATTCATAATTTGCACAGGAACTTCTCAGCTCATGAGGACTCACTTTTTTTTTCCAGTTCTTTGAGTTAAATATTTTTGCTGAAAGTTTTGCTCTAAATATTTTTGTGCATATAGTCCTATTGTCCCATGGTTCCTTTTGCTCTTTTTTAATTATTTGGGAGACAATCCTAGTAGGAATATCATTGGATCAAAGGGTATGGACAGGTTAGTTCCTTTAGGGGTACATTTCCAAATTGCTTTCCAGAATGGTTGGAATTATTCAAAGCTCCAATAATAGTGCAAGAGTATACATGTCCTCTCGAACTAACTACAATGATTGTCTTTTTTTGCTAATAATTCAGTACTTTTACAGCATTCAATAGAGATTGATTTATAGCTTTTCTTTCTCATTTTTAGATATCAGAAACATATAGCTCTAATAAAAACAGCTTGATCTTTCTTTTCCAAATTTTTGTAAAACATTTTCATGCCAGAGATTTATTATATCTAACTTTTTAAAAATTATATTCAGGGACTTCACTTATTTCTCACTTATATTTTTAGATAAAATACATACATACATACATATATATATATATATATATATATATATACACATATATATATATATATATATAGCTAAGTGACATAATGGATATAGTGTCAGATCTGGAGTCAGAAAGACCTATGTTCAAATCCATTTGGACAAGTCACTTAATGTATATTTGTCTCAGTTTACTCAACTGTAAAAGGGAGCTAATAACAGCACCTACATGGCAGAATTATTGTGAGAACTCAATGAGAATACTTGTAAAGTGCTTAGCAGAATGCTTGACATATAGTAGGTGATGTATAAATGTTTATTCCCTTCTTCTTACCCCTTTTTGCTAGATTTGTCTACTAGGGGTTAAAAAAATACCACATCAAGGTCTCCAAATACTATATTTTTGCTGCCTACTATAATTCAAATAGAATTTAGTTTAACTACTTCCATGTTTATATATTCTTTTGTCATGTAACCATGTAACTTAGTTATGAGAAATAGCAAATCTTTGCCTTTCTTCCTTAATTCTATTCTAGTTTATTAAATTTTTTCTTTCTTCTTTTAAAAACAATAAAACAGAACAAAATTATAGCTAAGCCCTGTGCTTATCTTTGTAAATTCTTTCTGTGACCCTTGAAAACAGTGTATTTCTAAAGGGATATTTGTCTTTTCTTTCATTATTAAACATAAGGTCCTCTTAATCATCATTTAACTCTTCAAATTACTCAGATGTATTTACCATTCCATATTTCTTTTGTTGCCTGTATTTGTGTTTCAAAAATTTTATCCATCTCTAGTCTTTTCATCAGGAATGCTTTAAGGTCCTCTTTTTAAAAATTCATTTTTTAATCTCAATAGAATTCTATTAAATTTGCAGGTAAGTTACCTTAAGAAACGTCCTGAGAGTATGCTTTAATTATTTTCCCTGTTAGGATACCATATAATAAAAATCTCTCTCATTTAAAGTAATTGTAGAGCAGTTTGGTATGATCTGAACTTTGGTACTTGAACTCTCTGTTTCCTTCAGTATTTTTTCTCTTTTTGACTTAGGAATACTAGATTTTAGCCATGAAAATTTGAAATTTCTTTCAGGATGAGAATGGCGAATTCTTTCTATTTTTGCTATACCATCTGGATCAAATAACTTTGGGTATGTTTAGTGAAATATGGTGCTGAAGTTTTGGTTCCTATTCTCAGGAAGAGCAATGATTTTAAAATGAACTGTCCTTACATTATACACAGTAATAGCAACATTGTGAGATGGTCAACTATGATGGACCTAGCTGAGAGACTTGTTATGGAAAACGCCATCCACACCCAGAGAAAAAACTATGGAAACTGAATGTTCACTTTTAAAAACTTCTTTTTATGTTTTTTTCTTTTTTGGTCATGCCCCCCCCCTTAGCTCTAATTCCTCTTTTACAATATGACTAATATGGAAATATATTAAACACGATTGTATGTGTTCAACCTCTATAGGATTGTTCACTGCTATGGTGACAGGAGAAGGGAGGAAGCAGGATAAAAAAATGAGGAACTCAAAAGCTTGCAAAAGGATGAATGTAGAAAACTACCTCTGCATGTAAATGTAAAGTAAATAAATAAATAAAAAGATAATTCCTCCAAAATTTTTGCAGGTCTAACTCCTAGTCTTTAGATATTTCCTTCCATTATTTCTTGCCTTATAGACTATTTAATTCTATTCATTTCATTTTTTTCAGGAAGTTCAGTATTTGAATAAGTCCAATATTTTCCCCCACTTCAACAAACATTTATTAAGCACTGTGTAGAAGACAAGAATATATTTGTGACTCAGAACATAACAGAGGGAGCAGGGCACGGCAGGGAAGGGAATGGGCCTTGGGGCAGGCATTGGATTAAGCTCTTTTATAAATTATCTCATGTGCCAGATAGGTACTGTTATTTTCTTCCTTTTTTCAGTTAAGGAAACTGAGGTAAAATATATAGGCATTTTTGCTTATTTTTTTTTAGTTAAGGTTTTCTATCTATTCTTCTAAACTACTATTCTCTATCTAAATTCCCATGCCGACCCTTTCCCTCAATTTAATTTCCATTCTAATTTTAATTTAAAAGAATCTTTTGCTCCATTTATTCTAATACTTTTAGAATCTTTGAGATCAAGGCATTCTTGACTCTGAGGTTCATCCTTTATTTGCTGCAGTTATTCTTTTCTTCTGGGTTTTATGCTCTAGATTTCTGAATTTCTTTACTGTGTTCAGTATTTTCTTTTGTCCGTTCATAACTCTCATCTTAGTTTGTGATGCCCTGTTCTGTCTCCTTCTATACTCTTAGTGGACAGACCCTGTTTGGTCCTGTCCTCTCTAACATTTTAAAGCTATAGATGCCACTTAAATTCCAGAGAGGAGGCTGATACTAGATCCTGATGTGCTTCAATCCCAGATAATACTAGGGATTATTCTAGTCTCAGTCCTCTTGAAAGTTCTCATTAGATGTGGCGCCAGTTATTGAGTTGGTTCTGTCTCTTGCTGTAGCTCCAACACAACAAAGAATGCATTGCCTCCCCCCCTCCCTATAGTATTTTATAGAGATTAGGTTTTTCTCTTTTGTTTAATTGCTCTGTCAAGCCAGGGCTGAGAAATTGCTGAGATTGTAGGTTGTAGTATCTGATCTTTAAAAATTAAGCTACTTCCTGCCTCTTTTGGAATAACTGAGCTTACTTGAAGGTTTCTGGCCATTTTCTTGTACAGACTTGGATTAGATGGAGAAATTTATCACCATTTCTCTTGGGCCTTATTGTTCATTATACTATTTGTGCTTTTAGATCTTTGATAGCATGTGTATAAGAGACCTTTTACATTATCATTAAAACCAGAATTCACAAAGATTTCTTATTTACTAAATCAGACCCCCCATCTTGATCTTTCTTCTTTTTTAGGTTTTTGCAAGGCAAATGGGGTTAAGTGGCTTGCCCAAGGCCACACAGCTAGGTTATTATTGAGTGTCTGAGACCAGATTTGAACCCAGGTACTCCTGACTCCAAGGCCGGTGCTTTATCCACTACGCCACCTAGCCGCCCCTCATCTTTCTTCTTAGGGTGAAAAAAATGTAATAATACTATCACCCACTTTCTGGAAACTCATATTTTGGGATTTTTTGTAATACTGCTCTTTCCTGGTTCTCCTTCTACCTGTGTGATTGGTTTTCCTTAACCTACTTTACTAGTGCATCAATAATATAATCACCCTTGTGTGGATATGTCTTGGGGGGGGGGGGAGGATTTTCCAGGATTCTGTCTTTTGCCCTCTTTTCTCCCTCTAAATTTGCTCCTTGGTGATCTCATTAAATCCAATGTGTTAAATAACATCTTTATGAAGATGTCTCCCAAATTTAATTAACCATTTCCAGCCTTTCCTTTGAGCCTCAAGTAGACATTTTCAACTTCCTCTTGGACATTTCAAATTGTGCAGTAGGAATCTCAAACAGAATATATCCCATACAGACTTTATAACTTTTCCCCAAACTACCACTTCCTTATTTATTGCTACCAAGATTGCTACCAACCTTCTAACAGACCTTTGAAACTCCCATGTTCAAAACCTTGATGTTAAATCATAACTCCACTCTTCTTGAACCCACACATTCTAACACTGTCAATTAGTATTTCTACTCCATGACTTGCATTTTTCTCCTCTTTACTCACACAATAAACTGTTCCACCAACTACAGTTCCAGTCTCACAAATACATTATTCTTCTCTCATACCCTATGGTTTAGTCAAACTGGTCTTGGCTATTCCTCATGCACACATTCTACATCATATAGTGTCTTTGCATTAAGCTATACTACATGACTGGAATGCATTTCCTCCTCACTTCTGACCTTAATTCCCCCCCCCCCCCGTTTCCTTTAAAACTCAAATAAAACATCATCTTTAACCTGATTCCTCTAAAAGTTAGTGCCTTTCTTCCCCCTAAAATTATCTTTTATGGCACTAGGTGGCGTAGTATCAGTCCTGGAGTTAGGAGGACCTGAAACCTGAAGTTTTTTTTTTTTATGGACCAAAATGAGCATTTCTATAAAATAGTGTAATAAAAGCCATGATTGCCCATGAAACTGCAAATTTACTTTGTATAACTTCCTATTCTTTTAAAATATATAATAAAGTTATCATGTAAATTTCTCTTTTTCTTCCTTCCCCCTCCCCCTCTTTGTTTTAGTATATATCAAAATCTGGCATGATATCATTGTCTTTTTAATAACTACTTGTTGATTGACTCACTATTCACAAAGACAGCAAATCGTAGGAAGGACAAGTAACGCTCCCCTTCAATAGGATTCCAGCCAATGTCAGGATATCCCTTGGCTAAGAGCATAGGGCAGCTCTGCAGACCACAGCCTGCTAAGTATGTCACCACCTGCAAAGCATGATAGAATGGTAAATATATCTGTAAACATATATTTGTTTCTATGGAGTAATAATATGCCTGTAGAAAATATAGGAACTATGAAATTTCTTCTTTCCATAGGCTAAGGAGAATCCGAACATTTCTAGATGTGAAATTCAATGTGTTTTAATAAAAATGTTACACCTATTTTTGTTTCAAAGAAGAACTATTACTAATCAAGAAATAGATGTTTTCAGTTACCTTGCATCAAAATATAACTGTTATTGAGGTCTAAATGGGAAAATTTAGATAGCTCTTTATTTAGTAATCAGTTTCCAGGTCTTCCTCTGGTTCCAAGGAAGTAGGATGGGAAATGGAATTCTAGACAGTAATATATAGAAGCACAAATATCTCTTAGTGGAACCTAAAGGAGCTGGCTTTGAGAGGCTCTCCAAGGAATTCTGTGGCTATCTGTTTACACTGTGATGACACTATGGTTGATTCACAGATATACCTATTCTGTGTCTTAATACCAGTCATCAACAAAATTTTACACCATTTTTCAGGTTGCAATATAAGGAACAGACCAAGGTAGTTTGTAGAAACGTCAACCTATGTGCTCTCTTATAACTTAATAGAAGTTTCAGAGTTATTGGGACTATATCCACAGAATCTCAGATTTGGTTTTGTGGATATTTTAGACACTATGCCTTTACTTCTCATAAAGACATTATTATATTAAGACTGAATTCTTTTGGGAGGAAAGGAACAAAATAATAGACTATTGCAAGAACAATAAAAACTTGGCAAAATATTATAGGGAGGACTTTTTAATTCTCATTCTACTAACTTTTTTCCTGCTAAGATTCCACAAAATGAGATTTTTAAAATCTTATAAAATCTGCCAGTTTTCTAGGCATTTCCCAGACCTCTTCTTATCTCTTCTCAACACCATGAAAAAATTAAGAAAGTATAAGTTAAGTATAGAGGCTATTAGTAAGTTATCCAGTCACTCTTTAAAGTAGTTTCATTCTAAACTGCTCTCATTTTGATCTTATGATCAGCAACGAGAGTAACAATGTTTTTGTTCCTTGGAATGCCCTCTGAGGAAAATTTGTTGCTGACTCAACTGACTGAAATCTGTGCAAGGAATTACTAAATGCTCATAACTTAAAGAGACCATAAAAATGATTCAATATCCTTATTTTAATAATGAAGAAATTGAACCCAGAATGATTAGGTGACTTTGCTTACATCACAACACCAAGTCTTCAGATTCCAAGTCCAAAATCTTTTTACAGGGTCGATTCCTATTAAAAGTACCATTTAAAAAAGGTGGGAGGAAATAAGTCCTTTATTACAATTTGAAATACAGTCTTAACTTCTGATTCCCATGGTATCAGGTAGTTGCTAGGGCTGCCAGCTGCTGCTGATTTCATTTCAGATTTTCATTTTCAAACTAGCACATCTGCATTTTTCTCTAACAAGTTGATAGAGTGGTTATTGTCATTATACTTGAAAAGGAACAAAATGACATCACTATTTTGGGGTCAAGATACATTGTGTCTGATTGTGGCTGAACAAACCAATATGAATTTGGAAGATCTACCACAGGTCAGGTATAAATTGTCCATATAAATATTTGGAGTGGAGATATCTCTAAATTATGTATCTCATGTTTCTTTTAAGTTAGTACAATTCTTTGCTCATGGAGCAAAGAACCTTTTTGGATGTATGTGGGCATGCCAGGGATAGGGTTGTCTTGTGCCAGTGACTTCCATGTCTTCCAATTGATTTCAAAATTCTTCGGAGACTTTAAAAGTGTCCTTAATCACTTCTTCTGACTTCTGTGTGGGCACCTGCCTTGTCTGATTTCTCTAGTAAATATTATTTTAAGCAATTGAATGTTTGGCATTTAAACATTGTGGCCAGACCACTGGATTTACACTTTCTGAAATAGAGTATGAATAACTGACACTTTATCTCAATAAAAGAACTCAGTAATTGGTACCTTATCTTCCCAGGTGATTTTCAGATTCTTCCTAAAACAGTTTAAATGGAAATATTCAGTTTCTTGTTATATTGTCCAGGTTTCACAGGCACACAACAATGAGGTCAATATAATAGTTCTGTAGAACTTCAGCTTGATAGGCAACTTAATATCTCTTCTCTCCCACATTTTCCTTTGGAGCTTTCCAAATACTGATCTTCTGGCAATGCATATGTCAATCTCTTCATCAATGTATATATCCCTGGAAACCCTAATAAGCTTTGAATTTATTCATGGCATTCAAAATTTCTCCATTTGCTGTAATCAATGGATTCACATAAGCATGCTATGGTACTAGTTAGTGGAGAATCTCTGTTGTCTTGGTGTTAATTGTCAGATCAAAAGTAGTAGAAATGACAGAGGAAAGGTCCATATTCTTTCATTTCAGTCTCAGAGGTGCACTGAATACACAATCACCTGCTAAGTAAAAGGTTAGCATCAACTTCTTTACAAGTTAAATAATTTACCATCAGTGTGGTAGCTGGCCTTGATGCCATTGATCTGAAAATACGACTAAAAGGCATTGGAGAAAATACACAGCTCTGCTTCATTATTTTGGTAAGGAGGAAAACACAAGAACATCATCTATTATACAGAATACTTGCAAGAATGCCATAATGGAACTATTCTGAACTGTTGTATGAATGTGGAGGTCCTGGGTTCTCTACGATATATCTTCCAAGGGCTGCCTTTGGAATTTTCTTATTTTTTTGGCAGTGTCATTTCAAAGACTAAATTGAGGCTATGATAAACTATGTTTAAAGATCTATTATGAACTGCTTTTTTCAGGTGCAAAGGGGAAATATGATTGGTCTAGCAATTCTCTACTAGCACTATTGGTGACCAGAAAAATCTAAGTTATTGATTTTCTTTTAGATTTACATAGAGTTTGACTAAGTTTAAATCATTTAGAATGCGCACTGTGGAAAGCAGAGCTTGTAAAGATTAAATAATATACATTGGTTTTAATGTACACTGGGTTGTAGGAATTTTCATAACAAATCTGAGTCAAAAAAGGTCATTCCCTTCCCTAAATAAATGACTGAGAGGATTTGTCTTTAATATGATGACCTCATTGCCCAAATTCTTCCTTCTCCCTAGATTAGTGTTTATATTTGTCACTTTAAAAAAGTAGAAAAGGTTGCTCCCTGGGTCAATTTTTTTCTTAAGGAATTAATTCCTAGCTCCAACTCCCTAAAATATTACTTGGTATGATACATTCTGATGAAAATTACAAATTTAATATTAACAATTTATAGCAAAAAGTAAAGTTAATTGTTGCTTTTATTACACCTAGTCAGATAGCTCATTTGATTAAAAGACAGTTTGGCATTATTGAAACTGGAGTTGTTAGTTTAATTTTATAGATTCTTCCTCTAGTTAGGCCTTTTGCAAATGCTATTGGTTATAAGAGGAGAAAGTGAAAAGGATATATTTCTGCAATATTATTTATATCAGAGAAACAATAACTTAAAACACATGAATGTCAGTACCATGTTTTTATGCATGTATAAATCACATTTATATATTTATTCTGAATAAAGATATTTATCTAACCTTCCCTACATTAGTCCATTAAGTCTTTGAAAGCAGGTAACTTCCTAACATTTCTTAGGTGACAGTTCAGTGTTATTTACCCAATGGTCAATAAATGCTTGCTTACTGGACTCATGCATAAAAATACACAAACAAATATTTATGATATGTACACTTAGAAACATAATACAGAGTTACCATTATTATTATATCATCACTATCATATTTTTCTTGAAGGATGCTTACATAGTTTTTTCATAGGAATTCTTTTAGGTTGACTTTTCATTAATTCATACACACAGAACATTTAATAAGTGTTTACAATGTGCTATATACTTAGAATAAAAAGACAAAAGTGAAAAAAAATTTAACTTTTATTTTCCTTGCCTTTGTTGTATAAATTACATTACTCTAAAAGAGTGGTTACCTTCTCAAGGTCTGGCTCTTCCAAGCCCAGTGCCAATTCATTATTGTCCATGACTGATGAAGCTGCCACATCAAGAGGAGTAGAACCCCTCATTGCTGGAGAGGCTGAAGAAAGACAGAAAAGAACAGAGAAAGAGAACAACACAATACAGTCTTAAGGCTTTCTGTAGATGAGAGAATATAGCAGATATATTGGAACCTAAGTTAATGGTTTATTTTATACCAATGGGAGACAGCCTCCCTTTGACTAAGAATATCAGTTTGTCTGAGAATGGCAATTTGAATAGGATTTTGGAAGCTAAAATAAGTTAAAAATCAGGATTGGAAGGTTGGTACTCTTTTTCCTTTTCATCGTCTTAAACTGAATATGGAAGAAATTTATGATTCAGTACTGTAAAAAGAATACCTCCACTGATATAAAAAGTCCCCAGTGTTTAAAGATTTGCCCCCTCCAGGCAGGAAATTTCATAGAAACCACCAATACTGTGCCCATTTTACAGATGTAGAAATGAGAAATGGAGGTGTCATTTTTAGTATCATTGAGAATAGTAGTGATCAGGTATCGTGAATCCTAATATATAATTTGACTCGTAAGCCCCACTTAATTTTGGAAAATGTAATGTTGTTAGTTTTCATATTTAAAAGTCTCCTAAAGTCTCTGGATTCCTTGCTTTAGTCTTAGGCTGAAATAAATGAGAAAATAATTTCTACCTCCAGTAAATGTCAGACAAAATCATATTGCAAATTAGTACAGCCTAGAGGTATTTTAGGAAGAAAATACTGAAATAAGTGAATTACATATGTATATGTAGTGGTATACATGTATATATATATAATAAATGTATTTTATTTACATACATAAAATGAAATTCTATCTGAATGTCTCATCATATCATGGAAGTAATCCCTAGTTTTCAAAGATTATGCCAATGGTACTAACTTTGACAGATCCCATTTCAATGTAAAGGTTTCAAATAAAAATATCAATAACCTGCCATTCAAGGATCAGCCCAGCTGAATTTGGAGAAGTTCATTCAGCAGAAATAATAATGAGGGATGTACCATAGTAATTCATGGAGATTATCTGTTAAAGTATTAATGGTTTATAATCTGTGTTGGTAGGAGAACCTACCACAATGAAATCATGAACACTAAAAATAATGAAATATACCAGATAAATGAAAGATAAATACAAGTTTACAATAATGAAGTATACAAGATATATAAAAATGTTATAATCTATTATTAAAATTGTTTGAAAGGACTGCTTTCCCAAAGAAGTGACAGATTTACTGAGGTCCAATCATACTCTCTATTTCCATGTGACTAATAACTAATAACATGCATTAGTAAGCTGGAAGGACAGGGATAGGAATGTAGTCCATTACCACTAAATAGAAAAAAGGCTATCTTGTCCACAGATTGAACCCTTCACACTGTCATTATCAACATGTTTTATTCAATTGAGTAGGACATGCCACACATGTACTGTCTAGATAACTTGTAAGACATTGGTCCCTAGGGGGATGGGTTGAAATAGGAAGAATGAATTGATGCAAATCTATCTCTAATTACAGAAAAATTAGCATGTAGCATCAGTAACATCATCTTTGAATAGGAAGGGAAAAGTACACATATGAACAGAAAATGAAAGGATACATTTATATTTTCTTTTAAGTCATGTATAATCTCTGCTTGAAAAAATATGAGACATATCATTATTGCTTCTACAGTGAAACCTGAAGCTCTAACATTACATACCTAAACCAACACTGCTATTTTCAAGTAGGTAGCTTAGATGTTCAAACATAGCTTTTTGATTTTGTCTGCTGATTCGGCAAAAATAGCAAAGGAATCGGCAACAGCTAGCAACCATCTTTGGAAAAGCAATCTGAGGGAAAAGTGAATCAAAAAAAGGAAATAATCAGTGTCTGCTAGGAAGTTATCATCAAATCTGCTCATGAAACACTGACTATGAATTATCCAAGAAATAGTTTTTACAACTGAGCTCAGAGATATATCCCTATATTCTTATCCCTTTCCTTTGTATTACATCTACCCCAGGGAGAATCAGGAAAGTTGTTTATTCAGATGAAGTCTATGAGAAATAAATATAGTTTCACAAGCATCTTCTCTGCAGAGGAAAGCCAAACCAAACATTCTGTGTCTAGCTCAGCAGCCCTCTTATTTCCTAAAGACGATATGATATGGTATAACTGTAGTGTTTCCCTAGATGGAAATAAAGTATGAATACATTTTAAAGGAAATTTTAAGGAAAGTAGAAGAGGTGGTAAGTACTTGTACTCAAATGCAAGAATATAAGACATCAGATTAAAGGTTGTAAAAATTAACAAACTCTTCACTGAGTACTATACCTTTTACTGACTCTTGAGATCTTTTCAATTATTCCAGCCAATAATGAATTATACATTTTTTGTTAATTATTACAGTACTTGGAATCTGTACTATGAAATTTAGGAATTTACTATAATTGGTCTAGTATTATTTGCTTTCACTTCACATATATCCTTAATCTCATATTTCCAAAGAGATTGACTTGAGTATTTATACTTTTATATGCTATACTTTATACTCTTTTAAGTAGGAACTTTTGTAAAGAATAGGGACTCAAATGTTTATTGATTGTGGGGTTCAGATCTGAGTTCCCTTTACTAGTTTTCCCCAAAGGGCACTGAGAAAGGCCAGAATGACTGAGTCTTGAGTACCCCTTTTAGAATTAAGGGTGGAATACTTTAGAGCAAGTTAACCTTAATAGGATGATATAGAGACAAATTTCTCCAGAGAACATTAAGGCACTTTCTAAGGGTATTATTACTAGAAAGATCAGACTTCTGAAAGATAGAACAAGACCAGTTGAAATGGAGTACTAAGCTTCAGTCTGGTTTTTAATTTCTCACTCCTTAGAGATTTTGTATGGGATATTACAAATCACTGGAGACCTGACACCTCTGTATGTTTTTGAAATTTGCTTGGTCTATTAGAGAGAGAGGCTATCTAATCCCATTGAGAATTTGGGCTGAGTAGTACTGTGTTACCCTGTAAACTCATTTCCTTCTACAAAAGTGAAACATTTTTTTGCTAATAGATGTTTCTTCCACCAGCAGAACAATCACCAGGCAGTGCGCCACAAAGTCTAATTTCATTAGAAGTGCTAGACATATTGGAAATTAAGGGGATGCCCCTCACTGGGGGAATGGCTGAACAAACTGTAGTACATGAATGTGATGGAATACTATTGTTCTGTAAGAAACTGTGATGAGGTGGATTTCAGAAAAACCTGGAAAGACTTACAAGAACTGATGCTGAGTGAAGTGAGCAGAATCATGAGAACATTGAACACACAGATTTAGCTTTTCTCAGTAATACAATGATCAAAGGCAGTTCTAAAAGACTTGTGATGGAAAGTGCCATCTACATCCAGAGAAAGAACTCTAGAGTCTGAATGCAAACTGATTCACTTTTTAAAATTTGTTTCATATTTTTTCTTTCACATAATTTTTCCCTTTTGTTTTGATTCTTCTTTCATAACATGTCTAAAATGGAAATTGTTTAACATGATTGTACATGTATAATCTATATCAGATTATTTACTGTCAAGGGTTGGGGGAGGGAAGAAGAAACATGTGAAACTTAAAATCTAATGAAAAATGAATGATAAAAAAAAAAAGAAGAAATGCTTGACATATAGGAGATGGACACAATCCAATGGGTATGGGACCTGGAAAAAAATCTCTTTTTAAACAGTTAAGAATTACTAAACTAGGAAGAATTAGAGGTTGAGAAGAACTTGCCTACAGAGGAGGAGACGCAAGCTAATCTTGCTCCTGGTGTGGCTAAGGAAATTCTTTGGGCTTTCATACTACCATTGGTAATAGATTCTAGACCTTTCAATATTATGTTATAATCTACATTTAGTAGTTTTTTTGAGGTGGAACTCAATTAGATACCCAGCTAGGCTAGTAGCAGTTCTGCATGACCCTAGTGTGGTCTCTGTTCCATCCAGGCCTCATTTTGTTCTCTACCTGCCTGGCCAGAATAACTGAGCCAGCAGCTAAAGGGCTGGACACAACTCTTCAGAGCTTTCTTTCCTCTCCTCAAAGCCCAAATGGAAGCAACATATCAAAGCAGAGAGAAGCAGAACTGCTTTGGGTAATGCTGGTCCATGCCCTGGGAGTAGTACTACCTTTTTTTTAAATGAGAAAATATTTTCCCAATGGAGCAAAGCAGCTTGAGGGAACTGTTATTTCTGGGTATTTTCTCTGTGCATATATTTATCTGTGTTTTCTGTCTTTAGGGAATTTTAGTAAGCCAAACAGAGGATGCTACAAGTTTCATGTTTTCAAAGAACAATGAAAGTTCTGCAGTGATTAATCTGTATCACATTAATTGTGTTAGCTGAGTTCTAGACAACACCTTCTGAGACTTTACCTATATTCTCAGGGATGCTTTTGTTAGAACTTGAGAGAGCTGACATTGTGCTAAGTCTGGGAACATTATTTCACTAGTTTTTATCATGAAGGAAATGATAAAACTCTCCTTGAAACAATACCTGAGATTTCTCTCCTCCAAGAACATTCACCATCACCTCCATTACAGTCTCATGCATGCCCAGGACTCTCATGAGGTTGGGATGCTGGTAAAAAACTTTGTTATTCATTATATCCCTAGGGTAAAGAGTAGAAAAGAGCTGTACTTTCTCATTTGCCATCTGTGTTCACTGAAAGTCCTAAAGATAAGAAGACTGAATCACATCTATTGAGCTACCTGGGATAGTGAAAGTGCTATTCTAATTTTACAAATGAAATTGAGGTTCACTAATGAAATTTGTTAGAATTGCAAACTGAACTCAGGTTTCCTGATTCCAAGTTAAATGTTTTGTTTTTTTTCATTATATCATGCTGCTTGGCATAATTTGGCATTAAAATCTAAAATTCACAAAGGAAGAGGCATGGTGAATCATAGCCCTTTAAAATTTAGATTATTCCTGGGACAGTACCAGGTTGCTGTTTCAAGTCCCTCCTGCCCTCTTGTTTTTTTTAAACCACAGGAATGATGATGACAGTGGTGGACCTGGTGAATGACTGGTAGGAGACAGAGAAAGGTTGCTTTTGGATTTGATCTCTTCTAGTGATCACCTACACATCAATAGTTGTCCCTAACCCCTATTCCAACATCATGTTTGGTTAGGCTATTAGAAAACATTTTTCCCCCTGAGGATTCTCTGAGACCTTTCTGTAGATTCTGCTGACTTGGCATGTGAGCTGCACCTGGAGCTGTTAATGGAGTATGTTGAGCAAAGGTGTGAATTGAGTTTTGACTCTGAATCTTCCGTTAACTACTTTTGTGAATGTGGAAAAATAATTTCATCATCTCTTATAACTTTAATTTCCTTATTTGTAAAGCAAGGAGATGAAATCATTTCTAAAATCTACTTCATTACTAATATTTTATGAATCTCTGTGAAATACAGGGGAAGTATTTGTTGAGCAACTAGGTATATAGTGGATAGAGCACTGGATTTGGAATCAAGAAGACTCATTTTCATGAGTTCAAATTTGGCCTCAGACACTTACTAGTTGTGAGTCCCTGGGAAAGTCACTTAACCCTGTTTGCCTCAGTTCCTCATCTGTAAAATGAGTTGAAGAAAGAAATGGCAAATCACTCTAGAATTCTTGCAAAGAACATTCCAAATGGGGTCAGGAAGGCTCAGACATGATAATAACAAATAGTATTTTCTATTGTTGATCAAAGTGTCCTTGGAACTGATCCTGATGATTCAAAGGATACTTTTGCAAACAAAGAAGGGCTATGTTAACTGACAAATTATCTAAATGACTTCTAAATGACTAAAGACTTCTCTCAATAATTAAAAAATCTGAATATCAAAATCTCCTCATTTTCCAATTTGGAATATTTCTCTATTTTCAAAATACTACCCCAAACCTCAAAGGCTATTTTTATTGCAGTCAAGCATAATAGTAATAATAATAATAATAATAACTAGCATTTTTAATATACTTTAATTTTGCAAAATTACCTTATAATTTGCAAAATTACTTTGCAAAGCACTTTACATATGTTATTTCATTTGATCCTCAAAACATCTGTTTGCTATTATTTGGTATTATTATCATTTTACAGATATGGAAAGAGAGGTAGAGAGAGTTTAAATGATCAGGGGCATACAGTTAGTGTCTGACACAGGATAAGAATTGAGGTGGTTCTGACTCCAAGTCCAATACCACTGCACCACCTAGCTTCTCTTGGCTTTTTTAAAGTTTTCTTTAGGTTTCTTTCAGCACTAGGAGAAGGTGTATCTTTCCATGGTCACTGTCTTGTGAGTCTCTTTACATGAGTTACTACATATACATTAATACTGTACATACTCATTCCAAATGAGGATGAAATATTGAACTAATGCGTTTCATTGATCTTATTGAAGAACATCCTGATATGACAGCTGAAGACAGTGTGTCCTGAATAGATACTGAACAAACAAAACACCCTTGAATAGGAATTGAATCAAGACCCTCATAGCCAATTACACATTTTTGCCCAAATATATTCTTTAGAAATATAAAAATAGCAGGGAGTTACATACCCTAGTCCATTAATCATAAGTAACTCTTCTTCCTTCCCCATTCTTACACTGAGGAGGGAGCGAATCTGGCCTAGGGCAGCTAGCAGGTTGATAGTATCCTCTATTGAAGCATGGCTAATTGTATAAGTCTTCCTCATGGCTTGCAGAAGCTCTCCAATGCTATCATACTGCCGACGGAGAAGATTAAACATTATCCTAACAAGTTCTGGGTCCTGGATTTGGTCTTCTTGAGCCCAGCGCACCATGGTCTGTGAGATAAGTTCCTTTAGGGTTGCTGAAAAGCAATAGAAATTGATACAGAGATTGTTACTTCTTTCAGAGTGAACTACAATATATATTATTGATTAGCCATGGCCACTTTGAAGTTTCATTTGACAAAATAATTGAGGTAAAGAGAACCAGAAACTTAAGGATACTTTTAAACACCAAGAAAATGAATAATCCTTAATGCAAAATATTAAATGAAACTTTCTAATAAGTCATAAAAAATTTAATAAATATCTATTTTGTGCAAGGTACCATGTTAGGCAAATGGGACACAAATATGAAACAGTCCCTGCTTTGCTTTTGTTTTTTTAATATTTTATTTTTTCCTAATTACATGTCAAGCAAAATTACCTTATAATTTGCAAAATTACTTTGCAAAGCACTTCACATATGTTATTTCATTTGATCCTCAAAACATCTGTTTGCTATTATTTGGTATTATTTTTGGTATTATTTGGTATTATTTTTAATATTCGTTTTCACAAGATTTTGAGTTCCAAATTTTTTCCCCTCTCCCTTTCCTAAAAAGATAGGTAATTTGATAAAGGTTATACTTGTGCTATCATGTAAAATATATTCCCATTTTATTCACAGTTGTGAATGAAGAAACAGATACAAAGAAAACAACATTAAAAAGAATAAAGTAAGTGAAAAATACTTTGATCTGCATTCAGAGTATTTCAGATCTTTAACTGGATGTGGATAGCATTTTCCTTCATGAGTTCTTTGTACTGTTTGTGGATCATGGTGCTGAGTCATTTCTAGTTGATCATCACATGATGTTGCTGATATTGTATATGATGTTTTCCTGGTTCTATTCATTTCACTTTTCATCAGTTCATACCAGTCATTCTAGAATTTTCTGAAATCTGTATGTTGATCATTTCTTACTGCAACATAGAATTCTACTACATTCATATACCACCGTTTGTTCAGTCATTTCCCAAATGATGAGTATCCCTTCAATTTCCAATATTTCACCATCATAAAAAGGATTGCTATGAATATTTTTGCACTTGTAGGTCCTTTTCCCTTTTTATGATCCCTTTAAGATACAGAACTAGTAGCTGTATTAAAATAAATGCAGTTTGGTTGTCCTTTGGGCATAGTTTCAAATTGCTCTTCAGAACTCTATCAGCAATGCATTATTAACATCCCAATTTCCTCACATTCTCACCAACATTCATCATTTTCCTTTTTTTGTCATATTAGCCAATCTGATAGTTTTGAGGTGGTACCTCAGAGTTGTTTTTATTTGCATTTCTCTAATCAAAAGTGATTTAGAGCACTTTTTCATATGCCTATACACACATACAGACACACACACATATCTATGTGTATATATAGACTTTGATTTCTTCTTCAGTTCATATTCTTTGGCCATTTATCAATTGGGGAATGATTCATATTTTTATGAATTTGAATCAGTTCTCTATATATTTGAGAAATGAAGCCTTTATCAGAGACTTTTGCTCTAAAGATTGTTTCACAGATTTCTTATTTCATTCTAATCTTACTTGCATTAGTTATTTGTTTAAAAGCATTTTAATTTTAAAATAATCAAAATGATCTATTTTACATTTTATAATGCTCCAATTTCTTGATTGATCATGAACCAGTAACTCAACTTCTCTAAAAATTTGGATGCCCTACCACTTGGCACATGTTTGTTTAATATTGATATTACCTCATTGTTTATGTTTTTTTAGTAAGATGTAATTTTTTCCTTGTTTCTTTTAATTAGATTTATTTTTGCTTTTATGTTATCTGAGATCAGGATTGTTACCCCTGCTTTATTTTCACTTTAGCTGAAGCAAAATAAATTCTACTCCATCCATTAATTTTACTCTATATGTGTCTTTTTGCTTCAAATGTGTTTCTTACAAACAATATTGTATGATTTTGGTTTTTGATCCACTATTGTTAACCATTTCGTTTTTTTAAAGTATAATTTATTTTTCATTTTTTTGAGTTTTCGGTTTATTTATTTTATATTATTACAGCAATCTTGTGACAGTAAACATAAAGCCCGTCCCCCTCAAGGATAGAGAAACATCAAGAATAGTGAAAGAGAGAAAAAAGTATACTTCAGTCTGTGGTCAGATATCATTGGCTCTATCTCTGGGATGAGTTGCTTTCTTTATCATAAGCCCACTAGAGAAATTGCTTCAATCTTTTTCCCACAGTTCCTATTGCTAGCTGTATTTCCCTCCACTCTACTCCTCCCCACTCTTATTCTCTTCTCTCTCTCTCTCCTTTCACCCTGTCCCGACTCAGAAGTATGTTGTAGAGGATAGCTGGGGGACTTTCGACCAAGATGGCAGAGAGAAGACAGGCACAGCTCTAAAATCTCCTGATCTCCCCCCATATATAATATGAAACAAACCTCTTAACAGAAATTTGATCAACAAAACCCAGAAAGAAAAACCAGGAGAAAGAACACCTACCTCAGGATTTGTCTTCTGCAATTGTGGGTGAGTCAGGGGGCAGAGGGTGGACTGTGCTGGGAGCACTGGATCAGGGAGAGCCTGGGATCCTGCTCCATACTCTGGTGCATCAGAGTTCTTTCATCACCCCTATAAGCTGTCCTGGGTGATCCCTTGCCCAAGAGCTTTGGAAACAGCCCCCTCTGCCAAGGACCCAGGTGCCCCCAGGCATCCACGTGCTGTTCCTGGAAGGCTGGAGCTGGTTTGGTTCAGCTGACTGTGCTGTGCTGTGGCTTTTTCCAGTCCCCAGTCCTGGTGAAACCAACCTTTCCTGTGGAACTTTTAAGATGTCTTGGACTCGGTGGGAAATTGTATCACTCAGTCTTTCTGTGGGTTCTGCCTCTCTAAATTTTGACTAGAGTCATAATTTGATGACTTTTGGAGTTTTGGGGGGAATGAGTTCCTGGGGAATTCCTGTCTTCCTGCTGCCATCTTGGCTCTGCCCCTTCATTTCTTTTTTTTATGAGAGATTTCATCCTATTCACATTCAGTTATGATTTCTGTGTATTTCCTTCCATCCATTTTTTTCTCCTTTTTGTCTTCTCTCTCCTTTCATCTTTTCCTTCTTTGACAGTATTCAGCTGTCTCTCACCTCCCCTAGTTTATTCTTTCTTCCACCAGTTTTCCCCTTCTCCTTCCTTTACGTAATCTCCTCCCTTCCTACTTTCCTGGTTGGTAAGATAGATTTCTAGAATCAATTGATTGTTCATTATATTCACTCTTTGAGTCAATCCTGATAAGAGGAATATTTAAGTAACCCCCATCACCCACCTTCTATCTGCCCCTTCACTGTAATAGGTCTTTTGCACCTTTCAATGTGAAATCATTTACTTCATTTTACCTCTCCCTTACTTTTGCAACCAATGTACTCTCTCATCCCTTATTCCCTGTCATTTCCTCAGATTCATCTGTAACATCTGTCTATGTATTTTTCTTTTAGCTGTACTATAATAACTATTTTGTAAGAATTATAAGTTAATTTTAAGCTTATATAAGCTAATTTAAGCTAATTTTTAAGAATTATAAGTATCATCTTCTCATCTAGGGAAGTAAATAGTCCAGCTCCAATGAATTCCTTTTCTTTTTTCCTTTTCACATTTTTAGGCTTTTCTTGGGTCTTAATATTGGTGATCAAATTTTTGGTTTAATTATGGTCTTCTTAAGAAAGCTTCAGATCTTTCTAGTTCACTGGATGATCATTTTTTTGCCTTGGAGTATTATGCTTAATTTCATCAGGCATAGAATTCTTGGTTGTAGTCCTAGTTATTTCCTTCTAGAATATCATGTTCCATATTTAATGCTACATTTCCTAAAACCTGTGTAATCCTAATTGTAGCTTTCCAATATTAGCATTGTTTCTTTCTGGATACCAGCAACTATTTTTAACTTGATCTGATAGTTCTGAGATTTGGCTATGATGTTCCTTGGAGTTTTTATTTTGAGATCACTTTCCTAAGGTAATCAGTTTATTCTTTAAATGTTTATTTCTTGAAAGATACTATTCAGGTTCTCCTTTTGATTATGGCTTTCTTATAGTTCAATAATTCTGACATTGTCTCTTCTAGGTCTATTTTCTAGTTGAATTGGTTTTCCAATGAGATATTTTACAATGTTTTCTATTTTTTTCATTCTTTTGACTGATTCCTATTTGCCCAATTCCAACTTTAAAGTTATTTTCCTCAGTTAGCTTTTATACCTCCTTTTCCATTTGATCAATTGTACTTTTTTAAGAAGTTGGTTCTTTCAGTGCATCTTTTTGGATCTTCCTTTCCATTTGGTAAATTCTATTTTTTAAAAGAGTTGTTTTCTTTTTCTAAGTTGCTGACTTTTGTTTAATAATTCTCTTGCATCATCCTTATTTCTTTTCCCAAATTTTCTTCTACCTCTCTTTTTTTAAAGTTTATTTTTAAGTTTCATTTTGAGTTTTTCCATGAGTTCTTTCTGGGCTTGAGACTAATATCTATTTTTCTTTGCAATTCTGCCTATAAGTGTTTCAACATTGTGGTCCTTTTCTGAGTTTGTATCTTGGTGTGTCCTATCTTCTCTGTCACCAAAATAACTTTCTATGATTAGATTCTTTGTTGTTGCTGTTGTTATTTTTGCTTATTTTTCTCAGTTACTTTATCAGCTCTTACTGGTTCTGTTACCATTTCTATACTCATAACTGTGAGATTTATCTAATAGAATACATCAGTTTAAAGTTCCTCCTATGATATAAATCACAGCTTATCTATGCTGGCTCATCCTATGCAACTTTTGTCCTGTCTTCTAAATTTGCTGTAGTATATCCCTAAAGTATTAAAGGGATTCTTTGCTTGCCTCTGACTTTGAAAGGGTAGTGTACTCTCATCATTTGATCAGGTGGTCTCCCTGTCATACAAATGGCAACATTGTAATTTCCTGTTCTTTAGACCACCTCATTGATTATATGTTCACATTCCTCTCCTCCTTTCCATTGACTCCTGTGATATTCACTAATTTTTCTGAGACAGTTGTCTTCCATGTCCTGCTGTCAGAGAGAAAAATAGTATTAAATAATATCTGGGCCTTTGTATTCATGAAAAGCTTTGGGGTGGGGTTAAGGGTACTATCTATTTTATGTGTGTGTGTGTGTGTGTGTGTGTGTGTGTGTGTGTGTGTGTGTGTGCATTCATTTTATATATATATATAATATATATATATATAATATATATAATATATAATATATATAATATATCCATACAAACATGGATATATGCATAAATACTGATGAAAAAGATATACATACTGATAAATATGAATTTTTCCTTTTAATATCAGGAGGTATATCTATTCAACCAGGAATTATCTATGTAGATATGATAAATAAGGTAACAAAGAAAGAATAGAGAGAGATTAGAGAAGAGGCTCCAAGATGGAATCTTGAGATATGTCCACAGTTTGGGGGTTATACCACAGTGGTAGAGATGATGATCCAAAGAGCTTAGATACGTAGGGGGAAGAACTAAGAAAGAAGCACATCTTAAAAATCTCAGAAACTAGAGCTTATCTAGGAGGAAAACATGGACAAAGTGTAAAATGCTACAGACACCAAGAAGAATGAGAAATGAGAAAAAGTCATGAAACTGATCAATTAAAAGGTTAGTGTTGACTTTGTAGAGGGCAACTTCAGCTAAGTGATGAGTTTAGAAGCAAAATTGCAAGAAGTCAAAGAGGAAAATGAAAAGAAGAGATAAGCAGAGAAAAATTTTTCCAGGAATGTGTCTGTGAAAAGGAGGAAAGCTATAGACTCTCAGATTGAAGAGATGGTAATACCAAATGAGGAATTTTAAGGACAGAAGTTACTTGGGTAGGTTTTTAGGTATCATGGAAGGAGCCTATGATACAGGGAGTTAAAAAGGATGACATGGAGAAATAGAGGAGGAAAGGGAGAAAATGATTGCCAGAGAAGGGAGAGGATGAAATGGAAGAGTTAGCCTGGATGGGGGAAAAGGCTTACCTTTTTAAATGGAGATTTGAATTAGGTGAGGAAGAATGAATGAGTCAGGTCAATAGTATTTTGAGAAAGGGGGAAGAAAGAAAGGTCTTTATTGTCTTATTAAAGCAGGAAGCATGGTCTGCTAAAGGATAGGGAATGAGTAATGAGACTTGAAGAAACAAAAGAAACTTTAGAATATTTGCTGTTACAAGTCAACTGAAAATCAACTAGAGAAGAGTAGAACAATATCCCTAGTAGTAACAAGGTGTTAATTGGAATCAGAAAAAAATGTGTTGTATTCCACTGCAAATATTTTAATCCCATTCATTCAAATAAACTTTAATACACTCTTTTCATGGATAGGTATTGCTTAAAGACATAATTTTTGAATGATTTAATCTGACCCTAACCTGATAGACAAAATA
This sequence comes from Macrotis lagotis, assembly GCF_037893015.1. Lineage (NCBI taxonomy): Eukaryota > Metazoa > Chordata > Mammalia > Peramelemorphia > Peramelidae > Macrotis > Macrotis lagotis. The sequence goes on from NC_133661.1 coordinate 191,352,915, forward strand.
TGTTTTCTTTCTTTCTTTCTTTCTTTCTTTCTTTCTTCTTTCTTTCTTTCTTTCTTTCTTTCTTTCTTTCTTTCTTTCTTTCTTTCTTTCTTCTTTCTTTCTTTTTTGCAAGGCAATAGGGTTAAGTCACATAGCTAGGTAATTATTAAGTGTCTGAGGTCACATTTGAATTCAGGTCCTTCTGACTCCAGTACCAGTGCCCTTTCCACTGTACCACCTAGCTTCCCCAAATGCCTGTGTTTTAAGGAATATTTCAGCAAGAAAAGTTCACAACTAAGACTCCTGGATTTCAGTTGTAGAGAGATGAACTACAGATGAAAAAGGGAACTTTCTAAAGTGGTGCAAAAGGGAAATTACCTGCCTTGGTTGGTAATAAATTTCTCATCCCTGGAGATTTTAAAGGTAGGAACTAGATAACCATTTGCTGGGATTACTGTAGAAGAAATTCTTAGCTCCACATTGGACTAGATGATATCAGAAATTTTTTCCAACTCTGAAGTTCTGTGATTCTATAAACATTGTAACTTGTGTTAAACTAGAACTCTAGAGAATATGTTAAATTACTGAGTTCTGGATCCCTGGAGCCAAGACCCTTTGCTCAGACATTTTCTGCCCTGCTGCCTTGCTCAAACCCTCCACTCCTTATTTATACATTGAGAGCTATAATCAAATCAATATTACCACCCCTTTTTAAAATGATGTGCCAGTGGATTACCCTTATAATTTCCATCATTATTTGATAACTTCTCAGATTCACAACAATTCTCTAGCCATCATTTTTCTAAATATATTGTCTTCCTTGTTAGTTTCTTGCATGAAGAGAACTTGAATCCTATAGTGTTTAGGACACAAAGTATATGATAAATACTTAGTCATTCATTAGTTCACTCACTGTAGGGTTAGTAGATACATGAAATTTTTTCTTATAAGAAGAAATGTTACCATAAATAATCCACCATAGGAAACTTTCATTTTTGAGGGATATGTGATCTAAGAACAGCTAGCAGAGGCCTACAAATCAACAAATACATCCTCTAGTAGCAGTCACAGTCCCTCAAATCCTATAATTAGAATCATTTTTTCAGGTTAAACAGAAGCCTTTCCTAATTTTTTAGGAGTTGGCAGTTAAAATGCTAATATATCAGATAGCTAAACTATTACAATCCTTTAATATTTCAGGTTACAAATTAATGTATAAGATTACTTCCCATCATTGCTAAATGAATGCTAAAAATAATGGGACAATGAGTAGTTAAGTTTTGAATGTAGCAACAAAATCAGTGGTGCAGACTGTTCCACTAAAACAGAAGCCAAGAGGCAGGATGGACCCTTGGAATGATGGCAGAAAGGAAAGGGAAGAGAAGAAAATTATAAGGGGAAAGTACAAAAGAAACTAAACATTCCCACTAATTAAATAAGAAGCTGAGATTCCTAGTTTAAAATTTAGGGTTAAAGGTAGTAAAAGGTGACAGTGAATAGACAAACCTAGGAATGAGTAGATCTAGGGTATCAGTTTTATGTGCTCTATCTAATGGCCTATTTTTCTACTTACATTACAGTATATGTGGCAGATGTCTGCTCTAGATAAGTCTTAGCTCATCACAAGAACATAAAAATAGAATTCTGCTACCAGAACTGAAAGACATTTAGATGCAAAAGGATTAATTTAATCTCCTGATGTGTATATCAATATGGTGGGTGTTTTAGGGTTCAGATTAAGGACAAACTAGCAAAAGTGCAGCTCAATTAAAGGAAAAGACTTAAAGAGAGGACTGACTTAAAAATCATACAATCACCCAAGCCTAGGAATAAGGGAGAGGAGTGATTCTGTCTGTCAAGCCTGATAATATCTGATCTTTCTATGAAGTTATTAAGGGGCCAGATGGATTCCTTTTTGGGAGACCATTCCCAAAGCATCAGTATAGTTTTTAAAGTCAAAACATTAGATAAAGCAAGTTCTTTTTTAGTTCAAAAGAAAGTAATAAATGACCTAAGGTCTCTCCTAAGGTGAGGGGGAGGCTGATAATAGGAATCTTGTACTTCATAAGAATTATGTTGAGTTGCAAAGGTTGTATATTTTTTGTTTGAAGTCTATATCATGACTTGGAAGAAAAATTGTAACTCTCAAATAAGTTACCTGAATGCATGACAGTGCTCCATTATTACAGGCTTGCACAATCAAAGGAATGGAAATGCATAGATACAATGGAAAGGTGAATAGTCATTTAGAACCCAAGTTCATATCCCTACTCTGTCACTGTGTGTCCATGAAAATTCTTGCATTATTTAAACCTCAATTTCCTCATCTACAAAATGGAGGCAATAATAGTTGTATTGTGTGGATCACAGAGTTATGAGCAAGGCATCTTCAAAATTGCAGTGATGACATAGATATGATCTATTATTATTTCTTCACAAAAGTCTTACTTCAAAATTTCTTATAATATGACAGCTCTGGGGGCGGCTAGGTGGCATAGTGGATAAAGCACCGGCCCTGGAGTCAGGAGTACCTGGGTTCAAATCGTTCTCAGACATTTAATAATTACCTAGCTGTGTGGCCTTGGGCAAGCCACTTAACCCTGTTTGCCTTGCAAAAAAACCCTAAAAAAAATATGACAACACTCTGTCCTCAAAGGCTTAGCTAGTAGAGAACAAATTTTGGTAGATTCAATCAAAAGCAAAAAAAAAAAAGAAAAATACAGGGCTGGTGATGAACTGTGCTGTCAAAAAATAGACTAAGTTTTGAGAGGCTCCTAATATAAAGATTGGTGACTAAGTGATTACTCTTCTTTTAGCCCAACAATTTATGACTGTCTACTGAGACTTACTAGGATACCAAGAAATTAAATTAATGACAGGAATACTACCCACACTTGATGAATTCATGATTCATTTGAAATAATGTAATATTCTGACAATGGGTATTACTCTGATGATATTCAGTGACTCCCTATTGACTTTATGATGACATAACAAGGTACAGAAGAAAATGGTTCCTGAGTTGCCTCTTGAAGCAAATGAGAGACTCTATGAGGGTAGGAATGACCAGCGACTTCTACTTTTATATTACCAAGATCTTCTACCTGGTAGCTGCTTAATAAATGTTTGGTGAATTGAACTGAATTAACTGAATTAAATAAATAGACACTTTCTGTCCTAAGGAAATCTTACCAGAGGAAGGAAGATAACTCTCATTTTCCTGATTAAAGTAGCCCCTGATATCTCTACTACTGTAACAGTGAGAACATTGCTCATGACCCAGGTCTGTCTGAGGAGGTTATAGCTGCTACTGGGCTGGGGCCAGGAACTTTTTTTTTTTTTTTTTTTTAGATTTTTGCAAGGCAATGGGGTTAAGCAGCTTGCCCAAGGCACTCCCAGGCCAGTGCTCTATCCACCTAGCTGCCCCCTGGCCACGAACTTCTGACTACACTCTTTCTGGTTGCCCAAAAGCAGTAATGTTGTACTCAAGTGATTCTCAGGAATTCTACTACATGCTCTTTCATCAAGAACTTCCTTGACTATCCCGAGCCTCCTTACCCAACCTCCAGTGCACCCCCTCTTCCACTCCCCCTCTTCCCCACCACTAACTATAAGTTTTCACTTTGTAACATTTATCTACCACACATGAACAAAGAGTTTTGCAATATTCTCTCCTCCCTTTTCAAGGTCTCTTATCAGGGCACTTTCCTCATTAGAATATGAAGTCTTCACAGGCAGGGTTGAACTTTGTTTTTCCTTATCTATGCATCCCTTGGGCTTAGCTTAGTGCCTGGTTCAAAGTAAGAACTTAATTAGTGCTTAGAGCTTTGCCTTTTCTGACTCTCAGGCCTGATTGTCCTCTTTGTGGTGGTTACCTCTGCCTGGGTTTCTCAATCTCACATACAGTTTAGGGATCTGGAGCTTCAACACTCAGACTTCTACTGCTCCCATCATGAGCTAAGTTTTTTTTTTTTGTTTTGTTTTTTTTGTTTTTAGGTTTTTGCAAGGAAAATGGGGTTAAGTGGCTTGTCCAAGGCCACACAGCTAGGTAATTATTAAGTGTCTGAGACCGGATTTGAACCCAGGTACTCCTGACTCCAGGGCCCATGCTTTATTCCACTGCACCACCTAACCGCCCCCATCACGAGCTAAGTTCTTCAAGAAGATCTTGTGGACTAGGTGAACTGACTTTTAAAAACTACCATGAGGTATGACCTATTATTCTTCATTCTTGTATTCCTATTATTTCCTGATTCATACAAGAGACTAATTCATACCTCATAAAAGGATATTCTACAACTAGTTTAGTGGTAGAGGCTTTTCAATGAAAAGGTTCTAGACTTTAAAGCTCAACTCTTTTATATTTCTTTTCTTTCTTTTAAAAATAGTTAACAAAAAGATATTTACTTATTCACAACTGAATGAGGATCAGTGCTGAGGGGAGCTGAGAAAAGTTTCTTTATCAGGGTTGCTCACTGTTTTCCACAATCAGCACAGAGCAATGGTTTCAAACTCAAACAGAAATGGGGGCCCCTAAACTGAATTTATGGATACCTGTGGATGATACTGACTTATAAAATCAGATACTACAATTACCTGTTTTACTGCATTTTACTTATTTTTTAAAATTTCTTAATTCCTGAGAATATTTATTAAGTATTTCAAATTATTTTCCTGGTAAGAAGTCTGATTTCTTTCCCTTGCAAGAAATGGAATATATTTCCCCCATGTTAATTACAAATTCAAGAAGGCAAATGTTAGAAAAGCTGGAAACCTTGTTTTGCCCTCATTAGACTTTAAGTGTAGGAAGAGATAAGAATCCATTCTCATTCAGACCAGATAAGATAGGCCTCCCCAGAAGTTAATGACTTTCCTTATCCTTTGTTTATGGATTAATATCCCCTTCCCTCTTAGTTAGGGTGGTCATTACCATAATGGCCTCCACATATAGGTTTCATGGAAAATCTTTTTTTTTTTTTTTTTTAGTTTTTTGCAAGGCAAATGGAGTTAAGTGGCTTGCCCAAGGCCACACAGCCAGGTAATTATTAAGTGTCTGAGGCATCTGGATTTGAACTCAGGTACTCCTGACTCCAGGGCCTGTGCTCTGTACCACCTAGCCTCCTGTCCCTTCATGGTAAATCTTAGAGAAAACTTGCCATGATAGATGAGCAGAGCCAGAGAAACATTGTACACTCTTACATGGGGCATGGAGATTGATGTTCAACCTTGATGGACTTGCTCATTCCATCAATGCAACAATCAGGGACAATTTTGGGCTGTCTGCAATGGAGAAAGAATTGTGGAGCTTAAACAAAGACCAAGGACTATTACTTTAATTTAGGGGAAAAAAACCTCATTATATTATTACGTAATTTTGCTATCTTATACTTTATTTTTCTTCCTTAAGGATATGATTTCTCTCTCATCACATTCAACTTAGATCAATGTATACCATGGAAACAATGTAAAGACTAACAGAATGCCTTCTATGGGTGATGAGGGAAGGGAAGCAAGATTAGGGGAAAAATTGTTAAACAAAATATATAAAATCTTTAAAAAAAACTTGCTATGGGTCATTATATTTTAACCCTAATATTTGAAAGTTTACAGTTTCTATGCCATGATGTGTAGCTTGTTTGATCTCTGGGTACTACTATTGCCTCTGGCCTCCTCTCATATTTTTGGGGGCATTCTGTGTACTTATTCTTGTTTTGGGGGCGTATCTTTGGCACCTGATATGTGAGACTTTGTTTGCAGAATCCCTCTTTTGTGCATATATGTTTGTTTAGGTATCTGTATTTATTTGTTGCCTCTCTTACTGCTGATATTTCTGTTATTACCAGGTACTAGAGTTTAGAACAAGCGTTTAGAAATGAAATTTCTTCATGTGGACTCCAGCCACTTGTCTCCCATATACCTTTGCATAAGGTAAACAATGCCTTTAATTCAAACCAATGGAAAGGGTTGGAGGAAGGCTTACAGGATCCCTTTCCTTTATTGGTGGCTGGTGAATGATGAGATTTATTTTTAAATTCTCTTTGATCTTGCTTAAAAATCTGTTTCTACTTTGGTTGCTTTTATACTTTCTCATTCTCTTATTGGTTACATTAGTTGCCTACAGTGTTTCTTCGTTCCTGATTTTGGTCAAGTCTGTTCCACTTTTAATTTTTTTCTTTCATTAGGGAAATGACTTTTAGCCACAAGTCATTTTCTCTACTTGTTTTTCTTTTTCCCAATAGAAAATGGAAAAATTGTAATTTTTTTCTCTCAAAATCTGCAATTTGGGCACCCATGGATCATATTAATATAGAAATTTCAATTTAGAGGGAAGAAAGTCTGTTTTTCTAGTTCCAATTTGGGCATTAGCCTCATTGCCCATTCATTTCTTAAATTTTCTCTGGAAGTCCAGCTATACAGCTTTCTCTTATCTCATTCATGGAGGAGGCTGTTCACTTTCTCCCTCCCTCCCCTCTATCTCTCTCTGTAAATTTAAAACAATTTAGCACAAGTTGGCTACTGGTTTGAAAATTGAAGTTTGTATTGAGAAAAGGGGATTTGAAATAATAGAAAGCATTTGGATTTGTATTGGGTATTTTAAAAGTTACACAAGTTAAATAAGTGTAAAATATTTCCTGTTTTAAGGTATATTGTAAAAATTTGAAAATTTGAAATTTTGCTATATAAGACTTCTATTCCTTTTCAAAATTATGTTTTAAATCTTGGAATATGTCTTGGTCCTTGCCATGACAGATGGGAAATGACTTGAAATGTTGTATTGCTGCTTTTGTGACTAGTTTGTTAGAATTTGACTATAATTTGAATGGATTATGACAATTTTGTGGATTGATTTTTAGGGTGAATTAAAATATTTATACATATATATAAATGTAAATCCAATGATAAATTTCTGGAAGTGTGGAACCCAGATTTGAAATGGTATATAGGATATGCTCATGTTTGGAGTAGATTGAAATCCTAATATCATGAAAGTGAGCACAATGCTGTTTTGGGGAGCTCTCAGGGAGTAATCAAGCCTTTGATTTTAGAATAAAGAATGGAAACTGAAAATCTTATTTTGATGATAATCATTTAATATATATATATATGTATACATACACACACAAACTTAAGATACTAAATTATTAATCTAAGGTTCTATTTGACAAAATTTGGGGGAAAAAAGATCTAGAAGTTACAGTTCATTTTTAACCCCAGTGTAAATGAAATGAAATGTCTAAAATGTGAATTACTCCTTTTATTCATTTGGGTTTTGAATTTAATTTTTAAAAGGACAAATGTAAAATTAATAAACAATACATTAATTAATAAATTAATAAAAATAAACAATTAGATTATAATCTAATATGGACAAATGTAAAATTAATAAACAATACATTAATTAATCTGAAAAAGTATGAAACAAAATTAAAACATTTTTAAGTTTTAAAATGCACAATTGTGATCAAGGTATTTTGAATGTGCTAAATGTATTAATATTGCCATGTAAATAATTTAAGAACTGGGATTATTAGTTGGAATAGAATCTCTTACAACCTAAACATTTGGGAGTTTAAAATTGTAGTATTGAGGGATGGCTAGGTGGTGCAGTAGACAGAGCACCAGCCCTGGAGTCAGGAGTACCTGAGTTCAAATCCGACCTCAGACACTTAATAATTAACTAGCTGCGTGGCCTTGGGCAAACTACTTAACCCCATTGCCTTGCAAAAAAAATAAAAAAATAAAAAGCAAACCTATCAAAAAAATTGTACAACAATAAATGGATCAAGAAAACTTAATTGAAATAGATCTTTATCTTTTTTTTTTTTTTAGTTTTTTCAAGGCAATGGGGTTAAGTGGCTTGCCCAAGGTCACACAGCTAGGTAATTATTAAATGTCTGAGGTCGGATTTGAAATCAGGTACTCTGACTCCAGGGCCGGTGCTCTATCCACTGCATAACCTAGCTACCCCAAAATTGATCCAAATTTTAATAATTAATTAAGACTTAGAGTGCTTTTGTTGTTTTCCTAGGTACTGTCCACCTGATTAGTTATGTCCCTGCTTTTGGTTCTCAGAGAAAATTTTCTATTTTTCAAGAGTGGAACTTTACTATTTGTGAAACATTTTGTCATTATATATTACTGACAGCAGAGAGAATTTGCCATTCTTTGATCTGAATTTGCTGCCATTCCAAGGCATATGAAAGAATTATATTAATATGTAGAATTTATCACATGTATAGAATTAAATTCCTGAAGAATCTCATTTTCTTTTTTGAGCATGATACATATATAAATGGGCAGAAGCAAATACACTAATAAAACAAAAATATATAAAATCAATTATGTTTATGATGTTAAAATTAAGAAAATTATGACATTTCTGCTGTTGTTCTAGGAAATAAGATTTGAGTAGAGAAACTATAGTTTAATGAAATTCATGTGTCACCCTACTCGTAAATCTGATTTTTTTTAATGACTGTTTTGTTTTATTTGGAATTAGGAACACCTATTGAAATTATTTTAAAGTCACCTAAGATGTGCTTATTGTTTTGTTTTTTTTAGGTTTTTGCAAGGCAAATGGAGTTAAGTGGCTTGCCCAAGGCCACGCAGCTAGGTAATTATTAAGTGTCTGAGACCCGGATTTGAACCCAGGTACTCCTGAATCCAGGGCTGGTGCTTTATCCACTGTGCCACCTAGCCGCCCCAAGTTGTGCTTATTGTTTAAAAGAATTCTAAAAATAAGAGTTCATGTTTATGACTATTTTAAACAAGATATATCACTGAGCACATTTTTCTATAAATTTTGTTTTTATAAAACCAGGTTCTAGATGCAATTAGGATTATTGTTTTATTACATCCCAAGTTTCTGTTTATTATATTTCATTTTTAAACTACCTTTATGTGCAACAACTCTTAGAATGAGCTGTGAACTTTTTTTGTGATTATTGTCACTAAGATTGCAGGGATCACATGACATATTATGATCTTTTAAAACTGAATTGACTCTTGATCATAGGAATTCACATTAAAGATCTCAGGAAACTGAAAATTAAACTTCCATCTGAGTTTGAGTCCAGGTATCAAGGAAATTTACATTGGATTAATGTCCTATGAAGTTGGCACCAAGAGTGTTGGATATACTTGCAGGTGACAGACTCATTGGAAAAGGATGGGGGAATGGCTGGGTAACAAGTTCTGGAATTGTATATTCCTAACTTGGTTTCCCAAACATGACATTTGGAAATATCTTACCTGGCAGTTTTAAAATTTGGCTCAAGGCAGTTGGTCATCCATATAACCTTATCTGAAAACTGACATCTAAATAAAAAAGGAAAATTTCCCTGTTTATGTCCTTGGTTCTTAGGGTCAATTCCTATAATGTCAGATCAGTACCAAAAAAAATTCGTATGCCATTTTTGCTTGCAACTATCTAAACTCTTAATAGTCATTCAGGTTACTATAGCCTTGGCATCTCTTGTTAGCTACATGTTCCTATGAGAATTAAGATCCTTTAGCATTTCAAAATGCTAAGGGGATAATTAAGAAAACTTATATGATAAAGATTTTGTAATATTAGTATATAATTGTCCACCATAGCTATCTCAAGCTCTGTTTTAAGGAAAGGTATGTTGGTCAACAAAAATATGTCTTAAAAAAGGATAATCTATGCTCTATTAAAAAATTTTTTTGAAGAGAAATACATTTTCAGGTAAGATTTTTTAAATTTTTCTTAAACATGGACAAAAAGTTAAAACTGTTTTATCTATAAATCAGCTACTAGATACATACTGTTCCAAAATGATTATCACATGTATATGTTACAAACTCAAGCATATTTGGAAAAATTTTAATGGTTTTTGTTGTAGAATCATTATTATGGAAGTGATTCTTTTGTGAAATAGCATCCTCCAGATGAGGGGAAATAAATGAATAATGATAAGTAAATAATTGAGCTGTTTGTAAAAAACTGTTTTGGTTTTCAAATTTTCTATTTGTAACTAAACTCTATATGCCAATTGGGGCAAATCAGATTGTAATTTCCATGAACTCGGAAGTTCTAAATTTCATTTTGCCTTAATAATGGAAACAAGTTTTGATAAAATTTGTGTTGAGATATTTATTTTACCTGAAAGAAAGATAGCTACAAATAAAGCCTAGTCATTGACAGAATCCAGAGGTATTCTGTCTCCAGAAGAAAAAGAAAATAAGCAAAATTTTATGTTGTTGTTTACTTTCGCCCTCTTGTGCTTCTTAATTAAACAGGTTACTTAAACAGGTTACTTCCTTTTGATCTCTGTAACTTGACCCTTTGACTTTGTAAATGTGTCATCATTTTTTTTTGCCTGCCCAGTTTTATAACAATCTTAGGTCTCTAAGAGATGCTATCTCTCCCTCCAATATGCTCCTCATTTTTTTTCTCCATCTATAGTTGAAGTAATGATATCATGTTTGATCAAGATGGGGGAAATTAAAAAGTTTAATATGTATTTCAAACTATATTCCTGATAAAAGGTTTGATTTCTTTCTGTTGTTAGGAATGGAATGTCTTAATTACAAACTCAGGAAGACAAATGATGAAAAAACTTGTCCTGTTCTCATTTACTTTAAGTCCAGGAAGATATAACAATTCATTCTCATTTAGACCAGATAGAATTGAATAAGATGATAGTGTTTGATAGGCAATTGTGCTACTTAATACTGGGATCTACAAGGAGGTTAATGATTTCCCTTATTCTTTGTTTAGGGACAAATACTCCCTCCTTCCTTGGTTAGGGTAGTCATCATAATATCCTCTACCTATACATTTCCTGGTAAATCTTAGTGAATAAAACTTGATCTCTAACCTTTAATTTCTATCATTCTATTTTAACTCTAATATTTAAAGGCTTATATTACATGTTAATCTAGTGCTGGTCATATTCAGAAGTGCTGAAGATCACATATGTCCCAGGAAACATATTTAACACCTCTATCACAGAGCCCCAGAATTCCCTGTGGCTGTTTCTTAATAGGGCAACCAAGAAGTGAAGTCAAAAAGCCTGAATTTTCAGGTTCTTAGATCAACAAAATCTCAAGTATGATCTCCATATATCTTTTTAAAAAATAAAATTATATTTTTAATCTGCAAAAATATATTTTTTTTCTTCTCATCCTCTCTGCCCCACAACCGAGAATGAAAAATAAACCTTCTGTCAGAAACATGTATTGTCAAGCAAATAAATTTTTGAATTGGCCATGCCTTATTTATCTATGTATCTATGCATCTATGTAGTTATTGCCTTTTTTTGTTTGTTTTGTTTCAATATTTTGTAAGGTAATGGGGTTAAGTGACTTGCCCAATGTCACACAGCCAAGTAAGCATTACAAGTCCGAGGGCTGATTTGAACTCAGATCCTCCTGACTCCAGGGCTGATGATGGGGTGGCTAGGTGGTGCAGTGGATAGAACACTGACCCTGGAGTCAGGAGTACCTGAGTTCAAATCCAGTCTCAGATACTTAATAAATACCTAGCTATGTGGCCTTGGGCAAGCCACTTAACCCCATTGCCTTGCAGAAAAAAAAGTAAAATAAACTAAATTAAACCATTTACAGTGATTGGGTCACCCAACTAATTTGTCTTTGTAAGAAAGTTAAGTGAAGGCCATACATTTTTTTATAATATATTTGAAAGTGATGGTAAAGTGAGGGAGAAAAGTCAAATGGAAGCATAGGTCTATTAGATGATCCATCTACATTTTTATTCTGATAATGTTCTCTAATATTATGCTTATAATCTCCAGAACAATATGACTCAGAATATCTTAAACACAGAATCTTCCTCCTTATGGGAGAGTCATCTGGATTTCCATAAGGTCCTGTCATAGAAGACTTGATAAATACTGCAGGTCAGTGAATTTAATAGTTGGTATTTCTTTCAAGAATGGAAAAATGAAGAAATAAATTACAAAGTAAACTTGGTTTCCAATGGAAAATGAGATATTTTTAATGTAATTGAATATTTTGTGGGGTAGTGGTCATGTGCATGTGGTTTCCTTATAAGTTTATAAATGGGGTTATTAAAATCCTGATTTACTGCTTTTAAAACACAAAGAGCCTTGGCCAAGATGGCAGAGAGAAGCCAGGCCCTGTGTTAAGGTCTCCTGATCTTCCCTCATAAAAAAAATGCAACAAACCTCTTAAAGGAAGTCCTATGACAAAACCCAGAAAGAGAAGCAAGGAAAAGAACACTGACCTCAAGGTCTGTCCTTGGGGATTGGGGATGTGGCAAGTGAGGGAGAGGCTAGAGCCAAGGGCTGGACTAATCCTGGATCAGCCCTGGGGTGCTTTTGCTGGGGGAAGCACTTTGCTCTGAGAAACAACCAGAGAGTGGAGGCATGGCCATGGGTCTGACAGTCTGGGACATACAGGAAGGGCTAGAGGGTAGGTTCTGGCCTCTAGCACTCCCTACTGGCTGGCAGGGCATTTTTCATTCAGTGAGCAAAGCCTCCAGTACCCCATACTGGCCAGATGGAGATACTATACTCAGTGAGTAAAGTCTCTAGGGATCTCAACAACAAACCTCTGTGAAACAGCCCCTCCCCCAACACAAAATCTTAAGAAGATGAAGAAAGGTCAGCTGAAAGGGGGATCCACAGAAAAATTCCTAGAAGGAAAAGACCCTAATTCAGAGACATGGAGAACCCCTGAGGAGAATATGATTTGGTCTCCAGCACAGAAAGATTGCCTTGAAGAAATCAGGAAGGAGTTTAAAAATCAATTGGAAAATTTGGGAAAAGAAACCCAAGAGATGATTAACACCTTGCAACAAGAAAATAAATCCTTGGAAAATACAATTGGACAAATGCAGAAAGAAAATAATTCTCTCAAAACCTCAACTGATCAAAGGGAAAACTCTTACAAAAATAGAATTGACAAATTGGAAAAGGAGTTGCAAAATGTAAATGAAGAAAATTCTGCCCTAAAAAAATGGAGTCTATGTGAACCAATGGCTTCATGAGACAAGAATTTGTTACACAAAATAAAAAAAAAATGAAAAACTAGAAGAAAATATCAAATACCTCATCAGCAAAACCACTGACCCCAAGAATGGATCGAGAAAAGATACCCTAAAAAATATTGGTCTTCCTGAAAACACTGAAGAGAAAAAAAGCCTGGACTGTATATTACAGGACTTAATGATTGAAAACTGCCCTGATATCATGGAACCAGCCAGCAAAATAGTTATTGAAAAAATACATCGATTCCCTCCAGAAAGGGATCCCAAAATGAAAACACTAAGGATCATTGCAGCCAAATTCCAGAACTATCAGATAAAAGAGAAAATCCTGAAAGCAGCTAGTAGGAAACAATTTCAATACCAAGGAGCCACAGTAAGGATTACACAGGAACTGGCAACATTGACATTAAAGAACTGAAGTGCCTAGAGTGCAATATTCGAAAAAAGCAAGGGAGCATGGAATGCAGCCAAGAATCCATTATCTGGCAAAACTGAACCTTCTCTTCTAGGGCAAAGGATGGACATTTAACAAAATAGGACACTTCCAACTTTTCCTGATGAAAAGACCAGAGTTTAAAAGAAAATTGGGACTTCACATTTGACTCCTTCAAATGGGAGATTCAAAAGACACATGAAAAGGTAAAATTTTAAAAAGGGGGGAGGGGAAAAAACCGTTATCAAATATGATGAAACTGGCAATAGCCCTACCTGGAAGAAAGACTTAACTCTTGAGAATTGTAACTCTAGTCGAGAGAATTTAATTAGCCAGAAAAGATGGGTACATATCACTTATTAGAGAAACTGTTATCCAGTAAGATGAAAGTGGATATATCCTTGCCTGGGAGAAAGACTCTAATAACTCTCAATAACTGTAATTTTAGTAGAGAGAATAGCCAGAAGTGATGGACACTCAGTACCTTTCTGTGACTCAGACAGAATGAATTAAAAACAATACCTCCTTAAAAAGGAGGACAGTAAAGAGATGGGAGGATGGAGAAGACTGAATGGGGTAAATCTCATTACATTAAGAGGTACAAAGGACATATTGCAACAGAGGGGAAGAAGGGAGGAGGTGAGAACTGCCTGAATCACTCTTATCAGATTGGCTTAAAGTTAACATACATACATACACTTAAGAAACTTATCTTACCTTTAAAATGTTAAAAGGGGAAAAGGAGAGGGGGAGGAAAGGGGGAATCAACAGAAGGAAGGGAAGGAAGAAGGGGCAAAGGGAAAGGGGGGAAATGGGGAGGGAGTTTGGATACAGGAGGGCAAAGACACTGAAGGTGCTGGTATTCTGAAACAAAACACTGGGGAATGTGGATGAAGGGGAAAAAAGGGGAAAATACAAACAGAGGGAAGATAAATGGAGGGCAATAAAGAGTTAGTAATTACAACTTTGAATGTGAATGAGATGAACTCTCCCTTAGAATGTAAAGGGATATCAGATTGGATTAAAAATCAGAATCCTACAGTATGTTGCTTACAAGAAACTCATCTGAAGCAGAGAAATACATATAGAGTAAAGGTAAAAGATTGGAACAAAATATATTTTGCTTCAGCTTAAGTAAAAAAAGCAGGGGTAGCAATTCTTATCTCAGACAAAGCAGCTATAAAAATAGATATTGTTAAAAGACACAAGGAAAGAAACTATATCCTCCTAAAAGGTATTATAGACAATAAAGTAATTTCTTTTTTTTTCTTTTTTCTTTTTTTAGGTTTTTGGCAAGGCAATGGGGTTAAGTGGCTTGCCCAAGGCCACACAACTAGGAAATTATTAAGTGTCTGAGGCTGGATTTGAACTCAGGTACTCCTGACTACAGGGCTGATGCTCTACCCACTGCACCACCTAGCTGTCCCTAATAAAGTGATTTCAATACTGAATATGTATGCACCCAATGGGATACCATCCAAATTCTCAGAGAAGCTGAAAGAACTATAGGAAGATATAGACCACAAAACTCTACTAGTGGGATATCTCAACCTCCCGCTCTCAGATTTAGGTAAATCAAACTATAAAATAAACAAGAAGGAAGTTAAGGAGGTAAATAGAGTGTTAGAAAACCTAGACATGATAGACTTATGGAGGAAATTGAATGGGGACAGTAAGTAATATAGTTTCTTTTCTTCAGTATATGGCACTTATGCAAAAATTGACCATGTACTAGGGCATAACAAATTAATAATCAATTGCAGAAGGCAGAAATAGTGCATTTCTCAGATCATAATGCAATAAAATCATATGCAATATTGGGCCAAGGAGATGTAGACTGAGAATTAATTGGAAACTGAATAACCTCATTTTAAAGAATGAGTAGATCAAACAACAAATTATAGAAATAATTATTTTATCCTAGATAGTGACAATAATGAAACAATATACCAAAAACCTATGGGATACACTCAAGGCGACTGTCAGGGGAAATATTATATCTTCAAGTGCTATATGAATAAATTAGAGAAAGAAGAAATCAATGGACTAAATAAGCAACTAAGAAAATTAGAGAAAGAACAAATTAAAAACCCCCAGTTAAATACCAAATTTGAAAGTCTAAAAATTAAAGGAAAAAAACAATAAAATCAAAAGCAAGAAAACTACTGCACTAATAAATAAAACTAAGAATTGGTTTTATGAAAAAAAATCGATAAATTGATAAACCTCTGGTCAATTTGATTTAAAAAAGAAAGAAGAAAACCAAATTGTTAGCATCATAAATGAAAAAGGTGAACTCACCACCAATGAGGAGGAAAATAAAGTAACAATGCAGAATTATTTTGCCTAACTCTATGCCAATAAATTTGATGATCTAAATGAAAGGGAGGAATATTTACAAAAACATAAGTTGCCTAGGTTAAATGAAGTGGAAATCAAATATCTAAATAGCCCTATCTCAGAAAAAGAAATTCAACAAACCATTATTGAACTCCCTAAGTAAAAATCTTCAGGGTCAGAAGGATTCACAAGTGAATTCTATCAAACATTTAAGGAACAACTGGTTCCAATTCTATATAAACTCCTTGGAAAAATAGGTGAAGATGGAACTCCGCCTAACTCTTTTTTACGACACTAATATGGTGCTGATACCTAAACCAGGAAGAGTTAAAACAGATAAAGACAATTATAGACCTATCTCCCTGATGAATATAGATGCAAAAATCTTAAATAAAATCTTAGCAAAATGACTACAACAAGTAAGTTATCACTAAAACAATACATTATGACCAAGTATGATTTATCTCAGGAATGCAGGGTTGGTTCAATATTAGGAAAACTGTCAGTATAATTAATTATATAAATAACAAACCTATCAGAAATTATGATTATATCAATAGATGCCAAAAAAGCTTTTGAAAAAAATACAGCACCTATTCCTACTAAAAACACTAGAGAGCACAGGAATAAATGGATTGTTCCTTAGAATGATAAGCAGTATCTATCTGAAACCATCAACAAGTATTATATGTAATCAGGATAGACTAGAGGCATTTTCAATAAGAAAGGGGTGAAGCAATCATGCCCATTATCACCACTACTATTTAATATCATATTAGAAATGTTAGCCTCAGCAATAAGAGAAGAAAAAGAAATCAAAGGAATTAGAATAGTGAAGGGAGAGACAAATCTCTCACTCTTTGCAGATGCCATACCTAGAGAATCCCCAAAAATCATCTAAAAAACTACTAGAAACAATTAGAATCTTTAGCAAAATTGCAGGAAATAAAAAAAATTCTCATAAATTCTCAACATTTCTATATATATGACTAGCAAGATGCAGCAGAAATAACTAGAAAGAGAAATCCCATTAAAAGTAATCTCAGACAATATAAAATACCTGGGAGTGTATTTGCCAAGACAGACTCAGAAAATTTTTGAAAACAATTATAAAACACTTCTCACACAAATTAAATCAGAATTAAAGAACCGGACAAATATCAACTGCTCATAGATAGGTAGAATTAATATAATAAAAATGACAATTCTACTAAACTACCTGTTTAGTGCCCTACCAATCAAAATTCCAAAAAATCACTTTAATGAGTGAGAAAAAATTTCAAGTAAAATCATATGGAGAAATAAAAAAGTCAAGAATTTCCAGGAATTTAATGAAAGAAGTGCAAAAGAAGGGGGCTTAGCCCTACCTGATCTAAAATTACATTATAAAGCATCAGTCATCAAAACTGTTTGGCATTGGCTAAGAAATAGAGTGGTGGATCAGTGGAATAGACTAGGTACAATAGCAGGAAACGATTATAGTAATCTGTTGTTTGATAAACCCAAAGAGTCCAGCTATTGGGATAAAAACTCTCTCTTTGATAAAAACTACTGGGGAAACTTGGAAGTTAGTATGGAAGAAACTTAGATTAGACTAACACCTAACACCCTTTACCAAGGTAAGATCCAAATGAATCTACAGGATTTAGACATAAAAAACAATACTATAAGCAAATTAGAAGATCAAGGACTAGTTTCCTTGATCTTGGATCTATGGAAAAGGGAGCAGTTTGTGACTAAGGAAGAGATGGAGAAAAACACCAAAAACAAACTAAATGATTTCAATTACATTAAATTAAAAGCTTTTGCACAGATAAAATCACTGTAACCAAGATCAAAAGAAATGTAGTAAACTGGGAAACAATCTTTACAACTAATGATTCTGACAAAGGACTCATTTCTAAAATATACAGAGAACTGAGTCATATTATAAAAAAGCCATTCCCCAATAGACAAATGATCAAAGGATATGCAAAGGCAATTTACAGATGAAGAGATCAAAGAAATCCATAGCCATACGAAAAATTGCTCTAAATCATTAATTATTAGAGAAATGCACATTAAAGCTTCTCTGAGGTACCACCTCATACCTCTCAGACTGGCCAATATGACCAGAAAGGATAATGATCATTGTTGGAAGGGTTCTGGGAAATCTGGGACACTATTATACTGTTGGTGGAGCTGTGAACTTATCCAACCTTTCTGGAGAGAAATTTGGAACTACACTTAAAGGGCAACAAAAATGAGCATACACTTTGAACCAGCAATACCACTACTGGGTCTATACCCTGAAGAGATGATGAAAAAGGGTAAAAGCATCACTTGTACAAAAATATTCATAGCAGCCCTGTTTGTGGTGGCAAAGAATTGGAAATCAAGTAAATGTCCTTCAGTTGGGGAAATGGGTTAGCAAACTGTGGTATATGTATGTCATGGAACACTACTGTTCTATTAGAAACCAGGAGGGATGGGAATTCAGGGAAGCCTGGAGGGATTTGCATGAACTGATGCTGAGTGAGATGAGCAGAACCAGAAAAGCACTGTACACCCTAACAGCAACATGGAGGTGATGATCAACCTTGATGGACTTCCTCATTCCATCAATGCAACAATCAGGGACAATTTTGGGCTGTCTGCAATGGAGAATACCATCTGCATCCAGAGAAAGAATTGTGGAGTTTGAACAAAGACCAAGGATTATTACCTTTAATTTAGAAAAAATACTGATATATTATCTGATCTTGCCATCTCTTACACTTTATGTTTCTTCCTTAAGGATATGATTTCTCTCTCATCACACTCAATTTGGATCAATGTACAACATGGAAACAAAGTAAAGACTGACAGATTGCTTTCCATGGGGGTGGGGGGGGGGAGGGAAATAAGATTGGGGGAAAAATTGTAAAACTCAAATAAAATCTTTAATAAAAGAAAAAAAGAAAGCAAAATCCCATTCAATGTAACTTCAGATAATATAAAATACCTGGGAGTCTACCTTTCAAGGCAGACTTGGAAACTTTTTGAAAACAATTACAAAATACTCACCCAAATAAAATCAGACTTAAATAACTGGGAAAATATCAACTGCTCATGGATAGGCCGAGCAAATAAAATAAAAATGAGATTTCTACCAAAATTAAACTACTTGTTTAGTGCCCTACCAATCAGAATTCCAAAAAATTGCTTTAATGAGTTAGAAAAAATTATAAGTAAATTCATATGGAGAAATAAAAAGTCAAGAATTTCCAGGGATTTAATGAAAAAAAGTGCAAAAGATGGTGACTTAGCCCTACCAGATATAAAATTATATTATAAAATATCAGTCATCAAAACTGTCTGGTATTGGCTAAGAAATAAGAGTGGTGGATCAGTGGAACAGACTAGGTGCAATAGCAGGAAATGATTATAGTAATCTGCTGTTTCATACACCCAAAGAGTCCAGCTATTGGGATAAAAACTCTCTTCGATAAAACTATTGGAAAAATTGGAAGTTAGTGGGTGATTAGGTGGTGCAGTGGATAGAGCACTGGCACTGGAGTCAAGAGTACCTGAGTTCAAATCTGACCTCAGTCAGATTACCTAGCTGTGTGGCCTTGGGCAAGTCACTTAACCCCATTGCTTTGCAAAAACTAAAACAAAAAAAATTGGGAGTTAGTATGGAAGAAATTTGAATTAGACCAACACCTCACACCCTATACCTAGGTAAGATCAAAATGGATATAAGATCTAGACACAAAACACAATATTGTAAGCAAAGTAGGAGGACAAGGAATAGCTTACCTGTCATATCTATGGAAAGGGAAGCAATTTATGAGCAAGGAAGAGATGGAGGAGATGATTAAAAATAAAGTAGATAATTTTAATTACATTAAATTAAAAATCTTTTGCACAGACAAAACCACTGTAAACAAGGTCAAAAGAAATGTAAATTGGGAAAAAAATTTTTATGATTAGTGTTTCTGACAAAGGATTCATCTCTAAAATATTCAGAGAACTGAGTGAAATTTAAAAAAAAAAAGACAAACCATTCCCCAATTGACAAATGGCCAAAGGATATGAGAAGGCAATTTACATGTGAGGAAATCAAAGCAGTCCATAGTCATATGAAAAACTGCTCTAAATCACTAATTAATAGAGAAATGCAAAGTAAAACACCTCTGAGGTACCACCTCACACCTCTCAGACTGGCCAATATGAAGAGAAAGGACAATGACCAATGTTGGAAGGGATGTGGGAAATCTGGGACACTAATTCAGTGTTGGTGGAGCTGTGAACTCATCCAACTTTTCTGGAGAGCAATTTGGAATTATGTCCAAAATGCAACAAAAATGTTCATACCCTTTGATCCAGCAATACTACTACTGAAGAATACCACACTGAAAAGTTTATGAAAAAGGGTAAAAACCTCACCTGTACAAAAATGTTCATAGCCCCTCTGTTTGTGGTGAAAAAGAAATGAAAACTGAATGAATGTCCATCAATTGGGGAATGGCTTAACAAACTTTGGTATATGAATGTGATGAAACTCTATTGTTTTATTAGAAACCAGGACGGATGGGAATTCAGGGAAGCCTGGAAGAATTTGCATGAAATGATGCCGAGTGAGATGACCAGAACCAGAAGAACATTGTACACCCTAACAGCAACATGGGGGGTGATGATCAAACTTAATGGTCTTGCTCATACCAATAGGGCAACAATCAGGCACAATTCTGAGATATCTGCAATGGAGAATTCCATCCACATCCTGAGAAAGAATTTTGGAGTTTGAACAAAGATCAAAGACTTTTATCTTTAATTAAAAAAAATTGTTTCTTCCTTAAGGATATGATTTCTCTCTCATCACATTCAACTTAGATGAATGCATACTATGGGAATGATGTAAAGACTAACAAACTGCCTTCTAGAGGGGGAGGGAAGCAAGATTGGGGGAAAATTGGAAAACTCAAAACAAATAAAACCTTTCTAAAATGAAAAAATTTATAATCACAATTACATAGAGATAATTATTTAAAAATGTTCTATAAACAGGATCTTAATTGACTAATTAAATGGAAATGTCTTCAAAGGATTGCATTTCTTAGGAGGAATTGTTTGGAAGAATAGCCACTTTTTATTACTAAATAGGAATAAAATATGAAAGCTCCTTACATTTAAATATATATTCTCTTTGGAAAATAAGACCACACATTCTATAAAGCTGTTTACCTTCCTGTACTATGAAATCCTTATTTATTTTATTTTTTAAATGCTCATAATTACTCCATTAGATTTACAAGGAGAAATGGCAGCTAGATTTTTGTTATTGTTGTTTTTGCCTTTTTTTTGCCTTTGTTTTTTATAGAAAAGGGAGAAGAGAGAGATTAGGTGCTCTTTTCAATGTAAACTAAGGTGGCAGAAAGGACAGGTTTAAATTTTGGGGCTATAAGAGACCAGAAAAGATTCCTAAATGCTTATTTTAAACAACATAAATCTCAAAGTTACACAATAAAACGTCTGCCATTAAAAAATGAAATAATAGTTCTTGGTGGCTACTGGTAGGAATAAACTAATGGTCACTGTGTTCTTGGTCCACTCATTTTTTAAGATGAGGTTATTCAGTTTCCAATTTGCTCTGGGTCTATATCTCCTTGGCCCAGTATTGCATATGACTTTTATTGCATTGTGATCTGAGAAAGATGTAGTCACTATTTCTGCCTTTCTGCAGTTGATCATTAGGTTTTTATGTCCTAGTACATGGTCAATTTTTGTATAAGTTCCATGTACTGCAGAGAAAAAGGTATATTCCTTCCTATCCCCATTCAGTTTCCTCCATAGGTCTACCATATCTAATTTTTCTAACAATCCATTTACCTCCCTAATTTCTTTCTTTTTTATGATTTGATTTATCTAGATCTGATAGCGGGAGGTTGAGGTCTCCTACTAGTAGAGTTTTGTTGTCTATGTCTTCCTGTAATTCTTTCAGCTTCTCCTCTAAGAATTTGGGTGCTGTCCCACTGGGTGCATATATATATTCAATATTGAAATGACTTTATTGTCTATGGTACCTTTTAGGAGGATAAAGTTTCCTTCCTTATCTCTTTTAGATATTTTATATATTATAGATATTTTTGCTGCTGCTTTGTCTGAGAGAAGGATTGCTACCCCTGCTTTTTTTACTTCAGCTGAAGCAAAATATATTTTGCTCCAACCTTTTAACTTTACTCTATATGTTATCTCTCTGCTTCAAATGAGTTTCTTGTAAGCAGCATATTGTAGGATTCTGGTTTTTAATCCACTCTGCTATTTGCTTACGTTTTAAGGGAGAGTTCATCCCATTCACATTTAAGGTTATGATTACTAATTCTTTATTGCCCTCTGTGCTATCTTCCCTCTGTTTGTATTTTCACCCCTTTTCCCCCTTTTATCCATATTCCCCAGTATTTTGTTTTTGAATACCACCCCCTTCAGTGTGTTTTCCCTCCTATATCACTCCCTCCCCTTTCTTTCCCCGTTCCCTTCCCTTCCTTTTGTTATTTCCCCTTATTTCCTCCACTCCCCTTCCCTTTCTCTGTCCCCCCTCCCCTTTTCCCCTTTTACTTCTTGAAAGGTTAGATGTTTTATAAGTTAACTGAGTATGTGTAGGTTGACTTTAAGCCAAGTCTGATGAGAAGAAGATTCAGGTGTTTCTCCTCTACTCCCTTCTTCCCCTCTATTAGCATAGGATTTTTTGTACCTCTTAGTGTAATGAGATTTGTCCCATTCAATCCCCTCCCTCCTCCTGTCTCTTTCCTGTCTCCCTTTTTAGGGAGGTAGTGTATTTTTTTTTAGATCATACTATCTAAGTCATAGAAAATTCTGAGTGTCTGTCCCTTCTAGTTCAGTATATTCTGTTGAATAGAGTCCAAATTCCTGAGAGTTATTAGAGTCTTTCTCCCCAGTGGAGTTAAAGCCAGTTACATCCCATTAGATATCAGTCTCATGGATAGGTCATGGATGTCCAGCATTTCTGGCTAGGTATATTCTCTCTGTTAGAGTTACATTTCTCAGGATTCTTAGGATTTATGAGAGTCTCTACCCCCCTCCCATGCTGGGATAAAGCCAGTTTCAACTTGCTGGATTGCATTTTTTTCCTTTTACCCCCCCCCCTTTTTTTTACCTTTTCATGTGTCTCTTGAACCTCCTGTTTGGTATCCAAATTTTCTGTTTAGCTCTGGTCTTTTCATCAGAAATTTTTGGAATTCTTCCATTTCGTTAAATGTCCATCTTTTTTCCCTGGAAGAGAAGGCTCAGCTTTGCAGGGAAGTAGATTCCAAGCTCCCGTGCTCTTCAAAATATCTTGTTCCAGGCCCTTCAATCCCTTAAAGTTGATGCAGCCAGGTCCTGCGTGATCCTTACTGTGGCTCCTTGATATTTAAATTGTTTCTTTCTGGCTGCTTGCAGGATTTTCTCTTTTATCTGATAGTTCTGAGTTTGGCCACAACATTCCTTGGTGTTTTCCTTTTAGGATCTTTTTCTGGTGGGGATCGATGTACTCTTTCAATAACTACTTTGCCCTCCGATTCCATGATGTCAGGGCAGTTTTCCATCACTAGATCCTGTAATATTAAGTCCAGGCTTTTTTTCTCTTCAGTGTTTTCAGGAAGTCCTATAATTTTCAGGTTTCCCCTCCTCGATCTATTCTCGAGGTCAGTGGTTTTGTTGATGAGGTATTTCACATTTGCTTCTATTTTTTCTATTTTTTTTTATTTTGTTTAACTGACTCTTGCTGTCTTGTGGAGTCATTAGTTTCTGTAGACTCCATTATTTTTTGGGGGGGAGGAGTTTTCTTCATTAACCTTTTCCAATTGGTCGATTCTACTTTTGAAAGAGCTTTCCATTTGACCAATTGAGGTTTTGAGAGAATTAATTTCTTTTTGCATTTGCTCATTTGAGGATCTGAGAGAATTATTCTCATTTTGCAAGGTATTAATTGTCTCCCCCAAATTTTCCAGTTGATTTTTAAACTCCTTCCTTATTTCTTCAAGGGAAGTCTTTCTATGCTGGAGACCAGATTGTATTCTCCTCAGAGGTTCCAGGTCTCTCTGGGTTGGGGTCTTTCCCTTCCAGGAATTTTTTTATGGATCCACCTTTCCCCTGACCCTTCTTCATTATGCTAAGACCTTGAGTTGGGTGGGGCTGGTTCAAT
This sequence comes from Macrotis lagotis, assembly GCF_037893015.1. Classification (NCBI taxonomy): domain Eukaryota; kingdom Metazoa; phylum Chordata; class Mammalia; order Peramelemorphia; family Peramelidae; genus Macrotis; species Macrotis lagotis. Next base: position 191,376,831 of record NC_133661.1, read on the forward strand.
AGGGCTCGGGATCTCTAAAGGCTTTACTGAGTGCAGTTTCTCTGGCTGGCAAGTAGGAGGTGCTGGTTGCCCTCTCTGGGGTGTCTGTGACCTTGGTTTTGAGGCCTTCTCCCTTTGCTTGAGGGGGGGAATTGGAGCTATTGAATTCTTTTGCTTTCAATCAATGGTGGGCTTTACCCTGGTCTGAGGTGATTCCTCAGCTGGGCTGGTTCTTTTGCTCACACATCTGGGCCTGAGGCAGAAATAATTTGCATTTGTTTGAGAAGAGGCCTCAGTGCAATGGAGGCTTGGGCTCAGAGTTTCTCAGACCTGAGGAGCCCCGGGATGGTGTCCGCAGCTCTCCTGCACCAGACCTCTCCCTGTGGCCCCTTCCCCAAGCTCCAGGGGGACAGCCCCAACACCAGCACCTCTGCTTCCCCGTGGACCCAAGCCCCCTTCGTCCAGCCCCACCACTGATCCAGCAGGTCTGGCTCTCGGACCCTCAGAATTCCGGTTCCGATTCAGCTGCTGGTCTGGCTGATCTTCCCTGGGAGCTCAGACTCACCTGCTGGTACTCAGCCAAGGCTGCTGAGGGAGACGAATCCTGAGGTAGCTTTTCCTCTCCTGGCTTTTCTTTCTGGGTTTCCTGGTTCGGATTTCTTTTAAGAGGTTTGTTTCATGTGATAGATGGGGAAGAGATCAGGAGACTTTAGAACTGTGCCTGTCTTCTCTCCGCCATCTTGGCCCCCAGTCCCCGTCACTGTGTTCTTAATGCTATGTTCTCAAAAGTATAATGACTTTCTAGGGATTGGCACATATTTAGAAAAATGTACTTATAATATTAAAACTAAAGAGTGAATTTCATTTTAAAGGAATAAATCTCATTGTACATTTTTAATGCTTCTGAAGTATTTCTAAGATAATTATTGTTTTAAGCTGAATTTTAATCACTCAGACTTTATAAAGTTTATATGATTTAGATATAAATATTTTCCTTTCCTTATTTCAGCTGTGTGCACTCTAAATTTCCTCCTTACATTTATGTAAATATCATGTCATTCACATATCTTAACGCTATTTTATTACTGATTTAAATATATGTACTCATAAATAGCCTAGGAATTAGATACAGTTTTGGTAGAGATAATTTGATTTTCTTCTGTCTTCTTTTTAATTTAATTAGCTAATGGTTTATGTAGTTTGTTTATTTTTTTTACCAAAAGGGATCCTAGTATCATTTGTTAATCAAATAATTTTTTAATTTTTGTTTTTTTTTGATTTTACCTTTAGTTAATTAGAACTTTTAATTTGCTTGTTTTTCTAGATTTTTTTGTTGTATTTCCAATACTTTGAGTTCTCTCTCTCTCTCTCTCTCTCTCTCTCTCTCTCTCTCTCTCTCTCTGAAAGTGTTTAGAGATATACATTTTCCTCAAAGATGGCTCTGGCTTCATGTTCATAATTTTGAAACTTGATTGCACCATTGTCATTATCCTTAATGAAATTATCTATTGTCTTATCTTCTTTGTTTTATTTTTTTTTCAGGTTTTTGCAAGGCAAATGGGGTTAAGCGGCTTGCCCAAGGCCACACAGCTAGGTAATTGTTAAGTGTCTGAGGACCGATTTGAACTTAGGTACTCCTGACTCCAGGGCCTGTGCTCTATCCACTTGGACACCTAGATGCTCCCTTTGTTTTATCTTTTGTCCAGTTCTTCAAGATTGTTATCCTTCAGTTTATCTTGGTATATTTTTGAGAAATTAGTCTATATCTAGGATTTGCCAGATTGCTTTTGAGATACTGCATTAGTTTTTGTTCCAAAATAAGTACTTGTACAAGGTGCTGTAGTAGAGGCAAGAATTCCCAGAAGCTCTTCCTCAGACTACTGTGAATCCCTTTAAATAGTAGCTGTAACCAAATGCTACAGCAGCAGAAGCATAGCATGACTGAGTGAAACAATTTCTCAGTCCAAGAACACCTTGGAAGATCTGCAGGAAAGGTCTGTTACAACAGGGTTAGAATGGCCCACAACACAGCCCAGGCCAGGATACACTGGCTGCACAGGAGCTAAGGAGCTAACCCTAGCCCTAACCCTGAATGACCATTCAGGAATATCCCACGGGGACCTGGGCCTAGGGGCAACAGAGAGCAGTTTCCAGATTTCTGAGCCCAGGGATTGTCAAGGACAATTTTGAAGGGTGGTGGAAAACTGTCACACCAGAATGAGTACAGAGCCCAGTCCAGCACAGGCCTCAGTACAGACTCAACCCAGGAATAGCTTCCTGTGGAGCCTGTGGAGCAACTTGGCCTGGCAGTTGCTTCCAGATCTCTCAGTCCACAGATAGTAAGAGGGTCAGGGGAGACTGCCTAGCCTCTCTGCTATCTATCCCTGAGGCAGGATTCTGTGGCTGTGCCTGTGCTCAGATCCTGGCTGCAGCCTGAGCCCCAGTCTCAGGAAAAGGAACATTACTGCCATAGTGGAGTGGGGACCCTTCTCGCAGTTCCAGGGCAGAGAAGAGTATGTGTGTGCTCAGTCATAGACCAGTGCACAGACCAGGAGAGAAATTGGAGCCCCTCAGAAGTTCTTGGAAGATGTCCCTACTACAAAATTTCTCCAAAGTTTGGGACAGTGTATCCTTTATCCTTGGAGCAGAGCCCCACCTCACCAAAGACTTAAAATCAAGTCATAGGCTGGAGAAATGAGCAAACAACGGAAGAAAAAAAATCCAACCACAGATAGTTATTTTGGTCTTCTGAAAGATCAAAATGCATACTCAGTAGATAGCAAAGTCAAAACTTCTGCATCCAAAGTTTCCAAGAAAAATATGAATTGGTCTCAGGCTATAGAAGAGCTTGAAAAAAGATTTTGAAAATCAAGTAAGGGAAAAATTGGAAAGAGAAATGAGGACGATACAGAAAAATCATGACCACCAAGTCAGCAGCTTGATGAAGGAAATACAAAAAAATACTGAAGAAAATAACATCTTAAAAATCAGTTTGAGTCAAATGGAAAAAAGTCATCCAAAAGGGCAGTGAGAGAAGACGGCCTTAAAAACAGAATTGGCCAGAAGGAAAAGGAGATACAAAAGCTCTCTGTAGAAAATAATTCTTTAAAATGGAGAAGGGAGCTAAGGGAAGTTGATGAATTTCTAAAATATCAAGAAACAATAAAACAAAACCAAAAGAATGAAAAACTAGAAGACAATGTGAAATATCTAATTGGAAATACAACTGACCTGGAAAACAGATCTAGAAGAGATAGTTTAAAAATTATTGGACTACCTGAAAGTCATAACCAGGAAAAGATCCCAGTCTTTATTTTTCAAGAAATAATCCAGCATAAATACCCTGATATCCTAGGAACAGAAGGTAAAATAGAAATTGAGGGAATCCACCATTCATCTGAAAGAGATCCTCAAATGAAAACTACCAGGAATATCATAGCCAAATTCCAGAAATCTCAAGTTAAGGAGAAAATGTTACAAGGGGTCAGAAAAAAACAATTCAAATAATAGGATAAGACAAGATTTAGTGGCTTCTACCACTAAGGCCCCAAAGGACTTGGCACATGTTATTCTAGTAAGGCAAAAAGAGTTTGGATTACAATCAAGAAACAACTATCCAGCAAAACTAAACATACTTTTTCATGGGAAAAAATAGACATTCAATGAAATAGGGTACTTTCAAACTTTCCTGTTGAAATGACCAGAGCTGAACAGAAAGTTTGATCTTCAAATGTAGGACTCAGGTGAAACATATGGAGGGTGAATAGGAAGGGAAAATTATGAGGGATTTAATGTTGTTGAACTGCTTGTATTCCTGCAAAGGATGATGATGCTGTTAACTCATAGCCTCCTTTATTAGGGCAGTTAGAAGGAGCATATATAGACAAGGTACAAGAGCAAGCTGAATCTGAAGGTATAATGCATTATAAAGATAGAGTTGATGAGCAAGAAAGGAATGTATTGGGAGAAAGGGAAAGGAGAAGTAGAATGGGCTAATTTATTTCACATAAAAGAGGCAAGAAAAAGCTTTTTCAATAGAGTGAAAGAGGGGGAAAGTGAGGGGGGGGGGAGTAAGTGAAACTTAACCTTCCTTAGAAGTGATTCAGAGAGGAAATAACATACACACTCAATTGGGGATAGAAATCTATCTTATGCTAGAGGAAAAATGGAGAGGAAAGGATGGAAGAAAGGATGGAGGAGGGGAGGGAGTTTTCGAAGAGAGGAAAGATCATGGGAGAAGGGAGTCAGTTACAATATACTTTTGAGGAAGGACAGGGTGAAAGGAGAGAGAATAGAGTAAATGGGAGTGGGGTTATGGGGGGGAATTAGAGGAAATACAGCTAGTCAGTAACAATGATGGGGAAAAAATAGTGAAGCAATTTCTCTGATGGACTTATGATAAAAATGCATCCAATGCAAAGATAGAGTTGATGGTACCCGAAAACAGATTGAAGTACACTTTTTTTCTTCTCTATTTTTCTTGAGCTTTCTCTTACTTTGTTTACTTTTACAACATGACTATTGTAGTAAAGTGAAAAAATTTTAAAATTTAAACATATTTTAATGAAAAAAATAAAAAAATTGGGAGTCAGAAAGTCTAGATATATAGAAAACTGAATCAAATTTATGAGAATACAAGTCATTTCTCAATTGATAAAATGGTCAAATGATATGAAAAGCCAGTTTTCAGATAAAAAAAGCTCTACAGTCATATGAAAAATATTCTAAATCATTTTTGATTTGAGAAATACAAATTAAAACAACTTTGAGATACCAAATTATACTTATCAGATTGGCCAATATGACTAAAAACAAAAATGATCAGTTGGAGGAGATGATGGAAAACTGGGATACTGATACATTGTTATGAGCTGATCCAACATTTCTGGAGAACAACTGGAATTATTTCAAAAGGGCAATAAAACTATTCATATTCTTTGATCCAGCAATACTAGATCAGGAAAAAGGGTAAAGAAAACCTCACATGTCAATAATAAGTATTTAATCCAACAGATGAGATCTTTAGGTTTATACAACACTAAGCTATTGTGCTCATTTACTTTCTTGTGTATCTAATCTGTTCAATATTTCTATTTCTGACCTAGTAGAAAAAATTTTAATGATTATTGCTTTAATTAGAATTTAAGATTTGGTACCACTGTCTTTTTTCCTTTTTCCTTTTTATTTATTTTCTTGATATTCTTGAATGTTCATTTCTTCAAATGAGTTTTATTATTTGTTCATTTTTTTTTAGTTTTAGGAAGCAATTATTTGGTAATTTAGTTGGTATGGTACTGAATGAATTTAGTATTACTATAATAATATTTTAACAATTATACAATAATATTGTTATTAAATTAAATTATGTAATATTTTAATTTTTATTATTTAATCTCAAGTTACTGTCTTTTTGTTTTATAATTATGTTCATGGAGGTCTATGTATATTTTGCAGGTAGATGCCCAAGTGTTTTGTATTGTCTGTGATATTTAAAATGAAATTTCTCTTAAAACTATCATTCTTGATTTTGAGGGTAACATACACATACAGAAATTCTGCTGATTATAGTTTTACTTTATATTCTGCAACTTTGATTGAAGTCAACATTTTTTTCAATTAGATCTTCAGTTGATTCTATATTATTTGCAAAAAAAGGATAATTTTGTTTCCTCTTTGTTTATGCTTATTCCATCAACTTTTTTCTTCTTGCTTTAATTAGAATTTTAATGACTATAGTGAATAGTATTGGTGGTAATGAACATCTGTACTTTAGGCCCTGATCTTACTGGAAACCCTTCTATCTTAACTACACTATATATAATTCTGACAACTAATTAAAGATATACTAATGTCATTTTAAGAATGAATGATTTCATTTTTCCATGTGCTTTGAAATGTTTTTTTAATAGCCTGGGTGTTGTATTTTTTAAAAGTGTTTTCTGCAACTATTGATACAATATGATTTTTATTTTTATTATTAATATGTTTAATTATGTTTGATATGATCTTTTTATATGTGTTGCTCTAGTCTTTTTGATAAATCTTATTAAAATAACTTTGAATAAATATTCAAAAATTAGGGAGACTGATCTGTAATTTTCTTTCTTAGGTTTGATTCTACATGGTTAGGTATTAGACCATATTTGTGTCACAGAAATAATTTCTTAGGACCTCTTTTACCCCCATATTTTCAAACAATTATGCAATACTGAAATTAATTGTTCTTTAAATATTTAAACAATAAAAATAAATACATCTGTTCATGAGGATTTTTTGTTTGGAAGTTCATAAATAACTTATTAAATTTATTTTTATATGATAAAATAAGGGCAGTTAAGTGGTAAAGTGGATAGAGTGCCAGGCATAGAGAATAGAAGACATATTTTCTTGTATTCAAATCTGGTTTTAGAATATTTATTAAATTATATGATGCTGGGCAAGTCCTTTAGCCCTATTTTTTTCTCAGTTTCTTCATCTGTAAAATGATCTGGAAAAGGAAATGGGAAACTACTCTACAATCTTTGCCAAATTGGGTTTTGAAAAGTGGGATCCAACTGAAAAATGAATGAACAATGATAAAATTATTTAAATATTGCATTTCCTGCTTCATTAATCTGGACAATTTACATCTTTGTAATATTTGGCACATATTTGGGCAAAATAAATTTTAATAATTTCTTTCCCTTTTCCTTTACTGGTTGTGAAATGAACTTTTTTCATTTTTGAGCCTAATAATTTGGTTTTCTTGTTTCCTTTTTAAAATCATGTTAGCTAATGCCTTATCAATTTTGCTGCTGCTGCTGATTCATCTTTATTTAGTATTTAGTTTTGTTTATTAATTAATATTTATTTAATTTTTTGTTAATTTCTTTTTAAATTTATTTATTTAAGGCAATGGGGTTAAGTGACTTGCCCAAAGTCACACAGCTAGGTTAATTATTGTGTGCAAGGTCAAATTTGAACTCAGGTCCTCCTGACTCCAGGGTTGGTGCTCTATCCACTGTGCCACCTAGCTGCCCATTAGCTTCTTTAATTTTCAGGATTCCTTTGGTGTTTAATTAAGTCTTCTTTATTAGTTTTCAACAATTTTTAGTGACAGGACCAATTCATTGATTTTTCTCTTATTCTCTTTTGTTGATCAAAACATTTAGAAAAAAATATTTCGCCTAAAAATTGCTTTAGCCACAATCCCTAAAATTTTAATATGCTGTTCCATTATTTTCATTATTGTTGATATAATTATTCTTATAGTTTATTTTTATTTAGTTTCCAAACAATTTTTAATCTTTCCTTCAAATATAATTGATTCTCTGGTTAAATATTTTCTATTATAAGTTACTTTTATAAAATACTATTAAGGTCTTTCATTCCTTTATGTCTGTTTTTGTTATTTTTCATAGTAATAACATTTAATGAGAAGTTGCATGAAATACAAGTACAATTTTTGACAAACAGTTGATTAATTCTGAGTTATTTTACCAGAAGAGAAAGAATTTTACCCCAAATGATATCAGACAACAAAAATAAAACAATTTTGCATCTCCCCCAGATGTCATAGAATTTATAATTTAAATACAACTTGTTTTTATCATTTCATTAAATTATATTGAAGTTTTAGAGAAAATGTCAAATCACTTAAAAACATGAAAGAAATTTTGGTAAAAAGTCAAGAGTTTTAAAACAATCTTTTCTTTAACCCATTCTTCAAAGATATTAGTAAATCAAGTTAGCAGGCTACAGTAATGGATTGGATATTTGATTCATATGTTTAATATTGATTTTAATTCATTTTTCTACTATATTTTTTAAAAATTGCAATTTCCTTGTTTCTCTCTTTGAATTTGGTCTATTTTTGCTATTACCTTAAGATTAGCATTTAGTGTGCATACCCATTGATCCAGCAATACCACCTACTGGGTCTATACCCTGAAGAGATTATGAAAAAGGGTAAAAACATCACTTGTACAAAAATATTCATAGCAGCCCTCTTTGTGGTGGCAAAGAAATGGAAATTAAGTGAATGCCCTTCAATTGGGGAATGGATTAACAAACTATGGAATATGTATGTCATGGAACACTATATTTCTACTAGAAACCAGGAGGGATGGGAATAATTCAGTAAAGCCTGGAAGGCTTTGCATGAGCTGATGCTGAGTGAGATGAGCAGAACCAGAATAACACTGTTCACCCTAACAGCAACATGGGGGGTGATGATCAACCTTAATGGGCTTGATCATTCCATCAGTGTGCCAATCAGGCACAATTTGGGGGTTTCTGTGATGGAGAATACCACCTGTATCCAGAGAAATAATTGTGGAGTTTGAATAAAGACCAGAGACTATTAACTTTAATTTTTAAAAAACCGTTATTATATAATTTTGCTATCTTCTTATAAATATAAGCTTGATTTTTCTTTCTTAAGGATATGATTTCTCTCTCATCACATTCAACTTAGATAATTGTATACCATGGAAACAATGTAAACACCAACAGACTGCCTTCTGTGAGGGAAGCAAGATTAAGGAGAAAATTATAAAATTCAAAATAAACAAAGTCTTTCTTAAAAAAAAAGATCAGGGGCAGCTAGGTGGCATAGTGGATAAAGCACTGGCCTTGGAGTCAGGAGTACCTGGGTTCAAATCTGGTCTCAGACACTTAATAATTACCTAGCTGTGTGGCCTTGGGCAAGCCACAACCCCATTTGCCTTGCAAAAACCTAAAAAAAAAAAAAAAAAAAAAAAAAGATCAGCATTTAGGGGATTGCTAGGTGGTGCAGTGGATAGAGCACCAGTCCTGGAGTCAGGAGGACCTGAGTTCAAATTCAGACTCAGACATTTTATTATTACCTAGCTATGTGATCTTGGGCAAATCACTTAACCCCATTGCCTTGCAAAAGCCAACAAACAAACAAACAAACAAAATCAGTATTTAGAGCAATGCCTGCCACCTAGGATGTGCTTAATATATATATATATATATGTATATATATATATGTATATATATATATATATATATATACATATACATATATATATATATGTATTGAGTGACAGACTGAGATCCTATTGTCTACCATTGACTTTTTTTACTATAGCTGAAATTTAATAGATTTTGTTCCATCCTTTCCTTTTTATTTCAACTGTTATTTTTTTTTTAATAATGCATTTTGCATTCTTGTTTCTAATCCATTCTATTATCCTTTTGCATTTTATAGGTGGCTTCATCCTATTCACATTTACAATTGTGGTTGTAATCCTTTTCTGCATATCTTTTTTTCCCATTTTACCCCGAAAGAGATTGTTTTGCTCCAATACCTCCATTAATTTACTTTCCCTCATATTCCCTATTTCCCTTAGCTCTTTCCCTCCTGTTTCCTTCTTGGAGAAATGTATTTCTGTACTTAACTGTGTATGTATATGTATTCCTTCACCCTTTGACAAATTCAAATGAGTAAAGTTTAAGTAGCCCCAGCATCCTGCTATTCTTTCCTTATTCTATAGACTTCTACATCTCAATGATATGAGATAATTTTCACCACTTTTTTCTCTCCCTTCCTTTATTTCCCAGAGTATTCTTTCCTCTCACCCTTTCTATTTGTCTTTATATTCCCAGAGCCTATTTCTCACACATACCAGGGATTTAATAAATTCAGGTTTATTGACTATGATTGACTGAACGATGTCAAGGATCCAAATGGCAATATGATTCCACAGTAGCTAGTTCTAAAATTTCCCAGTCTTCTTATATATGTTTCAGTCCTTTTAATAATAAATGATCTTAACTCTTTCTTAGTGGGCATTTTGACAAAGAGGAAACATCACTAATCAGGAAAAAGACTTATAAACCCCAGAGAAGTATTTTCAGACAAACCAATAGCTTGTCAATATTCCTCTCTACTTTTTATGCTTTTGAAGGCATGTACTAAGACAGATTGGAGCAGGAAAAAAGATAAAATACACCTATACAAAATTCATGAACTTTCTTCTACTTTAGGCCAATGACAAATTTCAAAAATCTGCACAGAGCTGGGCAATAATTATATATATATATATATATATATATATATATATATATATATATATATATATATATCAATGTTCAGACAATATTACATTTGCTATTTTTTTTGCAAGGCAATGGGTTTAAATGGCTTGCCCAAGGCCACACAGTAAGGTAATTATTAAGTGTCTGAGGCCAGATTTGAACTCAGGTACTCCTGACTCCAGGGCTGGTGCTCTATCCACTGTGCCACCGAGCCACCCCCATTTGCTGTTTTAATGATTAAGAGAGAAGTTTAGAAACAGTCTCTAACAAATTTGTCTGAAAAAATTATGATCTTGTTTCAATATGTGGTAAGATAGGAATCATCTATAAAATAAAAGCTTGTAAAATGAAATTAGACAATGTTTAAAAAAACTGGTGGTAGTACCATTTATCAGAGTTTTTACATGTGCCTTTTGGAATCAAGGTCCTCATTGGAGAGGCAAAGTTAAAGATGAAAATAATAATGTAAGGTAAAAAATAAAATAATTTATTCCAAAGGAATTCAGCTTAGAGGAAATTATATTTTTGACATCTTTTGAGGAGGCAACACAGTATATTTAAAGGAATATTTGGACCTTGGTGTAAACTACAGTTCTGCTACTAACTGCAGGACTTTTGGCAAAACTCTGCCTCTGTGAATCATTTTTCTCTTCTGTTAATCATAGTTACAACATTGGATTATTTTGAAGGAAAAATACGCTGTACAAATGTGAATTATTACTTCCATCTGTGGGCTCAAATAATTTTTTTATGTGATTTATTAGATCTGTCTGGTAGGCAGATCTTTCTTATTTGTCTACCAGGAAGATGTCTGTTATCTCTTTTGATCTATTATTTGAATTCCTCACCAAGGCAGGTTTTGGTATCATGTCAGAAAGCTAAAATATATAGGACCTAATGTCTACAACAATTAAAAAGAAAAAACAATTAATTGAAGGATTAAAGAAGACAAAATAAGTTGAGGGATGTTTCAAAGTAATAGGAATAATAACCGATTTTTTTCTAAAGATTTTATATATTTTGAATTTTACAATTTTTCCTTTAATCTTGCTTCCCTCCCCCCAACCCCCCACAGAAGACATTTTGCCAGTCTATACATTGTTTCCATGGTATACATTGATCCAAATTGAATGCGATGAGAGAGAAATCATATCCTTAAGGAAGAAAAATACAATATAAGAGAAATCAGAATTTTATAATAGGATAACAGGTTTTTTCCCTAAATTGAAAGTAACAGCTTTTGGTCTTTGTTCAAACACCACAATTCTTTCTCTGGATACAGATGGTCTTCTCCATTGCAGACAGCACAAAACTGTCCCTGATTGTTGCACTGATGGAATGATGGGGTCCATCAAGGTTGATAATCACCCCCATGATGCTGTTAGGGTGTACAATGGTTTTTCTATTTCTTCTCATCTTGCACAGCATGAGTTCATGCAAATCTCTCCAGGCTTCTCTGAATTACCATCCCTCCTAGTTTCTAATAGAACAATAGTGTTCCATGACATACACATACCATAGTTTCTTAAGTCATTCCCCAATTGATGGACATTTAGTTGATTTATGATTCTTTGCTACCACAAACAGGGCTGCTATGAATATTTTTGTACAAGTGATGTTTTTACCCTTTTTCATAATCTCTTCAAGGTATAGATGCAGTGGTGGTAGTGTTGTATCAAAGGGTATGTGCATTTTTGTTGCCCTTTGGATGTAATTCTAAATTGCTCTCCAGAAAGGTTGGAGGAGTTCACAGCTCCACCAACAATGTATTAGAATCCCAGATTTCCCACATCCCTTCCAACACTGATCATTGTCCTTTCTGGTCATATTGGTCAGTCTGAGAGGTGTGAGTTGGTACCTCAGAAATGTTTTAATTTGCATTTCTCTAATAAGTAATGATTTAGAGGAATTTTTCATATGGCTATGGATTGCTTTGATTTCCGCATCTGTAAATTGCCTTTGTATATCTTTTGACCATTTGTCAATTGGGGAATGACTCGTTTTTTTTAAAAATTTGACTTAGTTCTCTGTATATTTTAGAGATGAGTCCTTTGTCAGAAATACTAATTGTTGAGATTGTTTCCCTACATTTCTTTTGATCTTGGTTACAATGGGTTTTGTCTGTGCAAAAGCTATTTAATTTAATGTAATCAAAATCATCTAGGTTGTTTTTTAGTGATGTTCTCCATCTCTTCCTTGGTCATAAACTGCTTCCCTTTCCATAGCTCTGACAGGTCAACTACACCTTGATCTTCTAGTTTGCTTATAATATGGTTTCTTATGTCTAAATTCAGTATCCATTTGGATCTTATCTTGGTATACAGTGTGAGGTGTAATCTAAGTTTCTTCCAGAATAACTTCCAATTTTCCTAGCAGTTTTTATTGAAGAGTTTTTATCCCAATACTCGGACTTTTTGGGTTTATCAAACAGCAGGTTACTATAATCATTCCTGCTATTGCAACTAGTCTATTCCATTGGTCCACCATTCTATTTCTTAGCCAATACCAGACAGTTTTGATGACTGATGCTTTATAATACAATTTTACATATCTGGTGGTGTTAAGCCACCTTCTTTTGAACTTTTTTTCATTGAATCTCTGGAATTTCTTGATTTTATTTCTCCATATGAATTTATTTACAACTTTTTCTAACTCATTAAAGTAATTTTTTGGAATTTTGATTGGCAGGGAACTAAATAGGTAGTTTAGTTTTGGTAGAATTGTCGTTTTTATTATATTAGCTGGACCTATCCATGAGCAATTGATGTTTGCCCAGTTATTTAAATCTGATTTTATTTGTGTGAGAAGTGTTTTGTAATTGTTTTCAAAAAGTTTCTGAGGCTGCCTTGGCAAATAGCCTCCCAGGTATTTTACATCATCGGTGGTTACTTTGAACGGGATTTCTCTTTTTAGCTTTCCTGCTGTATCTTGCTAGTCATATATAGAAAAGTTGGGGATTTATTTTATATTTATATTTATTCTATTTTATATTGAGGTTTATTTCATATCCTGTGACTTTGATAAAGTTGCTAATTGTTTCCAGTAGATTTTTAGATGATTTTTTGGGGATTCTCTAAGTGTACCATCATGTCATCTGCAAAGAGTGAGTTTTGTCTCTTCTCTCCCAGTTCTAATTCCTTCAATTTTTTTTATTCTCTTATTGCTGAAGCTAACATTTCTATTGCAATATTGAATAGTACTGGTGATAATGGGCATACTTGTTTCACCCCCAATCTTAATGGGAATGCCTCTAGCCTATCTCCTTTTCATATAATGCTTGTTGATGGTTTCAGATAGATACTGCCTATTATTCTAAGGAACAGCCCATTTATTCCTACACTCTCTAGTGTTTTTAGTAAGAATAGTTGCTGAATTTTGTCAAAAGCTTTTTCAGTATCTTGATATAATCATATGATTTCTGATAGGTTTGATATTGACATAATTAATTATACTAACAGTTTCCCTAATATTGATCCAATTGTACATTCCTGGAATAAATCCTACTTGATCATAATGTATTATCCTAGTGATAACTCGATGTAATCATTTTGCTAAGATTTTATTTAAAATTTTTGTAGCTATATTCATCAGGGAGAAAGGTCTATAATTTTCTTTCTCTGTTTTAACTCTTCCTGGTTTAGGTATCAGCACCATATTGGTGTCATAGAGTTAGGCAGAGTTCCATCTTCACCTATTTTTCCAGAGAGTTTATGTAGAAATTGAACCAGTTATTGCTTACATGTTTGATAGAATTCATTTGTGAATCCATCAGGCCCTGGAGATTTTTTCTTAGAGAGTTCAATGATGGCTTGCTCAATTTCTTTTTCTGATATAGGGTTGTTTAGGTCTTTAATCTCTCTTCATTTGACCTGGGAAACTTATATTTTAGTAAATATTCATCTATTTCACTTAGATTGTCAAATTTATTGGCATAGAGTTTGGCAAAATAATTCCAAATTATTACTTTAATTTCCTCCTCATTGTTGGGGAGTTCACCTTTTTCATTTATGATACTAGCAATTTGGTTTTCTTCTTTCTTTTTTTTTTTTTGGCAAGCCAAATGGGGTTAATTGGCTTGTCCAAGGCCACACAGCTAGGTAATTATTAAGTGTCTGAGGCTGGATTTGAAATCAGGTACTCCTGACTCCAGGGCCAGTGCTCTATCCATTGTGCCACCTAGCTACCCCTTTCTTTTTTTTTTTTTATCAAATTGTGTAGAGGTTTATCAGTTTTATTGTTTTTTTCATAAGCCAGCTTTTGGTTTTATTTATTAATTCAATAGCTTTTTTGCTTTTGCTTTTATTAATTTCTCCTTTAATTTTAAGAATTTCTAATTTGGTATTTAATTGGGGGTTTTATTTTTTTTTATTTTTTATTTTTTTAGGTTTTTCTTTTGCAAGGCAAATGGGGTTAAGTGGCTTGCCTAAGGCCACACAGCTAGGTAATTATTAAGTGTCTGAGACCGGATATGAACCCAGGTACTCCTGACTCCAGGGCTGGTGCTTTATCCGCTGCACCACCTAGTTGCCCCCTAATTGGGGGTTTTTAATTTGTTCTTTCTCTAATTTTTAGTTGCATATTTAGTTCATTGATTTCTTCTTTCTCTAATTTATTCATGTAAGCATTTAAAGATATAATATGTCCCCTGACAGTTACTTTGAGTGAATTCCATAGATTTTTGGTATGTTGTTTCATTATTGTCATTATATAGGATGAAATAATTCTGTCTATAATTTTTTGTTTGTTCCACTCATTTTTAAAAATGAGGTTATTTTCCAAATAGTTTTGGATCTATATCTCCCTGACCCAATATTGTATATGATTTATATTGCATTATGATCTGAGAAAGATGTATTGACTATTTCTGCCTTTCTGCAATTGATCATTAGGTTTTTTTATGCCCAAGTACATAGTCAATTTTTGTGTTAGTGCCATGTACTACAAAAATGAAACCATATTCCTTAATATTCCCCATTCAATTTCCTCCATAAGTCTATCATGTCTAGGTTTTCTAACAATATATTTAGCTCCTTAACTTCCTTCTTGTTTATTTTATAGTTTGATTTACTTAAATCTGAGAGCGGGAGGTTGAGGTATCCCACTAGTAGAGTTTTTGCTGTCTATATCTTCCTGTTGTTCTTTCAACTTTTCCTCTAAGAATCTGTATGCTATTCCATTGGGTCCATACATACTCAGTATTGAAATCACTTTATTGTCTATAATACCTTTTAGGATGATAAAGCTTCCTTCCTTATCCCTTTTAACAATATCTATTTTTATAGCTACTTTGTCTGAGATAAGAATTACTTCCCCTGCTTTTTTCACTTCAACTGAAGCAAAATATATTTTACTCCTACCTTTTACCTTTACTCCATATGTATCTCTCTGCCTCAGATGAGTTTCTTGCAAGCAGCATTTTGTAGGATTTTGGTTTTTAATCCACTCTGCTATTCCCTTATGATTTAAGGGAGAGTTCATCCTATTCACATTCAAAGTTATAAATACTAACTCTTTATTGTTCTCAATTCTACCTTCCCACTGTTTGCATTTCCCCCCTTTTCCCCTTTATCCATATTCCCCTGTGTTTTGTTTCTGAATACCACCACCATCAGTGTGTTTGTCCTCCTGTATCCACCCCCTCCCCATTCTTTCCCCTTTCTGTTTTTTCCCTTTTTCCTTCCCTTCTTTCTGTTAGACCCCCTTCTTCCCCCTCCTTGTCTCTGTCCCCCTTCCCCTTTTCCCATTTTAATACTTGAAAGGTAAAATGTTTCTTAAGTTAACTGTGTGTGTAAGTTAACTTTAAACCAAGTCTGATGAGAGGAAGATTCAGGTGTTTCTCATCTCCTCCCTTCTCCCCCTCTATTACAATAGGTCTTTTGTAGCTCTTTATGTAATGAGATTTACCCCCTTCAACCTCCTCCATCCTCCTGTCTTCTTCCTGTCCCCCCTTTTAAGCAGGAAGTGTTTTTAAATCATTCCATCTGAATGAGTCACAGAAAATCATGAGTATCTATCACTTCTGGCTAAGTATATTCTCTCTAACTGAGTTATAATTCTCAAGAGTTATTAGAGTCATTCTCCAAAATAGGGATATTGCCAGTTTCTTCCCACTGGATAGCAGGCTCATGGATAAATCATGAGTGTCCATCACTTCTGGCTAAGTATATTCCCTCTAATAGAGTTACAGTTCTCAAGAGTTATGAGAATCTTTTTCCCATGCCGAGATATAACCAGTTTCATCTTATTGGATAGCAGTTTTTTTATTTTCCCCTCTCATTTTTTTTTATACATGAGTCTCTTGTACCTCCTGTTTGATGTCAAAATTTTCTATTTAGCTCTGGTCTCTTCATCAGGAGTTGTTGGAAGTCTCCCGTTTTGTTAAATGACCATCTTTTCCCCTTGAAGAGAAGGCTCAGTTTTGCCTGATAGTGGATTCTTGGCTACATTCCAAGCTTCCTTGCTCTTCGGAATATCTTATTCCAAACCCTGCAGCCCCTTAGTGTTGTTGCATCCAGGTCCTGTGTAATCCTAACTGTGGTTCCTTGGTATTTAAATTGCTTCTTTATGGCTGCTTGCAGAATTTTCTCTTTTATCTGATAGTTCTGGAATTTGGCCACAACATTCCTTGGTGTTTTCATTTTAGGATCTCTTTCTGGAGGGGATTGATATATTCTTTCAATAACTATTTTGCCCTCTGGTTCCATGATATCAGGGCAATTTTCCATCACTAAATCCTGTAATACTAAGTCCGTGTTTTTTTCCTCTTCCATGTTTTCATGGAAACCTTTAATTCTCAGGTTGTCCCTTCTCAATCCATTCTCGAGATCAGTAGTTTTGCTGTTGAGTTGTTTTACATTTTATTCTATTTTTTTCAATTTTTTGGTTTTCTTAACAGACTCTTGCTATCTCATGAAGTCATTAGTTTCCACAGACTCCATTCTTTTATTAAGAGAATTTTCTTCATTTACCTTTTGCAACTCCTTTTCCAATTGGTCCATTCTACTTTTGCAAGAGTTTTCCATTTGACAAATTGAGGTTTTGAGAGAATTTTTTTCTTGGTGTTGCAAGGTGTTAATTTTCTCTTCCAAATTTTCCAATTGCTTTTAAAACTCCTTCCTTATTTCTTCAAGGAAGTCTCTCTGTGCTGGAGAGCAGACCATATTCTTCTCAGAGGTTCTAGGTCTCTCTGAGTTAGTGGCTTTTCCTTCCAAGAATTTTTCTATGGACCATCCTTTGCACTGGCCTTTCTTCAGTAACCTAAGACCTTGTGTTGGAGAAGGACTGATTCACAGAGGTTTGGTGTTGGAATCCCTATAAGCTTTACTCACTGAATGTAATATCTCCATCTGGCCAGTAGGTGGTGCTAGAGGTTTTGCTCACTGAATGCAGTTTCTCTGACAGGCCAGTAGGGGGTGCTGGTTGCTTTCTCTGCAGTGTCTGTGACCTTGATTGAGGCCCTCTCCCTTGGCTTGGAGGGAGTGGTTGAAGCTATTGAATACTTTTATCTTTGATCAATGGTGGCCTATATCCTGGGGTGAGGTAATCACTCTCCCTATTTACAGTGGAGTTAGTTCTGCTGCTTGATATTAGCTTGGGGCAGAAAGTGAGATGTAGCTGTGTTTGTTCTGGGATGAGGCTTCAGCTGAAATGAAGGTCCTGACTCTGAGTTCCTCCTGACCAGAGGGGCCCAGGGATCAATGTCTGCAACTCTCCCACTTGGGAACTCTATCTCCAGCCCTGCTGGCAAGCTCCAGAGTATCAACGTCACAGTCAATGCCTCTGCTCCCTAATTGGCCCAAGCCCCTGTGGCTGACCAGGCTCTATCTCCTCTGTTGATCAAGCCAGATGGGTTCTCAGGCCCTCAGGCTCCCAGGCTCCAGTCCCCCTGCTAATCAGGCTAATCCAAGGCTGATCCAGACTCCCAGTGTCACTGGTCCTGTGCTCCTGGCAGAGTCTGTCCTCTGCACCCAGACCCACACACGATCTCGGAAGACAGATCCTGTAGTAGATGTTTTTCTCCTGGCTTTTCTTTCTGAGTTTTATAGATAGGATTTTTTAAGAGGTTTATTTCATAACCCATATGAGGGAAGATCAGGGGACGTTTAGCACTGTGCCTGTCTTCTCTCCACCATCTTGGCTGGAAGTCCCCCCATAATAACTGATATTTACCTAGCATTTTGGAATCTACGAAGTCAATTGATCTTCCCTACAATCTTTTGTTGTTATTGTTGTTTTCTTTTTTCTTTTCTTTTTAATTTTTTTTAACCCCAGCTCCAAGTAAAAACAAATTTTAACATTTACTTCCAAAACCTTGAGTTTCAGATTTCTCTCTCTCTTCCTCCCATTCCATTTCCCTCATTGAGAAAGCAAGGTACTTGATGTAGGTTAAAAATGTGTAGCCATGAAACACATTACTACTCTATTCATGTTGTAAAAGTAAACACAGCCCCCCCACCACTGCCACCACAAAGAGAAACCTCAAAGAAAATTAAGTGATGGAAAAGAAGTGTGCTTCGGTTTATTCAGATACCATCAACTCTTGGATAACATTCTTTAACATAAGTCCATCAGAAAAATTATTTCAGTATTTTTTCCCATGGTTGCCATTGCTAGCCCATTTTCCTCCAATCTATTCCCTCGACCCCCATTTACTCTATTCTCTCTCTTTCACCCTGTCCTTCCTCAAAAGTGTGCTGTATCTTACTACATTCCCTTACAATCTTCCCTCTCTTCTATCATCTTCAACCACCTCCTTTCCCCACGTCCCCTTTCTCCCATCCTTATCCTCTCCTATTTTCCTCTAGTGTAAGAGGATTTCTATAGCCAACTGGATGTGTATGTTATTTCCTCTCTGAGTCACTTCAGATGAGAGTAAAGGTTCACTCACTCTCTTCCTCATGTTTCCCTTCTTCCACTCCATTGCAAAAAGCTTTTCTTTGCCTCTTTTATATGAAATAACTTAGTCCATTCTACCTCTCCTTTCCCTTTCTCCCAGTATTCCTCTCTTATCCATTTACTCCATCTTTTAAAAATATTATACCTCCACATTCAATTCCCTCCTGTGTCTTGTCTACTCTAATAAATGAGAAGATTCATATGAATTATCAGTATCATCTTCCCATGCAGTTATATAAGCAGGGCAGAATCATTAAATTCCTCATAATTAAACCTTCCTATTCACCCTCTCCATGCTTCATTTCTGTTCAGCTTTGGTTATTTCTTCAGGAATGTTTGAAAGTCCATTTCATTGAATTTCCATCTTTTCTGTGAAAGAGTATATTTAATTTTACTGGATAGTTGATTCTTGATTGTAATCCAAGCTCTTTTGCCTTCCAGAATATCATATTCCAAGCCCTACAAACTCTTAATGTAGAAGCTGCTCATTCTTGTGTTAGCCTGACTGCAGCTCCACGATATTTGAATTGTTTCTTTCTGGCTGCTTTTCCTTGACTTGGGAGTTCTGAAATTTGGCTATAAAATTTCTGGCAGTTTTCATTTTGGGATCTTTTTCAGGAGGTGATTGGTGGAATATTTCAATTTTAATTTTACCCTCTGCTTCTAGGATATCAGCGCAATTTTTCTGGATTATTTCTTCAAAAATGAAGTATAGGGTCATTTTTTGATTTTCAGGTAGTTCAATAATTTTTAAATTATCTCCTCTGGATCTGTTTTCCAGGTCAATTGTTTTTCCAGTTAGATATTTCAAATTTACTTCTAGCTTTTCATTCTTCTTATTTTGTTGTATTGTTTCTTGTTTTCTCACAAAGTCATCTGCTTCCTTTAGCTCCATTCTCTATTTTAAGGAATTATTTTCTTCAGAGAGCTTTTATATCTCCTTTTCCAACTTTTGTTTTTTTAAGTCATTCTTCTTTTTTAAAAAAATATTCTTTTTAAGATTTTTAAGACATTACATTTTATTTTATGATATTATTTTAAGATATTATTTTCTTTAGTATTTTTTGGTACCTTCATCAAGCTGCTGACTTGGTTTTCATGATTTTCCCTCATTGCTCTCAGTTCTCTTTCCAATTTTTCCCTTAATGATTTTTTAAAATCTTTTTTGAGCTCTCCCATAGACTGAGACCAATTCACATCTTTCTTGGAGGCTTTGGATACAGAAACTTTGACTTTGTTAACTTTTGAGTATGTATTTTGATCCTCCATAGGAACAGAGTAATTTTCTGTGGTCAGATTTTTTCTTCTGTTGTTTGCTCATTTGCCCAGCCCATGCCTTGATTTTAATTCTTTGTTAAGATGGAATTCTGCTTCCAGCATGGAGGACACATTGACCCAAGCTTTTGAGGGCTTTTCGCAGCTATTTTCTGGGACACCCCTCCCCACCCCAGACCTTAATTCCTTCAAGGTCTTATGAGAGACTCTGATCGCTCTTTTGCCTGTGTTCTGCTCTGGAACTATGAGTAGAGTCCATGCTCTGCTATAGCAGTAAAGTTCCTTTTCTTGAGGTTGGGGCCCCAGACTGTATCCCAGATCTGCGTACAGGTAAAGCCACTGAGTCCTGCCTCAGTCATATAGCAGAGTGAACTTTTTATTTTCCCCCAACGCCCTTCCTATCTGTAGATTGAAAGCCCTAGAAGCAGTTGCCACGTGGTTCCTTGCTAGGTGGCTCCCCAGGGTTGAGGTCTGCATGAGATTTGTGCTGGACTGGGCTCTGTGCTCACTCTGGTGTGGCAGAGTTTTCCTGTTGAGCTTCCCAATTGTCCTTGGTGGGCTGAGAGGTCTGGAAATTGCTACCACTGCCATGGACCCAGGTGTCACCATGGTCTTGGGAGCCTTGTGGCCTCTTCCTGGGTGACTGGAGTCAATTCACTCTGCTGTGGTCAGGTTGTGCTGTGGGCCCTTTCTAGTCCCTGTGAAACAGACCTTCCCTGTGGATCTTCCAAATTGTTTCACTCAGTCTTTTTGTGGGTTCTGTCCCTGTAGAATTTGGCTAGTGATTATTTAAAATTATTTGGGAGGAGACCTTGTGGGAATTCCCATCTTTACCCTGCCATTTTGTCTCTGCCTGAAATTCTTATCCCTCCCCTACAATCTCATGAAAAAAACATTTTAAGCATTGTAATCCTTATTTTACATAAGAAGAAACAAAGGGGCTAATTGACTTGCTCCCAGTCATGTAGTTAGTAAGTGATTGAAGTAGGAATTAAACACATATTTTTCAGACAATTCTTTTTGAATATTCAAAGACTCAATCTGAATGGAATTTGTAATTTTGAAAGAAAACCATAACTCAAAATATAAGTCAATAATACCACTATTAATTGTTTCAATATACCTATTATTTTTAATAAGGTTGAACAGTTCACATTCACTTTCAACCTTTATCATAAAATTCGTTAGCTTTCTCTTCAGAAACCAGAAGGTTGGGTAATAGAACTTTGGATAGACACTTACTTGGACACTGTTCTTCCTCCTCCATAGGTTGTTCCTTCTCTAGCTTTGGTTGTCCTTTGATTTTATATATCAGAGCCCTTAGTTTGCCAGTCCATGATGTGTCCTCCTCTTCTTCTTCCTCTTCTTCCAAAGGTATACCTACCAAAGATAAAAATTGAATGAAAATGATATTATTATTATTTTTACTTAACAGTTTTCAGTAACAAACTGCCACATAGCAGGAAAATATATAAAGCATATTATCACCATCATTAAGTATTTGACTTTAGAGACATCTGATGTCAACTACAAAGAAATCTTAATGTTTCTGTGGTTCTTCTGAAATTTTTTGGATGATTTTCTGAAGCATGAAAGAAACTAGAAATCTCAACTAAAGGTTCTCTCTCTAATAAACATTCATGTGGAACAGAGCTCTCACATGTCAAAAACACTGGTGCCCTAATGAAAGAACAGCTTCATGTTACAGATTCAGTGAAAATAAATCACTGATTGGACAGAAATCAATTGGCTAGAAGAGCCAATGCTGACTTATAAATTAAAGGATATTATAACCACTTGAAGATCACAGGATGAGAACATTTAAGCAATAAGGCTAAAATACATAAGATAGGAATGTCATTGATTTTTCTTATCCTAGATTTTGATTTCAAATTCTAAACTTTATGAATATAGTGATACTGGTTCAGGGAATTATAGGCATAGAGTAATATTGTAATTTGAAACAAATTTTGTAATCTTTTTCTATACTTGACTTTTACTTTGACTCTGGTCATGTGCTCACCAGTGGGCAAAATTAGTTGCTAGATTAAAACCAAAATGGGATCATCCTATAGCTACACCTCCTACAGCAATCTATCCAATCTATCCAATACAAGGCACAGAACTCAAAAAGAGGAATTGTAGTGTTTCTCATGCTCTCTTACTAACCCTAACCTCTCTGACTTCTAATGCTTGAGTTAATCAACTACTGGTCTACCTGCTTAAGTTGCTGTGCCCAAAACCACATGATCATTAATGAACTTTAACTCTCTAAATGTTATGATTTCTAAATTGAAGAACTTTAACTCTTAATTTTATGATCTTAAACTTGATCAACTTTCACTCTCTCTTAACCTTATGGTCTCTAACCTACTAATGCATGATTTAAATGAGCTGGTCTGCCTGATTTAACTGCTGCACCAAAACCATGTAACCTTTAAGGAACTCTTAGTTATCCCTCACTTTCTTTTGTATTCTAATGACTTTTTAATAATTCTGTGTTTAAATTTTCAACTGTGCTCTGGGTCAGAATCCTCCTACAACAGTACATCAAAAGTTGTCACTTTTTTAACTCATCAAACCTTGTCACATTTTGACAAGAAACATGTTTCAGTGCTGTGTGCTTGCTGGAGACTTGCTGCATTTGCTAGCACTTCTTTGAGTCTCTTCATGACTTGCATGCTTGCCACTCCAGCCTCTCTCCAGTCCCTATCTCCCACCACTCCAATCCTCTCTCTGATGAAACAGAGTTCAACTGTCAGTCTAAAGGTAGCTCAAGAAGTGTGCAGAACCTCAGACTAGTCCCACTTGCTCATAGTTTTAACCTTCATTAGTTTAGAATGAATATAAATAGCAATTGTTTCTATTTTGATCAGAAATCCAGAGAGTCTCACCTCCCAGAGGGATTTTTATTTATTTATTTTTAACTATGAAGAAGAAGTTATTCTTTGCTTCTTTTCTTACCTACCTGCCCTAATCACTGAAAAGCCCTGAGGATCTTGCCCTCCCATTTTAATATTTTTTTTTGGTGGTGGTGGGGGCTCTTCTAGCCAATTGATTTCTATCCAATCAGTGATTTGTTTTCACTGAATCTGTAACATGAAGTTGTTCTTTCATTAGGGCACCAGTGTTTTGACATGTGAGAGCTCTGTTCCACATGAATGTTTATTGGAGAGAGAACCTTTAGTTGAGGTTTCTAGTTGCTTTCATGCTTCTGACTGCTGGACCCTGATAGCTCTGGAGGAGATAAGGCTAGTGATTTTGCACAGTATCCCCCTCCCTTAAATTCAACTCAACTGCTTTGTCATGGCATCACCTTCCTGCTCAAGCTCTTTGATCAAGCTCTTCTTCAAAAGTGACAAACAAACAACAACCCGTTATATCAGGAACGCCTCTCTGTACAGGTGAAGTGAAGATAAATTTTATTTTTTTTTGTAATTGCTATTTTTTATACATGTTTATTAAGTTTTAAGGTTCTGTATTATAAAACAACTTCATTATTTAATATTAGCCCAGTTAAATTTGAAAGTTTTGTGAAACTTTCATGAATTATTTCTAATTACACTATTTCTTTTGGAAAATATTTGTCCCCTACTTGAGTGCTAAGACAAATTAATGATGAGTATCCAAGTACCACTGTGGTGAGTATGGTTCTTACTGTATGGCCATCCATGGGTAAGTAAAGTCTCTTCATGCTAAAAGATATACTAGCCAGGGTAATTTTTATAGGTACAAATTTTGTCTTCTTGTAGCTAGGAGTTCTAGGGACAGAGAAATATTGTGATCTTTTTGTTTTGGGAATAAATCTTGTGGCTTTTTCTGTACTGTTCAAATATTTTACTGTATTGTTCTGTATTGACTTGGTGGGTGGCCAAATGTCTTATCTTGCTCATACCCTTAGGAGAGTAACATGCACAATACCAAGAAACACCAAATATGCTCAGTGGACAATGAAAGCTATGCATGCTCAGTGGAAAATACCTTAAGTCAGACATTGTCCATTCCTTGAGGAACCACCTCTGTGACATGTGTAGTGGAAAAACCACATCTATACTAGGTATTAGGCCACTCCCTAAACAGCCTCTGCATTCCACCCACCACAGAAATGTATTTAGGCAAGTTTCCACTTTGGTGTGCTCTTTTGTTCCCTTACTGACTTGATGGGGCAACTGCTGCCCAGTTTCTTCTTTCTTTCCTTTCTGTAAGGTAGATTCATATATTACAGCTCCTTAGAAATTCACCTTTTCTAGCTTTCAACTATCTCTTTAACTTGACTATCTCCTTAGAAACTTACCTTCTTAGAGACCCTCTTTAAGTTGACTGTACCCTTTGCTTGTCTCCCCCAGCTCTCTCTTTGCTTAATTCCCAGTACCTTCTAAGAAACTCACTTTCTTCACCTTGTTAAAGTATCTAAATTCATTTCACACCTAATTATTCTCCCTCATTAATACAGAGAATTATGAACAGAAAAGATTTGTAGCTTGGAAACAGATTTTGTGATCCTTTATACTGTTAAATTTTATAAAAATGTAAAATATTATCTGCTCTGGGATGTAAATTGACTCCTATTGTTCCATTGTTAAATGTAAAATTTGTACTGTCTTCTTGATGAGAACAGTTTATGCTGGCATGACAAAAAAATTGTATGTTGAAGTTAGAGATCATGCAGCTTGGGATAGGAAGGATCAGTACATAGCTTGCCTATTGAAGAATATACTAGCCAAGTGCTAGACCACTCCCCAAACACCACCCTATGTCCAAACTACTAGAAAAGTGCATTTAGATCCAAAACAGAAGTGCAGGCACATCCCCCTTTTCTTAATCCTACCTTTTCCTTGTAAGGATGGCTATCTCTCTCTCTCTCTCTCTCTCTCTCTCTCTCTCTCTCTCTCTCTCTTAGGCTACCTGCTCCCAGCCTAGAAAGCTGGAGAACCATGGGCCCACATGTCATGTGGCAGGACTAAACCAGCACTTCTGTCTATCTGTCTATCTGTCTTCTCTCTCTCTCTCTCTCTCTCTCTCTCTCTCTCTCTCTCTCTCTTTCTCTCTTTCTCTCCTAGCTTGTTCTCAAAGTGCCTACTACTTTTCTAGGAGGAGAAAAACTTCTAATCTGTACACTTTGCAAGCCTTCTATAATAAATCCTGAGCAATTTTAAATCCCAGGGATGTATATGAATTCATTCACTTTTCAAACTTTCTCAGTCTTCATTTTGTGACTCTAATCTCATCCACAACATCATTAGGGATCATGGTTTTCTACCTTCACGTTAATCTTTCTTTTCCTCAACTTCTAGTAATCTGTCTGTGTCTCCCTATCCCTTTAGTTCACAGCAATACTGAAATTCATTATCTAGCTGCTTCTCTAAAGAACTTAATTCATGAAATTTTTGTGGTAACTTGTAAACCATTTATGCAACTGGTGAATTAAAAAGTCTAAGACTCCTCTCAGCAGTTCAGAGAGCTAGGACAACTGTATTAGACTGCTATGGACAATATTATCCCCATCTAGAAGAAGAAAGCAAAACTAAACATAAAAAACCCCAACTCTTCAGAATCTGATGAACAGTTTATAAAAATTACCTCTTATGTATCTCTTTCCCTTAATCCTAATTCCTCACACCAAAAATAACTAATATGTAAACATGTTTATCAAAAATTTTATATGTACAATGCTAACCTGACTGTTTGCTGCTGAGAGGAGGGAAATAGGAAGGGAGAATGGAAGGAGATTTTGTAACTTAAAAATATATATGTGCATATGGAGGAAAATTTTTTAAAAAGTCCAAGTCTTTTTTACTTCTTTGAATCAGAGACTTGGTGATCTCATCACTCCAAAAACAAACCACTGCTATTCTTCTCTCTGGCAATATTTTCTCTAACTGGTGAAGATTAATAACATCAAATAAAAGTAATGATTTGATAATTTAAAGATTCCTCAAAGTTCTCTATAAAGAAATTAGTAACGGAATTTATTGGGGGAAGTGAAGAACAGATTTTTTTTCCTGATAACTTACCACAATGAATAAGAAGATCATCATGGAAGTCATAAAGTTCTTCTCGGATCTCCTCTGGACAGGGACAATTCTCTCCTAGTTGAAAATTTAGCAGCATATTGATCTTTGAAAAGAAAATATTAGAATTGACATGCTATTTCTCAATATCATTAATATAAAATCACACACACAATCATTGTTGCTCAAAATGAAATAGCTAAGATTTAAAACTTACTGGAAGGGATAACACAGAAATCATCTTGGCCACCCCCCTCCAAAAATGGATATTTGCTCTGTGACCCTAGAAATTATCTCATCATTTAACAGAATTGAGATGAATATTACACATACACACCATATTATTCCTATTGCAGGCTGAGCCAATTTCCCTAACTATCTATTTTTAAAATAAACAGCTGGTTACTTCTGCCTGACAAGACAATTACCTTAACACTCTTGGCTAGCTTTTCTCCTTATTTTGAGGAAACTCAGGTATAAGGGAAAGAACCATAAGATATTAAAGCAGAAGAGATCATAAGATCATCTAGTCAAACCTACCAATTATTTAGATGAGGAATTTGAGAACTAATTTGCCTAAGGTCATACAACAATGTGAGATCAGCTGAGACTAAAACTAAGGTTTTCCATCTCTGTCTACTGATCTTTTAATCAAACACTAAGTGTTGGGGTGGCTAGGTGGCGCAGTGGATAGAGAACCAGCCCTGGAGTACCTGAGTTCAAATCCTGCCTCAGACACTTAATAATTACCTAGCTGTGTGACCTTGGGCAAGCCATTTAACCCCATTGCCTTGCCAAAAATAAAAATAAAAACAACCACTAAGTGTTCATTGGAAACAGGGGTTTCCAATTTCTCACTCTTCTTCAGATCATCATGATGATATATTCATAATACTTTCAGAGAATACTATTTCCTTTAGCCATTCCTAAACACCATGGTATAACAGAAACAACTCTGCACTAGACAGAGTCAGGATCTCCATATAGGTTTGAACCTTATTCCATATAGTTATCACTGGGTTAAGTCCCTTAGATTTAGAGAATCTGTCTATTTTTAAATGGGCTATTATTATTATTATTATTAATTTTAGTTTTTGCAAGGCAATGGGGTTAAGTGGCTTGCCCAAGGCCACACAGCTAGGTAATTACTAAGTGTCTGAGGCTGGATTTGAACTCAGGTACGCCTGACTCCAGGGCCTGTGCTCTATCCACTGCACCACCTAACTGCCCTAGGGCTATTATTTTTAATCTATTTTAAAATGGGCTATTATTTGAACTACCTATATTTTACAATATTTTTTCAAGGAAAATTCTTGCAAAGTTCTATAAAACTAAGAATGATTTTTATATATTCTCTTTTCTAACCCATTCTTCATTGTTTTATTTTAATCTGTTCTACATGCTTCATATTCTTTTTAAAATGATGAGTAGAAATCTCCAGTGAACATCTATTAGTTCCTTTTCAGCTTCATCAAGGGAGAATTTTTAGAGTAGAGGCA
This sequence comes from Macrotis lagotis, assembly GCF_037893015.1. Classification (NCBI taxonomy): domain Eukaryota; kingdom Metazoa; phylum Chordata; class Mammalia; order Peramelemorphia; family Peramelidae; genus Macrotis; species Macrotis lagotis. Next base: position 191,404,534 of record NC_133661.1, read on the forward strand.
TTTAGAGTAGAGGCATTTGAAGTAAGTTTGAAATGATGGAGAAGAGGATCTGGTAAACCAAAAAAAGAAAGGTCCTTATGGGAACTGAAAATTGTAAATAATGATGCAGAAATGTTAAAATAAAAATAGTTTATACTTAAATTCTCATTTATAATACAAACAAATCATTTGATTTTATTTTTAGAAAGATAGAGAAAGTAACCCCAGTTTATAGAAAAAGAGACTAAAGCCAATGACTTGATTAAGGAAGATTACAAAGTAAGTAAATGCAAGACTCAGGAAAACTTAGACCTTCAAGTTTCAAGTCTGGTGATATCTCTATTACAACATAGTAATAAAAGTGATAAGTAAAGGATAAAATATATGTAGATTGATGAAAGGACAAAATCCTTAACCTTGGATTTGCAAATAATCAGTAGAAATCATGGCACCTAACTCAGTGACATGGTGAAGGCTCCATCACTGAGTAATTAAGAAAAAAAGATAGACATGTATATCTTTGTAAACCTGTAATCACAGATTTAAGTTGGGGATTGAGTATCATCCAAAACAGTCATCACTGTTAGTATTTGTGTAGACTTTGTAAGAGCAATGAACATAATTTCTGTTATATTTCCTATATTTGTGTGCCCCCATCTATCTAAAAATCCTTATCATTTTGCTTCTACAGTACAAAAAATATAAGAGCTTCACATTCTCTCAAAGATAGGAATATTCAAGTAAAATTTTTTTAAAACAAAGATTTGTGGCTAACTCTTAAATCATTTTATTTATTTTTAGTTTTTTGGCAGGGCAATGGGGGTTAAGTGACTTCCCCAAAGTCACACAGGTAGGTAATTATTGAGTGCCTGAGGCTGGATTTGAGCTCAGGTCCTCCTGATTCCAGGGCTGGTGCTCTATCTACTGCACCACTTAGCTGCCCCTTTTAAGTCAATTTAAAGTACTTGTTAGCCACAGTATCAGAAATGTCTAAGTCTCTACTCTTCAAAGGAATAATAATAGTTATACAATTCACATTATCAAGTTATTCTGAGAAATGTTTTAAACCTTAAATTCCTATGAAAATGTAATAATTGTTGCTGTTATAAACATCACTTAAGAAATATGAATAAAGCTAACTTGTGATTGTAGTATAGATACAAAATTATGATAATTATAACAAAATATACTAACAGCTGTTTTATGGGCTATTAATTAAATGTGAGATCAAAAGAATTAGATTCAGAAATTGAATACTTATTTTCTCACTCTCACATGCCCTAGGAACACTTGATACAGTAAGGGTCAAACATTCCAAAGAGTTCAAGTCAGTAGATGGGATGAATTCCTGATAACTTAAAATATGTTATCTCATAAAAATGTCCCTTCTCCCCTTTGAAAATCACACCAACTGCTTTTATTTTGGATCTATCTATCTATCTATCTATCTATTTATTTATTTTTATTTTTGTACAAATGATTTTTTATATATTACTAAAATATTCTTGTTTAAAAGTAAACATAATACCCCCTTCCCCCTAAAAAATATAGACCTGCATGAACAATAAAGGAAAGAGAAAAAAATTAAAATAAAATTATCATCATCATCATCATCATCATTAATAATGATGATAATAATAATGACAATTAATAATAATAATAATAATGATAATAATAATAATGATAATAGGGGCAGCCAGGTGGTGCAGTCTCATGGATAGGTCATGAATGTCCATCATTTCTGGCTAGGTATATTCTCTCTGTTAGAGTTACAATTCTCAGGATTTATGAGAATCTTTTTCCTCCTAAAAGGTACCATAGACAATAAAGTCATTTCAATACTGAATATATATATGTACCCAGTGGGACAGCACCCACATTCTTAGAGTAGAAGCTGAAAGAACTACAGGAAGACATAGACAGCAAAACTCTACTAGTGGGAGACCTCAACCTCCTGCTGTCAGATCTAGATAAATGGAATCATAAAACAAACAAGAAAGAAGTTAAGGAGGTAAATAGATTGTTAGAAAAAGTAGATATGGTAGACTTATGGAGGAAACTGAATGGGGATAGAAAGGAATATACCTTTTTCTCCACAGTACATGGAACTTATACAAAAATTGACCATGTACTAGGACATTAAAAACCTAATGATCAACTGCAGAAAGGCAGAAATAGTGAATACATCTTTCTCAGATCATAATGCAATAAAAGTCATATGCAATACTGGTCCAAGGAGATATAGACCCAGAACAAATTGGAAACTGAATAACCTCATTTTAAAAAGAGTGGAACAAAAAACAAATTATAGAAAGAATTAACCATTTTATCCTAGATAATGATAATAATGAAACAACATACCAAAAACTATGGGATTCACTGAAAGCGACTCTCAGGGGATATATTATAGCTCTAAATGCTTACATGAATAAATTGGAGAAAGAGGAAATCAATAAACTAAACATACAACTGAAAAAATTAGAAAAAGAACAAATCAAAAATCCCCAATTACATACCAAATTAGAAATTCCAAAAATTAAAGGAGAAATTAATAAAATCAAAAGCAAAAAAACTATTGAATTAATAAATAAAACCAAAAGTTGGTATTATGAAAAAGCCAATTAAATTGATAAACCTCTGGTCAATTTGATTTAAAAAAAGAAAGAAGAAAACCAAATTGCTAGCATCATAAATGAAAAAGGTGAACTCACCACCAATAAGGAGGAAATTACAATAATTCGAAATTATTTTGCCCAACTCTATGCCAATAAATTTGATAATCTAAGTGAAATGGATGAATATTTACAAAAATATAAGTTGTCCAGGTTAAATGAAGAAGAGATTAAATACCTAATCATCCCTATCTCAGAAAAAAAATTCAACAAGCCATCATTGAACTACCTAAAAAAAAATCTCCAGGGCCTGATGGATTCACAAGTGAATTCTACAAAACATTTAAGGAACAATTGGTTCCACTTCTATATAAACTCTTTCAAAAAATAGGGAAACATGGAACTCTGCCTAACTCTTTCTATGAAACCAATATGGTGCTGTTACCTAAACTAGGAAGAGTTAAAGCAGGGAAAGAAAATTATAGACCTATTTCCCTGATGAATATAGATGCAAAAATCTTTAATAAAATCTTAGCAAAACTATTACAGCAAGTTATCACCAGGATAATACATTATGATCAAGTAGGATTTATTCCAGGAATGCAGGGTTGGTTCAATATTAGGAAAACTGTTAGTATACTCAATTATATCAACAACAAATCTATCAGAAATCATATGATCATATCAATTGATACTGCAAAAGCTTTTGACAAAATACATCATCCATTCCTATTAAATAATTTGCAGTATCTATCTGAAACCATCAACAAGCATTATATTCAATGGGGAGAGGCTAGAGGCATTCACAATAAGATCAGGGGTGAAACAAAGATGCCCATTATCACCACTACTATTCACTATTGTATTAGCAATGTTAGAATCAGCAATTAGAGAAAAAAAAAGGAATTGAAGGAATTAGAATTGGGCAGGAAGAGACAAATTCTCACTCTTTGCAGATGACATGATGCTCTACCTAGAGAATCCCAAGAAATCATCGAAAAAACTACTGGAAACAATTGGCAATTTTAGCAAAGTTGCAGGTTATAAAATAAACCTTCATAAATCCTCAAATTTCTATAAATGTCTAGGAAGATACAGGAGGAAGAGCTAGAAAGAGAAATCCCATTCAAAGTAACCTCAGACAATATAAAATACTTGGGAGTATATTTGCCAAGACAGACTCAGAATCTTTTTGAAAACAATTATAAAACACTTCTCACACAAATTAAATCAGATTTAAATAACTGGGCAAATATCAACTGCTCATGGATAGGTAGAGCTAATATAATAAAAATGACAATTCTACCCAAACTAAACTGTTTAGTGCCCTACCAATCAAAATTCCAAACAATTACTTTAATGAGTTGGAAAAAATTGTAAGTAAATTCATATGGAGAAATAAAAAGTCAAGAATTGCCAGGAGCTTAATGAAAAAAAAGTATAAAAGAAAGTGGCTTAGCCCTACCTGATCTAAAATTTTATTATAAAGCATCAGTCATCAAAACTGTTTGATATTGTCTACAAAATAGAGTGGTGGACCAGTAGAATAGACTAGGTGTAAAAGTAGGAGATGTTTATAGTAATCTGCTGTTCAATAAACCCAAAGAGTCCAGCCATTGGGATAAAAACTCCCTCTTTGATAAAAAATTGCTGGGATAATTGGAAGTTAGCATGGAAGAAAGACCAACACCTAACACTCTTTACCAAGACAAGATCCAAATGGTTACAGGACTTAGACATAAAAAAACAATACTATAAGCAAATTAGAAGTTCAAGGACTAGTTTACCTGTTAGATCTATGGAGAGGGGAGCAGTTTATGACTAAAGGAGTTGGAGGACATCACCAAAAACCAATTAGATGATTTCAATTACATAAATTAAAAAGCTTTTGCACAGATAAAACCACTGTAACCAAGATCAAAAGAAATGTAGTAAATTGGGAAACAATCTTTACAACTAATGATTCTGACAAAGGACTCATTTCTAAAATATACAGAGAACTGAATCATACTTTTAAAACAAAAAGCCATTCCCTAATTGACAAATGGTCAAAGGATATGCAAAGGCAATTTACAGATGAGGCGATCAAAGCAATTAATAGCCATATGAAAAAATGCTCTAAGTCATTAATTATTAGAGAAATGCAAATTAAAGCTTTTCTGAGGTTCCACCTCATACCTCTCAGATTGGCCAATATGACCAGAAAGGATAACGATCATTGTTGGAAGGGTTGTGGGAAATCTGGGACACTATTACACTGTTGGTGGAGTTGTGAATTCATCCAACCCTTCTGGAGAGCTATTTGGAACTATGCCCAAAAGGCAACAAAAATGTGCATACCCTTTGACCCAGCAATACCACTACTGGGTCAATATCCTGAAGAGATGAAGAAAAAGGGTAAAAACATTACTTGTACAAAAATATAGCAGCCCTGTTTGTGGTGGCAAAGAATTGGAAATCAAGTAAATATCCTTCAATTGGGGAATGGCTTAGCCAACTGTGGTATATGTATGTCATGGAATACTATTGTTCTATTAGAAACTCGGAGGGATGGGATTTCAGGGAAGCCTGGAGGGATTTGAATGAACTGATGCTGAACGAGATGAGCAGAACCAGAAAAACACTATACCCTAACAGCAACATGGGAGTGATGATCAACCTTGAAGGACTTGCTCATTCCATCAGTGCAACAATTGGGAGCAATTTTGGGCTGTCTGCAAAGGAGAATGCCATCTGTATCCAGTTAAGGAGCTGTGGAGTTTGAACAAAGTTCAAGGACTATTCCCTTTAATTTAGAAAAAAAAACAGATATCTTATTGTCTGATCTTGTTACCTCTTAGAATTTTTGTCTCTTCTCTAAGGAAATGATTTGTCTCTCATCACACCCAATTTGGATCAAGGTATAACATGGAAACAAAGTAAAGACTGACAGATTGTTTTCCATGGGGGGGGGGAGTGGGGAAGGGAAGTAACATTGGGGGGAAAATTGTAAAACTCAAATAATTTCTTTAATAAAAATTAATAAAAAAGGAACAAAGTTTTGTGAAGTCAAAAATCCATGATGTTCTAACTAAATTTTCATCATCTAACTTTATAGGCTTTCTAGTTGTGCTTTCTTTATCACTCTGTGCTCTTCCTAGGACAGAAAAGGGGAAAGTTGGCTAACTTTAGAGTCTGAGAATCTATGTTCAAATCTTCAAATTGATATTTATATGTGACTTTGAGCATGTTAATTTAGTTATCTAGGCCTAAATTTTTCATCTCCAGAATGAGAAAGATGGATTAGATGACCCCTATGATCCCTCCAGTCTCTAAATTTATGTTTCTTTTGGGAGCACACCCTTTATGGATAGCTTTTGTTGAGGGATGCTGATGATTTTTAGTACAAGGTTGAACTCAGGTGACATACTAGAGTAGGACCTCTAGAGAAAGAATTGGACAGTAACCCTGAGACATTTTTGTTCTATGAAAGATCCTTCTCAGTGAGAGTGTGCTGGACCTAGAAGTTCTTAATCCTGCCTCAGATATTTCCTAGCCTTATGACCCGGAATAAGCTACTTTTATGCAGAGAATTATGAATGTAGCTTTAATGCTGTTAAATCTCCTTAAAGGGTGGAAGGCTCTTTGCTCTCAAGATGTAAATTGACTCCTAATGTTTCATTGTCAATTGTAAAATTTGTATCCTGTTTCCTCATTTCCAACCCCTAGCTTCCAGTCTTCTACTCTGTTCTGTCAGGTAAGGAGAAGGGATTTTCCCCTTTTGCCCTCAGTGCCCAGCTAATGGGCAAGGCTATAAAACCTGGACTGAACCTTTTGGGCTGGTCCAATCTCTGTCCCAGTCAGCTCTTCCTGACTGTCTTTCTTCCTCTCTATCTTTGTCTCCATCTCTCAAGCAACCTTGCCTAGCCTTTTGTTACTCACCCTGTCCTAAAGTGCTTGTTGACTCTCCCAGAGAAGGAATAGTTTTAATCTGTTTACTTTGTAATAAAATCCTGAGCAGTTTTAAAATCCCAGTTTCTTTATCTATTATTCCATTGCTCTTCTTCATAATCCTATGAATTATTCCAAAATCTCCATGTGTCAAAAACTGGAAAGCATTCTGGTGCAAGTGTTCTGAAAATCTCAGATGGTAAATTTACTATATAATCCTGGCAGTTTGATGAAATCAACAATTTCTTATATTAGAATCTCAGTGATAAGAGTGGAGGCTGTGCAAAGGACAAAGGCATCCCTTTGTCTTTCAGTAATTCTCAATGTCTATCTTTAATTGTTGACCCCCCCAAGTCCCAGTGGCTACAACTTCCCCTACTATCTGCCTCAGTTTCCTTATCTACAACAAGAGATGTTTCATTCCAAGGGTCTGAGTTTCCTTAGATGTAAAACAAGGCAATTCATCTTGATGATCTTATAGGTGCCTTAAAGCTTTAAATTAAATGACAATGAATAACTTTAAAAGAGATGCTTTTGTCTTGGATAGAATAAGTATTGTTAATGTAATTTTTAAATATAAGGTAAATATTCTATTTAGAAAATTTCCAATTCCTTTAATCATTTCCTTATAAATCTTATTTTCTAACCATTTCTTTATTGTTATTCTCCACAATGAGGGACTTGCACTAAATGACCTCTAAGATTACTCTTAGTTCTAAATCTACAATACTAGGATTAAGGCAGGGATTAGATCTGTGATTTTACTAATAGAAAGAACTCCTTTTCCCTGTGTAAGTTTGTCTTTTCTTTGTAATTTAAAAGTAATTTAAAGCATTCCTAGATGTTCTAGACTATAGGTGTAGCCAACCCATAGCTCTCAGGTTGCATGTGGCTCTCAAAGTCCATTCATGTGGCATTATTATGTTTTATTATTATACTCGTTGGTGGTGTGGGTAACTTTAGTAATAAATAAATATTACATTCTATACATGGCCCTTGACAAGTTTTTGTTGGGTGATATGGCCCAGAATAGCTAAGAAGTTGGACAACTATACTCTAGACTAGAGATGAAGCAATTTGTTCAGGGCTCCATAGTCAATAAGTGTTAGAGGTGGACTCCAAGGCAGAGTTCTATATCTATTTTGCCATTGGTCTTCTTCATAATCCTATGAATTATTCAAAAATCTCCATGTGTCAAAAACTGGAAAGCATTCTAGTGCAAGTGTCCTTCTGAAAATCTCAGATGATAAATTTACTATATAATCCTGGCAGCTTTATAAAATCAAGTTTCCTATATTAGAATCTCAGTAGTAAGAGTGGAGACCTGTGCAAAGCACAAAGGCATACATTTTGTTACAATCTTTGAACTAATCTTTGACAATGAAATGTGTGAAGGAGACATAAATAGTCATAGTTGGCTAGAAGTAAAATGGGGCATACAATTAATCACTTTCTTATAAACTACCTCTCCCTCCCCCATATTGCTTATATATCCTATGTAACATTGACACTGTGACAGACACTCTTTTAATAAGAAACATATTTTCTGATGTGCCAGTAAGTCTATTAGCCTGACCTGACCCTCAAGATTGTCCCAGAACTGTTTTATGTCACTTTTGGCAGGTAGGTGGCACTGATATACAGTGCAGGACTTGGACTCAGGGAGACCTAAGTTTGAATCTTGCTGCAGACACACTATAGCTGAATGACTTTGGAAAATCACTCACTCAGTCTCACTAGGTTCCTTCATTTGTAGCCCTTCTACTGCAAGGTTCTTATAAAGATCAAATGAGACTACAACTATAGTGCTCTACAGACAATGAAAGAGATATATAAATGTTGGCTATTCTTCTTCCTCATTATCTTGAACTTCAATAGAGACTGTATTCTAGAAGCCACCTAGGGCACTTTAAAATATGTGATGCTCATAATAACCTTATAATGATCATTCTTAATTTTACAGTTGAGTAAACAGAAAGGTGATTTCCCAGGATCATGAGTTTTGAGCCAAAGTCTTCCTTTGTTGTTATCAGCTCAACCCCACTGCTTTTCATAATGCAGGCCCCTAGCAAAGGTACTTTGTTACCTCTTACCTGTTCTTGTGGAGGAGATCGGAACTCTCTGGTCTTTTTGGCAGTCAGGGCTGCTGACATGTTCAGGGCCTGCATAAGCTCATTGTAGCGGAATTTCTGGTTTGCCTGTAGCTTGGACACATAAATATCACCAAATGCAATAATGGCTTCCACTCGATGCTGCAGCTCACAATCACAGAAATAGCTGAGAAGCTCACACATCTGGGGACAAAAAAGACATTCTAGTGGAAAATAAGGAGTGTGGTTTTTTAATTTTTAAATCTCCCAACTTTTAAATCTTCCAGTCTTTCTAAACATTACTTTTTCTCTTGCACTCCTCAATTCAAACTAGCCTTTTCTCCTTTCCTCAAATTCTCTTATCTCCATTTCCACATATTTGTACTCATTGTCTCACATTCATAGAATATACTCCTTTTTTTACCTATATCTTTTACCTTCTTTTCCTTTAAGATATAACTCAAAAGTATCTTCTACATGAGGTCTTTCCTGAAGCTTTTTCCAACCTCAGTGTCCTGCCTTCTAAACTACTTTGTATATATTTGAATTTATTCATATATTTATTATTTATGCCAAATATATTTATGTATATGCATATTTTCTCTTCCATTAGTATGTCTTTGCTATCACAGACTGCTTTGTCTTTGAATTTGACTCTTCAAGGCCTTGTACAGGGTCTGGCACAATAGTTACACTTAATAAAAACTATCTGATTATTAAATGAGTAGTAACTGGTAGTAGAATTTACTGGCATCAGGAGAATCTACTGGAGAAAAAAAAGATGCTAGTCCTAGGAAAACTTCTACCTGAGTTCTATACCTCCTATAATAGTAACAAAACTGTTCTGATGTTTGCTTCTCTTCCCAACATGTTCCAGTTCTACTCAATAAAAGTACACTGGTCTCTTCTCTTTCTCCTTTCTAATTGCTTCAGTTTTCTGAGGTCTGTGCTTTATTCATTTTAAATCATATCTCCTGAGTGTAAAACTCCAGCATGGGTATTCTAGTATACAACTGATTGCTGCAATCAGCTTATATTTGAGATGTATATGCAATAAGAAAAATTAGAATTCATCTAGCTATGTGGTCTTGGGCAAGCCACTGAACCCTGTTTTCCTTGCAAAAACCTAAAAAAAAATTAGAATTCTTGAAAATAAGATTCGGGCAGTATAAAAATAATATAAAAATTTTAAAACTTAAAAAAGCTGGATCTGTGTGAGAGAATATACATATACAAATAAATCTATATAGATTACATATGTCTGTATACATACATCCATATACATTGGATGTGGATTGGTATTGCTTCATATATATATATATATACATATATATATATATACATATATATATATGTATAAAATGTCTCTGCATTTCTCATTGGGCCTTTATAACAGTGGTAATAGAACCGAAATCCAGAGAAAAAGTTCAAGATAACTTCAGAGTAATTAGCCACTATAATCCTGAAGTTTCAGGCAACTAATTAATATTCTCTCTCTCCCTGACCTTCTCCCTCACTTCCCCCCCAACCCCCCCTCTCCCTCCCTCCCTCCCTCCATACTCATTGTATGAATCCTTCCTTTGTTACTTGGCCTTTACCTGCAGCTTGACAGATTCTGGCAAACGAGTCTGAAGCAAACCTCGAAGAGGGGCTTGGGTATTTTTGCTGGCCTTTTCTCCAGCCTCTACTGCCTTCTCCTCGACCTGTGTCACCTCCTTTTCCATGCTTTCTGCTGCTTCTTCTGTATGCTCCCCAAACACAGTGGGATCAATGAGGAGTAGGATTTGCCGAACATCATCATTATCAAATACACCCATGACCAGCAAAGTCCCAATGAGTTTCAAAACTGGTACAAATTGGAATTCCACAGATCCTCCAACAGGGTCACGGATGTGTGCCCCACTGCAATGCACTGCCTCTGTCAGCATACTCAGTGCTTTGGTCTTGAGAATCTCCAAAGGAATCTCAGGGCTTAGTTTTTGGCGTTCTTCACCGGTTACAATGAAGCAAGGGGTGGAGAAATTGAATCCTGGTTTAAGGCATGTGCTCAAGCCCACCCCTGGCAGCCCATGTCGCTTGGATTCATCTGGGTATAGTCTAATTTTCTGGGTTGTATTGGTTATAGGGATGATGAACTCATTTTTCATCATCAGTTTTCCCTCCTTTGCGTGTGCCAGGTGGATGCTTATGAGTAGATCATAGAAGCCACAGCGCAGAAGACCAGGGAGATACTGGTTATCAATTGTGTAGAAGAGCTGAGACAGGTCTACATGGCTACAAAGGGCATAGGCCACCCGATTGTTTCCTAAGGCACAGACTGCACTATAAAGTTTTAGTGTGTGATAGTGGAACCACATCAAATCCTCTTGTTCACAGAGTTCCAAGATATCCACACACCTGGAAAGATAACAAATAATCAACTCATTGGCTAAAATAAAACAATCCTCTCTGATTCCAAAAAAAAATATTAACTAACAAAGGGTGGGAGTTTCATGATGAAGTAGGATTTTCCCTATTCATTTATCATCCTTCCTGTTTTAGAGGGATTCTCCCCTCACTGTCTCCCTCATCCCCATCCCATTCTCAGTCTTTACCATTTCAACTCTTTAGCATACTAGGGGCAAATGTATAACTAAGAAGGTAGCTATGAACAACCACCGTTTATAAGGTACTTTAAGATTATTCAAGAAAAACTTTTACAAAAAGTAGCAAAAATATTACTCTCATTTCAAAGCTGGGGAAACTGATGTTCAGACAATGATCAACTTATCCATGGTAACACAATTAACAGGTCTGAGTGAGGATTTAAACCTAGATTTTTCTTAATTTTAAGTCCAAACACTCTTTTTTATTGTATCATGTAATCAAATGTTAGATTTTTATTCTATCAAAACAAGAACATTCAGAAACATTCAAATATAAAGGTTACAAGGCTCTGAATGGTTCCTAATATTTTAAATATTAGAATAATATTGGTCCTTTCTGTTCTCTGGTATATGCACTACTTGGGAAGACCTAGTACTCTGTTTTTGTTAGAATCAAAATCTATTGACACTTATAGGATGTCTCTTCAAGGTTATGAATATACCTGTAAGCCCCAAATGACCAAGCTCCCTAGGGGACCATAAAACCAGATCAAGCTGCAGCTTTGATCACCCTATTTGATTTACCCTATTCGCTAGTATCATTCCTGATGATTTATTTAATCAATTCTCTTTGCTTTCTGTCAAACTTGTTAGACTGGTCTCTGTTTGCCTTACTGTATTCAAAATGGACACTTGCTATAGAGGGATTCCTTAGCTTTATACAATGTGAAGAATTCCAGTCAGTCTTAATCTTCAATACTTTTACTTTCTGACACAGTCCTTTGGCTTCAATTCATAGGATTATAGATCTAAAACTGGAAAGGACCTTACAAGTCATTAAGTTCAACCCTTATGTTTTACAAATGAAGAAAATGCTTGACTAGTTCTCAGGTTATCTGTCAGCTTGCTCCTACCTAACCAAATTCAGTCCTGAGGTCTTCTGGCCTGGCCTGTCCCAATGCTGACCACATCCAGGTATGAAACCTAGAGGGAGAGATATGAAAGTGTCCTCGAGTTTCCTTACTTTCGTTTCCTAGGCCAACCCTCTTCTCTTTTTCCTAGTACCTGTTTTCCTCAGGGATGTAGAGGGCCATCATCTGCAATGGCTCCAGGCCCTGCACCATCCAGCCATGCCGTTCGCTCACCCTTTCCATTTCTATCTTCAGAAAACTGTTAGGCATACGACTCCAGAGTATAGGCTGTATAGTCTGGACATCCAGTCGAGGGGGACACTGGGGAACAAAATTCTTCTCTTCACTTTTAAATATTGCTGCTGATAGGGGCATTGCATTCTAGAATAAGGTAGAGAAAAATAAGAAAAGAGATCTCATGATCATTGGGGAACTTCTCAGTTGTTGAACAGTGAGCCCAGTCTAGTGATAGCCAATATGATTCTTATAAACTAAATGGGAAAACAGATCATATTGAAAGAATCTGTGAGGAGTTTCCCAATTTTATACAGAATTCCAATCAGAACACTCTGTAGGGCAATGGGTAGAGAAAGTCATCAAAAAAATTGATAACTACTTTATGAGGGCCACTGTGAAGTCAAAAGAGAGAGAGAAGGGGTGATGCTGATGGCCAAAATCATTTAGATCTCTGAATACCCAAGGCAACATCTGCTTAATTTCTATGGAGGAGATAAATAAATACCTTTAACTTGCCAAGTTCAAACTGAACCAAAGAAGTGCTTGTTGGTTGCAGGAAAACAGCTGGAAATACCTTGGTGTTAGGCTCAACCTTGGGGAAAAAATTAAAAAATGTAACATTTAGAGAATAATGGCAGAGAAGGGTTAGAAAGGTTCTTGGTATGTCACTTCAGATTTTTCTTGACTAGCAACTGGATCATGCCTAATAACTGCTTGTTAAGTCTTATCAATTCTTCCTCAACAATTCTCACAATCATCCTCTTTTTTTTTTTACTACCAAGTATAGGCTTTCATCATCTATCCTTTAAACAATCATAACAGCCTCTCCAAGGGTCTCCCCACTTCCAATCTGTCTCCCTCCCCAACTTTAATCTATCCAACAAATAGCTGCAAAATTTTTCAGTAGCTTCCTATTGCCTCAAGCTTCTATAATAAAATTATGCCACATCAGTTTATATTTAAAACACTTTACATAGATTTTTAAGTCACATTATTTTATTTCTTATAATTTAGATTACAACCATACTTTCTTGCTCAGCATTTAATCTCTCACCTTTCTGTCACTGGAAGAATTTCCCATGTCTGGAATGTACCTACATTTTCTTCTTCCTTAAATTATTTGTGTAAATATGTATGCCTAATATTTATCCCAGAAGAATAAAGTTCTTTGAAATTATATTTTTCTTTTTTCTCTTTTTGCACAGTGCAGAGATAGAAAACTAAGTGTCCAGTGTGAGGAACAGTAAAGTGTCCAGTGAGTCAGAGGTCTAACTTGTCTAAGTTTATTCATGCACCTGTAAGAATAAGGGGGTGGGACTAATTGATAAGATTCCCACATCATTTATTATCCCTCTAAAGTAAAATATAGGCTAAGTAATTTGTCAATGATAACATGGCCAGTCAGTAGTAGAGCTGGAACTAGAACCAGGCCACTTATTTTATTGACATTTCTCATTTGACCTATAAAAATGTCATTTTTACCCAACTTTCCAGGCATATATCTATCATAAAAGGTGAATTAATGCTATTAAAAAACAGGACATATGGTTATTCTAACTATACCTGAAATAAATTTTGAGAATTTAGAGTAGGTAGAAAAATATTTTCTGGCATTATATCAAGGCATACAACTCTTTGCTAATGTGTTCTCCTATGGTCAATATTTCTTTTGCTAGATTTCAGCAAAAGATGGTTATTTTCAAAACCAAGAAAGTTTTTCAAACTATTATTCAAAGTTATTAATTTTTTCAAACTACAGGTGAATGAACTTGCTTTGTTTCCTGGCACAAATCTAAAACTTATTAGAAAATTTATTCTAAGACTACTGTTATTATATTATAATTCTATCACTTTAATTAAAATTTATTCTAAGTTATTAGAAAATAACTAATGCACTGAAGATACCATAGAGGAGATTGGTTTTGATGGCTCCTGAAATTCCTTCTAATTCTAAGGATTTTTTATGGATTAATTTAATGTCAGTATGGAGAAAAGTCTCCAGGGAATACTCTAGATAGCTGTCCTGAGACTATTAAATACTTTAACCAGTAATTGAATAAAAACATAAATGACAGTTTCAGATTTTTAGATAACAAGAAGTTGGTGGAGTTAGTTATCAAAATATATAGCAAAATTGGAATTTGAAAACATCTTGACAGGTTATGATGATGATTCAAATTTAAAAGATGATCTTTATAGGATAACTGTGAAATCTTGAGTTAAAAAATAAATGTATTTTTATAAGATGTGCCTAGATAACAATTTGTGTGAAAAAGATGTGGGGTTTTTAATAGGCAGCAAGTTCTATATGAGTCAAAAGTGTGATGGGGGCAGCCAAAAGGAAAAAAAATTCACATCTATAATAGGTTTCATTAAAAGAAACAGTGTTCAAAATTATGATAATAGGGGTATTCTGAAACTCTTACCTGGTCATTTCCCATTTGGAATATTTTATTCAATTTTGTATACCATTTTTCAAGAATGATCATAACAAGTCAGAGTATATATATTGAGAAGACCATTCAAGTTTTTGAGGTAACTAGAAATCATACAATGGGAGTAGGTGAAGAAAAGCATTAGATATTCTTAACCAGGCAAAAGGAAGATTTAGGGGACACCGTAGGTGAAGTCAAATAGAATGGAAGTTCTTTGAGGGCAGGTACTGGAACATTGCTTGATACACAGTAAGTATTTAATAAATATTTGTTCAGTTAAACTGAAGTGAAAACAATTATCTGAAGAGGTTCAAATTATCTAGAAGCAATATTATAAAAATTACTGGTAGGCAGATTTTACCAAGCTATAAGGAAAAGTTTCCAGAGAATAAGAACCATTGAAAGTGGGATGATTTGCCTTGGAAGACCTTTAGGCAAGGAAAGGATGATCTTTCATCAGGGATATAGACAATTTCTATTGGATTAGATGTATTTCAAGTTCCTTCCAATTCTCAGATTTTTATTGATTTGGCTTCTTTTTAGCCTGGAGCTTAAGGAGAATGAACTTTGCAACTATTCCAAAATCAACAGCTGGGATACCAGATTCTGATGCCAATCTAGAAGGGATGGATGAATACATCCAATTTCTATGTTTTACACATCTTCATAATTAAATTATAACTTTCACTTAATAAGCATCTATTTTCCTTCTGTCTTATGCCCCCCCCGCACTGGGATAAAAAAAGAGAAAACAAAATCTCTGTAACAAATAGATCTAGTCAATCAAAACAGATTCCTCCACTGACCATGTTAAAAACTTCACTCTATGTTGATCACCTTTCTTTTAGTAAGTGGGTAGCAGTCTTCATTATAAGTTCTCCAGATTTGTGATTAGTTATTATAATGATCAGATATTTTCTCACATTTCTTTTCATCAATTTATATAATTTTTCCCAAGTTTGAATTCAATACAATTGTCTGAATACAATAATTTGTCCAGTTTTTACCTAATTGATCAGCAATACCCCCCCCCCCCCCCTTAGTCTTCAGTTCTTTGCCATCACAAGATGAACTGCTAAAATATTAGATATGGGTGATTTTCTTCTTTCTTTGATTTCCTTGGGGAGGGGATCTATTAATAGTGGAATTACGGAGTCAAAGGAACAGACAATTAAATAACTTGGGGGCATAGTTCTTAGTTGTTTTCAGGAATGGCTAAACTAATTTAGTCCCACCAATTCCATGCATATGCCTGTTTTATTAAATATAAATGAACACAAAGCTCCTTATTCATTGTATATTGAAGAACTGTCACTTACAAAATTCCTTAGCAAGCTGACCTAACTCTACACAACTGCCCAGAAAAGAAATCAATGTTCTTCAAATTTACAGGCTGGATTTCTAAGATAGTTCTACTTTCATACTTCAGGTTTACCTCTGGCAGTTTGAATGATACAATGATACATTGATTTCCCTCAATAACCAAAACAATAATTAGAAACACAAAGTATTCACTCATTAAGAGATACTGTTCAATGAAGAGAAGGTTAGTAAATTGGCTTCTTTTAATAATCTATGGAATGATTTTTGCCTTGAATTTTTAAAAACTCTGATTAACAAAAAATAGAATGACTTTACCATACATAGAACAAAAAAAGAAGACTGTATTGGAAAATGCAGAACTTTATTATATATATAGCTTGCTTTTCTCTAAGTGTGACCTGTAGTTCCGAAGCTGTTCAGTCTTTTTCCTGGCCTTTTATTTGTTCTTAGTATTAAAAAAAAAGGTACAACAAGGACCCTCTTTTCTCTCTTTTCTTTTTACTAGCTCAATCTTGTCTCAGCTTTTACCATGACCCCAAATCCAATGGGGAAAAAATAATAATCTTATTGACAAATATGTGAGATCAAGTAAAATCAATTATTACCATATTGCTTATATTTGAAAGCTGATGTTTTATGCTACATCTCTAGTGCACCACCATTCTGTCAAGACCTAGATGATGTTTCATAACTAGTTCTTTGGTACTGAAATTGGTCATTGCACTAATCAATGCTCTTAAGTATTTCAAAATTGTTTATTTCTTTAATGATGTTGACAAATTCAGTACATACAAGTTTTACCAGGTTTATTTCTGTCATTTTTTAGCTTTTTTTTTTTTTTTTGCAAGGCAATGGGGTTAAGTGGCTTGCCCAAGGCCACACAGCTAGGTAATTATTAAATGTCTGAGGCCGGATTTGAACTCAGGTACTTCTGACTCCAGGGCTAGTGCTCTATCCACTGTGTCACCTAGCTACCCTTGTCAGTTTTTAATGATGAAATGATATTACTTTATATTCCTATACCATAATTTGCTTATATAGTCATCAAGAAATGGTAAGTCTTTAGTTTTTAACTCTTTTCAATTTTATTTTATTTTATTTTTTTTGCAAGGCAAATGGGGTTAAGTGGCTTGCCCAAGGCCACATGGCTAGGTAATTATTATTAAGTGTCTGAGGCTGGATTTGGACTCAGGTACCCCTGACTCCAGGGCCGGTACTCTATCCACTGTGCCAACTAGCTGCTCCCTCTTTTCAATTTTAAAAAAGAACTTCTATAAATATTGCTTTTCTTTTGTTAATTTGAATATTTTTGCTAATATTCATCTATCTCAATTTTTGTGATATTACTAGGTAATTTATGATTATTTTTATTTTACTTCTTTTTCTATCAATTTTCCCTTTTCATTTTGGGTATGAATAATTTGATTTTTCTCTCACTTTAAATTAGAATACTGAGTTATTTATTTTAATTAGGTTTTTAAAAAACTGCTTCTAATTTCATTTATCAATTTGCTTTTGTTTTTTTAAAGTTTTTCTTTCCATTTTATTGATTTCTTTGATGTTCAGAGTTTTTACTTTGAATTTTAGTTGGTGATTTCTAAGTTTTTTATTTTAATTTAACACCAAAATTATTGATTTGTTCTTTCTCTTTTTTGTTGGTAAAAACACTTAGAGATGTAATTTTCCCTAAGAACTGCTTTAGCTGCTATCTGTATCTTCTAAGCAGGGACATACTGACTTATTGTTGTCATTTTTTTTAGATTTCCTATTTTCCTGTCTGTTCTTTAATCTACCAATCTTTAAGTTACTTAATGAATTTATACTTTATTTTTATTTTATAGACAACTTTCAGCAAAAATAATTTTATTTCATTACAGTCAATAAAGGATTTATTAAGTTTTTCTGCTTTTTAAACATTTTTATGAGGTTTGGGGCTTTAATACATTTTTGTATAATTGCTGTTCAGTGCTTAGAAAGATGTAAACTATCTTCTGTTCCTATTCAGCTAACACTAGAAATATCCCAACTCTCATTTTTCTAAAGTTCTACTCAGGTCTGAAATTTCTGTTTCTATGTTTATTTTTGATTCATCTACATCTGAAGAGGAAACATTAAGATCTTCCTCTATTAAAGTTTTTGCTTTATTTCACCTTATCATTTGATTAACTTTTCCTCTAAGTAATTAGATGGTATTCTGTTAGGAATACATATTTAATTATGTCAATTTGTAATCCTTATGGTATATAAGCATAAAGTAATCAGATACAAAACTCGATATGACTTCATGATTCAAATATGTTTCTTATAATAATATATTGTTAGATTCTGATATCTAATTCTGCTATCCACTTCCTTTTTGTGGGAGAGTTCTGCCCATTCATATTCATAGTATCTCCCTCTTCTTCTTCTCCTCTCTCCTTTCATATTTTCTCTCTTTTTCTGGATATGTAAAGAAGAGTTTGTATAACACTAGACACCATAAAATCTGTTTCCAATTCCTGGAGCCCACAAAACCCACAAAATGTTTGGGTGAAATAATTTTCCAGTCAAAATCATCCTATAAGATCAGCAGAATAGGCAGCTGGGTGAGAGTGGAGAACAATGTGGTACAGATCATACCAGCACAGATTGGTCCTGGAAAACCAAGGAGCAGACCTTGAGAGTTCATAAATCAGCAACAATAACATCTGCTTCCAGAGCTCTTAGTCCACAGAGGTCAAACAACTGATCAGAAGGAGATTATCCTGGCATCTTTATTTGCATTGGGGGCAGACTCTGTTATTTTTTCCCCATAATAGGATCTGGGTGGCAATTCCATAACAAGGAAGAGCATTAGCATATCAGAGCCTGTGGCTACAGTGAAGCAGGGACCTTTGTCAGGGCAGAAGTGAATGCTTCTGGTCACTGACAGACCAGAGCACAGGCCAGAAGAGTAGTAAACACACCTCTACTTAGATAATACTACCTTGGAAGACTTAAAAACTTATAAGCCTCTAGAAATATTTCTGAACAAAATACCTAAAGTTTGGGACAATAAGCCCTCCGCCCTGGAAATAGAACCCTATTTTAACAGAGTTAAAAGTCAAGAAATGACTTGAGAAAATGAGCAAACAAGAGAAAAACAATTCTGACCATAGAAAGTTACTATGGTGACAAGGAAGATCAAAATACATACTCATAAGGAGATAATAAAGTCAAAACAAACATCCAAAACCTCCAAGAAAAATATGAATTGATCATAGGCCATGGAAAAACTCAAAAAGAATTTTGAAAATCAATTAAGAGAGAGACAGGAGAAAAATTGAGAAGAGAAATGGGAGTGTTACAAGCAAATCATGAGAAATGAATCAATAGTTGATAATAGATGGAAGGAAATTACTGAAATACTGAAATAATACCAGGAAAAAAAAAACAGAATAGGTCAAATGGTAAAAGAGGTACAAAAATCCAGTGAAGGGAATAATACCTTGAAAAGCAGCAATTGGCCAAATAGAAAAAAAGAGACAGAAAAACTCCTTAAAAAGTAGAATTGGCTAAATGGAAAAGGAGGTATAATAGTACAATGAAGAAAATAATTCCTTAAAAATTAGAATTGGGCAAGCTAAAGACTTCATAAGAAGTCAAAAAACAATTAAAACTGAAAGAATTAAAAAAAAGAAGACAGCTTGGTATATAACTCATTGGAAAAACAAATGACCTGGAAAAGAGATCCAAGAAAGATCATTTAAAAATTATTGGACTCTCTGAAGGCCATGATCATAAAAAGAGCCTAGATATCTTCTTTACAAGAAATTGCCAAGGAAAAGTGCCCTAATATCATAGAAGTAGATAGCAAAATAGAAATTGAAAAATTCATCCATTACCTCTTGAAAGATATTCCAAAATGAAAACTTCCAGGAATATTATAACCAAATTCCTGAGCTTGGGGCAGCTAGGTAGTGCAGTGGATAGAGCACCAGCCCTGGAGTCAAGAGGACCTGAGTTCAAATGTGGTCTCAGACAGCTAATAATTACCCAGCAGTGTCACCTTAAGCAAGTCACTTAACTCCATTGCCTTACCAAACATAAACAAATAAATAAACAAACAAACAAACAAACAAATAAGCAAATAAATAAATAAACAAATGAATAAATAAATGAAATAACAAATTCCTGTGCTCCCAGTAGAAGAAAATAATATTGTAAGCAGCCAGAAAGAAACAATTCAAGTATCTTGATGTTACATCAGGATACCCAGCAAAATTAAGTATAGTTCTTCAGAAGAAAAAAATGGGCACCAGAGTTGAATAGAAAACTTGACTTTCAAAGACATAACTCAATAGAAGCACAAAAAAAGTTAAAAAGAAAAGGAACTCATAAAAGACTTAATAAAGCCACACACATATACAGAGGACAGGTGTAAGTTAGATATGAAGAGATGATATCTAAAAATTAAAACTAAGGAGTGAAAAAGAAATGCATGGGAGAAAGAGAAAGGAAAGGGTAGAATGTGGAAAATTATCTTACATAAAAGAGGTAAGACAATGCTTTTATAGTACAGGGGAAGATGGGATGAGTAAGTGAACCTTACAATCATCATAATCAAATCAAAGAGAGAATAAGTTACACACACCATTGCTTATAGAAAACTACCTTTCCCTACAGGAAAGTAGGAGGGTAAGCGGAAAGGGAGATGATAGAAGGGAGGGCAGATGGGGTGAGATGTTAGTCAGAAGCAAAATACTTTTGAGAAGGTACAAGTTGAACGGGAGGAAGAATAGAATAAACAGAGGGTTGGGGGGAGGATAGGATAGGGAGAAATACATTTAGCAATAATAATTGTGAAAAAATGAATTAAATATCTTTAATAAAGGCCCCATTTCTCAAATATATGGAGAACTGAGTGGGCAGCTAGGTGGCAGAGTGGAGAGAGCACTGGCCTTGGAGTCAGGAGGACAGGAATTTAGGGAATTTAGCTTCAGACACTGACCACACTAGTTGTGTGACTTTGGGTAAGTCCTTTAATTCTAATTGCCTCAAATACAAGATCATCTGTAGTCATCTGATTCATATCTGATCACTGGACCCAGATGACTCTGGAGGAGAAAGTGAGACTGGTGACTTAGCACAGTCCCCCTCACTCAAATCCAATTCATGTGTTTGTCATGGCATCACCTCCCCCTGATGTTATGGTCTTTTTCAAGAATGGAGGACAAAAATCATTATCATCAAAGAACTGAGTCAAATTTATAAAAAATAGGAGGAACTATCAAGAGATATAAACAGTTTTCAAAAGTAATCAAAGCTGTCCATATCCATATGAGAAAGTTCTCTAAATCACTACTGACTGAAGGAATGCAATGAAATAACTTCATACTTATTACATCAACTAATAGAACAGAAAAGAATGACAAATCTTGGAGGGGACATGGGAAAAATGAAACATTAATATACTTTAGAGAAGTTATGAACTGATTAAACCATTCTGTAGAGCAATTTACAATTTTTGTCCACAAGGCTATAGAATTTTACAAACCCTTTGACCTAGCAGTACCACATCTATAGCCACATATATAGCCAAAAAGAGATAAAAGAAAAACAAAGGAGAAAAGGACCTAAATGTACAGAAATATTGTAGCAGCTCTTTCCGGTGGCAGGGAATGGGAAATTGGTGAAGGATACCCATCAATTGGAGAATGACTGAACAAATTATACTATGTGATTATAATGGAATACTGCTATGCCAAAATAAATAATGAGCAAGATAATGTCAGAAAAATCTGGAAAGATTTTAAGCTGTTGCTAAGTGAACCATACTATATACAAAGCAATAGTAATATTGTAAGATGATCAACTATGAATGACTTAGCTATTCTCAACATTACAATGATTCAAGACTCTGAAGGACTTATGATGAAAATGCTCTCCATCTCCAGACAAGAACTGATGGTGTCTGAATACAGATTGAAGCATACTCTTTCTATTTTTCTTGAAGCTTTTTTTGGATTATGTGTTTTCTTTCACAACATGACTAGTAAGGAAATATGCTTTGCATGACTACACATGTATAATCTATATCAAATTGTTTGCCTTCTCAATGAAGGGTTGGGTAGGGAGGAAGAGAGAGAATTTGGAACTCAAAGTTTTAAAAATGAATGTTAATTGTTTTTACATGTAGTTGAGAAAAATTAAAATAGTAAGAGTTTTTTTTACCTCCACAGAGCTCATTTTTACTGATCCAGTATGAATACTATACTTGTCTAGGTTTTTTTTTTTTTATTTTTCTATGTCCATTTCAAAATATTTACTTTGTTCTGACCTTTCCATAAAGAACTCTTTAAAACCATCCATTTCATTACAGACCATTCCTCTCCTCTGCTTAAACTTTCTTCTTCAGGGCAGCTAGGTGGCGTAGTGGATAAAGTACCGGCCTTGGAGTCAGGAGTACCTGGGTTCAAATCTGGTCTCAGACACTTAATAATTACCTAGCTGTGTGGCCTTGGGCAAGCCACTTAATCCCATTTGCCTTGCAAAAAAAATTTCTTCTTCATCTTTTTTCTCTTCTTCTTTTAACTCTTTTTCTTACTTTCTTTTCTTCACTTGCTATAAGTATTTTTTCTGACCTTAAAATTCTAGATTTTGATTATGATTTTCTTTTCAGTTTTTTTTGGCAAGGCAAATGGAGTTAAGTGGCTTGCCCAAGGTCACACAGCTAGGTAATTATTAAGTGTCTGAGGCCAGATTTGAACTCAGGTACTCCTGACTCCAGGGCCAGTGCTCTATCCACTGTGCCATCTAGCTGCCCCCAATTATGATTTTCTTAGGATATTTCATTCTGGGGTTTCTTTCATGAAGTGACCAGAGAATCTTTCTGTTTTTTACTTTATCTGGTGCTAATATATCTTGGCAATTAAAAAAAATGATTTCTTGAATTATGGTATCCATGCTTTTTTTTTTTTGGTCATGATCATCAGGTAGCTTAATGAGTCTTAATTGGTCTCCCCCCCACCCTAATCTGTGTTCCAGGACAATTGTTTTTGATGACATATTTTCTTCAGTCTTTAATTTTGTTTTAAAATTTCTTTTGGTGTCATGGATTCATTATTTTCTGTTTGGCCAATTCTAATTTTCAAGGAGTTCAGTTTTGGGGCAAGGTTTACCATCTATCTACTTCTCACTTAGTTGTTCAATTTCATATCTCTTCTCTATTTTTTCCAAGAACTCTTATATTTATATCCAGGACACTCTTTTCTCAAAGTTTTTACTTTGTCATTTTGTCATTTACATATGTCATTTTTGGTAGTTATTTTCTTTATCTGGGTTTTATTCCTTAAGATTATCTTTGTACAAGATATTTATTCATTCTGTTGTTCCTTCTGAGATTATATCTAATTGGTTCTGAATATATTTTAGTCATACATAGTTGTTGAATGTTGTCCCTTTCCTCCATGTGACTGTGAGCTCTTCGAGATAAGGAGCTACCTTTGTCTTTCTTTGTACCCCAGCACTTAGTACAGTGTCTAGCATATAGTGGTTACTGAATAAATGCTTACTGACTTGGCAACTTGTTCAAATTTCAATCTTTAGTTTCTTCTTCTTGGGTTTATGTTAAGATCAAACACTATTCCAGTACTATTGGATAGTGTTGGGAGATTCTGCTTAATCCTGGGCTCCATAGTCAAGACTAGCCCATACATTCTGAAGGAATTGTCTTTTTTTTCTTTCTTTTTAAAGTTGTATTTTATTTTTAAAATTACATGGAAAGATAGTCTTAAACATTCTTTCTCTTTTTTGTTTTTTCTTTTTTGCAAGGCAATGGGGTTAAAATGACTTGTCCAAGGTCATACAGCTGAGGCTGGATTTAAACTCAGGTCGTCCTGGCTCTGGAGATGGTGCTCTATCCACTGCGCAACTCAGCCACCCCAAACATTCATTTTTTTTAATTTTAGGTTTTTGCAAGGCAAATGGGGTTAAGTGGCTTGCCCAAGGCCACACAGCTAGGTAATTATTATGTGGGTGAGGCTGGATTTGAACTCAGATTTTCCTGACTCCAGTGCCAGTGCTCTATCCACTGTGCCACCTAGCTGCACCGACTGTGCCACCTATCCACCCTACAAACATTCATTTTTAATAAAATTTTGCATTCCAAAATTTTCACTCTTCCTCCTTCTGATCCTCCCTCCACTTAAGATGGCAAGCAGTCATGTTAAACATACTTCCACATTAGTCCTGTTATAAAAGTAACAGAACAAAAGCAAAAACCATGAAAAACAAAAAAAAAATAGAAAAAATGAAAATAGCATGTTTCTATCTTCATTGACTTCATAGTTCTTTCTCTAGATGTGGATGGAATCATCTTGGATTATTGTATTGTTGAGAAGAACCAAGTCACTCACTTAACACAATGTTACAATGTTCTCCTGGTTCTGATCATTCAGCATCAGTTCATGTAAGTCTTTCTCGGTTTTTGAAATCCATGTCTGATCTTTTTTTTTGTGTGTGCTGTGGTTCAGTCATCATAGCCTTGATTCTCAGTTAGGTGCAGGCTCCGTAGACTAGTCTGACCCCCATCTTGTGCCATAGATGGTTACCTTGTGTTGAGTGTTGCTCAGGGCCTCTTTCAACTTAATCTAAGGAACTGGTCTGTTTTTTGTGTTCTGCTTTCTTTGGGATCCCTGGATTACCCCACACTGAACTTATTGTGATTGTATTTATCCTCTTTACTGCTCTAGGAAAAGGTTGTTTCACACTGAGCCTCCTACCCTACTCTATCTTGTCTCTTCATGCTTTTTCAGTATTCTGGAAATGTGTGTGCGTGTGTGTGGGTGTGTGTGTGTAGCACTGGACTGAAAAGAATTTATAGCTGGCTCTTAATGTTTGTTTTTTCCTTGTTCATTCTGGTCAATTTTTATAGTGTTTATGGGAGGTCTAGTCTTCTCTGCACCTTACTAGGATACTTACCATTTCCCCACAGTTCAAATTGTTAAGGTTTCTCACTAATAGCTGATCTATTTTTTCCTTGAACTAATAATTAACATTTTATTTCTAATATTGTGTGAAGGTCAGAACACAGAGACCAGACTAGACTGAAAATAACTATGCTCATAAATCTCTATTTCAGGTTGTAGCTCTCTTCTCTATACAGTGGTACAGGGGTGGCAATTAATATTTCTATTGAAAATATATTTTACTTTTCATTTTTCAGATGATTACATTATTAAATGTGAGAAGAAAGGTTTATAAATTGAAAGATAGTATTTAATGGGAGGTCTAGAGCTATGATAAGAAAGAATTCTTTCCTCATTATTTTGGACATCAGTTCTTTCAGAATAAAAAAAAGCATATAAATATTGTTCTCCCTCTTCTCCTTAGATAATTGAAAAATGAAAATGGTTACACAACTGGAATAACAATCATCCAACTGACAGGAATCTAGCTGTTTTACCTAAATGTATTCTATGTACAGAGGGTCAAAGAAGCCTTATCTTTTATTTCAAAACAGAACAGAAACCTGGAATTTTCCGCCATCGGTGTACTAGTCTTCAGAGACAATATCATTAATGGGATAAATGAAAAAACTTAATAAGACTTAGTATTAGAAATGGCTGTAATGACCTTGGAAGACTGGTTCCAGCAAGCACCATATAAACAAAAATAAGGAAATATATAGTTCCAGAGACTGAAAGAAAATGAAAGTTTTAAAGTTTTCATTTTGACCTCTAGAATTATTTCTTGAAGCAGTTATTTGTTAGAAACATAAAGACTTTTTTATTTGGGTCTTTTCCCCATTTGCTCCTATATAACCTAATAGAGCAATTTATCAGAAACCTCTGAATCTCTGGCATACAATTTCAGTCATACTCAAAGAGTCACAGAATTTAAACTTGGAATATATTTTAGACAAGATCTATCCCAGCCCTCTCATTTTATAAGTAAGGACACAGGCTCAGATGGGAGAGGTTATTTTTCCCAAAGCCAGTAAGTGATAGAGGCTTTAAGCCAAGTCTTTTGACTCCAATTCTAATGCTCTTTCTAACAGTGTTTCTCAAAGGTCAGGGTTTTTGAAATATATAGTATCAATAAATTAATAAACAATGTGCTATGGGGTGACTAAGTGGCATAGTGGATACAGCACCAGCCCTGGAGTCAGGAGTTCAAATCTGACCTCAGACACTTAATAATTACCTAGCTATGTGGCCTTGGTTAAGCCACTTAACCACATTGCCTTGCAAAAAAACCAAACAACAACAAAAAAACCCCACTGTGCTTGGTACTAGAGTTACAAAGACAAAAACATCACCATTTCAACAGTAAAAGAAAATATATATATATATATATATATATGTATGTGTACACATACAAGGAAGTATCATGTCTACATATAAGTAGATGTAAAATATACACAAAGTAGATACAAGAGAAATATGAGGTAAGTGGAAGATAAACTATAACCTGAGAGAGCTTGGAAAGGCCTCTTGATGGTGAATGAAAGGAGTACATATCTTCTAAGAGGTGAAGGTAAAGAAGAAACAAATTCTAGGAATGGGGGTCAGTCAGTGAAAAGGTAAGAGGAGATAAAATATTGTGTTTCAGGACAATGAAACAGTAAAAGATTAGCTTGGCCAGAGAGAAGTATATTTGAAAAGTAGTTATGTGAAATTAGACTGGAAATGTAGGATATAGTGATGGGCTGTAGATATCAAATGGAGGAATCTGGAACTTAAAGAGCAGGGGAATGACATTTCTACCTGTGCTTTAGGGATATCAGTTTAGTTGATGTATAGAAGATAAACTATAAATGAAAGAAATTTAATACACGGAACTAATTTAGGACCTTGTTCCAATATAGATAGGGAACAAGGTTAAGAGATCCTGAAAGAGGTAAGTGGAAAGGAGATGGTGGCAAGAAGTTAGAATCAACATTACAATTACAATAAACATCAATTGTCTGTATTTAGGACATGAGGGAGATTAAGTAATTAAGGATGACTCCAGGATTTCAAATGTGGGAGACTGGAAGGATGATGTTAGTTTAAAAAAAAATAGGCAAGGGTGGTTTTGAGAGAAAGCTAATGCTTTTTTTTGGGGGGGGTGAGCTTGAGGCATGAATAGATCTTCTAATTCAAAATGTCCAATATACACTTGGTGATATGAAATCAAAGCTCAGGAGAGAGGCAATATAGCTGGATATATAGACCTGAGGAATCTATACAAAGAGATAATAATTGAGCCTTTTGGAGCTGATGAGATCCCCAAGAAAGGTAAAATGCAGAGAGGAAAACCCAGGACAGAGGTCTGAAAAATATTCATAGGGAATAGTAATAGAATTGAATCTATGATCCCTATGAATCTAGGGAATTCCCAGGTAAGGAAATTCTCTTTACCAATACAAATTACCATACTCTCTGAAATTTGTTATTTTAGGGAATATCCTGGAATCCTGAGAGATTACGTAAAATGGCCCAGGTCACAAAGTCATTATTTTTCAGAATCCAGACTTGGACAAATTTCCTCTTGGCTCCAAGGATATCTCTATATCTACTACAGAATGCTATATACTCACAGATAACTTTTTTTCCTGGAAAAGAATTAAGAGATTGCTCCCTTCTATGACTATACTTTTAAAATTAAAATCAGATTCCTCATTTTATAATAATTAGAAGAGCTCCTTTTTTTGCTAGAGAGTCAAATACATAGAAGTATCAAGGAAGTTTGGCTGATATGAAGATTTTGCTTTGGCAAGACACTACTGGAAAATCCATTCCTGTAGTAATTATTATTTTTTAAACTTATAAGCACATTATTGACAAGGAAAGGCACTGAGAGAAAAATAGTGGTAGGCTTCTTTCTTCTACTGCCATATAAATTCTAGGTCTTAAGTATCAAACAATTTTGTCATCCTCCCTCTCCAGAAACACCAAAAAACCAGACAATCACAATTTTTTTCAGAGCACAGAGATGTTAATATGATTTATGCTAGAAATCTGTGGCTCTATAATTCACCTAACTATTTGATGGCCTTAAAACTGAGATTAGTGGAGATGGAGCCAAGATAGCAGAGTAAAGGCAGGAATTCCCATCAGCTCTTTCCCAGACTACTTCAAATGCTTTTAAATAATGACAAGCTAAACTGGAGAATGGCAAAACCCATAACAAGATTAAGTGAAACAATTTTCCAGCCCAAGACAACTTGGAAGATCCATGGGAAAAGATCTGTTACAATGGGATTAGAAAGGGCCACAGGGCAGCCTGGGCTGTGCCAGAGCAAACTACCTCCAAACAGCTTAGGAAAGCCTGTAGGTACCTGGGTCCATGGAAGCAATGGCAGTTTCTAGACCTCTCAGTCCAGGAATTTTTAAGGACAATTGGAAAGCTCAGTAGGAAAACTCAGCAGCACCAGAATGAGCAGGGAGCCCAGTCCAGCGCAGGTCTCAGTGCAGACCCAGCCTCAGGTGACCAGGAGCACACTTGGGAAATCATCTGGCAGGGAGCCACCTTCCAGGGAGCCTCCCAGCGTGCTCAATCCATAAATGCTAAGAGGGTCAGGGGAGATTGCAGAAGTTTCTCTCCTATTTCTGGAGCAGGACTCTGTGACTTTGCTGGTCCTCAGGTCTAGGATGCAATCTGGGCTCCTACATTATCATAGAGGAGCAGGGATACTCCTCACAGCTCCAGGGCATGGGGGTGGGCCTGTGGTCTTCCAAAGACCAGAGCACAGGCCAGCAAGAGAGCAGTCAGAGCCTCCCATAAGTCCCTGGAGGAATAAAGATCCCTGGGAGAGGTGACCTTGAAAACAGCTTCAAAAATCCTCATAAGTTTGGGACCGCATGCCCTCCACCCTGGAGGTAGACCTCCACCTTAATACAAGAACTAAAATCAAGTCATAGGTTGGAGAATGAGTAAACAACTGAAGAAAACAAATTGACCAAACAATCACTTTGGTTCTATGGGAGGATCAAAATGCACACTCAAAAGATAACAAAGTCAAAGTTTCCGTATCCAAAGCCTTCAAAGAAAAATAGGAATTTGTCTCAGGCTATTGAAGAGCTCAAGAAATATTTTGAAAATCAAGTAAGGAAGGTAGAAGAAAAATTAGGAAGAGAAATGAGAGCAATGTGAGAAAATCAAGAAAACCAAGTCAGCAACTTGGTGAAGAAATTACAAAAAATGCTGAAGAAACTAATATCTTAAAAAAACCAGATTAGGACATATGGAAAAAGCAGTCCAAAAGACCAATGAGAAGAATACCTTATAAAACAGAAGTGATCAGATATAAAAGTTCTCTGAAGAAAATAATTCCTTCAACCCTCGCAGAGGGGGCTGGTGGGTAGCAGGAAGTCTTTGAACTGAGCCTGCTATGTCTTCCCTGGGTGTCAGTTCTCTTTCCTCTCTTCCCCTGAAGCTGAGATTACTCTGTCTTCTGGAAGCTAGTTCTGTGCTTGCATGTCCCAGGAATCCTGGATTCAAGGGAAGGGGCCCTGGGAGCCTCAGACGCCCCCCCCCCCACTTCAGAGAATGAAGAACAGAGATCAGATCAAGTTTTAGCTTAAACTTTTTCTGAGAGATTTAGGTGGAACCAAGATGGTGACAGGAAGGCAGGAATTTCCAGAAATTCATTTCCCCCCAAATTCCAAAAGCCATCAAATTATGACTCTAGTCAAAATTTAGAGGGGCAGAAACCACAGAAAGACTGAGTGATACAAATTCCCAGTCCAAGACAACTTAGAAGTTCCACAGAAAGAGTCTATTTCACCTGGACCAGGGATTGGAAAGAGTCACAGCATGGCCACAGCACAGTGCAGTTGGGCTGGAGCAAATGAGCTTTAGCCTGGATTCCTGGGGGTACCTGGATCTGGGACAGAGAGGGCAGTTTCCAGACCGCTTGGACCAGGGATCATCAGGGCCAGCTTGAAGTTGCAGTAAGAGACTCTATCGCACCAGTGAGCATGGAGACCTGCTATCACTGACCTCAGAAAAGCCCTGCATTGAGAACCTACAGTAGAAATCAGTAGAGTCATCCAGCACTTCCAGGGAGAGCAGTCCACAAATGGTAAGGGGTTTGGGGGAGACTGCACAGGTATTTTTGCTTTCCTTGGGGCAGGACTCTGTTGTTTTCCTTCATTGAGATCCAGGTTGCAGTCTGGGCCCCCAAAATACCATAGCCGAGCAGGGACTCTCCTCACAGCTCCAGGGAAGAAAGGAGGGCCTATGATCATTCACATATCAGAGCCCACAGGCAAGAGAACAGTCAGAGCCTCTCAAAAGACTTTGGAAGAATTAAGATCCCTGTGGGGTGTCCTGAAAACCTCCAAAGGCCTTGGAAGTGAGGTAAATTGGTCATAGGCTGAGGAAATGAGCAAACAACAGAACAAAGAATAATATGACCATAGAAAATTACTTTGGTCCCATGGAAGATCAAAACATATATGCAGAAGATGACAAAGTCAAAGCTTCTGTAGCTAAAGCCTCCAAGAGAAATAGAAAATGGACTCAGACAATGGAATAGCTCAGAAAAGACTTTGAAAAACAATTAAGGGAGGTAGAGGAAAAATTGGGAGGAGAAATGAAAGCAATGTAGATAAATCATGAAAACCAGGTCAGCAGCCTGGTGAAAGAAATACAAAAAAACCCTAAATAAAATAAAATGTTAGTTTAGGACAAATGGAAAAAAGCAGCCCAAAAGATAGATGAGGAGAAGAATGCCTTCAAAAGCAGAATTGGCCAGCTGGAAAAAGGGATAAAAATATTCTCTGAAGAAAATAAATCCTTCAAATGTAGAATGGAACTAAAGGAAGCTGATGACTTATCCAGAAATCAGGAAGCAATAAACAATACCAAAAGAACTAAAAATTAGAAGAAAAGGTGAAATATCTCATTGGAAAAACAACTGACCTTGAAAACAGATCCAGAAAAGATAATTTAAAAATTATTGGACTATCTTAAAGTCATGATCAGGAAAAGAACCTAGATTTCATTTTTCAAGAAATAATACAACCGGGGTGGCTAGGTGGTAAAGTGGATAGAGCACCAGTCATGGTGTCAGAAGGACCTGAGCTCAAATCCGACCTCAGACACTTAATAATAATTACCCATCTGTGTGACCTTGGGCAAGTCACTTAACTCCACTGCCTTGCAAAAAAAATGAAGAAAGAAATAATGCAGCAAAATTTCCCTGAGATCCTAGAAGCAGAGGGTAAAATAGAAATTGAGGGAATTCACTGATCACCTCCCAAAAGAGATCCCAAAAGAAAAACTCCCAGGAATATTAATACCAAATTCCAATACTTCCAAGACAAAGAGAGAATAGTAAAAGCTGCCAGAAATATACAATTCAACTACCATGGCTCTATAGTCAGGATTACATAGGATTTGGCTGTGTCTACATTAAGGGCTTGTAGGGCTTGGAATATGATATTCCAGAAGGCAAAAGAGCTTGGTTTACAACTGAGATTTAACTATCCAGCAAAAGTGAACATTCTCTAGCTAGGGAAAACATGGCCTTTCAATGAAACAGGGGACTTTCATGCTTTCCTGTTTAAATGACCAGAGCTGAACATAAAACTTGTTCTCCAAGTACAGGACTCAGGTGAAGCATAGAGAGGGTAAATGAGAAGGACTAATTATTAAGAACTTAATGATATTGAATTTTTTTGTATTCTTGCATGGGAAGAAGATACTGATAACTAATATGAATTTCTCATTTATAAGAGCAGTTAGAAGGAGCCTTCATTATCATCAGAAACAACTCAGAGAAGACATAACAGACACACTTAATAGGGAATAGAAATCTATCTCACCTAGAGGAAAAAATTAGAGGAAAAGGATGGGTAGAGGGAAGGGGGAGTAGGTGATAGAAGAGAGGGAAGATTATGGGAGAGGGTACTCAGATACAACACACTTCTGAGCAGGGACAAGGTGAAAGGAGGGAGAGAACAGAATAAATGAGAGTGGGGAGAAATAGAGTAGAGAGAAATAGCTAATAATAGTGACTGTGAGAAAGGATACTGAAGCACCTTCTGTGGTGTATTTATGATAAAGAAGGCAACTCATCCAGAGACAGAGCTGTTGGAATTTAAACACAGAGTGAAATTCACTTTTTCTTTCTCTCTCAGTATCTTTGAGGTTTCTCTGTCTTTTTTTTTTGGGGGGGGGAAGGAGGGTTTGTTTACTCTCACAACAAGATCATTGTAATAATATAAAATAAATAAAAAAAGAGAATTATAAGAAAAGAAACTAATTCCTTCAAATGTGAAATGGAGCTATGGAGCTAAGGGAAGCTGATGACTTTGTGAGAAATCAAGCAATAATAAAATAAAACGAGAAGAATGAAAAGCTAGAAGAAAATGTGAAATATCGACTGAAAAAACAACTGTGAAATATTGCACTGAAAAAACAACTGACCTAGAAAACAAGTACAGAAGAGTTAATTTAAAAATGATTGGACTACCTGAAAGTCATGACCAAAAAAAGACCCTATACTTCATTTTTTCAAGAAATTCTCTAGGAAATAGAAATTAAAAGAATCCATTTATCATCTCCTGAAAGACATCCCCAAATGAAAATTACTAGAAATATTATTAGCCAAATTCAGAACTCCCAAGTCAAGGAGAAAATATTATAAGCAGCCAGAAAGAAACAATTTAAATATTGTGGAGCTACAGTCAGGCTAACACAAGATTTAGCAGCATATACATTAAGGGCTCATAGGGCTTGGGATATGATCTTCTGGAAGGCAAAAGAGCTTGAATTACAACTGAGAATGAACTATCAGAAAAAGTAAACATACACTTTCAGAGGAAATGACAGACATTCAGTGAAATAGGGACTTTCAAACTTTCCTGATGAAATGACCGAACTGAATAGAAAGTTTGATCTTAAAGTTCAGTACTCAGGTGAAGCATAGAGAGGGTGGACAGGAAGGGCAAATGATGAGAGATTTAATGAAGTTGAACTGCTTGTATTCCTGCATGTGAAGATGATACTGACAACTCATATGAACTTTCTCATGTATTAGGGCAGTTAGAAGGAGCGTATACAGATAAGGCACAGGAGGGAGTTGAATTTGAAGGTATAAGATATTAAAAAGGTGAATGCAATGTAGTAGGAGAAAGGGAAAGGAGAGGTAGAATGGGTTGTTATTTCACATAAAAGAGTCAAGGAAAAGTTTTTGCAATGAAGTGGAAGAAGGGGGGAAGGTAAGGGGCAGGTGAGTGAGCCTTTACCTCATTAGAAATAGTTCAGAGAGGAAATAACATACACATTAAATTGGGCATAGAAATCTATCTTACCCTAGAGGAAAATAGGAAAAGAAAGATTTGGGAGAAAGGGAACAAGACAAAGGGAGGAGGGTATAGGTGATAGAAAAGAGGGAAGATCGTAGAAGAAGATGCAACACATTTTGGGAGGTCAGGCTGAAAAGAGAGAAATAATAGAGTAAATGTGAGTGGGGGGAATAGGATGTAGGGAAATAACAACTGTGGGAAAAATATTAAAATAATTTCTCTGATGGACTTATGATAAAGAACTGATAGTATCTGAATACAGACTGAAGCACTTATTTTCTTATTTTTGTTGAGGTTTCTCTTTCTTTGTGGGGGGGAGGTGTTAAAGTTTACTTTCACAACATGATTATTACAGTAATGTGTTTCATCGCTACATATTTTTAACCTACACCAAGAAACTTGTTTTGTTGATGGGGGAGTGAGGTAGGAGGAAGGGAGAGAATTTGAAACTCAAGGTTTTAGAAGTAAATGTTGAAACTTTTTTTGCATGTAGCTAGCATAAAAATTTAAAAATTTAAATTAAAAAAAGCAAAAAACAAAAAATAGATTAGTTAAGTTGGCAAATTAGGAAGCTGATGCCAGCTTCTTTTAGGTCTGCCTACTTTTATTTTACTATTCTACTTCTCAAAACATTTTAATAGTCCTTCAAAGTCCTATAAAACTTTAATCTTATGTTTTCCAACTTAGTCTTCTATTTTCTATGCAAACAGATCCAATTCATAGTTTACCAAAATAACATATTTTCCAGGAACATCAATTATTAATTCAATAAATACATATTAGGGGTGGCTAAGTGGCATAGTGGATAGAGCACCGGCCCTGGAGTCAGGAGTACCTGAGTTCAAATCCAGCCTAGCTCTGTGGCCTTGGGCAAGCCACTTTAACCCCATTGCCTTGCAAAAAAAAAACAAACTAAAAAACATACATATTAGATTTAAGAGATTTGGGGAACAAGATATGGTCTTAGAGATGAAGAAGCATAATTTGATTTATGAGATTTGTAAACAACATAAAAAATTAAGTTTTTTAGGGATAAGATGAAGTATACAAGAGGAAAAAAATCATTTATGGCTAAGGAGATCAGGAAAAGATCTAATGAAAGAGATAGAATTTGATCTAGGCCTTCAAGGATAGCAAGGATTTTAATGGTCAAAGTCAGGTATGAGGGAAAAAAAGGTTATTTTATGCAAAAGGAACAGTATAAACAAAGGAAATAGCAGATGATAGTCTGAAAAGTTCATGATTAGATAGTGGAGCACCTTGATAAAAACTATTTAGTATATAGAATGTATTCTTGTAGGCAATGGGAGACCAGCAATTACAAAAATAACAGTTTTTGCTTACAAAAGTGATGTTACTCTGGCAGTGAGACACTTTAAGTGCGAAGGTGTTAGATGTGGGAAGATTAGTTAAGAGGCCTTTGAAATAATATAGGCAAGAAGAAATGAAAATTTCAACTAGGAGAAGGCAGTGGAATGGAAAAGGGAGAATAATTATGACACTAACAACTTAGCAAATGACTCGATGAGGGGGACATGGCAGAGACATGAATCAAAGAAAATGTTATCATATGGGGTGGAGTCAAGATGATGAAATGAGAGCTGACATTTCTGTCTAGCTCTCCAAAAAGATCCACACTTGGATGTGAATATAGAAAATGTGCCAAACCCAAGTCATAGTTAGGTATTTCTCCAGCTTAGAAGAGTTTAGAAATCAGAGACTTTTTAACACCTGAGTAGGGGCTAGCTAGGTGTACAATGCAGCTGTAGGAGAAGCAGCTTGGCAGTTTTCTCACCTATTATGGAGTTCTGGGACCTAGTACCAGATTAGAAGGGATCAGGAGAAGGGATCTTACTTTGTATAAGGAACAAGGAAAAATCTTCAGAAATACAGCTGAGTGACACTAAGCTAAAGAACAAAGTAGGAATTTTATTCTCCCCTTCAGTGCTATATGCAAGCTTGCAGTGGAATCAACCAGAGCAGGAGACCAAATCCAGGGGAAATTTAACAGTTCAGTAGCTCTAAATTTACAGAACTTCCCACTGAGTCCAGCAGCAGTCAAAGGTAACACAATCACATTCAAGCCAAATGTGCCAAACCAGTTCAAGAATTTGTAAAGTGCAAACCAGAAGAGTAGTGAGCATATCTCTCTTTGGACACCTTTGGAAGCACCAAAATGTTACAAGGCACTCAAGTGAGCTGAGGATAGTAGCTGAAGGACATAAAAGATAGATCAGATCATACAATAAGCCCTTCTCCCTCCAATCCCCCTCCCACAAGTGAGCAGAACTCAATATATGAAGTCCAAAGTCAATGAGTAGGCTGGAAAAATAAACAAACAAGAACCTGACAGGGAAGTTTGGAAACTTCTATAAATAAAGCCCTAAAGAAAACTACAGATTGGACAAAATCCAACAAAAATTCTCAGAAAATTTTATAGCTTTAATTCTAGGTAACTAGAAGACAATAGTTTATTAGTAGTCTCTTCCTATAAAGCTCTATCCTTTAAGACTTATTTCAAATCCTAATTTGTATATTTCTTTTTCTCCCTAATTAAATGACAATTTTTTAAAGAGAAAAGCCTATAACATTTTTTTGATATGCAGTATTATGTTTGTTATGGAGTTCTCCACACAGTAGGTTTTCAATACATTTATTCACATTTATTCACTGCTTTTCGTTGGGCAGTAGCATTAATGACTTGCAATCTTTATGGTTAGCCACTAGAGGACAATATATTCACAACTATCAGCAAAATTTTCATTGCCTGTCAATTCATATATAATCTATTCCCCTTTCACTAAACAATCACAGTGTAGAGTAGTAAACAGAGTGTAGTAAACAGTTTTCTTTCTTTTAATTCTCCTTTTCTATACAGGCCAGGCAGGAAAGGCATAAGGAAAACTGAATTAGAGAGCAAATAACCCAAATTCTAGTCTGGCTTAGAAAACAAATAGGAAATTAACATTGGCAAGTTACTTTTTTTCTCTGGGCTTCAGGGTCCTTCTTTGTTTTATTTCCAAAGAAAGTATCTCGATTTAAAATAAAATTTGTAATAAACTTTCTAATCAATATCATTAACTATTAATTTGAGCTATTAAAGAGGTTACTAAAGGCTATCTTTCTATTTTATGGAGGTGGGGAACTGAGGCCCAAAGCAAGGGGACAGTCAATATAAGGCCACTCCCTTATTTAGAAAGAGAACTGGGCTACAGTTTTAGTTTCAAAGTTGATCATAGTTCAGTCATATATCCAGATCTCTCAATTTCTTTCCCCACATGGTACAAATTCCTTTACTGATACCTGTAAAATGTGCAACTTACTGATGAATAAAATTGAGAAATAGTTAGCAAGCCCCAATAGGATTTGTAATCTATCAATCCCAAGATTAAGTTCCTAATGGCATAAAGATGATTTTGCTTAAAGATTTCATGGTACAGCTGAGTTCCAGTCTGCTTCCTTCTGTTTAACAAGTCCATAACTACTTACTTACTTACATTTAAAAAAACATACTTATGATTGAATTATATTAATATATAATTAAAAAATATAATTGAATTATCTTAGCATGGAAGTCAGATAACAGAAGAAACATAAGAACAACTGAGATTTAAGTGAAAACATTAGCTGTATCACTTCAACTTCATCCTTCTCCCTAAGAAAAGATATTATTACTAAGGCTCTCCAAGTTATAAGATATAGTGGTGATGATAGTATAGAAGCCTTCTCCTAGTGCCATAAAGAGTCTGCTGCAGCTAAAACCATTTTCAATCGTAAGAGACATGAAGCTAGAACACAAATGTTTTATAATACTCCCTATCACTTTGTTCAACTGCTGCAGATACCTGGTAGCAGGTATCCAGTTCTTTCCCATTGGCTGAGAAGGATATCATGCCTGTGGCCAAGTCAATGAGGCAGCCAATTTCTAGGTCCACATTACTTCGACTTGATCTCTGGGAACTGGCGATTACATCTCCACCCCAAATCATGTAGCAGTTGCTGCGCTTCACACTAGAAACCAAAATTTAAAAGGGAGAAAAAGATTAAAAGGTACTAAGGCTTAATAATCAGATATTATTCCTTAGGTAACATTATTTTAATTGTGTATGCAAAATTGATCAACTTGAATGAATTTTCCTAAATAAAATCATCCTTTACCACAGTTTATAAACCATTTATCATTGCACTCTTTAGACAAATGGAAATTTGCAAGTTGTTCCTCCAACATTATCTTAAAGAGACCATTTTCAGATATCCAATTTACTATCACAATATGACCATGAGATAGAACAGATATAGTGGCATTCGTGCTCTTTGAGGAACTAAAGTCTTTTATTATCTCCAATGAGAGAATTTCAAGGTCTAATGATTATTGTGACAAGTTTTGGAAAGCTATGCCAGAGTGGAATCTCTAATATTGGAAAGGCTTCATGCATGATCTGATAACAGACCACATCTGCTATTTGAGGACTATTGTCATTTTTTGTGCAGAGAACTATCACCAGTAAAAAAAATCACTAGATAGTAAGCTCACTTTGAAAAAGTCTTATTCTGATAACTGAGGAATCATTATGGGTAGGTGGCTACAGAGCAGACCATGTTTCTTCACCCAAGGCAACTTTAGTTTTGCCATCATGACATTATTGTCACATCCTTCAAAAGTGAACTCAAAGTCAAGCTATTTTATTCTAATTGTTAAGAGCCAATTATATCTAGTCAGTCTCAGACTTAACCATGTATCAGTAATCTCCTGTCCTATCACTGCACCCAAAACTCTACTGCCCTGGTGACTGATTTCCATGCCTTGTTTGGGGAATTGTAACCATATCAAAAAACTGTTTCTGGAAGGAGCATGTTAATTAATTGTCCTAGTCTTCCATGTCATTGGTTCCCTGGGGTATATCATTTTTGATAGCAGTTTTGGGAGACAGACCAGCAGGAGAAATTATATCTTGATTTCTTGAGAAATAGTGCCAGCTGGTCTGTCTGATTTATGGGAGAAGTCAAATGGAAATTCTGGTTAACTTAAGCTACCGTGTTAACACCAAATAAAACTGAGACTTGAAAAATGTGAAAACTGTTTCTTCTCTCATGATGTAGCGAAAGAGGTTGAAAAACTTTGACAACCAATGCCCGTTACAACAACCTTGTATGGGAGAGTAAGAAAAGTGATTGGTAACTAGAAATTTTCAACAGATTTTCATGCTAAGTATGGTGACTATTTCTGACCTCATTAATGTAGTGGATGACTTCAATAATAAATCCTAGGCCTTTCATGAGTAGTAATGATATCAGCAACCTAAATGATGCTTTCCCCCCCCCCTCTACCTGTAACTACAGTTAGTTAGGAACAATTTGCCTTCACCTGGAATGAATCCCCGAATTCTTCCTTATACTACTATCACCGTGTGAGCAGAGATTTGAAAGGGTTTTATTTCTGGAGGTCACTGATGTTTAACACTTCATTGATGTATACAACTTCATTAATGACATAATGTTAACTAGATCAGATGAGGCATATATGATAATATGGGGTGAGTCAGTGTCAACTTATTCACATTGTATATGAGACTTACGATTTTTTAGTTTAGTGGAGAAAACTGCCCATAATAAGGATCACTGACTGTGTTATAAGTATTACTATTTGTCACTACAGTTTTGATATTCCTGTCACTATTTTCATTTCTACTGCTTTCCAACAGAAGATTCATGGTGAACTTCCTCTGATATCATTGATGACATGGATCAGAATAACACTCCTTCAAGGTTTATTACATTGTTTGCTCCCTTTTCTCTCTATTTTTTTTTTGTTTATTTTTAACTCACACCAAGTTCTTGTTCTACTGCTAAGTTCCTGAACCTCTAAGATCAAGTTTGGCAAATAACAGTCCAACAGGCTATCTAAGAAATGTGAAATCTCCTAGAAGAATTTGGCACACAAAGGTAGAAATGTTTGTTTTGTTTTTGATTTTTGAATTTTTAGATTTTTCAAGGCAATGAGGTTAAGTAGCTTGCCCAAGGCCACACAGCTAGGTAATTAAGTATATGAGGCTGGATTTGAACTCAGGTACTCCTGACTCCAAGGCCAGTGCTCTATCCACTGTGCCACCTAGCTGCCCCAAAGGTAGAAATGTTGGAATAACAATTATTAACATTCATAAATGTTAATAACTTATTCAATGTCCAGTGAATTGCTATACCATGAGAAGCTGATAGCATATCATTATTTACCTACTATGCAATTATAAATAAAGTAATAATAGCAAAATAATAAAAAAAGATATATAAAAAGGCTGCTGCTAGATGAAAAGATTTTTATTTTAGGTTCTCCTTAATGAGACAAATAAAGGCTGGTAGAGTTAGCTTCATATATCTTCAAATCCAACAAGAAAGTATTTTCAGGAGATATTTGATAATATTGTTTTGCTGTGTCCTTCATTTGTATAAGCAAAAAAATCAACCAAACAATGAATGCAGAATATATCATACAACAAAAACTGTTGGAGAAGACAAGGGAATAGAAAAAGAATTTCATAAAATCCTCCAATGCCATATAAAATATGATTACTTAAAAACTTGACTGTAAAGGTAAATAGAAAGAAAGACAAAAAAAAAACACATTTGCAAAGTTTATTTCAAGATTAAGAAACCCAAGAGGTTAAAAAAATTTTAAACTGTATAGAAGTTTCACTTTGATTTAATGGCTCTCAATATCCTTTCCAATACAGATGGGAGATTCAATGGAAGGTAGGAGTAAATAAGTTTCTAGAACTGAGTAATAAAAAAGGTAAGGAATCTGTGAAGAAGTCTGTGATGGAGATATGATTTTTGAGAGGAGCCAATTTTACCTTTCATGAACTCGGCCTCTTTCATCTCCCAGAGTCACAGTCACTGTGCAGTTTTTATTCAAGTCAAACTTCTCACTGTATAGGTGGTAGTCTGGTGTCACCCAGCCAACCCAGGTATAGGAAGGGTCTTGGCCAGCAAATATGCGTACAGAATAATAACACTGCTGTAAAGAAAATATAAAGAGTTAATGAAAAAAGGCTTAAAGTTTGCAGTACAAATTCTCAAGGGCCACTCTGCTGGTTGACAAGAGTAATAAGATACTAAGCTTTTGGACTCTCTCTTTGATTTTGACTAAGTAGTGATTCTCTCTGTGGCCATACTGAGTGGGTTCCCAAGATGTCCTAGGTGATTTTATATATACGTGTGTGTGTGTGTGTGTGTGTGTGTGTCTTCCTAGATATTGATTTCTTATCCATCTTCTAACAGTTGATGAAAGTGCCAGTTTTTCTCCCTTTTACTATAAAATAATAAAGACTAAAGATCAGGAATAGTCATTCAGAATGGTGTTACATACATAGAAGAGATGTGATAATGTACACATTATTGTAAAATGCTAAAAAGAATTTTAACATTAACAATGGCCAAAAGGCTTAATGACTCATATAGCATTTACGTTGGTGTGCTAGTTGTGAAGAGAAAAAAATCAAATCTCCTAGTCAAACATCAATATTTGCTTTATATTTATGTTCTATCAGTCATCATTAAACTTTACTTTATTAGACTCCTTTCTGCACAAGGATTCTTTTGTAACTGTTGGGTATCTATCTTCTTATACTTCATAGAAGTGAAAATTCAATTTCTTTCAAAGGATTTTTTAAAGCACTGATAAATACCTATGATAGAAATAAGCTATTACTTTCCTTTTTTATAATATATAATTATAATTTATAATAAAATTATTAATTATGACACTTATTAATCTATATATTGAGTATTTTACATATGCTACTTTGGAGGACTAGCTTCTTACTGCTTCTGCCCACTTAATCACTTTCATCATATTACTTGGTTGGGGGGAGGATTCTGGGTAACTATACATTAAAAAATAAAGGTTACATGAAATCCTAATGTAATATGTGATTCAATTGAAAAGATAATGTTGAGACAAAGAATCAAATAATATACACCTTACCTGAACAAATATTACTTACTGTTGTCATATGAGTAACTATTTCTTGTATCTGTTTCCTGGGGAAGGGAAAATAATTATCTTTTAGTAATTCACCAATTTAGAGAATCCAGTTAATTAAAAGCCAGTTGATTTTCCTTTAATATTTAATATTTAAATTTAGTATTTAAAAATGTAAAAACCTGGAACATGACTGTTGATAATGCTAGCTGGTCTTTGTACTTTGTTCTAAACATGTCACTGCCCACCCTCTTTCTCTCAGTAAACTATAGCTTCATAAAACTAATATTTAAGGTTTTTAATAGGAAAATAAAATAAACCAATTAAAGCAGTTCTATCAGCAAAATATATGTGTGAACACTACTAAAATGTATACCAGTTTGGGGTAGTATTTTTTATTTTTTTAGTTTTAGCAAGGCAATGGGGGTTAAGTGGCTTGCCCACGGCCACACAGCTAGGTAATTATTAAGTGTCTGAGGCTGGATTTGAACTCAGGTACTCCTGACTCCAGGGCCAGTGCTCTATCCACTGTGCAACCTAGCCATGGGGTAGTATTTCTAATACATTAAACTGATGTCAAACTTAGTTTAATATTGATGTATATTTATCCAGGCATTTCCATGCTAGGAATTGTTTCTTAGTTTGTCTAAAAAATGTAGTCTCCACTGCCCTCCATGAGTTCATAATTTTACAAAAATGAGAAAGAGAGAAGAAACTTAATTGATATTTTTCTCTAAACAAAAGAGAAATGGTATGTTAGAGGTCTAGGATATAAGTGAAATCAAGAATAAGTAGAAATCTCATCACCAGAGATATATCTTTACATAGTTTTGGACTGATTCTTTTAATTAGATACCTAAATATGTCTCTTAGACTTCACAAATATATGTGTACATTTCACTCTTCCATTTCTACAGACATCTATACATATAAATGCACACATGTTGCATGTACACAACACACATTTTTCTTTTCATAGCTCTTGGAGTGAAATAAAGGATACATCTTACCTTTTCTGAAAAATGTCACTTTCCAAGCCAGTACTATGGTGGAAGGAGGAATAGCATTCCACAGGCATGCTTAGGCGACAATAGATCATATCAGCACTGCTATTCTGCGTGCCAAATGTCTTATGGGTAACCTTAAGGCATGGTGGGGTATCCATTGTACCATCAATCCTTGTGACCTGCAAATATAGTCTTTATAATGGAGCAGGAATTGTTTATTTTTCTCCCCATTACTCATTTTGAATTTTGCTTGCTAGCTTATAATTAAAAAATAGTGATTCTCCAAATACTATCACTAACATCATTGTGCTTTTTCACCATTTTATGAATATGTCTGATGCAATCATAGTTTATTTTCTACAGAGCCAAAGATGAAAGAGTAAAGTTATCTTCAAACTAGAAACACTCCAAATGACACTGACCTAGTTGGGACATGTAGACATAGTAGGAAACTTTTATTTTTTCATAATTCTTTAATTTGGCTTCTTAATAGAGATGACCAGATAGCTTCAGAAATCTTATGTACAGAACTTCTTATGTGTGCACCTGAAATGCAATTTTATATCTATGCTTTCAACTGTCAAAGCTATGGATCAGTGAGAAAAGATTCCTCAAAAGGGCAGGCATTTCATGGAATAAGCAAGGGAGAAAAAAAAATAAACTGCACCCTGGGAAAATAAGAAAATTAGAACGTGTTTCATGACAAATATTTTATTTTAAATCTTGATATTTTCACCTTCTCTACACTTAATGGTCAGTGAAGGATCACAGAGGAGAGACTGATGAAGACAATGATATAAGTTAGGAGTTTAAAAAACTCGTTCAGAACAATGTGCTCAAAATTAAAGAAAAAGCAAAAATGGTAGAATTTATAAAGGGTAGAAAACTAGAACACATAATAAATAGCACAGTAGATCTGCCTTGTTCCCTTCATATCACAAAATTGTGGCCAGCTTGGGCCAGATGAGTATAATTTGAGAGAATAGATAGATTGGGTAGTTAGAATGAATTGTCCTCATT
Organism: Macrotis lagotis; assembly: GCF_037893015.1. Classification (NCBI taxonomy): domain Eukaryota; kingdom Metazoa; phylum Chordata; class Mammalia; order Peramelemorphia; family Peramelidae; genus Macrotis; species Macrotis lagotis. The sequence continues at coordinate 191,447,902 of NC_133661.1, forward strand.
TTAATTTAAATCAATCAATATTCACTGAAAAGTCTATTCTGTGCAAGGTACCATTTTTAGGACTAAGTGGGGAGTTTTACAACTTCTGGAACTTCTGTATTTTTGAAATAAGGGGAACTGTAACAACATGTTTCATCTCCTAATCCACAAATATGGAGAGACATTATCATAATGTCACGGTGTGGCAGAAATCAAGTTGGCCTAAGAGCTTGGGTTTTAAGCATTTAAGGACTAATACCACCAAATTACAACACTCAGTCCTGGTATTCTTATGAGTGATATAGGCTCTAGATTATTACATACAACATAACCATGGAAAAACAGATTAAAAGGAACAATTTCATAACTATGAGGAATCTGTTTACAAGTCTATATGCAGCTGCCAACTAAAAACAAATGTTCAGTAGTTAAGGTAGAATTTTTATAGCCTCAAAGAGAATGCTTATTATTGTTTTAAAGTATCAAAAGAGAAAAGGAGTAAGTGTTATGGTAAAATATTACAAGGCTTTATGCAAGAGGCTAGTTGATGGCAGGGATTAGTGTCTTGGCACATCTGGCTCCACCAGGGCTGTCTTTCAACACGGAATCCTACCTCTATATGAGCATGATCCTTTGGCACATTGACAAATGTAGGGAGGTGTTTGCTAAACCACATAGCAACATCTCGATTCATGTTTACAGCAAAAGGCTCAAAGCCCTCCTGGAGGCCACACATGGTGTAATACTTGAAGGTACTGGCATCCATCCCAAGGTTTATGCGACCAATCTGAGATAAACCCAGTGAGCAAATGGGGACGAAACCTAAAGAAAATAGGAAAAAAAGGTTCAATTTAGCCAGCACACTGTATTTCCTTGAGGCTGCTGAGAAAAATCTAACTTTTCTACATCTTAACAACAATGGAACCAAACTGGTATTTTGGCAACTTAATATTTTCTCCATAACACACTATGTTAACAATAGAATCAGTGGCTGAGTGTAAAATGATTTGGGAAAAGCATTTAATCATTTAATCACATGAATTTCTTAGTGATGAAACAAATACAAAGTAAAAAAAAACATGAAACCAAAATGCAGATGAAAAAGTAGGCTTTTGCTATCTTTTGGAGGGGGGAAGGTTATATAATGACCCAGTTAAGGGGAAAAATAATATTTTTTAAAACTTGGAAATTCTAAATTATAGGAGATGACAAAAAAAGTTAGAGGAATGAGGTCCTTTCTCCCTAAAACATGGGCAACATGCACGATGATATATAATTATTAATATACTTCCTTATTTTGTTATGTAGTAAAAAAAAAAGAGTTAAGGGGAAGGTATGGCAAAAATCTTAAAAATTCTTCCTTTTCTTTCTTACAGTTATCTCATTGTCTCACTAAGTTAGCTTTTGAATCCTTACCTACACTCAAAATTACCATTCATAAAAGACCAAAGAAAAAAGTTCAGTCTGATTGACTCTCATTTATGTTGTGGATCATAACTGTGACCAAATAAACAGGCCATGGAGGGAAAGCAATAACCAACAAAACTAAAATAATTTGGAGGAAAGGTTATGGAGCAGGGAGAAAGAGAAGGAAAGAAGCAGAGAAAGATATGTTTTTTGATTGATGACTAAATGCAAATCTATTCTTGGGATATTTAAAGATAACTTTAGAAAAGCTTACATTTCATAATGAAAGATTATCTTTCATTGAAATTAAAAACCAAAATGTAGTTTTTCTACCTAAGGCATGCCACCTAGAATTCAAAATAGTGTTAGATATAAATGGAAAAACAAATCACTCAAGAGGACAGGTGGATGTTTTTAGAGATAAAATTATTCTTTCTATACAACAGGCTAATTTAGAAATGGATAATGACAGTAGATTAAGTGAGGGAGTGAGTAGAGCATTCCCATAATTTCCTTAAGTACCCTTCATGTCAGTAAGGTCTGACTTTTGCCTCTGACCCATACTAGCTGTAAAGGCAGTTCATTTAACCTCTCCAGTGCTATCTGGTGACACTCTAAAGTTACAAATTATGGATGAATTGCACATCTGCAATTTCACAGTTTTCTAACTACATGAGATTACTGGCTATGATCAAAACAAAACCCTATCCATATATAACTGTATACTGATGAATTAGAAAATTTATTATTGGACTAGAGAAAACACAGATGCTCCATCAGAAGCTGTCACCACAGTCAAATCAAAAGCATGAATTTCTGCTAATGGTGGGCAATCCAATTAAAAAAAAAAGAAATCCAGTGACATTTTTTGGAATAAAGATATGGGGTGAGCAGAAATTAGGACCTTCTAGAAATAATCTTTTCCTTTCTTGACCATTGATATGATTATTTATTAAAGGGAGGGGGTGGCAGAAGTAAAAAGATTTTTTAAAAAACTAACAATTACAACTAAAAGTATATTAAAAGATTTCTAACTTTTAGCATAGTTGTCTGTGTGAACTGATAATGCTACACAAAGAAGAGTGTGAACCTACATATAAGTCACTATTCATAAGGAAATTGGAGCTTTTTTCAGATTCTTATCTCAGCATTACTGAAAATTAAGTGGAGGGTTGTGTTTTTTTTTAAGACAAAAATTGATATGTAAAGGGGCAAAATACTTAAGCAAGGTTACTGTATGGATTTCTGACAAAGACCATAAGAAATATTAGATTTTTCTGATATATGACAATAAGTCTTCAAGAGATAATTTGAATTCTATATTCATTCATTTGTGCACTATTTTGTAACAAAATGACCCTTCCCCAATTGGTTTTATTGGTAATTGTGGATCTGGAAGAAAAGAAAAGGAACATTAACAAATCAAAATAGTGTTATTCTCAATGAGGGCAATGGAGATGTAAGACATAACAAAAAATTATGAAAGAGAATAAATATAAATAAAATAACTTAAGGGATATCTCAGTGAATGAGGAATAATACTTTTAAGTATAAGATAAGTCAAATGAAATACCTGAGTCAGAGCAGAAAGTAGATTGGGCTCCAGGAAAAAACAAACAAACAAAAAACAGATGAAGAGGCAGGGAGAGAGAGCAATGATACTAATACAAGATCATGGAATCTTATAGCTAGAAGGAATCTTAGAAGTCATTTCCTTGGAGGTTCAATTAATTAGTGAAAAGGAATCTTCTATTCAATATCCCTGACAACCAGTCTTCCTTCTACTTGAAGAACATCACTAGGGAATTCACCTACTGTCCAAGCAAACAATCCATTATACGTTTGTACAACTCTGCTTGTTAGTTTTCCCCTTTTCATTTAGCCAAAATCTGTTTTTCTGTAACTCTTTAACTTCTACTCATTATTCCACATTCTGCCTTCTCAGAGCAAGTGGAATGAGACTATTCTCTCTTCCTCATATCAGTCTTTCAGATATTTGAAGACAGCTTTCATGTTTCCTTTAAATCTTTTGTTCAAGTTAAACATACCCAGTTTTTTTCAACTGATTCTTTAGTTTGTGCAATGGAACTTGCCTCTTATGACAATAAATCTCAGTGATCACATTCATTAATTTGGTTCTTTCCATTGAGTGAAAAGTAGAAGCTTATGACTCCAGTTTCATAATGCTGTTTATTCTAGGCATCAAAATGCTAGGTAAGTATTTAGAACATTGCTTTGGTATGTGCAATTTCAGAAGTAAAAGTTAACAAGCACTTATTATGCAACTGAGCTAAGTACTGTGAATTTTAAAAAGGGAAAAAACAAAACAAGTACCTACTTTCAAGGTAGGTGAGGAGCAAAGGGAAATGGAGGCATTTTATAAAGAGCAAAAGAGATAGAAAAATGGAGATGCAGGGCAGTGCTTGAAGTCAGAATCCAGAGTTAGAAGGTATATTTTCAAATTCCTTATCACTAAACATTGGATATATCAACTCTACCTCTTCTTAGATGTAATTTCCTCAACCAGGAATACATTTCCAATAGTGGCCTCTGCTAGATATCAACCAAACAGGACCCAGTTCTGACAGTCCCCATCTTGTGGGCCTTGCCTCAAATGAGTTCCAACTCCAATACATTTCCCTCCAAATGGGCCCTGATAGGATAGGTAGAAGTTATGGAGATTGACCTCTATCTCAATTCCCAGATGAATCTGGGTTCCAAATTTTTGAGGGGGGAATATGAAGCAGGGAAGGAAATGTAACCCATTGCCATGCTAGATTTGAAGATCACACCTTTTGGGACAGGAAAGACTAGTGAGTACTGTCCTAGCCACTCTACCAGGTGTTAAACTACTCCCCAAGCACCACTCTTGTCCCACTCACCAGGGAAATGCATTTAGGCAAAATCCTCTGTGGTGGAGGCCTCTTTGCTGTCTGCATGCCAGGCATCTCTGCCACATCTCTCTAAGTTACAACTGGGTACTCCAGCCTATGCCACTGGAGCAATATGGCTCCAGCTCCATGTGACCAGATTTATGTTGATCTAAACCTTTCTTCTCTCTTCTCCTGGGCTCCCTGCCATTTCCTTCTCCCTTCTTTCCTCTAAGTTCTTTCCTAGTCCAATGTTATTTCTGGGCTTATGATTATTTTCTAGGCCCACTTTAAGCTCTTCTCTCTCTCTTTTTCAATGACATTTTTCAGTCTGTCCTCAAGTAGTTTGCTGTCTGTCCAGATGAAATTTAACCTGTAAAACTGCCTGAATGTTGTAGGCCTATGAATAAAAAAACCTGAGCTTTTTGACACCTGGATCAGAATTGTGAGTTCTTTACTTAATGACCCCTAATCTCTGGTGGCACCACCCAATTCCCTGTCATCATAATGATCCTTCTGAACATCATTTTTCCCCACAGTAACTTCTGAAGAGTATTCTTTTCTCAATAATGTAAATGTTGGGGAACAAAATATAAAGGAAAACAAAAAGAAATATCAAAAAGGTGAAACTCTTCTCCCCCTCTTCCTTGTCCTATTTCTCTCTCTCTCTCTCTCTCTCTCTCTCTCTCTCTCTCTCTCTCTCATTGTATCACTCTGTCTTTCTCTTCATTACCTTCCTAAAAGCACATAGGAATGCTATTCTCCAGTCAGAGAATTTATTATTCTGTTGAAATAGATGAAAGGAAATCATCTAGGATAATGAAAGGAATAAGGATTTATGAATAACAGAAGAAAAGTCACATCAGAATTTTAAATTTTTGTCCCTGTTCCTCCCTGCTAAGTATCAATTTCATTTCATTTGAGCAAAAATTTTCATGGTGGATAGCTCTCCAAAATTTAAACATGATAGACTGATGCCAGGAAGAACAAAAAATGAGAGATTTACATTTTTATTAAAATGCTATTTATGCAATGATTTACTTTTTTAAAATGTAGTTTTTTTAAAAGCTCAAGCTAAAACTTATTCTCTGATGATGCTTTTTCCAGTGAATGAAAAGAGCACAGAGATTCTTAATACCTAGAATGGACACCTAGGCTACTAAATGCCAGAAAACTTTATGATTATTCCTCTCTATTTTTGAACTTCTCTTAATAGCTTGTAATTTGAAAAGCAAGAAGAATTAAGCTTCACTATATAGTATGACAATGACATCTTTACTCAGTCTTTATATAAGATGATTATTTGTTAAAGATGGTAAACAAGAAATCCAATGGGAAAATGGGAGTGCTATTACAAAAGTTTTTTATTAATTCATTCACTTAAAAGTCATTTGGAAATTAAGAAATGCAAAATAAAATGATCATTTCTATATATAAAGTAGAACAAATAATGAGGATTGTACTTTTAACTGTAATGATAATGATAATTATATTTGTCTCATTTTTGAAGATGACCATGACATCAGGGAGGTGATGTTATGACAAACACATGAATTGGATTTGAGTGAGGGGCTGCTGTGCTAAGTCATCAGCCTTCCTTTCTCCTCCAGGGCCATCTGGGCCCAGTGGCCAGATATGAATCAGGACAATTGGAGATCTGTATGTGAAGCAATTAGGGCTAAGTGACTTGCCCGAGGTCATATACCTAGTAGGAATAAAACATCTGAGGTCAGATTTGAATTCCCATCCTTCTGACTCCAAGGTCAGTGTTCTATCCACTGTGCCACCTAGTTACCCTACCTATATTAATAATAGCTTGATTGTTTTTTTAAGTATAAATTCAACTTGTAATTTTCAAAGTTGTTCAGTTTGTTTTTCCTTTTTATTTCTTTTAAGAGTTCTAGTATTCTCAAATACCTTTCACTAAAACCAAAAATACCCCCCAAAACCTTTGTAACATATATATGCATAGTCTAATTTTTAAAAATTGCATTGTTCTTGTCCAAAAATAGATATAATTCTGCATTCTGAGACCAAATTTCTTTTAGGAAGTGAGAAACATTGTTCACTAGGGGTCCTCTGGACACCATCATGAAATTTCCTAGTTCCCAGTTCCAAGTGTTTTATAAATGCTTTTCTTTATTAATGCTATTGTTACTGGATAATGAATTCTCTTCATTCTTCTTTCTCCACTCTGCAATGGTTCATATACATTTTCGAAGATTTCCCTAAAGCTACCCTTTTCTTATAGCATACATTCATATGCCATAATTTGTTCAGCTCTTTCTCAGTTGATGAGTATCACTTAGTTTCCGTTTGATGTTGAAACAAACTCCTATAAATATTTTTGTACATTAAGGGTCTTTTCCCTCATCTATCCATTTCTTTAGTATGTATGAATCGTCAATAGGTAAGCATAGTTTAAAGATTTTAGAGGAGGGATTCCCATTTGCAGGCCTTCATTTTGTCTTTTAAAACTGCACATATGATCATTAAAGATATTAATGTTCTGAAGGGATGTCACTGTCTTCTCCTATTAGAATGCAAACATTTTTACTTTTGGCAGTCCCTTCCAATTGCTCCACTATATTTACTGCTCTAGATTTTTCTTGAATTTTGTGTTTCTCTTTCAAAAAATCCATTTAGCTCTGATATTTTCATCAAGAATGTTTCTATTATCCTTGGTTTCCCTCACTAGTTTTATTTTACTCAGAGATTGAGCACTGCTCATGCACTTCTAAAGGACTGTGCTGTGTTTTTACATACCTCATATCACCAGTGTTTTCCTTTTTTCTTTTTTAAAAGGTTTTTGCAAGGCAAATGGGGTTAAGTGGCTTGCCCAAGGCCACACAGCTAGGTAATTATTAAGTGTCTGAGAGTGGATTTGAACCCAGGTACTCCTGACTTCAAGGCCGGTGCTTTATTTACTATACCACCTAGCAGCCCCTTCCAGTGTTTTCTTTCATCTTTTCTACATAATTTTATAAAATCTAAGTTTCTTGGGGAGTTCTCTATGCATACATATAAGCTTACTCAGATAATTCCCATTGTTCTTCCTCACTGTAACTTCTCCCTAATCATACATATTTAAGAGGAATGGTCAGTTACCACGAGGTTTCCATCACTTAAAATTTTTTGTTTAGCTTTATAGTTCTTTGCGCCCAGACTTCAACATATTTTTCCAGTTTTACTGAATATTTTTCTTCTCCCAACCCATGTCTGAGTTCAAGAAAAAATGGCCTTTCTGTTCTTTACCCATGGCATTCCTTTTCAGTACTGCTATCTTGATGCCTTTGCATTGACTGTCTTTACTCTGAAATGAACTCCTTCTTTTCCTCCACCTCATAGGCTTCCCACCTTCAAGATACCATTAAAATATTACCTACTATATGAAACCTTTAACTCCTTCAAATATTAACACTCTCTCCTCCAAAACTACTTTTTATGTAACTACTTTGTATTTGTTTGTATTTATTTTTTCCTGTATATTTTATAGTCTTCCCAATTAGAACGTAAATTCCTTATTAGCAGGTTTTTTTCCTGCTCCTAGTTTTCTGTACTATATTCAATATACTGATGCAAAATAAATACTTGTTTGACTGATTGATTATAAACCAACAACTAGTTCTTCCCTATTAAGAAGAATCTGTTCCACAGAAGATTGTACTTTTTGGTTCATTCACCTTTTGAAAGATGAAATTATTATTCAGACACTTGTATTTTCCCCACTAAGGAGATCCATGAAGTCTTTCATGATTATGGTATTATGTCTCATTGCCAGGCCTGTAATTTTTTTCTTACACTTCTCATCCATTACCTTTTTCTCCCCAAGTGGTCTAGCTAAAAGAATAGTTCCTTTGGTGATATTCTTTTGAGAATTCTCCTAGCTATCCAAACTCTAATATCTTTTTTCTTTTTTCACCTTTAGTTTTGTTGCTCTATGTTCATCTCTTGATAATTTTCTGTCTATTTGAAGAGGAAACCTAGAGAACCTGGAAATTTCTGACCTACTGTTCCAGATTCCCAGAATGCATCCATTTCCTCCTTTCACAGCTGAAAAATATGGAGGCTCAGGGAACTGAAGTGGCTTACATAAGGTTTCACAGTTATTAAAAATCAGAAGTAAAACTCAGCTCCCCTGACACTAGCCTGTGTGTGCTCTTTCCACTATACCAAGCTACCTTGCTTGTATACATGATCCTTTAATACTTCCTTTCAGCACTAGGACAAAACTATAGTCCACATATAGTGGACATCCAGTCACTTTTCATTGAATTTTACAAATTTAGAGCTGGAAAGGTAGTACATTCCAATTCAATCCAATTTTTTGATCAGTAAAACTAAGAATCAGAGACAGGATTAAAATTAAGCTCTCTTAGACATTAGATCAATATTGACTGAGCTGAGTAAAGGGATAGAGTCAATTGGTACAAGCTGATATTTTATTTATTTAAGAATATTTAGTTAAGAATTCCAAAAAGCATATTCAAAAACAACTTAGTAAGTAAAGTGGTGATGAATCTCACAAGTATGAGAATGAATCATATTTTTTCCTAGAAAAGCAACTTCAATAAAACCTTCATTATTATTATTATTACTGATCAACTTAAGATAAAAGCATAGGGACTGTTAAAACAATGAGCTTTTAAAACTAAGCAGTAAACAGGAGAATAATTATAGAGTTAACTGGTCCCCCCCCCACTGGTTATTGTCATTTCCCTGATTTTGATTAATATATATAGATACACCTCTTGGCAAAACATCTTCTGAAACACTGGCAAGCTAATCAAGAGTGTAAGACAACAGGGTAGGGTCAAGTCTTTTCAAAAAATCCATAACTTAAAATATTTATGTCAATGGATACATCACACATTACTATTATTATTTATTAGTATAAGTGGTAATTTTTATACATAGTAAAAATAACTATAGTAAAATATATACTGAGTGTTCTTGATCCATAAATTCCAGTCTCTGCCCTTAGACTTATATTCTAACAAAAGAATACCAAAACCCAAAGAAGGAAGACCAAAAGAAACTTTACAGACAGATGACAAAGAGAAATGGTCAGAAAAGCAGAAGAATAGTTTATTTTGATTTCCAGAAGAGAAATTGTTCTTTGGAATTATAGTATCCTTGGAGAAACACCAAGTTAAGATGTTCTTAAAAATCAGAAAGTAGGGGCTGCTAGGTAGTGCAGTGAATAGAGCACTGACCTGGAGTCAGGAGGACCTGAGTTCAATAATTACCTAACTGCGTGACTTGGGCAAGTGACTTAACCCCTTTGCCTTGCAAAAATCAAAAACCAAAAACAAAACAAAAAAACCTGAAAGTAAATACTCAGTCCGACTCTAAATAATATTTTCTTATTATTTCATTCATTTACTACTTTGTAGGGATAGAGTAAAGGGACTTACCATTCTCAATCTCATAGTCTGCAAAGGCAAGTTCTGAACCTTTATTGGTGATCAGCAGTTCCCCATTCAGAGTGAAAATCATTGATGCATCATCTAAGTTGATCATACAGCCAACTACATCCCCTGCTTGCCAATTGCGTCCAAAATATCCACTCCCCTGATGCCAGCGCTGACCCTAAGAAAAAAATATCCTGTAGGTGGTAAGATGCTCAGACCAATAATATTTATTCTTGATTAGTAGAGCTACATGCATTCTATTGGAAACTCAATTTTCTATAAAGGGTATAATGAGCTGAATGATAGCCATTAGACATAATGCCATTTGGCCAGGTGGGAGGGACCCAATTTCCCTGAATCACAATCTGCTATAATAATGAAAAGACTATTTCCTATATGTGGATATTTATGATGCTCTGTAATATATACCTTCACTAAAGCTGGTGTAAAAACTGATGCTGTAATCAATGTGGTACTCTGTCATACACCTAATATATCCAACAAAGGAATCATATTCTTTTTGGTCTCTAGTGTAATAATGTGACAAAATATTAGCAAGCACTTATTACTTACAGCATAGATGCTCAAATCAAAGCGCAAGCTCAAAGTTTCAAAACATTTGAGTTTCTATGAATTGATTACGTATTTCTGAGGAAGAGCACTTAAAATCAGGAAGGACAAATGGTGCCAGAAAATTGGCTCACCTTGCTGCCTTCAAATACAAAAGCTTGATCATCTGCTCCCAGCTCAATGTCAGGCCGACAACCTGGTCTGGCCCAGCCAACACGCATATCTCCTCCTGTCACCACTTCAAATTCAAAATACCACTTTCCAGTTTTCACTGCATAAGACTGTTCCACCCGGAAAAATCGTATTTTGTCTACACTGACTTTTTCCATAGTTTGGTCAGCTAGTGAAAATCAAGGAAAGACAAAAGCCCTTAATCATTAGATGGTATTCCCTAATGCAACATAAACAAAGATATAACCATAGAATCCCTTCCCAAAACAATTAAAAATTAATTTATCTATAATACCTCTGGTGTTGTGGGGATGACTAAAGCATGGTGGTACTCATCAACATTGTAGATCTAAAAATATTTCTAGAATTTTATTTGTGGATTAGAGTACCCAGACACCAAATAAACAAGTTCAAATGAATGGGGCCTAAGAAAAATAAAGTTAGGCTGGACTTAATATTAAGGCTTCTTCTCCAATTTCTCCCAAAATAGTTTCTCGCATATAGTAACTGCTTAATAAATGCTTTTTCATTAATTTCAATTCTCTGAAATGATCCAACCACAAGACAATACATTATGATATAAAGTCCTTATCAAAAAGCAATCTATTTCATATTCAACATTCTTTCCAAATATATTTTAATATAATAAGTTTTTTTCTATAGCAACACATTTAGCTGCTATAAATCTCTTGATCCTTATTGTTTTTTAACTCAATAATTTTTTTTATTAAATGCATACTACCTGCCAGGCACTGTGCTGGGCATTGGGCATGTGAGGACAGAAATGAAATTGCTTCTGATTTAAAGAAGCTTACATTTTATTGTGTGTATGGATACATCCATAAACACACACTCACACACACACACACACACACACACACACACACACACGTATATACACATACCCATATACATGGCATTCTGAAGAGTAAACTAACAAATGTTAGGTTGTGGTTTGGCTTTTATATCCTTTAAAATATATTTCTCATATTGGGGCTAGGACGAATACATTGGTCTTGTTACCTAATTCTTGATCTGAAGGCTCAACATTATACCCATATCCAATAAATGTTCGAACTGCTTCGCGTAGACTGTCTCTGTTTGACTTTTTTGTACGTTCATCGAGTAATGCATATGGTACCAAGCGAGGATTTCTTTTATTCTTCAGATCCTGGGTGAAGCCATGAAGGAAGAAATGTAAAAAATTCATAGTTAACCTTTATATATATATTGGAAGTTACATGCAAAACCACACATATACACCCCACCACACACACATACACATACATCCTTCTAGCTGCAACTCTGGCCTTCCACAAAACACATGTAAAACTGTCAGTTTTCAATTGTCAATGTTTGTCAGTAGAATATCTTGGGTTTTCAAAGAAAGATTTTTTTTGGAAAATTTACTTTAGGTTAACATTTACTGATGCACAAAAATTTACATTAAAAATATTTATTTGAATTAAGCAACAAAATAAAGTGGTACAAAATTATTTACATTTTGCTGTGACCAAAACAGGGTGAATGTAGTTTAAAATAACTTTCATTTTAAAACAAAAACTAAATACTTGTCTAAAATCATGAGAACTCACTTGTTCAGAATAGTTCCTTAACACATACACAGTTCAACAAAGAAATGTCCCAGGAAAATGGTCACAAAGGATGCATTTCAGTGTAGTGTGGACATGTTTTGGCTAGGTTTTCCTCCAACTCTGCAGAAGTAATGATGTTGAAAAATGGTGACAACTACTGTGCAGTGTCAAACCACTCCAGAAAGCCATGTGCTCTGTCATGTTTTGAACTTTTCTGGCTCCCACAGAAGTGTTTCTTCTGTAAGATGCTGGGGGCACAGGTGAGAAGGCATTTATTTCAATGAAGAGAACAGAGATTAGTGAGAAGCTTCAAGGAATGTGTGTCGGTCCTAGGGAAGTAAGTAAATTCACCTGTTTGTCTATCCATCTACCATGAGACTTGTATATATTGAGGGCCAAGGGATAGAGTAAAGAAAGAAGAAAAGATAGGGATGAACTAGTAACCTGGATTTAATTGCTTTTCTTTAGAGTGGAGTCTTATTGCATTGAATCAGCCTCCTCAACCACTGATTTTTTAATAGGGCAAAAGCCATATCAGTCAGACCTAGAAATACTGTAGCTATGTATCTTTGGTTTGATTTGAAGACATATCCAATCTTAGGATGAATAATAAAGAGAGGCAGCTAACTAAGGCAAGTATTTTTGTGGTGAAACAAGACATATAGAATGATAGATAACACACCCCCAGGACAAAACACACAAAAAATTAAACATACATAACTAAGATAAAGCAAAAAAAGAGGTAAAACAGTACTATCTTTTTTTAGGGAAGTCATATTAGAATTGTGCCTGGAATAAATGACAAGATGATCATCAAAGGTTCTCTTCAACTTATGATCCTTCAAATGATAAATTAATTCAGCTATGACATTTTGATACATATTCAACTTTTTCAAATAGAGTTGGTTCTTCATTTCCTTTGCTAGAGTCTCATCCATATCACACCTTCTAACTTAGGTGTCTCTCAGGGTTCTGTTCTGTGTCCTCATCCCTTCTCCTCTTAAACTTCCTACTTGGTGATCATATCAGATCCCACAGATTTAATTACCATGTATGTATTGATGATTCTCATTTATATATATCCTATCCTAACTTTTTTTACTCACCTTCAATCTCACATGTATACCTGCCTTTCAGGTATGTTACATTGGATACCCAATAGGCATCTTAAACTCAACATGTACAAAATGGAATTTATTTTTCCCCAAACCCTATTTCCCTTTGTACTTCCCTACTGCTATTGCAATCCAGTCACTTAGGTTCCCAACCTAGGCGGCATATTTTCTCCAACTCCCATCTCCTTTCCATATTTAATCTATTGCCAAAGTCTGTTGATTTCACACTTGCAACATCTCATCTCTGACCCTGCCATCAATCTGGCTCAGGCACTTAATAGCTCATATGTAGACCATTGCAACATTATGCTGTTAGATCTGCTTATCTCAAATTTCTCCTCACTCTTGTTTATCTTTCATTCAGTCACCAAATGATTTTCCTAAAGCAGAGGTCTGATCATGTCAATACTCCCTACTCCCAAGTACTCTACAAACTTCAATTTCTCCCTATCACTCCAGGATCAAATACAAAGTTCTTTGTATGGCACTGAGAACCCTTCATAACCTAGGTCCCTTCTACCTGTACATTTTCCCTAGATGTCCCCCATGCCTGGGATGTTGTCCTTTTTTATCTCCACCTACTGACTTCACTAACCTGCACCAAGTCACAACTAAAATTCCATCTTCTACAGGAAACCTTTCCTAATTCCTCTTAATTCTAGTACTTTCTTTTAATGATTCCCTATTAATATAAAGGAACATATAGCTTGTTTCTATATGCTTATTTGGTTGGTATCTATCCCATTAGATTGTGCTACTTGAGGGAAAGAACTATCCTTTACCATTTTTTAATCCCCAACATATAACAACATAATAGGTGCTTAAAGGTTTTTGGACTGCTGACTTCTCACCTGTTGGATGCCATAGGTCCATCCTTGCTTTATTCTGTCTTTTGCCCAAACATTGTGTGCATTCTCTGCAAGTTTGTCAACTAAAATTTCTTGAGGAGGCAATAATTTCACATCAGACAGATCCAAAGGGGCAGGCTTATAGCCATTTGACATCATGTAGCTACAAGTTAAGGTAAATGCAAAAACAAAAACAGAGGAATTATAAATATTTTGAATAGACTTATATGGCTCTCCAAATGTAATCTGTAACCATCTGTAATGGTTAGAGCATTGTGCTAAAATGGTTCAGTGTAGAACAAATAGTTTTGCTACATATATACTGAAGCCCTATATTGGCCTCATCTAACTGGCCAGTCATATAATGAATCCATCACAAAGGGAATGGAAGAGAAGGAATATGAATGAAACAGGATAAACACATTCCTACTATTTAAAAAAAAACAAACAGCAACAACTGTGTAAAAGTTCAAGCTTGAATGATTTTAAGACATAGAAATCATCTGAACAAACCACATGTTGATTATTGAAAATTTTTTATCCAATGTTGAAAAATAATAAATTTAAGAAAAAATGTCAAGGGATTAATTGAGTTCTTATAAGTCAGTATTACTGAACATTGAATGTTCTTATGATTTCAAACAGCTCCTATCTCTTTTGTGATTTATCTTATTACTCCAGTAACTAAAACTGATAAGAGTCAAATAATTTTAGGACAAAATAGGGCTTAAAGATCATTTAATTCAATCTCTTAATTTCATATATGAAGAAACTGGGGTAAAATTAAAGCCAACTTTTAAAAAAAATTAAATGCTCCAATGGATAAGGTACTACACTAGCCACTGGGAATACAAAGATGAACAATAACAACAAAAAAAATTCATGGTAGAGCCTTATAGAGGGATAAGAATTCCATTTTCCTCACACTCTGTTCAATGCTCTATTTACATGACAACTTTCAGATAGGAAGCCATGAAGAATCTGTTGGGAGTTAGGAATTGTGATTTGAGGTCAATCCTGAGTTATAATGGATGTAAAATTAGAAAAAAAAACTGGTATTAGATTTTGGGCAGTAAAAATTAAGCCCCTAATAAAACTTTAATTCAATTTCTCATTTCTAATCTCAATTCCAATCTGCCAAAGAAGTAGGAGACCAGAAAAGTCTGAAAGCTCTTGAGTTCTATGGTGAGGGAGAATATAAGAAGAATTTCATAGAATGTGGCACAAAAATGAAGTTGCTTATGCCCTTAATTTAAAATTACAGATCATACCCATGTATGTATTTTACATGGGTCTATTTAGAAATGTGAATCTGTATGAGTGAACATTGAAAATATATAAATTCAGTGGGCCAAATTGAATGTTGGTAGGCTTACCATAACCAGAAATTATTTGTGAAACTGAACTAGTAGCCAGAAAAATGATCATTTAATATGACTATCAATCCTTTTCAAGGAACTGCTGTTAGATATAATTCAAAAAGCTAAAAAACAATCCTGATTGGAATGTTTGCTCCTCCTGGTAAAAAGTAAAGGACAATGGAAAATATGCTGATGAGAAGGAGGAAAAGTCTTGGAGTGTTTCTTAGAAAATAAATTTATAATTGCCAAATTCATTGAAGTCAACTCAATAAGCTACTACTGTAGCTGGTATCTATCAGCATTATCAGCTTCCTAGTATATTCTTTCCATGTCATTGGCCTCAAACTGCAGGTTACAACCAATATATTAAAGCATTTATAAAACACCTACTTTTTGGGAAGTTTTACTTTCTTGAGATCTTCCTCAGCAGCCAGATTAACATGAACAATGTGACATCCCAGAGCTAGAAGGGTTCTGTGACGTTTAAAAACACATACAATGAATAGAAATAAACAAAAGATAACAATGTTGTGGTTTAACTCCCATCTCTATAACAGATAAATTATCTTCCTGCTACATGTTAGTATAATTTTCTGGGCATTTTATTATTTTCTCTTTATATTTTTTTCCTTGGTAATCTCACCTACTGTGAATTCAAATATTATCTAGGTGCAGATGATTTTCAACTATACACATATGTACATACATACACATATACATATGGTCCCTAACTTATCAAAAATTATGCTTTAAATGTTTATATACATATATGTATGATGTATGACAAGAAGAACAATTCACATATGTACATATGAGCTCACACAATGCACATGTATATATCTATACACACACACATATATAATCTCTCCCCACTCCCTACCTCCCATATCTCTCCTTAACTCTAGTTCTGTATCATCAATTGACTTGTCCATGACCATTATGTCCTGTAGGCATCTCAAACTCATTTTGTGCAAAACTGTATTCATTATTTATCCCCCCAACCTACCTCCCCCAAAAGTCAAAAAAAGCCAAAATACTTCGAATGTCTATATTTTGTCAAGGGTATTGACCTCCTCCCAGCCTTGCAGTCTCAGTCATCCTCAAGTTCTCTCTTTCTCACCCTGGCTGACAAGTCTATTTCCACAGCTTACATTTGTCCTAGTCTCTCCTTTAACAGAGTCAATAATCCTAGTTTCAAGTCCTCATCAATTTCTTCTGTTATTAAAAACCTTCCTAATTGGTCACTTTACTCCCAGTCTCTCTCTTCCCTAATACATCCTGCAAGCAGATTTCAAATGGATCGTTCTAAAGTCTGGGTTTTATCATGTCAGCTCAAGGAGCTTCAATAGCTTCCTATTGCCCCAGGATAAAATCCAAACTCTTTTTGGGGGGTTAAGTGGATCACAATATGGCTCTTAAGAATGTTTTCACATTACTTTTTAGCATAAACACTAAAGCAATTTGATTCCTTTTAAAAATATTTTATTTGTTTTTACAATTACATGAAACAGTAATTTTTACCAATCATTTACTTTTTGAAAGGTTTTGAGTTTTACAGTTTTTCTCCCTCTCTCCCTTCTCCTCCCTCCCCTGACAGAAAAGCAATTTAATATAAGCTCTATGTTTATAACCAAAGCATATTGATTCTTAGCCAATGCACTCTTTATTTTAATTGAACTCATCAAATTTCTATTCTTTTTACAAGACATTCCATTTCAGATTCTAATGATTAGCTGCCTAATCTACTATAATGGCCTCCTAATTAGTTTTCCTACCTCTAATTTTTCTCTTCTCTCCATACTTCATAATATTGACAGAACAATACATTCATACATACAAATACATGTGGATGTATATACATGCATATACATATATTTGTATGGATATGGTAATTTTTCCACTCAAATATTTTTAGGGTTCCCTATTGTCACCATGAGGGGTTTGTATATTTAGGAAAAAAGGAGTTTTAGAAACCAGAGCTAAGTTTAGGCTAGAGTTACTAGGGAAGATTTCATAGAGGAAATAGAACTTCAGCTGAATTGTGAACTCAATTATATAAACTCAAATTATGATGCATACTATTCAAAGCATTTTATAACCTGACCCCATACCACCTTTAAAGTACTATTTCATATTTCACTTTTTAATTAGATTAATTATATTAGTCATTTGGGCCAACTCTATGTCCTAAAATTACAATGAGCTCTCATGCCTTTCTGCTTTTTTGTGTCCTGTCTTGTACATTTGGAATTGCCTGTCATTCCTAACTTTTATTTGTAAAATGTCTATTTGTCTTTTAAAACCCAACTAAAATTCCATGCCATTGGGGGGTATCTCATAACTCACATAATTTTTAAAAATTATAAATATTGTGCATAATTTATTTTGATGACATAGAAGATATTAATTCTATTAGCCCAAGGTCAAAAAAATTGTCTTATCAAGACTACATGTCTCTTAAACACATGATTTTTTATACAACAAGTATTTAATAAATTATTATGGATTAGTTGAAAGTGATAGTCATCATCAAAATACCAGCATAATTTATTTTTGGAGTTATGCTCCTGATGACTCGGATGCCAAATATGTGTTGAGTATTTACTATTTCCAGGACTGTATTAGACTCTTTAATCTATAAAAGAACAACTTGGAAGGAGTCTGCAATCATGAATTAAGTGATACAAAAGACATTGTAACATATACCCATTTATATATAAATGAAAAAAGTAAGCACTAAATTATATATTAGACGGAGAATACATAGTGACGGTGCTTGTTGGACAGAAGAGATATTATGTATAAAACAAGTTAGAGAACAGAGTCCTAGCTCTATGCTGGTATCATTAGAGAAGATGCAACCATGAAGCAGAACTTAGTTGTACTGTAGGAAAAATATACATAGGTAGAGGAGATTAAGGAATGCAAGTTTGTGAGATTTTTATAAAGTGTATCATATGTTCTATGGACTTTTAAATTAGGGAATTTCTTTCCTTTTTGATTGATCTTCAGAAACAAGCTGGTGATTTTTTTTAGGTTTTTGCAAGGCAAATGGGGTTAAGTGGCTTGCCCAAGGCCACACAGCTAGGAAATTATTAAGTGTCTGAGACTGGATTTGAACCCAGGTACTCCTGACTTCAAGGCCGATGCTTTATTTACTACACCACCTAGCCACCCCTATCTGGTGATTCTTAATATTTTTCCCACTATCTTCTAACTTTCCCCCATTAAACAAATTAACTTAGAAGAAACATTCATTAAGAATTATTATGTCTCGATTTCTGCTCCTTCTGGCCAAGATGGCAGAGAGAAGACAGGCAAAAAGCTAAGTTCTCCTGGTTTCCCCTTAGAAATAATATGAAAGAAACCTCTTAACAGAAATTCTATTGACAAAACCCAGAACAAGAAGCTAGGAGAAGAAATCTATCCAAAGGCTTGGGGGTGAACTGGGGGGGGGGGAGAGAGCAGAGAGCCAGGGGGTCAGGGTGAAAGCCAGACTAACCTAAAATCAGCTGCAGAGGTTTTGACCACAGGAGCTGGGGTACAAGACCATGGAGGCTTTGGCCATGGGAGCAGAGGTTGGGCATCCCCAATACAGAGAGTTGCAGAGTGCTAGTGGTCATCAATCCACTGGGCTCTGGGCTTGAGCTCCATACTTTCAACAAAGCCCACTTCCCAAAACACACAGTAACAGTCCCATGTGTGGGCAGCAGAGCTCCCTCAGCTGAAAGGGAGATTAACATTCTCACACCAGGGTTTAGCCCACATTGTTCAAGGAGAGTTCAGATCCTGCTGGGCCCCTCACCCCCTCCAGGCCTAGGGAGAGGGTCTCACATCAAGGCCACAGACACTCCAGAGAAAGCAACCAGCACCCCCTACTGGCTGGTGCTTTTGGAGCTGCAAAGCCTCTAGCACCCATTATGGCCAGCCCACTTGGAACTATTAAACCAAGCCTCTAGGGATCTCAGCATCAAACCTCTGTGAACTAGCTCCTCCCCAACACAAGATCCTAGGAAAATAAAGAAATGCCAGTAGAAAGGAGGTCCACAGAAAATTACCTATAATTAAAAACCATGACTTAGAGAGCTCTAGAACTTCTGAAGAGAATACAAATTGGTCTTCAGTCCAGAAAGACTTCCTAGAAGAAATGAGGAAGGAGTTTAAAAATCAATTGGGAAAAATTGGAAAAAAGAAACTCAAGAGAAAATTAACGTCTCACAACAAGAAAATAAATTCTTGGAAAATACAACTGGACAAATACAAAAAGAAACTAATTCTCTCAAAATTACATTTGGGCAAATGGAAAACTCCTTCAAAAGATAGAATTGACCAATTGGAAAAGGAGCTGCAAAAGATAAATGAAAATTCTTCTCTTAAAAAAGAGAATGTAATCATGAGAAAACAAGAATCTGTTAAACAAAACCAAATAATCGAAAAATAGAAGAAAATGTAAAATATCTCATCGGCAATACCACTGACCTCGAGAATAGAACAAGAAGAGACAACCTACAAATTATTGGGCTTCCTGGAAACATTGAAGGGAAGAAAAGCCTGGACTTAATATTACAGAATTTAGTGAAGGAAAACTGCCCTGATATCATGAAACCAGAGGGTAAATTAGTTCCTGAAAGAATAAATCAATCCCCTCCAGAAAGGAATCCCAAAATGAAAACACCAAGGAATACTGTGGTCAAATTCCAGAACTATCAGGTAAAAGAGACAATCCTGTAAGCAGCAGAAAGAAACAATTTAGATAACAAGGAGCCACAGTAAGGATTACACAGGACCTGACTGCATGAACATGAAGGGATCGAATGGCCTGGCCTGAAATGAGATATTCTGAAGAGCAAGGATGCTGCCAAGAATCCACTATCCAGCAAAATTGAGCCTTCTCTTCCAGGGGAAAAGTTGGACATTTAATGAAATAGGAGACTTCCATCTCCAGATGAAAAGACCAGAATTAAATAGAAAATTTGTACATCAAACAGGAGACTCAAGAGACACATGAAAAGGTTAAAAAGGGGTGGGGTAAAGAAAAAAACTGCTATCCAATAAGATGAAACTGGCTATATCCCTGCCTGGGGGAAAGATTCTCATAACTCTTGAGAATTGCAACTCTATTGGAGAGAGTATACTTAGGCAGAAATTATAGACACTCATGACTTATCAGTGACTCTGATAGAATGATTTAAAAACAATATTTCCTTAAAAAGGGGGGACAGTAAAGATATGGGAGGATGGAGGAGATTGAATGGGGGTAAATCACATTACATAAAGAGATACAAAGGACCTATTATAATCGAGGGAAAGAAAGAAGGAGATGAGAACCCCCTGAATCTTATTCTTTTCAGATTATGCCTAAAGTTAACATACATATACTCGGTTAAGTTGAGAAACTTATCTTACCTTTCAAGGATAAAAAAGGGGAAAGGGGGAGGGGGAGGAAAAGAGGAACTAACAGAAGGAAGAAAGGGAAAAGGGAAAGGGGAAAGAAAAGGGAGGGGGTTGGATATAAGGAGGCAAATATACTGAAGATGGTGGTATTCAGAAACAAAACAATGGGGAATATGGATAAAGTGAAAAAAGGGGGAAATATAAACAGGGAAGATAGCACAGAGGGCAATAAAGATTAATTATAATTAGTTATAATTTTGAATGTGAATGGGATGAACTCTCACATAAACATAAACAAATAGCAGACTAGATTAAAAACTAGAATCCTACAGTATGATACTTACAAGAAATTTATTTGAAGCAAAAAGAGAGAGTAAAGGTAAAAGGCTGGAACAAAATATATTTCACTTCAGCTAAAGTGAAAAAAGCAGGGGGTAGCAATCCTTATTTCAGACAAAGCATTTGCAAAAATAGATATGACTGAAAGAGATAAGGAAGGAAACTATATCCTCCTTAAAGGTACCATACATAAATAAGCAATTTCAATACTAAATATGTATGTACAAGTGGTATAGCATCTAAATTTTTAGAGAAGTTGAGTGAGTTACAGGATGACATAGACAGCAAAACTCTACTGGTGGGAGACCTAAATTTCCCACTTTCATATTTAGACAAATCTAACCATAAAATAAACTAGAAGGAAGTTAAGGAGGTGAATAGAATGTTAGAAAACCTACACACAATAGACCTTTGGAGAAAGTTGAATGGGGATAGAAAGGAATATACTGTTTTTTCCCACAGTACACAGCACTTAACACAAAAATTGACCATGTACTAGGCCATAAAAACCTAATAATCAAATAAAGAAAGGCAGAAATAGTGAATACATCCTTCTCAGATCAAAATGAAATAAAAATCACATGTCATAATGGGCCAGGAAGAGATGTACGTTAAAGCTAATTGAAAATTAAATAACCTTAATTTAAAGAATAAGTGGATCAAGCAACAAATCATAGAAAGAATCAATGATTTCACATCCTAGATAATGATAATAATGAGACAACATACCAAAACTTATGGGATACAGTCAAGGCAGTTGTCAGGGGATATATTATATCTTTCAATGTTTACATGAAAAAATTGGAGAGACTTCCGGCCAAGATGGCAGAGAGAAAAAAGGCACAGTTTTAAAGTCTCCTGATCTTTCCCCATCTATCATATGAAAAAAACCTCTTAACAGAAATCTGACCCACAAAACCCAGAAAGAAAATCCAGGAGAAAGAACATCTACCTCAGGATTTGTCTCCAGCAGCAGCATTGGCCAAATTTGGGTGGGTGAGTCTGGGCTCAGAGAGCGGTACCAGATCAGCCAGATTAGCAGCTGAAGTGGAGTCAGGAGTCTGAGGTCCGGAGAGCCAGACCTGCTGGATCACTGGTGGGGTTAGACAGTGGGGGTGTGAGTCAACTAGGGAGCAGAAGCAATGGGGTTGGTGCTGTCCCTCTGGAGCTTGCCAACAGGGTGGGGTGGGGGTGGGGGAGTTCTCGTGCAGGAGAGCTGGGAACACCATCCCTGGGCTCCTCTGGTATGAGAAACTCTGAGTCCACGCCTCCATTACAGCTGAGGCCTCTTCCCAGAACAAACATTTGCAGACTAATTCTGCCTCAGGCCCAGGTGTGTGAGCAGAAGCATCAGCCCAGCTGACAATCTCAAAGAATGACCTCTGACTAGAGTAAAGCCCACCATTGATTGAAGGCAAAAGAATTCAATAGCTCCAACTCCTCCCTTCAAGCAAAGGGGGAAAGCCTCAAAGTCACAGACACTCCAGAGAAAGCAACCAGCACCTCCTACTGGCCAGCCAGAGAAAATGCATTCAGTGAATAAACCCTTTAGCGATCCCAGGCCCCTGTGAACCAGCCCTTCCCCAACTCAAGGTCTTAGCAAAATGAAGAAGGGTCAGCAGAAAGGTGGATCCATAGAAAAATTCTTGGAAAGGAAAGACCCTAACTCGAAAGACCTGGAACATCTGAGGAGAATACAATCTGGTTTTCAGCACAGAAAGACTTCCTTGAAGAAATAAGGAAAGAGCTTAAAAATGAACTAGAAAATTTGGGAGAGACAATACCTTGCAACAAGAAAACAAATCCTTAGAAAATACAACTGGACAAATACAAAAGGAGAATAAATCTCTCAGATCCTTAATTGGACAATTACAAAATGAGAATAAATCTCTCACATCATCAATTGGACGAATACAAAATGAGAATGACTCTCTCAGATCCTCAACTGGGCAAATGCAAAAAGAAAATAACTCTCTCAAAAGCCCAATTGATCAAATGGAAAGCTCTTTCAAAAGTAGAATTGACCAATTGGAAAAGGAGTTGCAAAAGGTTAATGAAGAAAACTTCTCCCTAAAAAAAAGAATGCAGTGTGCAGAAACTAATGACTCCATGAGACAGCAAGAGTCAGTTAAACAAAATCAAAAAATAGAAAAAATAGAAGCAAATGTAAAATACCTCATCAACGAAACCACTGACCTTGAGAATAGATTGAGGAGGGGCAACCTGAGAATTATAGGACTTCCTGAAAACATTGAAGAGAAAAAAAGCCTGGACTTAATATTACAGGATCTAGTGATGGAAAACTGCCCTGATATCATGGAACCGGAGGGCAAAGTAGTTATTGAAAGAATACATCGATTCCCTCCAAAAAAAGATACTAAAATGAAAACACAAAGGAATGTTGTGGCCAAATTCCAGAACTATCAGATAAAGGAGAAAATCCTACAAGCAGCCAGAAAGAAACAATTTGAATATCAAGGAGCCACAGTAAGGCTCATGCAGGACCTGGCTGCATCAACATTAAAGGATTGAAGGGCCTGGAACAAGATATTTCGAAGAGCAAGGGAGCTTGGAATGCAGCCAAGAATCTACTATCCTGCAAAGCTGAGCCTTCTCTTCCAGGGAAAAAGATGGACATTTAATGAACTGGAAGATTTCCAAAATTCCTTATGAAAAGACCAGAGCTAAATAGAAAATTTGCACATCAAACTGGAGGTTCAAGAGACACATGAAAAGGTAAAGAAAAAAAGGAGGGGTGGTAAAAGGAAAAAAAACTGCTATCCAGTAAGTTGAAACTGGCTATATCCCAGCATGGGGGAAAAAGATTCTCATAAATCTTGAGAATTGTAACTCTAACAGAGAGAAAATACATAGCCAGAAATTATGGACATTCATGATCTATCCATGAGACTGCTATCAAATGGGATGTAACTGGATTTAACCCCACTTGGGAGAAAGACTCTAATAACTCTCAAGAATTTTAACTCTTTTAGGTAGAATATATTTAACTAGAAGTGACAAATACTCAGAATTTTCTATGACTCAGATAGAATGATCTAGAAAAACCCACTACCTCCTGAAAAAGGGAGACAGGAAAGAGACAGGAGGAGGGAGGGGATTGAATTGAATTGAATTACACTAAGAGGTACAGAATACCTATGGTTATAGTGGGGAAGAAGGGAGCAGATGAGAAACACTTGAATCTTCTTCTCATCAGACTTGGCTTAAAGTCAACCTACACATACTCAGTTAACTTATAAAACATCTAACCATTCAAGTATTAAAAGGGGAAAAGGGGAAGGGGGATGGAGAAAGGGAAAGGGAGTAGGAAAAAAAAGGGGAACCAGAAAAAGGAAGGGAAGGTAAAAGGGAAAAAGGGAAAGGGGAAAGAAAGGGGAGGGGGTGATATAGGAGGGCAAACAAATTGAAGGGGGTGGTATTCAGAAACAAAATACTGGGGAATATGGATAAAGGTGGGGAAAGGGGGGGAATAGAAACAGAGGGAAGATAGCATGGAGGGCAATAAAGAATTAGTAATCATACCTTTGATTGTGAATGGGATGAATTCTCCCTTAAAATGTAAGTGAATAGCAGAGTGGATTAAAAACCAGAACCCTGCAATATGCTGCTTACAAGAAACTCATTTGAAGCAGAGAGATACATATAGAGTAAAGGTAAAAGGTTGGAGCAAAATATATTTTGCTTTAGCTGAAGTAAAAAAATCAGGGGTAGCAATCCTTATCTCAGAAAAAAGCAGAATCAAAAATAGATAGCGTTAAAAGAGATAAGGAAGGAAACTTTATCCTCCTAAAAGGTACCATAGATAATAAAGTTATTTCAATACTGAATATATATGCACCCAGTGGGACAGCATCCAAATTCTTAGAGGAGAAGCTGAAAGAACTGCAGGAAGACATAGACAGCAAAACTCTACTAGTGGGAGACCTTAACATCCCAGCTCTCAGATCTAGATAAATTGAATCATAAAATAAAAAAGAAAGAAGTTAAGGAGGTAAATAGATTGTTAGAAAAATTAGATATGGTAGACTTATGGAGGAAACTGAATGGGGATAGAAAGGAATATACCTTTTTCTCTGCAGTACATGGAACTTATATAAAAATTGACCATGTACTAGGACATAAAAACCTAATGATCAACTGCAGAAAGGCAGAAATAGTGAATACATCTTTCATAGATCACAATGAAATAAAAGTCATATGTAATATTGGGCCAAGGAGATACAGACCCAGAACAAACTGGAAATTAAATAACCTCATTTTAAAAAATGAGTGGAACAAAAAACAAATTATGGAAAGAATTAACCATTTTATCCTAGATAATGATAATAATGAAACAACATACCAAAACCTATGGGATTCATTCAAAGTGACCCTCAGGGGATATATTGTTGCTTTAAATGCTTACATGAATAAATTGGAGAAAGAGGAAATTGATGAACTAAGCATGCAACTAAAAAAATTAGTGGAAGAACAAATCAAAAATCCCCAATTAAATACCAAATTAGAAAATTCTAAAAATTAAAGGAGAAATTAATAAAATTGAAAGCAAAAAAACTATTGAATTAATAAATAAAACCAAAAGTTGGTATTATGAAAAAACCAATAAAATTGATAAACATCTGGTCAATCTGATTAAAAAAAAGAAAGAAGAAAACCAAATTTCTAGTATCATAAATGAAAAAGGTGAACTCACCACCAATGAGCAGGAAATTAAAGTAATAATTCAATTTATTTTGCCCAATTCTATGCCAATAAATTTGATAATCTAAGTGAAATGGATGAATATTTACAAAAATGTAAGTTGCCCAGGTTAAATGAAGAAGAGATTAAATACCTAAACAACCCTATCTCAGAAAAAAGAAATTCAAGAAGCCATCATTGAACTCCTTAAGAAAACATCTCCAGGGTCAGATAGATTTATAAGTGAATTCTATCAAACATTTCAGGAACAATTGGTTCCAATTCTATATAAACGCTTTAGCAAAACAGATGAAGCTGGAACTATGCCTAACTTTCTCTTTGACACCATTATGGTGCTGATACCCAAACCAGGAAGAGTAAAAACAGAGAAAGAAAATTGTAGACCTATCTCCCTAATGAAGATAGATGCAATAATTTTAAATAACATCTTAGCAAAGCGATTACAGCAAGTTATCACTAGGATGATTCAATATGACCAAGCAGGATTTATCCCAGGAATGCAAGGTTGGTTCAATATTAGGAAAACTGTTAGTTTAATTAACTATATCAATAACAAACCTATCAGAAAGATTATGATTATATCAGTAGATACTGAAAAAGCCTTTGACAAAAATACAATACCTTTTCCTACTAAAAACGCTAGAGAGCATAGGAATAAATGGATTGTTCCTTAAAATGATTAGCAATATCTATCTGAAACCATCAACAAACATTCTATACAATAGGGATAAAAGCTAGAGGCATTCCCTATAAGATCAAGGGTGAAACAAGGATGTCCGTTATCACCATTACTATTCAATATTGTGTTATAAATGTTAGCCTCAGCAAAAAGGGAAGAGAAAGAAATTGAAGGAATTAAAATTGGGAAGGAAGAAACAAAACTATCACTTTTTGCAGATGACATGATGGTATACCTAGAAAATCCTAAGAAATCATCTAAAAAACTACAAGAAATAATTAGCAACTTTAGCAAAGTAACAGGATATAAAACAAACCTTCATAAATCCTCAGGATTTCTATACATTAATAGCAAGACACAGTGGCAAGATCTAGAAGGAGAAATCCCATTCAAAATAACTTCAGACAATATAAAGTACTTGGGAGTCCACTTGCCAAGGGAAACTCAGAAACTTTATGAAAACAACTACAAAACACTTCTCTCACAAATAAAATCAGATTAAAAAACTGGGCAAATATCAACTGCTCATGGATAGGCTGAGCTAATATAATAAAAAACTGACAATTCTAGCTAAATAAAACTACTTATCTAGTGTCCTACCAATCAAAATCCCCCCCAAAACTACTTTAATGAGTTAGAAAAAATTGTAAGTAAATTCATATAGAGAAATAAATAGTCAAGATTTCCAGGGATTTAATGAAAAAAGTGCAAAACAAGGTGGCCTAGCCCTACCAGATCTAAAATTATATTATAAAGTATCAGCCATCAAAACTGTCTGGTACTGGCTAAGAAACAGAGTGGTAGATCAATGGAATAGACTAGGTGCAAAAGGGACAATAGGAAATGATAATAGTAATCTGGTATTTGATAAACCTAGAGTCCAGCTTTTGGGATAAAAATACTCTCTTCAATAAAAACTATCGGGAAAATTGGAAATTAATATGGAAAAAATTCAGATTAGACCAACACCTCACACCGTATACCAAGATAAGATAAAAATTTAGACATAAAAATAATATTATAGGCAAACTAGGAGATCAAGGAATAGATCAGATCTATGGAAAAGGAAGCAGTTTATGACCAAGCAAGAGATGGAGAATGTCATTAAAAACAAACAAGATGAGGGGTAGAGCCAAAATGGTGGCAAGAGAAGAGCCTCTCTTAGGTGCTTTCTCCAAAATATTTCAAAAACCTTAAAATTATGACTAACTAAATTTTTGAGAGAAAGAACCCACAGAAAAATCCAGTGAGCCAATTCTCCAGCCCAAGATAACCTGGAAAATAGTGGAAAACTCTGTTCCATGGGGATGGAGAGGCAGCACCAATGGTGAATGAAGGAACTTCAGCCTCCTAGGAACAGTCCCATGAAGCCTGGGAGTGCTGGCTCCTGGCAGCAGAAGCAATTTCCTGATTTGCACCCCAGGGAGCAGCAAGCACAACTTGGAAGATCAGCAGGGAGACCTCTTCTAGAGCAAGCACGAAGCCTAGGTCCTCAGCATGGTCAAGGCATTCAGGATGGCTGTGGCAGCCTAGATCTAGGAAAGGGGAGTAGGCCTGTGGAGCCTTCCATGAGGAGCCTCCAGGAAGCTGTGCTCTGAGAGCTCAGCCCAAGGAAAGTAAAGAAGTGGAGGGAGAATGCCGAGGTTTGTCCTCTGTCCTTGGAACAGGACTCTAGGGCTTTGACCATGTTCAAACAATAATCACAGTCTAGGCCTCCCCATAGAGCAGGGACCCTGCCACCCCACAGCCCCATGGCAGAGGGGAGAACTTGTGGTCATTCACAAACCAGGAGAGCAGTTAGACAATCAGAGCCTTGCACAATGAGGTGCTTGCAGGAGGATGTCCCAATAATACTCAAGAGCTCAGGAAACAGCCCCAAAGCAGGCACAGGCTGGGGAAATGAGTAAACAGAAAAAATAGGAACCTGACCATAGACAATTACTTTGGTCCCATGGAGGACCACAATACTCAATCTGAAGAGGAGAAAGTCCAAGTTTCTGCATCTAAAGACTCCAAGAAATATAGAAGTTCGGCTCAGCCTATAACAGAGTTCAAAAAAGATTTTGAAAATCAAGTAAGGGAGATAGAAGAGACATTAGGAAAAGAAATGAGAGAGATGCAGATAAAACATGAAAACAAAGCCAGTAACTTAGTCAAAGATCCAAAAAAATGCTGAAGAAAATAACATGTTAAAAACCAGCTTAGGTCAAATGGAAAAAACAGTTCAAAAAGTTTTTGAGGAGAAGAATGCATTAAAAAGCAGAATTGGCCAGATGGAAAAGGAGATAAGACAAGCTCTCTGAGAAAACAAATCCTTCAGATGTAGAATGGAGCTAAAGGAAGCTGATGATTTTGCAAGAAATCAAGACACAATAATTCTATACCAAAACAATGCAAAATTAGAAAAAAATGTGAAATATCTCATTGAAAAACCAATGGATTTGGAAAACAGATTCAGGAAAGATAATTTAAAAATTATTGGGATACCTGAAAGTCAAGATCAGGAAAAGAGTCTTGACCTCATTTTTAAAGAATTCCTACAGGAAAACTGCCATGATATCCTAGAAGCAAAGTGTAAAATAGAAATTGAGAGAATCTACAGATCTCCCCAAGAGAGAGATCCAAAAAAAGCAACCCCCCAGGAATATTATAACCAAGTTCCAGAACTCTCAATTGAAAGAGAAAATATTTCAAGCAGCCAGAAGAACACAATTCAAATATTGAGGAGCGCAGTCAGGATCACACAGGACTTAGTGGCATCTATATTAAGTGCTCATTGGGCTTGGAATATAATATTACAGAAGGCAAAAGAGCTTGGAATGCAATCAAGAATCAACTACCCAGAAAAACTAAACATCCTATTTCAGGGGAAAAGATGGACTTTCAATGGAACAGGTGAAATTCAAATGCTCCTGTTGAAACAACCAGAGCTAAACAGAAAGTTTGACTTTCAAGTATAGGACTCAGGTGAAGCATAGAGAGCAGAGGGGAAGGGTAAATTATGAGGGTCTTAATGATGATGAACTGCATGTATTCCTGCATGGAAAGATAATACTAATACTCATCTGAACCTTCTCATTTAATAGAGGAGGTAGAAGGAGCTTTTATAGATGAAGCACAAGAGAGAGCTGAAATTTAAGATATATTGTAAAAATGGAGTCAATGGCTAAAAGTGAAATGTACTGGGTATAAGAGAAAGAGAGGTAGAATAGGCTAAGATAGTTCTCATAAAAGATTCATGTAGCTTTTGCAATGGTATGAAAGGGAGGGGAAGGTGAGGGGGAATGAGGGAGACTTCATTCCCATCAGAAATGGCTTAGAGAGGAAACAGCATATACACTCAATAGGGTATAGACATCTAAACTAAAATGGAGAGAAGGGGGACAGAAGGATGTGGGTGATAGAGGAGAGGGTAGATCATAAGAGAGGATAGTCAGATATAACGCATTTTCTTTTTTACTTTTTGCAAGGCATTTGGATTGGGTGGTCTGTTGTGGCCACGGACCGGGTGGTTGCTGGGTCTCTGGGGTGGGATGTGGGCTTGTGGCCTCTTGGCCCCAGGGCTGATGCTCTGTCCACTGTGCCACTTGGCTGCCCCCATAGCACATTTTTGAAGAGGGACAGAGTGAAAGGAGAGAAAAAATATAACAGATGGTAGTGGGAGGAATGGATGTAGGGAATTACAAGCAGCAACAGCAACTGTGGAAAAATATGAAAGTAACTACTATGATGGACTTATGATAAAGAAAATGATCCACTGGAGACAGAGCTGATGATACCAGATCACAGACTGAAACACATTTTTTCCTTTCTTTTACTTTATTTCTCATGAGGTTTTTTATTTCTGTGGGGGAGGGAGTATTATGTTTACTCTTAAACAGGAATATTTTTAGTAATGTGTAAATAAATAAATTAAAGAAAAAAAACAAAGAAATCAACCCTTCAGAATTTGATGAACACTTTATAAAAATTAACTCATATCTCTTTTCCTTAATTGTAATTCCTCATACCAAAAATAACTAATCCATAAATATGTTAATCTAAAATATTTATGTACAATGCTAACCTGACTTTTTATCACTGAGGGGAGGAGGGTGAGAAGGGAAGGGGAAGAAAATATTATAACCCAAAAATATACATGGGCATATGGATGAAAATTAAAAAAAAGACAGAAAAAAGCATTAAAAAAACCAAACTATATTATTAAATTAACAAGCTTTTGCACAGACAAAAACCACTGTAACAAAGATCAAAAGTATAGTAAATTGGGAAAAAAATTTTTACAAATAACATTTCTGATGAAGGATTCATTTCTAAAATATGTAGAGAATGGAGTCAAATTTATAAAAAAAAAGTCATTCCCCAATTAACAAATAGTCAAAGGATAAGCAGAGGCATTTTACAGATGAGGAAATCAAAACTATCCATAGTCAAATGAAA
Organism: Macrotis lagotis; assembly: GCF_037893015.1. NCBI lineage: Eukaryota > Metazoa > Chordata > Mammalia > Peramelemorphia > Peramelidae > Macrotis > Macrotis lagotis. The sequence goes on from NC_133661.1 coordinate 191,478,806, forward strand.
AACTACTCTAAATCATTACTTATTAGAGAAATGCAAATTAAAGCATCTCTGAGGTACCACCTCACACCTTTCAGCCTGGCCAATATGTCCAGAAAGGACAATGATCAATGTTGGAAGGGATGCGGGAAATCTGGAACATTAATTCATTGTTGGTGGAGCTGTGAACTCAACGAAACTTTCTGGAGAGCAATTTGGAATTATGCCCAAAGGGCAATAAAAATGTGCATACCTTTTGATCCAGCAATACTGCTACTAGGTCTATATCCTGAAGAGATCATGAAAAAGGGTAAAAACATTATTTGTATAAAAATATTCATAGCAGTTCTAATTGAGTGGATATCCATCAATTGGGGAATGGCTAAACAAATTGTGGTACATGTACATTATGGAAAAAATGGTTCTATTAGAAACCAGGAGGGATTTGCATGAACTGATGCTGAACGATATGAGCAGAACCAGAAGAACTTTGTACATCTAACAGCAACATGGGGTTGATGATAATTCTTAATGGACTTGATCATTTCATAAGTGCAACAATCAAGGATAATTTTGGGGTATCTGTGATGGAGTTCTGTGATCTGTATCCAGAGAAATAATTGTGAAATTTGAACAAACTCCAAAGACTATTACTTTTAATTTAAAAAAGAAATGTTATCCTATTATGTGATCTTGCTTTCTCTTATTTTTTTTTGTAAGAATATGATTTCTCTTTCAGCACATTCAATTTAGATTAATGTATATAGCATGGAAACAATATAATAAACTAAGACTGCCTTCTGTAGAGGATGTGGGGAGGGAAGCAAGATTTGGGGAAAATTATAAAATTCAAAAATACATAAATAAATTCATATAAAATAAATAAATAAAAAATTATTATGTCTTGAGCATACATTGATGAAATATCACTATCCCCTGTCTTCATGGAATAAGGGATGAGAATCATTAAGTCAATAAGCATGCTATACACCTTCCACTGGACTAAAGTGCTGGGGGAATACAAAGAAAAGCAAAAACAATTCCACCAGTGAGTGTTTGCTCTTGAGGAACTTACCGTCCAAAGGGGGGAGAGAACACATAAACCATTATGTACAGACAAGATGTATACAGAATAAATTAGAGATAATTAGCAGAAAGACTAATCAAAATAAATGCACAAATAAGTATATTAGTTAGAATGTAGTAAATACATGAGAAATTGTCAAATGGAAGAAAAAAGAGTGATATCTTTCTTTTGAGGAAGGGAATCAGTAAATATTTCATGGGGAAGTGGCATGAGTTAAATCTTGAAAATTTTTAAGTGATTTAGTTTGTGGGTTATTGGAGGGTGAGGAGAAATTTCAGATATAGGTAATGGAAAATATATGACAGTGGGAGTAAGTGGACAGAACAATTCAAATAAGTCTGAAACATTGAGTGAAAGTCAACAGTGTGAAATAAAACTGAAAAGCTACAGGGAATCTTGATTGTCAGGGGCCTCAAATTTAAAATTATGAGTTCCAAATCTCTCCATTACTCCCACTGTAGTGCCCCTCTAGATTATTAAATTAAAAAGAAAACAAGTAATTTTTAATTTAAACTCACTTTAAAGTTTCTGTTGACATTTGCAGGTTATAATTCTTCTCAGTTTCAGGTAGCTTTGAGAATTCCACAAGACAGGGGTGTTGCCTTTTGTTGTCATCCCGAATCTATGTGACACCATTAAAAATAACATTTTGAGTTATTACAAACATCAATTACACCCTGGTAAAAGTTTTAAAAAAGATAAAGGGTAAAATACATATAAATCTTTTTTTTTTAGGTTTTTGCAAGGCAAACGGGGTTAAGTGGCTTGCCCAAGGCCTCACAGCTAGGTAATTATTAAGTGTCTGAGACTGGATTTGAACCCAGGTACTCCTGACTCCAGGACCGGTGCTTTATCCACTATGCCACCTAGCTGCCCCAAAATACATATAAATCTTGAGAAATGTTATTTGGTGACAAATAACTGATACACTCTCTCTCTAGTCATCTTTGACTCTTTTTTTAATCCCTTATGACAGATATCAAATCAGTTGTAATGTTATGCCGAGTGTGCTATCACATCTTTTACCAGCTATCCTTTTCCATAAATTCACTTTTTGATTATAATATTTCTGGCCTATTCCATTTTTTATCTATTGCAATAGTCTCACTGTTCTCTGCAATTAATCCTTTACATAATTGCCAAAGTAATATGCCAAACACAAAGATCTGACCATAATTTAAAAAATCTTTATTTTCTATTATTTTTAGGATAAATTGGCTAAAATTTACCTTTCCAGACTTAGTTCACATTACTATTCCACTTGAAATGGAGTACCCTAAACCTTATGTGTAAGCTTTTTTACATTTAAGTTTTTCTAGTTTTCCTCCAATGTATTCCTTCCAGTTTCAATTCATATGCTACAGTCTCTGTGAAGTGTTCACTAATTGCCTTAGGTGAAAGTGGTTTTCAAATTTTTCAAAAATCTTTCAGGGGATTTCTTGGGATATTTCAGTATATCCCCCTAGACTATAAGGAAAGGGGCCTGTGTCATCGTACATAGTGTTTTAGGGTTTACAAAATTCTACCCCATGTGGGATAGGTGCTATTATTCTGTACATTTTACAAATTTTGAAGATGAGGATCAGATAAGTTGAATTGCTTAGACAACTAGAAATTATAAGAGATTGAAGTTGAAGCCAGGCTATGCTGAGGCCAAGTTCAAAGCTCTTTTTACTATATTTAAATATAAAGATGTCTATGTTTAAAAGATATTTATAAAGTGAAGATACTATCTACATTTTTTTTTAGTTTTTGCAAGGCAATGGGGTTAAGTGGCTTGTCCAAGGCCACACAGGTAGGTAATTATTAAGTGTCTGAGACCGGATTTGAACCCAGGTAGTACTGACTCCAGGGCTGGTGCTCTATCCGCTGCACTGCCTAGCTGCCCCACTATCTACAATTTAAAAAAAAATTCAATCACACAAATTTGAAACAAAATCTATCTGAGAAGCATGAGCAAAATGCTCTCATTATATAGAGGACATCCCTTCTAAAGAAGAATAATTCCTCAGTGATTCTCAATATTTTTCACAAGGGTGAAGGGTGGGGTTTGAGCTTCTTTGCAGAACAATTTGAGAAACATTTCTTTTAAGTTCCAACTAGATCAAATCATGTCGACTTGAAATAAGCATATATTAAAGATGACTTTCTCATTTTTGAAAGGAGAAAGTCAAATATTGAGTGAAATAATCTTTAAAGTATCTAAAATAATGAAGATATATTTCACACTTAACTATAGTTATGCATATGTAGATAAAATCGAAGCTTTTGTTGAGTAGAACCAAGGCTAGTGACTAGAAAGAAAAAATATCTAATTTTCTTCCTCCTCATCCTATCATTCTTAGAATATCTCCCTCTTAAAGCATCTCAGCCACCATCTGTAGCCTAATCATAGTCATTTTATACCTTGCCAAAGGTCCATCCTAGTTCTATTTTATTCATTCCCCATAGCTCATGGATATTTTCAGCCAGTCTGTCTCGGATCTTTTCTAGATGGGGAGGCAAAACTATCTAAAAAGGAAAGAAAAGAAGGAAAAAAAATGAGCATTACCATAAATGAAGTACCTGTAAGAAATGGCAAATCAAGCATTTACTATATTAATTCATCCCACCTTCTCTTATTTAAGTTAAACTCTCATCTCAAGAGATTATATAATAGGGGATGTATTGACCTTAACAGAGAACAAAGAGGAAACAGATTATGATGGCTATCAAATTGATGAATATATGTGAAAGTGCTTTGAACCAAAAAAGGTGGAGGAAATTAGGAAGGAATAGTACTAGTAATGAGGAATTTTTTGGGAGGATGCACAGAGGAAGGTAGAAGATGAAATGTATAACTGGGGGAATAAAAAAATTGTTCAGTTTGTTTATAATAAAGAGTATGTGAAGAAGAGTAATGCCAAAGATCATTTCCTCTTTCAAAAGTTGCAAATTACTTACAATCTGCTTTGACAGAGGAAATTCCTTCTCCTTTGGAGCTCCCTAAATAGATGAAATTACAAGTATGATGTCCCACCCTCCCAAAAGATAATTACCCAGTCTAGTAAAAATAGTACAATATTTTGTCAAAGTATGGCAATATTATAAGGCAATTTCACTTTCACTCTTTGTGACTGATGTACTCTTTTTTAAAAAAAAATTAATCTTTGCAAGGCAATGGGGTTAGGTGACTTGCCCTAGGTCATACAATTAAGTATTGTGTCTGAGGCCACATTAGAACTCAGTTCCTCCTGACTCCAGGGCTGGTTCTCTACCCACTGCACCACCTAGCTGTCCCTGACTGATGTTCTCTTGATTAAAAGAGGCCAATGTACCATTTGACTGAATGAAATTCATTTAATAGACAATATTTACTAAGCATTGTGCTAAGCATATGAAAACTGCATGAAATTAATGCTGTAATTTGACTTTTAAAGGAAAAACTAGGATTTCTAAGATTTAGAGGTAAAGAAAAAGTGTATTTTTGACATTGGTAGAGTGGGATTATTAGAGAAGCCTACTAAACCAGGAATAAAAGGGACTAGGATAAAACCTTATGATAAACTCATATTTAGGGGGCAAAATATGACTGAAAAAACCCATTCAAGGAGAGGGAAAAGGAACATTTATGTAGGTAAGAAAAGCACCAAAATAAATTAATGTCTTGAACCAGAAAGGAAAATGTTATACAGAAGCAAGAGTAGTCCATGGTGTCAAATACAAAAGAGAGTGAGAAGAATGAAGATTGGAAAATGACTATTAGATTTGGCAATTAAGAGAAGTTGGCAACTTTAAAGAAAGTAATTTCAATTGAGTGACAAAGTTGGAAGCCAAGTTGCAAAGGGCCAAGGAGGGAGTGAGAGGAAGGACAGGGATGTAAATGAAAATGAACAGATTTTTCAAGTATTTTGGATGAGAAAGGGAAGAAAGATGTAGGAAAATACTTTGCAGAGATGACAGAGTTGAATGAAGTTTTCTGTTTTTGTTTTTGTTTTTGTTGTTTTTAGGATGTTTTAAACATATCTGAAAGAAATAGGGAAGTAACTGGTAAACGGAAGCTGAAGGTTTGTGGGAGATGGAGAGATGATTGAAATTATAATCTATGGAGGGCGTAGGAGGAGATAGAATAAAGGATCTATGTAGAAAACACAGAATCAAAGACCCAGATCATTACCACTTATTATTTGACTCAGATTTGCAGAATTGGTCACTTTGTCAATTTGAACTCCTTTGCTCTATGGAATGCTATTCCCTTCTGCTTCCAGTGGGTATATATTAAGATTATTTGAATGTCCTTCCCTTGATATTTAAAGGTCTTTCTCCTGGTCACCTGAAGAATTTGCTATTTATCATTGAATTGTTAAATTTATAATGTTTTTCTTTTTTCTTGAAGTTAATGACTTGAGTCTTATGGTAGGCAATTTGTTTTCTGTGTTCAGAATTTGGGGGCAATTTTTTTGTATTTTTTGGTATTATGTGTGCTCCTTGGAGAACTATAATCCTCAAATTCTAAGCAATCTGTTGACAACATTAATATATTTTGCTTATATGAAGATCATAATTCTTTAAATGTATTAGTTTTTTTCATCACTTGTACAAAAATATTAATAGCAGTCCTGTTTGTGGTGGCAAAAAAATTGGAAATCAAGTAAATGTCCTTCAACTGAGGACTGGCTTAGCAAACTGTGGTATATGTATGTCACGGAACAATTGTTCTATTAGAAACCAGGAGGGATGGAAATTTAGGGAAACCTGGAAGGATTTGCATGAACTGATGCTGAGTGAGATGAGCAAAACCAGAAAAACACTGTACACCCTAACAGCAACATGGGAGCGATGATCAAACTTGATGGGCTCGCTCATTCCATCAGTGCAATGATCAGGGACAATTTGGGGCTGTCTGCAATGGAGAATACCATCTGTATCCAGAGAAACACTATGGAATTTGAACAAAGACCAAGGATATTATCTTAAATTTAGAAAAAATACCCCGATATTGTCTGATATTGCTCTTATACTTTATGTTTCTTCCTTAAGGATATGATTTCTCTCTCATCACACTCAATTTGGATCAATGTATACCATGGAAACAATGTAAAGACTGGAAAATTGCCTTCTGTGGGGGGTGGGGGGAGGGAAGTAAGATTAGGGGAAAATTGTAAAACTCAAAATAAATAAAATCTGTAATAAAAATAAATGGTATTAGTTTTTGATTCTCAGATCAGAAATAATAGTCCAGATTTATAAGAAAATGTATTAATTAATCATCATTGAATGAAGCAGAGGACCTGATGATGCTCAAGAGAATATGGCACCACATCAGGATTTTCTCAAAGAGTTTGGAAGAGAAATAAGAATTGTGAATGCAAAATTCATGACCCTTAGAGCAGAAATAGTTGGCAGAATAGAAAAATTTGAATCTGAGGTGATTTCACAAAGAAATGGATGAAAATAACTGAATGGAAATTTAAAAAAATTAAAAACTAAAGAAAAACTGGAAACAGAATCAAAAAACAGCACAAATTCTCTGTTTGAATATCAAATTTTCTATTCAGTTCTAGTCTTTTCATGAGAAATGTTATTTTTTCCCCTGAAAGTTTTGTTGGGTAGGGGATTCTTGGTTGTAATCCTACCTGCTTTGCCTTTGAGAACATTACATTTCAGTCCTCTGATCTTTTAACATTGAAGCTACTAAATCTTGTGTGATCCTGACTATAACTCCATATTTGAATGGTTCCTTGCAATATTTTGTCCTTGACCTGTAAACTCCTAATGTGGCTATAATATTCTTAGCACTTTTCGTTTTAGGAACTCTGAGGCAGTTGTCAGTGGATTCTTTCAATTTCTATTCACTTTCTATAACTTAGATCTCATAGCAGTTTTTGGAATGTAATGTCCAGGTTCTTTTTTGATCATAGCTTTCAAGCAGTCTAATAATTCTTAAATTATCTCTCCTCAAGTAATTTTCTTGTTAGTCGCTTTTTTTCCCAATGAGATGTTTCACATTTTTTTTTTATAAAAAAAAATTTGAAGGGCGACTAGGTGGTGCAGTGGGTAAAGCACCAGCCCTGGAGTCAGGAGTGCCTGAGTTCAAATCTGACCTCCAATACTTAATAATTACCTAGCTGTGTGGCCTTGGGCAAGTCACTTAACCCCATTGCCTTGCAAAATGTAAAAAAAAATTGTTTAATTCTTTCTTGATGTTTCATGAAGCTATTAGCTTCCATATGCCCAATTCTAATTTTGTAAGAATTATTTTCTTCAGTGTGCTTTGAACCTTTCTTCTATTTAGTCAATTCTACTTTCTAAGGAATTCTTTTCTTCTGTGAATTTTTGTACTTCCTTTTCCACTTAGCCCATTCTGATTTTTAAGGCATTTTTTAAAGCTCTTTAAAAGAGTTCTCTCCACCACTATCTTCTCTTCCTTTCCACCTCCTTCCCCCATCTCTGGGTTCAAAAGCTGCTGCTACTACTGTTGCTTTTGCAGCTTGTTTATTTTTCTAAAGCAATGGGAGGAGAAAGTAGAACAGAGTAGAAATCTGTTGGAAGGCAATAGGTTGGTTTATACAACACTGTGGCTGGAGCATAGTAGGTAGTGAGGGAGTATGTTATAGGCTAGTAATTAGTTTTTTTCTATTGCTAGTTCATTAAATTGTGATTCCATTTGGATTCCTGGCATTCTAGACTGTGGGAAGCACTGAGATTGCTTTATATCATGCACATAATAAGGTAGATAAGGGAGTTGTAGTATTTGTTTGTGAGGATTCTCAAGAAAGCCAGTATTAATGGATCATAGGGAGAAGAGTAAAGTATAAGAAGGATGGAAATGTATGAAGAGGCCAGATTGTAAATGACTTTAAGAGCCAAAAATAGAGTTTTATATTTGATTATTTGAACTTGGAAGTTGGATGGATTGGTTGTTGTCCTTCATTCTTGAAGAGAACCAAAATGATAGCACTATATTGGGGTTAAAATACAGTGTGTCTGATAAGACCAATACAAGCTTGGAAGTCATAAATAATCCATATAGAAATTAGAAGTGGAGATGTCTCTAATTTTGCACATTTCACATTTCTTTTGAGTTAATTGTTCTTTGCTCAAAGAGCATAGCACCTTCTGTGATGCAGGCCCATCATTTTGGGCAGTCCTTTGCCAATGTCTTCCAAGTCACACGACTGATTCCAATCTTCTGAGAGAACCTGAAAGTATCTCCTGAAAGCAACAGGAAGCTATTAGAGTTTTTTGAATTAAGTACTGATATATCAGTTTTATGATTTAGAAAGATTACTTTGGCAGCTGAGAAGATGCCCTAGAGATGTGGTAAAATCTAAAATAGGGAGACCAATCTGACAGCTACTGCATAAGACTGGGAATTAATGATAAAAGCCTTCACTAAGAGGAGGATATGTGAGTGAAGAGAAAAAAAAATTACATGAGCAATGTCATGAAAATACAAAGATAAGACTGGAAAAGACTGACTATTTGGGATGTGAGAATGAAAAGTTGAGAGTGATATTGAGATTGTAAGGCTGTTTGATTAAGAAATTAGTAGTATCTTTAATAATTAAAGGGAATTTCAGAAGAGGGGTGGTATTTTAGGGAAAAGAATAATGAATTCTGTTATTTCTGTTTTTCACATTTTGTCATGGAAGAAACTAGGACTTGAAAAAATAGATCCTCTAATTCATCTGGAAAGAGATGATAACTGATCCTGAGAGAACAAATGAAATCATAAAGAAATATAGAAAAAGAAGAGAGACTAGTTAAAAACACTGAGGGACCTAAAGGAATTTCCAGCAAAGGAGAAAGAGTGATCAAACAAGTGGGAGAACCAAGAAAAATCAGTGTCTTGAAAACCTAGAGAGAAGAGAGTACATAGGAGATGAGAGTGGTGTCAACAGTGTCAAAGGTTGTAGGGAGATAAAGAAGGACTAGGATGATGAGGCCTTGTGTATATGTTACATACACTTAAGCATAGTGTTAGAAGCAGTTCATATTTTAACATGCAATATAAATTAAATTTTCAACTAGACAAAGGCTATTAGTCTACTCTTGTAGAGTATGAACTCCCCCTTCTCTAATCATTGTCAATTTTTTTAAACAAGGCAATGGGGTTAAGTGACTTGCCCAAGGTAACACAGCTAGGTAATTATTAAGCTTCTGAGGCCACATTTGAACTCAAGTTCTCCTGACTCCAGGGCCAGTGCTTTATTCACTGTGCCACCTAGCTGCCTTGTTGTCAAACTTTTTAAAGGCATGTATTACCTTCTAGGTATATTTCGTCCTCTAATAATTGACACGGAAAACTATACGCCAACTAAATTGGTCTATTCCTCCCTTCCAATCAAACATGTTTTGCTTTTTTCCTATCTTTGATCACTTCCATGAACATGTTCTCTATCTCTATTCCCCATAAACATAGTAGTTGTATATAAGGAAAGAAACAATATCCCTAATTATTGATAACATAACAGATGATAATAATATGAGTGGGTAAGTAAAAATACCTGGAACAATATAACCACTTACATAGTTACCACCAAATAATTTTATCCTACCTGGCTGGTGTCTATAGGGCATGGGATGAAGGAGGCTTGAGAGAGGAAGTGCGTAGTGCCCAACAAATCCCTTATTCCTTCAGAATCACGCTTATATTCTTTGACAGGTTCCAATATCATCTTCTCTTTTGGAAGCAAGGCTTCATAGCAGGGGGCATAACCAGATGGAGGCAAAAACTTAAACTCTCCGTGACGTCCACCCAGAAGGAAACGCACTCTGTATTATTTGGAAAGAAAAAAAATAGTGAAAAGCGTCAAGTATATTTGACATAAAAAACCCAACAATTTTCAAATAACTTTTTGATGAAAGTTACTAAGGCCATAAATTTAAAGCAACCAACATTCTAGGTTGTATAATAAAATGCTAGAGAAATGTATCCTCATTTAGCTGAAAGAGAAGAGAACTAGAAAATGATAGGCAATGCAGAAGAGTGGAAGGAGCAATTGATTTAGAATCAAAGGACATTAAGTTTTGGTTTAAGACTGTGGGCTTAAACTTAAACTCTGGATTTAAGTTTGCTCATTTTCAAATGAGAAGTTTTGTTGTACAATTACACTGATCAATTTTGAAGCCAGAGAAAAGTTGAGAAAATTCATCTAGTGCATAGTAGAAGTTAGAGACAGAAAATATGGGATATCCACCCTCAGACATGTTGATATGCTGGATCAGTTGTTTAATTGCATTTTTTCCTTCGACTCATGAAATATGGGAACAGAAAAAGTCTATTTCAAAAAAAAATTCATACAAAGAATTGAAACAAAATTTAAAAACAAATAACATGAGGAGCTTATAAATATTGTATTTTATAAATCATATGACCTTAAATATGATATATAGTTAATATTAATTAATACAATTGACAACCTAATAGCACAAAAGTAACAAAGATTCAGCAGATTATAAAAATCCATCTAGGATACAGAAGTTGTATTACAGAAATAATTACATCATTGACAATAATTGTAATGAAATTATTGAAAACTCTAGTACAGATTTCCAATAGGAGAAAAGTATTAATCTTAGAAATTAAATAAAATTTGCTAGAAATATGTCTGGAGAAATGTTAGAAACTTATCCTAAGATTGTTGGTAATAATAAGGTGAAAACAAAAAAAATTTTTGATAAAAATAGCTCAAACTTGAAGTTATCAGTAAGTGATATGTGTTAAAGTAAAAATACTATTTGCATCATCTGGGTGTTGCAACTGAAAAGAACTCAATGAAGCTGGAATCTCCTTCCTTCCTTCCTTCCTTCCTTCCTTCCTTCCTTCCTTCCTTCCTTCCTTCCTTCCTTCCTTTCTTCCTTCCTTCCTTCCCTTTTTATTCCTTCCTGTCTTCTCTCCCTCCCTCTTCCCTTTCTTGTTTCCTTCCTTCCTATCTCTCTAATGATCTTATTTACTATCATCTATTTATCAAATCTATCTATCAATCTAGGGGTGGCTATATTTGAGTATTGAGGAGGGAGAAGAATTTGGTTTACTCCAGGAAAGCAAATGCAATATATGGCATTACTGTTAGTAGGTATAGTAGAAGAATGCTTATACAGTAAGTATATATCTATGACTAGCTGGTCAAAGAAGGTATATGATTATTTAAGGCTGGTGAACAGGTACAGAACACAACATGCTGAGAATTATAACAAAAGGCATAAAAATATTGCTAATGTTATACAATAGCAATGAAAATGCTACAAATGTGGTTTGGTAAATTAATAGAGTACTATTCCAAATGAACTGGCTGTCACCATACCATAAGCATGGCTATTTTACAGCTGTGACTATATTGAGACATTAATTTAGTTTTCTAAACTTCCTAAAGAAAATTAACAAGCAGCTATGGCAGAAATGCTAAGGCAAATAAAGAAATCAGAACATATAAAACATATTTCTTCAACTAGGTTATTTCATGTAAGGCTGACAGATATTTTAGAGGAAGTTAAGTGGCATAATGGTGAGATCTTTAGAATTGGAAATCAGAAAGACATGAGTTTGAATCTTGCCTCAGATACTTATACTAGCTGTGTGACCCTAAATAAGTTATTAAACTCTGTCAGTCTTAGTTTTTTAAGCTGGTAAAAAGACTATTTAAAGGCTAGCTCTCAATATTTTTTTATCATCTTGATTTAAGGGTTCTAATCTATTGAAATTTTACTTTAAAAATCTTATGCTTATTATTTTTAAATCTATTCAATCATATTTTTATATTTAGTATTTCTTTTTGAAATTTCTCTCCAAAATAGAAAAGGTTTAATGATAATTTGACAGGAAAGAATCATGAAAAGATGGTGGAAAGAACAATGAAAAAAAGATAATGGAACCAGAGGACCTGGTCTTCAAACCTGGTTCTATTACTTTCTAGCTATGTGAACATGAGAAAATTGTATCCTTTCTTTGAGATTTAGTAATCTCTGTAAGTTGAGAGGGTTGAATTCTATCTTTGAGATGTTTTTTTAGTTCTAAGTCCCATCACACTTTTAAGGGTTCATAGATCCTTTCTGAAAACATCTAGTCTAAAAATATCTGCAGATTAAGAGTCTAAGAGACTACACTTGATCTTTTTATTTCTTCTGATCTAACTACAACTGTACTATTGAAAAAAGGTATATATATATATATATATAGATGGGCATAAGGTGAATAATTAAGGAATAAAAAAGAGGAGTACTTTGGGTGCAAAAGGAAGGGGGGTAAAATGGGATAAATTATTTTACATGAAGAAGAGTGAAATACCTTTCATGGTAGAGGGGTAAAGTGGGAGATTGGTTAATGGGCACTGCTTAAACCTTACTCCTCTCAATATTGGTTCAAAGAGGGAATAATATGCCCAATCACTTCAATATAGAAATATATCTTATCTGCCAGAGTAATGATTATCTCAATAGATGCTAAAAAAGCTTTAGAGAAAATAACAGCAACATTTCTATTAGAAACATTAGATAATATTGGAATAAAGGGAACATTATTTAAAATGATAAGCTGCAGATATCTAAAAAAACCTCATTAAACATTATTTGAATAAGCTAGAAGCCTTTTCAGTAAGATCAGGGGTAAAGCAAGGATGCCCATTATCATAAGTATTATTCAATATAGCACTGGAAATGTTAGCTTTAGCAATAGGAGAAAATAAAGAGATTGAAGAAATTAGTATAGGCAATGGAAACAATCACTTTTTCAGATGATGGTGCTTTAGACAATTCTAGAGAATCAACTAAAAAGGTATTTGAAATAATTAACAACTTTAGCAAAGTAGCGAGATGTAGGATATGCAAAACCACATAAAGGAACCTGCATTTCTGTGACCAACAAAATAAGTTTTTCATTACTATAGAGTAAAATCCTTTTAATTTATTTAATCCATTTTGAAATTCCACATCAAATTATATTGAAAAATTCCTCTAGCATTTTTAATCCTGCCTTTAAGACAAATGGGACTTATTCATTAATTTATAATGAGATGCAGTGTGGGTATAATGGAAAGAGAATTTTTTTTTCAGGTATCATAGAACCTAGACCTAAATCCTAGCTCTGCTACTAACTTGCTTCATGACTTTGGATGAATAATTTTCTATTTCTATACCTATTACTTAATTTTAAAAGTGAAAATGGTGAACTAAATGATTTTTAAAAGTAAATTTACAGCTTTAAATTTATCTTTTGTTTGCTAATAAAGAGGTAAGATAATGTTCTCTGTAAATTTACTATTTCAGAGTTTAAATTCCAAGTATAAGTCTTAAATCTGTTATGAGAATCCTTCATTTGTAGTATAAATCCCACTTAATCACAGTGCCTAAATAAAAAAAAAAAACAGAAATCATACTTTGCAAGGAGGTTAACAAATGAAGCTTTCTATACCATCAGATTTATTTTTATGGCAATAAAAGTTGGAAATTAAGTGTGTACTTGCTGAGTGGAAAAAAGGTGAAAAATATTACATTATGTGATTGTAATTGTATATTATTGTGCCAAAAGAAAGAACTGAAGAATTCAGAGAAAGGAGGGATGATTTGTGTAATTTATTGCAAAGTCAAGTAAGCAGAGTCAAAATAATTGTATCCAAGATCTATAATAATGAAAATTGAAACAATAATCAAAGGCAGCTGAATTCTGGCTAATTATAATGAGCAAGCCTAGTCTTAGAGAACCAATGAGGAGACATATTTTTCTCCTAGAGGAGAGAGGTGGACAATAACAGATATATAGTAAACTGCATACACCATCAAATGAAGTCTTTATGTCTACTAGGCTTTGATGTTGTATTTCAATGCAGCTAAATAGGAGAAAATTAAGGGAAAAGGTCTGTGTTGTAAACAAAAGTCATCAACATAAAAACCAAAATCTTATGTGCTTGCAACTTAAATAAACTTTCCTACTTTTAAATGATTATTATTCATAGTTATTAGCATGAGAAATCACTTTTGTTCTTTTTTTCCTGAGAAATCTCATTTATCCTAAATACCATCAAAACTCTCCTTGTGGTTACAAAGAGTTAAAAAGCTTTCCTTGTTCTGAACTCAACTTTCAGTTTAAAAGCTTGACTTATAACTGCATCTTTGGTCCAAATAGCTATGACTAAAATGATCTGATTTATGTCTTTTAACAAAGTTTTATTTCTCAGTCAAGAAAAACCTCGTCAAGGTTTATTGAAAGTCTGATATAATTCAGACAACTCATCGTATTCTCTTCAGAAGTATATTTATCTGTATAGTAATTTCCATGGTATTGAATATAGCATGTTGGAAATAACTAAATTTTTGGCTAATTAAAATCCTAGCCAAGTGTGGTGGACAGGAATGCAAAACTAAGAACAAATACAAATATTAGTCAATTGAAGGATGCAGTTATTCTTACAAATGGAAAGAATTAGAAATTTGGTTTCTAAGATGATCAATTAGATCTATTAGATAATTGTTTTAGGAAATTTAAATTCAGGTAAATAATAAATGAGAGTTTAGGGACCAACTCATCAATTTCATAAAAATTCAGAAAAGTAGTACCAGAATTTTATAATATTCTGGAACCTTCCTGTAAGCCTGGTCTTCTCTTTTATGCTATAAGACCAACTCATAGGTAACATCATTTGGTAACAAGTGATGCTTAAACAACTAAATCTTTTTAGATAAATTCCTAGATAGATTATACATGTTGAGATCCTTTTTGTCGCTGCCTCCAGCTTGTTCTCACTTTAATCTATTCTTCATATCTTTCCTGATATAATGCATTTTCTGACAATGGACCTTTCTTGTGGTCTCCGAACTCTCCCTTGTAACCAAGAAAAATAAGTGCACAGAATGGAGCAATAAATCAACCAATTTGGATACCATATATAATGTTGGGAACCTGATGGTGCAACAGATAGTGCTAGGCCTGGAATTAGGAAGACCTGAAATAAAATCTGGTCTTAGACATAAACTAGTTGGGTCACCCAGGATAAGTTAATTTATTTTTGCCTCTGTTTTACTCAACTGTAAAAAATGGAGATTTTAGTTTCTATCTCATATGGTGTTGATCAAATAAGACAATATTTATAAAAAGACCTTACCAGAGTGCCTGGCACATGATAAGTGTTATAGAAATAGGTATTTTTTTCCTTCCTCACTTTTAGTTCCCTATATCTCTATCAAAAGGAACTGTTTCATTTTTTTTGTATAAAGATTTGTCATCATATTCTTATTGTAGACTTTTAGTGTTGTTTAAATTAATATTATTGTAATCATTTACCTAATTCACTTCACTCCATGGGTTTCCTATGTTTTTCTGAGTTCTTTATGTTCATCTATTCTTATGGCAGTAATGTTCCATATATTCATATAACACAGTTTTTTCCCCAGGCATTTCTGAATCTATGGGCACCTGTGTTTCCTATTTTGGTTACCCTAATAAAAAGTGCTTTTAAGAGAACTTACTACTTGTATAATTTTTCTAATAGTTTCTTCATCTATAAAATGGGGATATAATATACCCAGGGTGACTACCTCAAAGATTCATTGTTCTAATCTAGTCAACTCAGATACAGTGTGCAAGAATGTTTTTATGAAACATAAATGACTATATAAAGGTCAATTTATTGTTATCAATATACTTTTTATTAAATTAATGGAATTTATTAAGTGCCTATATATGTATTTATCTATTGTTGTTAATTCTGAAATTGTCATTTCAGTCATATGCAACTCCTCTTTTCCTGGCAAAGGTACTGGAGTGGTTTGTCATTTCCTTCTCTAGTTCATTTTACAGATTGAAAATCGAGGCAAACAAGGTAAAGCAACTTGCCCAAGGTCACATGGCTAGTAAGTACCTAAGGCCAGATTTGAATACTTCCTGACTCCAAGCTGTGCCATGTAGATGATCTAATAGATATATATTTATACCCCTAAGTAAACAAAAGGTAATTTTGGGGGGGTAGGGGAGGCTTTCTTCAATCCTTATGTTAAAGCTGACAGTGGTTCTCAAATTCTTACCAATAATGTACAAATTCAGTCTGACTTTCAAAGCCCTCTGTTAATCTGACTTTTGGCTTACCTTTTCAACACATATTTCACATTACTCTTATTCACAAAGTCTGTCATCTGAAATTCCATTAGGATGAGTGGTCCCTCTCAACTCCAGACCTTTGTCCTTATCAATTATGTTAAAAACCTCCACAAATCTTGAGAGTCTCCTAACTCCAGGATGGCACCATCCAGTGACTGATACAGTGAGGAGATTTATATTATTAGTAATAAAAATGCAGACAAAATTTCATTATCCTTTAACTACGTGATCTCCTTGTGAGTAAACACCAATATGTAGCAACAAAAGTACCAGTCCTGAATCAGAACACAGAAATTTGAATCCAGACTTAGTTACTGGATGATACCTATGTAATTATGACAGCTTCATGTAACCTTATTGAACTTCATTGTCCTAAGCTGTAAAATAATAATAATAATATTCATGTTACATAAGTCACTAAATTTTATGATTCTCAAATGGGAATAATATGCATTAAAAAGTTTGTAAATCCTAAATAACACATGAATATAAAGATTATATCATCACTGTATCTATCCCTAAAACTTTGCAAACACTAGTTACCTAGTACCTTATTATATGTATGTAATGTTGATTGACTAGAAACATGTAAAAACTTCCCCCAAATTTTTGCTATCAGAGATGTGCATATGATGTCATCTTGAAACAACTCCTATTTAGATCAAGCAGAAGAAACTTTTATGCTTCCTGGAAAAATATTAATTTATAGAAATTAATACTAACCTACCTCTGACTTCACTATGGGTAATTTTAATTTAGCAAAATACTTTATCCTCAAGTTATGCTGCAAGAACTAGCTTTTCTCACCCTATCCTACCTTTCTAGGATAATTACATATCACACCTCCCTTGCATGCACTAGATGATCCAACCATAACATACTCACACAATATTTCATATCCCATTCTATAACTCTGCAGGGACTATGCTCATTCCTGGAATATACTTCCTTCTCAGCTACTCCTCTTAGAATCCCTACCTTTCTTCAAGGTTAAGTTTGTTCTACAGGGAGTTTTTCTTCATCTTTCAGGTGCTACTGCCTTTTCCTCAAAATTATTTTCTATCTATTTTGCATATCTCTACATATTTTCCTGCTGTCTTTTCCTTTCTAGATTAAAAATTCAAGAACAGCTTTTGTATTTTTGACTCCACTGCCTAGCATATAGTAGACATTTCATAAACATTTGTTCATTGACTGCTGGCAAAGTTTATATCATTCCTGGAATATACTTCCTTCTCTTCTCCTTCTCTTAGAATGCCTACCTTCCTTCAAGATTCAGCTTGTTCTACAGGGGTTTTTTTCTTCATCTTTCAGAGTTTATATCATCAAAGTCCTTGCTTATGAAAATAAATTCAGGGTCATAAAATGAGTTTTGAAATGTTGTAGAAAGATCACTAAATAGGAATTATGAGAAAGAAAGCCTTTTTAGAACTCTATATAAAAATTATTTTTTTTTTTAGTAAAAAGAGAAACAATTGAAAATCTTCTTTGAGGGGATGGTATTTTCTTAAAATATATTCTCCTACATGTAATGATGGTAAGAGCAAAGCAAAATAAAAAGTGGCAATCAGATGAGTCATTCCTATAACATTTTAAAATATCTATAATTTTATATTTTGCTTTTCAGGATGACATTTTAATTAACTTGAAATTATCACACTAGTTGTACCTTTTGGACTTCTATATAACTAAACTAGTCCACCCTCAAGGTGATGGGATCTTTTGAGATTTATCAATACATCATATTTAGTGGCTGAATTAAAAATAAGTATGTTTATTTAATATATTTGCTTAATAAACTAAAATTCAACCAGTAATAAATCTTAAGCACAGGAACTGAACCTGACAGAATTTATCTTGGGAATACTGTAGAGACAATTTTTTTAATATAATAGCTACTTAGTTATGTTCTCAGCTATATAGCAGTTTCCAAAATCAGAGACAAGAATATGTCAAAGAGTTAGTATTTCTTCATGATGGGGAAGAGGCCTGAGAATCAGCATGTCCCATGATATTGCTTAATCACCAGTTTACTTACTTATAAGTTCATATCTGAACTGTTTACTCCATCTAACACATCCAACACCTTCTAGTTCTTAATTTTTTTTAGAAATTGTGCTCTGAAAATGCCCAATATTGAAACCTAATTTTTGCTTTCTTTAGTTATACTTTTATAAGAATTTACTAGAAACTTACAAGTCATATCAAGATGGAAAACTATATAAATTCTCTGATATTAATTACTACTTTTCAAATCTCAGCAAAATAAGAATTGCATAAGAAATAAAAGTAATTGCAGCTATCCCCACTGCCTAAGACATCAAGAATTGCAAGAAGATAAAAACCCAGTGAGCTCACAGCAGAGAAGACAACCACTTAAATTTGCTCACTCATCATTTCTTCAACCATCAGTCCCAACACTTACACAGGGTCAAAACTTGTTCCACAAGCTTGTATTCTACTCTCCACTGTATGAGAGAAAAGTAGAGATTTGGAAAGTAGAAAGTTTACTTTGCTAGAAAGACAGTATCTCAGTGCTCAGTACTGAGAAAGAAAACCAAGTGACAGAAGAAATGGAATGGAGCACCAGCATCTTTGGGGTAACTGAAGTAACAAAATTGAAGAAATTAAAATACAGTATTTCATCAAAGGTATAATGAGTTTTAAGAAATGAATAAATAAATATTACAAGCATAGTTCTGTCAATTTTTTTTCACCTATGGATGAACTGAACATTACTATGGGCACTTAGAAAACACTGTTGTGCAGATGAACAATAAAAAAAGAATAAGGAAGGTAAATTTGTGATTTCCACATTGGATGGCTGCCCAGGTGCCCACCTTAGAGAGAATCCTGATTATCTATGTCATTTTAACAACTGGTTGACCAAACTCAATATACAGTTAGGTATCAGTTCTGCTGAACCAGTGCCAACCAGCTGAATCCCAACACTAGCTGGGACCTTGTATTGGCTAATCAATTAAGAGCAGACTTATTTGGGTTTAAGGCATGGTCCTTAAAAACGAATCTGGTCACAGCCCCAGCTGTGCAATCAAAATTTATGTTCCTTTGGGCAGAGCAAGCATAGGTAAGGGTTTGATTACCTCTGTAGACTGAAGGAGAGGAGAGAAAGAGAGAATGAGGAAAGAAGGGAGAAAAGGGAGGGAAAGAAGAAAGGAAGGGAAAAGAAGAGCAGGAAAGTAGGAAGAACCTTAATTTGTATAGTATACAGAAACAAGTGCCAAATGGCTACTTTGTTGTTCACTACCAAGTTGTGGGTCAAAGATCCAGGTGAACTTAGGAGGGATGTACCCCTAAGAAGTGGTATTTCAGTGTGAAGCTCTATCTTTATGCTCCTTTCTGAACAAGATCAAAAGTAAGCAGCAACTGTATATTTCAATTCCCAGGAGTTGAGAAATTTTGAATTTGAATTTGAAAAATTGAAATTTTACTTCTAACTTCTAGCTCAACCAGGAAACTGCAAAAAAATCTGAAATTTCAGATCAAATGGAATCCTAGAGTTCTAGCACTCTGAAATAAGAGAATTTTATAACTAGCTGATAGTGACCGAGTCCAGTAGTAGTCTACTGAAACCCTAAAGAGGAAAAACCCACTGGTCTGCTGTCCAGACTCAAACTTGGTCAGGAAATTTCGCAGTCTAGACCAGGTGGGAAATAATCAGACTACCTTGAATTAAATCACTTTGTAAGCAATGAAAGCTTGTAGATACTCTGAGAACTTAGAATTAATACAATACTCAAAAATTCTAAAGAATTCAATAGTAGAACCATCCTGAGACATTTTGTCCAGAAGTGTATAAACAAAGCCCTAACATAAAGCCCAAAATTTGGAGGTAAGTTGGAACAAGGGACTAGCAAAAAAAAAAAAAGAATTGCAATATAAAAGTTATCATTGTGACAAGGACAATTTCAAAGGACACAGCAAGAAGAGAATGGCTCCAAAATATGTATAGAGAGTTGGGTATAGAAATGCATTTTACTCAACTTGGAAATTGGACTTGATTCCAGTGGACTAAAAACATCCCTAAGAGGGATGGGATTTCAGAGAAACCTGGAAAGACTTTCATGAACTGATGCTGAGTGAGAGAGCAGAACTAGAAGAACATTGTACACCCTAATAAGAACCTGGGGGGTGATGATCAACCTTAATGGAATTGCTCCTTCCATCTATGCAATAATCAGGGGCAATTTTAGAGTACCTGTGATGGAGAATACCACCTGTATCCAGAGAAACAATTGTGGAGTTTAAACAAAGAATAAAGTCTAGTACCTTTAATTTCTTTTTTAAAAGTGTCTTATGTACTACATAATTTTGCTGGCTCTAATATTTTATTTTCTCATCAAGGAAATAATTTCTCTCTCAACCCATTCAATTTTGATCAATGTATAGCATAGAGACAATGTAAAACTTATTAGACTGCCTTCTGTGAGGGGAGGGGAGAGAGAGTGGGGGGAAATTGTGAAATTCAAAAACCTTACAAAAATGATATGTAGAAATTCCTATTGCATATAATTGGAAAACAAATAAAATATTAATAGAAAGAAATGAATGCTTTTTAATCACAAAAGGTATCAATATTTTTATAAACCATAGAACAAAATAAGAGTAATTTTAATTTCAATGGAAGAGAAAAAAATTAGACAGCACTTTTCAGAAAGAGAAGCAGAGTGAGGTTTGAGATGACCTCATTTTAAAGTCAAGCTATCATTTACCTCAAGTAATATTCTAAGGTGAACCTGCTTGTCTCATTCTATGCATAGGCCTGATGATATGGAACAAAATTCATATCTCCCCATCATGAGAAAAATCTTATTTTGGATTTTCAAGGCACAGGATCATATTTCTTCTTGGAGTCTCATAACTAACATTTCTTATTATATCCCTCTAGAGGAGGAATACAACTCTCTACTTGGTGACTACTATGGAATCATTGTATTTATAGCTAAAGGGGCCCGGAAGTTATCAAAGGTAATTTTATTGCTGATCCCAGAGAGTTTAAGTAACAATCAAGATTACGTAGACAGTAAGCATCATTCAGGAATCAAACCCACTGTCTTATTTCAAATACAATGCTGCACTAGCACTCTCCTATATCTAACTATGGTGCCACTCTGGAGAACTTTTTAGTTAATAATATAGTTGCTGCTCCCATATTTTTCATTTCATTATTCAAAAGGATAGGATTATATCCTATTTCCTAATCACGCTTTCTGAATTGAAATTTTCAAAAGGCCTGAAGCAATCTATAAATGTGAACAACATGGACTTTAGTTCACAGAGATGGGGTTAGGGAAAGAAGGATTGGTTATGATAATCTCTAGGAACAGACAATATTAACTTACTTGATGCCTGCTGAAAAGCTCACCACAGGGAAGAAAAGTCCATCAGTATTGAAGTTCTCAAACATTCCTTGTACAGGTTGCCCATTGATTCGGAAAGAGATGCTGGGCACACCAAGGTCAAGGCAGCAGCTCACCACATCATCAGACTTTAACAAATGCTGGTTGACAGAGGCCACTGCTCTTGGAACCCGGCCTAATTGGAAAAAGCAGGCAAAGACAATGAGAAGTAGTGGTAGACTTTGGAAAATCTCCCCAGGAAAGTTAGATTTACAAACAGAACAGTGTCATAATAGAATATGGAAAGGCTTTGAGACCAACACAATGAAGACTGAATGGATAGATATTAATTAATGGTCTGATCTTATGTGAGAATTTTCTAGCTCAAGTCTGTCTTTGAGGCACAAATTTGTTTTTTCTTTTATTAGAAAAAGGATGAAACATAAGTTTTCAAGCTGTCAGTAGGTAGCCTGAGATGAAGGAAGCTACCATGAATAAGAATAAGTTTTCAAACTGTACAGCTTGTCTTAAGTCTATCTGGGCAGTACCCATTATACTAGCCAAATTTTGGCCTTTGTTTGCTTGGGAAATCCAAAAAAAGAATTCTAAAGAGCTAGTGTTTGGGAAAGAGCTAGTGCATTTACTTCTGACCGAAATGGCTATTCTAGAATTATGAACAGAGATCACCTCTTTGTGGAAAAAAATCAGAATGAAAAGTTTTAGTACAGAAAGGTAGGGAAATCCATTTCTATTTCTGCAGCATTTCTATATCATGATCTTTATTAAGAATGGAATTAATTTCCCATTATGAATTTTATAAAAATGGCTCTGAGTAAGAAAATCAACTCTATGGTGTTTGTACATTTATATGCCAATTCATTCTCGAAGTTAGGTAAATCAAAATAATCACTCACCTATAATGAAAATTTGGTGGTCATCTGGTCATTAGGATTTTTTTATACTCTTTTTGCTTTGGTTAGAGGAGAGATATCTATTAACTAAGTGATTATATACAGAAATAGGTAGAATATCAAAAAGCCCATGAGTAAGCAGTTCTGATTGGAAGAGATTTAGGATTATAAACTGATGAATGAACTAAGGGCTGACTAGTTAGATAGATTCATTCTAAAATAGTAGAAAGTATTCTGGGATGAAAAATTCTCATAGAGAAGCAACAGCTGGATAGTAGAAGTTGGATAGAATGTCAGAATTATAGGTAATGAGAATGTTAACTGGAAAATAGCAAACTAGAGGAGGAAAAGGGAGGGAAGGGAAAAGCAATAAATAAGTTCCTAAAACTATGATAAGGGCTTTACAAATATCTCATTTGATCATCAAAATAATCTTGGGTGCCAAGTATAATTTTTATAGATTGAGGAAATGGAGGGAGATAAAGGAAAAGAGATTTGCTGGGGAGTCATACAATTAGTAAGTACCTGAGGCTTGATTTGAACTAATGTATTCCTGAACTGCTGATTTGTGTTCTATCTACTTCACCATTTAGCTGCTTCATAGACCACTTAAGACTAGTGTAAACTTTATATGCATTTTCTTACCTTATCAATATAATTATGTAAATATACTTTTATATTAATTTAAAAATACTTTTTCCCCTATAAAACTCACATTAATGACTTGTTGGGGATGATAGTCATAGTGAAAAGAATGGCAAGAGAAACCAAACATCAAGATACAATGAGGGCAGCTAGGTGGTGTAGTGGATAAAGCACTATCCCTGGAGTTAGGAGTACCTGGGTTTAAATCCTGTCACAGACACTTAATAATTGCCTAGCTGTGTGGCCTTGGGCAAGCCGCTTAACCCCATTTGCCTTGCAAAAAAAAAAAACAACCCTAAAAAAAAGATATAATGAAAGTGATTTTCTAATCACTTTGAAGGGTTTAGTGAACAAATGTTTTAAAAGGATGTAAATCCATATTTAGTAGAGAAAATATTTGACAGAGATCAAATCTTATTTTCTTCTGTGATGGCCTTGCATATACAGTGGGCATCTGATATCAATCCCATTTTTAATCTAGATAAATGGTTCCATTGGGAGCCTCCTAGAAACTGACCTGAGGGTTATCCCTTTATGTATGCTGCTGTTATCAGTCCAGTTACAATATCTTTTTTTTTTTAGGGTTTTTTTTTTTTTGCAAGGCAAATGGGGGTAAGCTGCTTGCCCAAGGCCACACAGCTAGGTAATTATTAAGTGTCTGAGGCTGGATTTGAATTCAGGTACTCCTGACTCCAAGGCCAGTGCTCTATCCACTGCAAAACCTAGCTGCCCCCCCAGTTACAATATCTTGTAATTGCTCTTCACTTTCCTTCTTAACTGTTTATCCCTGATTTCTTTTCTTTGATTTTTGCAAGGCAATGGGTTCAAGTAACTTGCCAGGGTACACAGCTAGGAAATTATTAAGAGTCTGAGGCTGCTCCAGAGTCAATGCTCTATCTACTGTGCCACCCAACTGCACCTAACTGTCCCTTATTCCTGATTTTTGAAGTACTTATGAATATAATACAATTGTAGTAGCTTTAAAACTAGGACAATGTTAGCTCACCATTCAAAGGACTATACTATCTGCTACAAGTACACTAGTACACTCCCTAGAAAGCAGTCTCAGTGGACTCCACTGGAACCACTATGCTTTCCAAGGCATAGGCCCCTCTCTAGGGGTGAACTCAGTCCAGAGTGGCCCTGCCCTTCACAAAAAAGAGAACTCTCCCCAGAGCTTCCACTAGCTTCTCTGGGATTAGTCTCATTACTGCACTGGATGTCTCATGGCGCCTGTCTCCACCACTTCAGATTTGGGGTTCTGAAGCTGATTCCCTTTTGATGGGCTGAAGTGCTTGCCTATCTTTCAGGAATAACTGTCTCATGTTCAATTGGAACCTTTCTCCACAAAGGCCTTCAAAGTTCTCATTTGAATCATTATCATCACTTGTCCTTCCTTTGATCTTCTGAGCAGCATGTAAATAGAAGCAAAAGAAAGCATACAATGGGAGTGATCCATAGTTGGAATTTTCCAAGGTGTGATTGATGATTGGACATGAAGGCAACAGATTAAGAACAGAGAATGACAGAGATTGAATCAGTTTACCAAAAGTTTAAATTATGGAAGGGAGGAGGGTACATTTAGTACAAAGGTGAAAAACAAAACAAAACTGAAGGGTAGAGACACTCCTGGGGAATATAAAGGGCAGGATTAGGGGTTCTTCCCTTCAGTATGCTGAAAGCCCAGTGACCTATGTAGAGGTCAACAAGCCACAGATAGCCTTTCATTTCTCAACTTCTGATAGTGGAAAATATTAGAATGACAGGGCCACCAGGCAGAGGAAATGATCAAAGATTATGATTAAAGGAATTTCTGAGTTCATGAACATGGAAGTAGAACATCTGTGGTATCATGATACCATACATGTATGACCATACATAGCTAAAGTTAAATGCAGAAATGGGTCACAGGAGTTGAAAAGTTTGAAGGTAGTATGTTTGACCATATATTAATATATATGCAATAGTTCCCCATAAGGGGGCAAGAATTGGAGGTAAAAGAAATTCTAAATCAGGCACTGAACTCACTGAGGAATTAGAATTATTTACAGAATCTATTTCTTGGTGGTTGGTAGAGGTTGCTGAATGAGTAGTAGAAGAGTTTGGAAGTATCAAAAAAGGTAAAAAGTTCTCATTCTCATGAATTCTAAGGTTCTAATTGATGATCCTATGTTCTTGCTTCCTTAATTATCAACAACATGTTGACCTCAACAACAGTAGAAGGAGGGTATTCTGAAACAAGCCAAATTAAGCTAGATAGAACAAAATTCTCAAAAGAGTTAAATTTTCACATCTGCATATATCATAAATGTGACAGACAATTTTTATATGTAGATTTATCCTAGCTATGGAATTCTATTAAAATATTAAAGGAAAATCCATTTTTGTCACAGTTTTTGTTTTTTTCCCTTTTGGGAATATCATCAATTAATAAGACAAAATAATGGAGGTGGGGAAAAAAAGAAAAATCTACCTTAAGTGAAAAAAAAACCCTTTTTTGAATGCCCCCCCAAATATGTAAGCAGTACTTGATACTGTTCTGAAAGAACAACAAAGAGATATGAGTTTATAAGAAAAATTTTTTTTAGGTTTTTTTTTTTTTGCAAGGCCAACGGGGTTAAGTGGCTTGCCCAAGGCCACACAGCTAGGTAATTATTAAGTTTCTGAGACCATATCTGAACCCAGGTACTCCTGACTCCAGGGTCGATGTTTTATCCAATATGCCACCTAGCTGCCACCTATAAGAAAATATTTTTACAAGAAAACATCCATTCTTTCCAGGTAGCAAGTTTTCAGTGGTTATAAAGACTAATTATTAAGATGAGATGAATTTCTCTTTCCCTGGACACCTTTTGAAAAAATCTTTTTGTGACTTAAAACCTAAGGTCTATTTATCATGAAGCAGACATGAAACACAAAAGTTCTTTTCTTAATGTTGGATTTTGTTAAAAAACCTCTTTTTTTACTTAAATAGAGAGACTGAAGTTCTCAAGGGCCAACATACAGTCCCAAAGTACTAGGATTTTGCTACTGCCAAATGGGCATAATAAAAGAAAGGAATTGGCTAAGTAAAGGAATGCTGATGCTGATTCCTTAGCCTAAATTCTGTTCAAGCTTAAATTCATTTGCAGCTAAGTGAGCGAATCTTGGATCTACATTGGATTGTTTGTACCTAAGCAAAATAATTAAAATAGAAACCTTTGAACTCCTCTGGGTTGAAAAAAGCAAAGACTTAATGCTTAGCTTGAGGTTACTATGTATAGATTTTGTCAGCTGGGCATGAAACTTTGAATCAATGTATGAATGAGGAAATATTTATTAAAGGCTTAATGAGATACAGGTACTGTATTAAAAGGTGGGGATACAAATAGAAAAGCAATATAATTCCTACTGTCATGGAGCTTATATTCCAATGGGAAGCCAATTTTGGACATACATTTATGTTATTATTATTTTTGTTTTGTTCTTTGAGAATTAAAAAGACCATGACATCAAGGAGGTGATGACATGACATGCATGTAAATTGTACTTGAGTGAGGAGGTGCTGTGCTAAGTTCTCTGGATTTCTGGAACCATCTGGGTCCAGTGGCCAGATAGGAATCAGGACCATTGGAGATGGTCCTGGATGAGAGGCAATCAAAGGTTAAGTGATCTGCTCAGGGTCTCACACAGTTAGTGTCATGTGTCTGAGGAATTTGAACTCAGGTCCTCCTGACTCCATGATTGGTGTTCTATCTACTGCATCACATAGTTGCTCATATATTCATATATAAACATATAGATATAGATATATATGTATGAATGTATTTGTTGGAACATAGAGAATATACTGTTAAAATATTACTATCCTATTTCAATAAATGTCTTTGCTTTGAACTAAATGCATTATAAAGTCAATAAGAGATTGTTTTGAGTAGATGTAGATCTCACACAATACACTGAGCTTGGAGTAGCTATTCTAAGGACCTTCTCTGTGAGAGATGGATTCTACATCCATCTATGAACAATCTATAAAGAACAATCTATATAAAGAAAATATTTAATTATGCCTGAGGATGAACTGTTCCTCTCTTTTGAGGAGCATTTCTGGTATACTAATATACACTGATGCTTGGTATTTCTCTAATTCTAGCAATAGCAGAAGTTTGCCTAATAAAACACCCCTGGTTAGATTGCCTGTGTAGAGGCAGAATCCTGACATACAAAAATCTGGATGAAGGAGACCTGTTTCAGTACCCTTCACCTGTGTGGCAGGGGAGAGAGAGTCAGTGAACTGAAACAAAGAAGCATTTATTAAGCGCTTACTATGTTCAGTACTTACTGAGTATTCAAGAAATTTCGGGAAATTAAGAGGCAGAACATTCTAGGCATGGGTGACAGTGAATTCAAAGGCATAGAGATAGGAGATCATAATCTTCATAATAGCTGGCAATTATATGTTGTCTTCTAGATACTGCAGATGTGCTTTTTCTACAAAGATGACCTCATTTGGGCCTCATCCTCAGGTCCCAGTCACCATGGCCTGCTTTCAGTTCCTTACATGTCACTTCCACCAAGGTGGCAAAGTAAATGGAGCACTGGGACTGAAATCAGGATTTGAGAAGTTCTAATTCAACCATAGACATTTCCATGTTAAGTGATCTTAGGAAAGTTTCAAACCTCAGTTTGCCTCAGTTTCCTCACTTGTACAATGGAGAGAATACCATCCATCTCCCAGGGTAGTGGTAAGGATCAAATAAGTTAACAATTATAAAGCACTTAGTACAATGCTTGATACATAGTAAGAGCTGTTTAAATGTTAGCTATTATTATTATTAATGACATGTTTTTCCATTTTCAATAAGCAGACATACCTTTAGAGCAAAATTTTATTGTTTTTTTATATTATGGACTCCTGAAAATCTTGTGAAGACTGTGGATCTATTCTCAAAATAATATTTTAAAAGAATAAAATACATATAATGAAAATCAACTTAATTGCAGTTCTAGAAATTTTTTTTATAAAAATAATTCATGAACTCCTAAGTTAAGAACCCCCTGTATTAGAAACACATAGAATTACCTATGAAGGAAGGATAATTCAAACATGTTGAGGTAATTAAGAATCTGATAGACCTCTTTCAATCAGAAACAATGAAAAAAAATCATGGAACATTTGATTATCTCATATTGCAGAAATAAATATTTGCCAAGAGGCAATCAGGAAAATAATTTCAGCTTATGTACCAACAAGACAATGAGACAGAAAAATTTTATGAAGAATTTGACAAGACACTCCAAATTAAATCAACTTGCACTTTGATATTCAATGAAGTCAGTGAAAAGAGATAAAAAGATAAAAAAGTTGCTGAAAAATGTGACAGGATTAAAGAATCAAGGAAATCAAAAAAATTCCAAACTTACACAAACTCTTTGCTTTAGACAATAAATATTTTCTTCAAGGAAACAATAAGAAGATGCTAAACACGGCAAGCATAATGAAAAAATTCTATTGACTCTATGTAATGAACTGAACATGTTTCCTTGCTCATGTGGAAATTAATCTTGAATCAGCAATCTATAAGCAAGGTTACTGGCATATGAAGGGAAAGACTAAAATCAGTTATAATGATAGAAGAGAAAATAAGAATGAGAAAAAATATCACACATTTAAAAATTTCTATCCTGATCTAAGAAGTTGTAGGTAATGAAAAAATGGAAAAGGAATGAATAAAAAGACTTTGACACAGATTTTATTATATAAACATTTATTTTATGATATAGGAACAGTTGCCAAAGTTAGAAAAAAAGGGCTTAACAAAAGATTTGGTCAGTAATACATTTGCCCAAGAGCCAAGGACAATGCCAGTTTAGAATATAAAATCTTTTTTCTTTTTTTTAATTTTAAGTAAAATCTTACTTGAGAGGATGACACAAAATTATGAGCCATACCACGTCAGAAAAGAGAATCATATGAAGGAAAAGAATGTAAAAAGCCCAACTAAATAAAGTCATTTCAAAGACATCTAATGATGAATCTGGAAGAACAACCAACAGATAAAAAACTTAAATGATATGTCAGAATTTTAATAAACTCCATCATTACAGTCAGTAGAATGACTAATTTTAATAAACCCTATAGTCCCATTAGTATTAGCAAGTGGAAATCACTCCAAAGGGGAAAAAGTAAAGATGGGTAAAGCAGCTAGACTAGAACAAGTATTCAAAGAA
The DNA here is from genome assembly GCF_037893015.1 of Macrotis lagotis. NCBI lineage: Eukaryota > Metazoa > Chordata > Mammalia > Peramelemorphia > Peramelidae > Macrotis > Macrotis lagotis. The sequence goes on from NC_133661.1 coordinate 191,508,065, forward strand.
AGCATCTATGTTGGAGGAGAATCCAGTTTTGAGTGAGGAGGGAACAATTCCTTTTTTTCTTTCTTTTTTTAATTTACACATTACTAAAATATTCTTGTTTAAAAGTAAACACAGGGGTGGCTAGGTGGCGCAGTGGATAGAGCACCAGCCCTGGAGTCAGGAGTACCTGAGTTCAAATCTGACCTCAGAAACTTAATAATTACCTAGCTGTTTGGCTTTGGGCAAGACACTTTAACCCCATTAGCCTTGCAAAAACATAAAAAAAAGAGTAAACATAATACCTCTCCCCCCACAAAAATATAAAACCTCATGAGAGATAAAGTAAAAGAAAGAAAAAAATGTGTTTCAGTCTTTGTTCTGATACCATCAGCTCTGTCTCCAGTGGATCACTTTCTTTATCATAAGTCCATCATAGTAGTTACTTTCATATTTTTCCACAGCTGCTGTTGTTGCTTGTAATTCCCTCCATCCATTCCTCCCCACTACCATCTATTATATTTTCTCTCTCCTTTCACTTTGTCCCTCTTCTAAAATATGCTGTAGGGAAGCTGAGTGCCACAGCAGACAAAGCACTGGCCCTAGGCCTAGAGCCCACATACCACCCCAGAGACCCAGCAACCACCCAGCCCCTTGGTCCTGGACAGGCCCCTCAATCCTAGCACCTTGAAAAAAGTACAAAAGAAAACATATTATATCTGACTACTGACTATTCTTTCCTATGATCTACCCTCTCTTCTATCACCCCCCTACCCCCATCCCCCTTCTCGCTTTTTTCCTCTAGATGTCTATACCCTATTGAGGGTGTATGCTGCTTCCTCTCTGAGCCATTTCTGATGAGAGTGAAGCTTCCCTCATTCTCCCTCACCTTCCCCCTTCCATATTATTGCAAAAAAAAATTTTACATGAAATATCTTAGCCTATTCCACCTCTCCTTCTTTCTCTTACTCCCAATACATTTCCCTTTCACCCATTGACTCCATTTTTACAATATATTATCTCTTCAAATTCAGCTCTCTCCTGTGCTTCATCTATAAAAGCTTCTTCTACCTGCTCTATTAAATGAGAAGGTTCATATGAGTATTATCAGTATCAAATTTCTATGCAGGAATATATGCAGTTCATCATCATTAAGTCCCTCATAATTTACCCTTCTCCTCTGCTCTCTATGCTTCACCTGATTCCTGTACTTGAAGATCAAACTTTCTGTTTAGCTTTGGTCATTTCAACAGGAACATTTGAAATTTCCCTGTTTCATTGAAAATTCATCTTTTCCCCTGGAAGAGAATGTTCAGTTTTTCTGGGTAGTTGATTCTTGATTGTATTCCAAGCTCTTTTGCCTTCTGAAATATTATATTCCAAGCCCAATGAGCACTTAATGTAGTTGCTGCTAAGTACTGTGTGATCCTGACTGCCGCTCTATGATATTTGAATTGTGTCCTTCTGACTACTTGTAATATTTTATCTTTGACTTGGGAGTGCTGGAACTTGGCTATAATATTCTTGGGTATTTTGGGGGGGGGGTTGTATCTCTTTTGGGGGGAGATCAGCAGATTTTCTCAGTTTCTATTTTACCCCCTGCTTCTGGGATATCAGGGCAATTTTCCTGTAGAAATTCTTTAAATATGAGGTTAAGGCTCCTTTCCTGATCATAACTTTCAGATATCCCAATAATTTTAAAATTATCTTTCCTAAATCTGTTTTCCAGATTAGTTGTTTTTTTTAGTGAGATATTTCACATTCTCTTCTAATTTTTTTGTTCTTTTGGTGTGGAACTCTTGTATCTTGATTTCTCACAAAGTCAGCAGCATCCTTTAGCTCCATTCTACATCTGAAGGATTTGTTTTCCTCAGAGAGCTTTCTTATCTCCTTTTCCATCTGGTTAATTCTTATTTTTAAGACATTCTTTGCCTCAATAACTTTTTGAACTGTTTTATACATTTAATCTAAACTGGTTTTTAACATGTTATTTTATTCAGCATTTTTTTGGATCTCCTCGACTAAGCTGCTGAATTCTTTTTCATGTTTTTCCTGCATCTCTTGTATTTCTTCTCCCAATTTTTCTTCTATCTCCCTTACTTGATTTTTCAAAATCTTTTTTGAGCTCTGTCATAGCCTGAGTCCAATTTCCAATTTTTGTTGGAGTCTTTAGATGCAGAAGTTTGGACTTTCTCATCTTCAGATTGAGTCTTTTGATCCTCCATGGGATCATAGACAAAGTAATTGTCAATGGTCAAGTTCCTTTTTTTTTGTTTACTCATTTCCCCAGCCTATACCTGGTTTTGGGGTGTTCCTTGAGCTTTTTTTATAAAGGCAAATGGGGTTAAGTGGCTTGCCCAAAGCCACACAGCTAGGTAATTATTAAGTGTCTGGGACCAGATTTGAACCCAGGTACTCCTGACTCCAAGGCTGGTGCTTTATCCACTATGCCACCTAGCCGCCCCATTCCATGAGCTTTTGAATATTATTGGGACACCCCCACAAAGACCTCAGTGTGTGAGGCTCTGACTGCTCTCCTGGTCTGTGAATGAGCACAAGTGCACCCCCTCTGCCATTCTATAGGGGGCCTTGACTGTGATTAGCATATGAATATGGTCAGAGCCCCAGAGTCCTGTTCCAGGGACAGAGGACAGACCTCGGCAGTCTCACTCCACTCCCTTGCCTTCCTTGGGCTGAGCACTCAGGGCAGAGCTGCTTGGAGGCTCCTGCTGGATAGACTCCACAGGCCTGCTTCAGTTTCTTGGATCTGGGCTGCCCTGGCCATTATGACCACAATAAAGGCCTTGGCTTTGCAGAGTGCCATGACCGTGCTGAGGGCCTGGGCTTCACGCTAGCTCTGACAGAGGTCTCCCTGCTGATCTTCCAAGTTATGAATGGTGTTCCCTGGGGTGAAGGTCAGGCAACTGCTTCTGTTGCCGGAAGCCATGGCTCCTAGGCACCCTGGGGCTGTTTCTGGGAGGCTGAAGTTCCTTCACTCTGGCCGGCTGCCCCACTAACCCCATGGAACAGAGTTTTCCTACTATTTTCCAGGTTATCTTGGGCTGGAGAATTGCCTTACTAGATCTTTCTATGGGGTTTTGTCTCTTGAAATTTAGTAAGTGTCATAATTTTAAGATTTTTGAAATATTTTGGAGAGAGCACCTGAGAAAGGCCCTTCTCCTACAGCTATCTTGGCTCTGCCCCTTAATTTGGGCAGGGATCAATTCATAAGATACATGTAAGAGAGGAGGAAACTAGAGGCATGTTCATAGCCTTATTGCTTTTCAAAAAGAGGTGATCAAGAAAATATAAATAATGCTCCATTTACTTACTCTCTCATCTATATAAAATGTTCTTGATAATTACCTATTCCTACATTTAATGCCTCCTTGATGAAAGCATATGAAGAGAACAAGCAGAATGTTACAAATGTGAATCCACAGTGCAGACTACATCTTTACAATCATACCACTGACACTTAAATTTAGACAATAGAAGACCTCACACTATTATTGTTTGTTGAGAATAATAAAGTATTTTATTTGCCAGAATAAAATATTCTTTAAAGGCATTTCTCTAACAAATTTTCTCCTATACATATGTCAAAATGAAATAAAATTCCCTGAAATATATAAAAGAATATTTTTCCTTTTATTATTAATATTAAATGAGGCATAAAATAGGGAGACATATGCTTATGAAACCTATCTGCCATGGTCATGGCGATGATCCAGCAGAGAATTCAAATTGAAGAGGCATTCCCTCTTCAACTGGAAGGCAAAGGCAGATGACATTTAACTGATTTATATCAAGCCTAGGAACACTCCTAAATGAGCTCCATAATCACTCAAGAGATTGACTTCACTATCCATGCTCAAAAAACCAAAAATAAAAGCCAAGAATGCATATTGCCCAGATCATAGTATAAAGCTAGATGGACAATTTAAAGAATCCATCCATTAATAGATATAGTTGGGGACAGACAGTACAAATGAATGATTAGATTGGTCCATAGTTGAACAGAAAAAAAGGAAAAATGAGATTGTCTTTGGTAAATTATACATTTCTTTTAATCCCATGTTTCTCTTGAAAACAAAGACTAATCTTTGAAACTTTAGAATTCTTCTACTTATGTTGTATGGTTCTAAGTTCTATATTTCTATGATCATTCAAGATTTCTCAAAGGCAAATGGGAGGCATTTCAAATGAGGAATTTTGAAGAAATATGTAATGGATAACTTTATTGAAAGGTATGACTAGATAAAAAAATTGGGCTTGTCACATGAGAGCGAGGGACAATAGATATAAAGGTGTACATGCTCATTTGGTATGCAAAAAAAAAAGGTTAAAAAGGTCCATGATAGAATCAGTGGAAGCCCTTTGGTGAACTTATGGGAGGACATAGATGAGAGTCATACCAGATGGGAAGGCATGGGTAGATGGTTATTTGTATTATCAGAAGGAATTCCTACATTGCTAAGCAGACAGAAATATTGAAATATTTATATATTCAACTATTTTTTAGGAGACTCAGTACACTAAAGACCTCATTCCCATCCCAAACATCCTTGGGAGAACAGCATCGTGGGACATTAGAATCAGAAGGAATGTTAGAAATTATCTACTCCTTTTCTGTGATTTAAAGGTGAGGGAACTGAGGTTTAGAGAATTGAAATCATGGTACTAAGGTAATAAGAGCCAGTAAGTAACAGAGATTAATTAAATCATTTAATTCTTAGTTCAATATTCTTTATACCATAACATGATGGTTCCTTATGTTGTGCCTACTTCCAAAAAGGATATCAAATAGCTTGCAATATTAAACATAATATAAAACAAGACAATTTTAAAGTAAAAACAAAAAAATCAATGGGAAGGATGTAAAAATGTTACCAGGCACCTGAGATGAGTTAATTATTGAATTTAGTTTTGAATTTCCTGACAGTTAAGGGAAAAAGGGAAACAAGGTGTGTTATATGGTTCTCATCTGTTAACTTGTTAACTCACATAGGCAAACCTTTTCATTGAAGTAACCCATGATCCCCTACAGAACTCCTTTTCCCTATTGTAAAAGCTCCCAACTTATAGACTAATTGCTATTCAGAATCTCAGAGCAGCTATATAGGTTCCAATGAGAAAATTTTTTTCTCCTGACCTGGCATGTAACCTTCATGTTCCCCAGTTCACCTTGGCGGCATATCTCAGAGAGTGTGTTTTGCTCTCCAAAACAGTAATTTATGAGTGAAAGTCATAAATTCTTTCCCCCTTTTTGTTGTGGATAAGATAGACTGTGTCACAAAGGATGAACAAATATGCATGGTTTATGAGTTTCATCATAGGTCTACATTATCTTTCACCCAAAACCCAACTCTCCTCCAAATATTGCTGTTACTATCAAGGGTATCAGGCATCACCAGTCTTTCAAGTATCATCAGTTGAGGATCTAGATGTCATTTTCAAATCCTCATTCTCTTTCACCCATTTTATCTAGACTAGTCAGTTATAAAAACTTCTCATCTCTCTACACCATTGGTATTATCTGTTCCTTCTCTCTAAACACATAATAGCTAGTAGCTTGGCCCTTATCACCTTTTACTTGATCAACAGCTTCCAAATCAATCTTTTAAGCCTCAAGACTCTCCTCTCCTCAATTAATACTCCATAGAGCTATCAAAGTAATTTTTCTTAAGTGCATGTCAGATCATATCATTTCCCAACTGAAATTCTAGTAGGTCCCTACTGATTTTGTTATTTCATCTTTATCTCATCCTTAAAAGGATGTCAATTTTATCTGAATTTTTAACTCATATTATTAATTCAATAGTACATGCATATAATTTCTGAATAAAACAAATAAATGCCTATTGGGAGTACATGCTCAAATTTTATTTTTCTAAAATTTTACAGCTAGGGTTGTATAATTAAAAAAGTCTGGAAACAACTGCATTAAATTATGTCTCTCAAATATCCCTTTAGAAATCTTTTTGCAAATTCTAGGTCATGGTCAATTCATGGCTTAATTCTTAGAAGTGTAGGTATACTAGGCTATTGGTTGAAGTAGCATCCATATGTTTTTAATTAGAAACACAAGGGAAGTAGAGCTGTTTGTCTTTAACAAAATATAATGTGTTTGATTTATACACCTTTACCTATGATGAAGACCTGGAAACATTTGAATATTGAGAAAGGCTAGAGAGCCTGTAGGTAGGGCCAATATAATCGTCAAAACAGAAGCATTAGTTTGGTTAACATCGACCTGATTGAGACCCCAGAATAGGTTGCTATACATGCAAAAGTAAATTTGGGCATGAAAATTTTAAGCATATATTTTAACTATTAACTGTCTTGGACATATCCTTAGGAGTAATGAGAAAGCAGAGGCAAATCTTTCCATTTAGACAGAAAATGTTATGAAAAAAATAACTTGTCCAGTTTCAGTGACTTGATGGTAAAGTTGTAAAGGAAATTTATGTTTTCTGACTCCCTATTAGCTAGAAAGGACTGAAAGGACATGAAAGTTAATGGAGAGACTCCTTCCCCAAATGTAACATGAGGGAAAATAACTGAATGCACAGGATTGCGTTGGAAAGGATACTTACCAGACCACAGATGAAGCCCATCAAAGCCATAGGAGTATAGGTCATCACCAACACCATTGCCTCCCCAACCTTCTCCACCACCAGGGTAAGGAGCATAACCTGGTGAAGAAGCCCAGCCTACTCGGAGGTGTGTGGGTTCGGCTGTTAGGAAAGGATCCACCTGATCTATGATAAGCTCAAAGTACCACTTCCTGTACTGAGCTGAGCCTTCAGCAACTCCCAGGAAAATATTTGGCCGAATGCTGAAATAGAATGTAAAAATCAGGTAACAACCACAGATCCTGAAGAACACTGAAGTACAGAAGGAAAAGGAAAAGGAAAGAAGGAAAGGGATGGTCATGTTGTAACTATAAAAGGGACATTTTAAAAATTATATTATTACTGAAAAGAAGAAGTTGTAGGTACCTTAGGGCTTAGTGGTTAGCAATACCTCCTCCATTTGAAAATATAAAATAAAAATTTATGTTGACTCTCTGCACCATTACAGACTTCATCATTTCTGCTATAAAAGGGTTGACTTTTCTTTTAGCTATACTGGTTTGAAATTCTACATTCTTAAATAGAGATTATTTTTAGGATTAATGGAATTAGTACCTAAAACTCAGTTATAATTTGAGAAGGTTCTTGGTAATGGCTTTAATTTTTAGATTATAATACTTCACATGTTATAATTTATCTATTTATATAAAAGCTTCTAGAGTCTAAAGCCTGAATTGAGGTAGAAGTGCCTTTCATCTAGGATATTCAAATCCTCTATATATTCCTGGACTTTTCTGGAAATTGGATAATGCTGATAATAATGGACAAACTTGTTTTTGAAAATCTGGGCCCAGTAAAATCAGTTTTATCTTTCCATATTTAAAAATGTTTTATATGTTGTTCCTAGGAGTAGAGGTAGAATAAGGCAGAAGAAAGGATATTTAATCTTTTTTTTCATCTTAGGGGGAAAATAATGTCTTAAGTAATTTTCTTTAGCTGAAGATGTCTGAATTGAATTTGCATATTTCTTCATTCTTAAGTCAACTTAAGTGTAATTTCCTCTACATGTAACTGTGTAACTATATCCTTTCAGTGCAATTATGATGGGAATTTTTTTTCTAGTCCTTTTCTAACAAAAGGAAAACAAGCCTGACCATTTAGCCAGTAGTGGTTAGGAATAAATAGGGCCTGGGGTTAAACTAGGAAGTGACTCTTACACATAGAATATAGAATAACTGATAATCAAGTAGCTTATTGCTGGATTTCATAATTTTGTCAAGCACCTAAAAGAATTATTATTTACCTGACAGTTTTTATAAATTTCCATATAGTTTACTAATATAAATTATTTTGTTTTGTGGTTCCTTAGAATTACTGAGAACTCTAAAGAATAAATTTTTATATTCATGTAAAGTCTCTTAAACTCATAGGATATTAACTTATTCTTTTAAATTTTTCAACCCAAATAGGGTTTCTAAACAGTTAATATAAAATGGTCAAGCTAGAAGAAGCCAGAAACATGCTTGGATGCACTAGGGGATGCTTACTTAGCTCCTTTTGTGATCTGCATTGGGAGCACAGAAGATTGAGAATGCTGTCCTCCTATATAAATTCCAAGGAAGGAGAGGCCAAGTTTTTTTTCCCTCCCTTTGTGGTCCAGACAAGGTCAAGTATGATGCTCAGCTAAACAAACCCTACCTTGTCACATCATTAATCAGCCGGGTCTGGAGTAGCAAGTCTCTTCGGGGTAGCAGGTTGTCACAGATAAGATTCTGGTTGGCTCTTACTGCGACCCCATTACAGAGACAGAGAGAGCAAAGGACATCAAGAACCTGCAATGATACAGACTCAGTAAAAATCACCAGGCAGTATACATGGAAAATAAACCTAAAATCCACAATAAGTTCCAGAAATGAACCACTACAGTGCTTTACTACCAGGCAAGAAAATATGCTAAGAAAAAGTCCCAGAACTGGGCCCCAGGGAAGTGCCGAAAGTATATGTCAGAGTGCCAAGGCCACTCACTTCTCAGTGTAATGTAGGGAGAGAAGCCTCTTTCACCCTCAACTACACTAATCAGTGTTCCTTCTCCTTCCTTTAGAGATACATTGGTTTTGTAGGAAACAATTCTATTTTTCTTCTACACCTAAGGACTTGGCTTGATCAGTAGTAACATGTATGAATTAAGTCCTATGGAGTTGTTAAAGGCATAAGAGGGCCATTTGTGGAACAGAAGTCTTCTAGCCTAGCTGAGAATTACAATGACCTACAAGTGACCTCTAGGATCATAGGATGTTAGGGTTGAAAAGGATGCTATAAGTCACTGATGCTATAAGTCACCCAATAAACACTTATGAAACACCTACTGTCTTCCTGCTAAGTGCTGCGGACACATACCCCCAAAAAAGGTAAAAGGTAGTTCCTGCTCTTGAGGAGCTCACAATCTAATGGAGGAAACAGCATTTAAATAACTATGTACAAACAAGAATAAATTGGAAACAATCAGTAAGGAAATGGTACTAGAATTAAGGGGAACTGGGAGAGTATTCCTATGAAAGATAAACTTTTAAATGGGACTTGAAGGAAGCTAGTAAAATCAAACAACAGAAATGAAAAGGGATTGAAGAATTTAGCTGGGGGGTGGGGGAGAAGGTGTGCATCAGTCTCCACATCTATAAAATGGGAATAATAAAAGCATTAACCTTCCAGGGTTGCTGTGAGGGTAAAAACAGGATATTTGCAAAGTGCTTTGCAAACTTTAAAAACACAGGTTTCAAACTTGCCCCTGAAAAATCCAAAATGCAGTCCAACATGAAGAAAATATAACTGGGGAAATGTTTAACAAAATAAATTAAAATGCAGTACAACATAATGTCATCCTGAGATTTTGTACATTTACAGGCAGTCTGTAGAGATCTATTTTTATTTGAGTTTGATCCCACTGCCTTAAAACACTGTATAAATGCTAGTAATTATTATTGTTGTCAGCTATGTGACACTAAACAAGTCACTTTACTACTCAATTATAAAATGAGAAGATAAAATGACTTAAAGTTTCCTTCAGCTACACAATTTAAACTGTACAAAAATTTGGCAACAATGTTGCTACTTTTTTGTTTTGATAGAGACAACAAGGAAAGCCTATTGTTCCTTCCAGTCAGAAGGTCATACTGGAACAAGTCTGGGGAGTTTAGATTAACCATCTATGTCCTAGGTTGCATTATTTCATTCATTCCCACATCCTTTCACTCAGACTTAGTTCTTCAGTCACAAAAAATCAAGCTGTGCTAGATTAGGGATAATTTTTCCTTTGGCTAATTTTTTCCTTTGCTTTCCTCAGTTGCAAATGCAGCAATCACCTGATAAATAATGACAATAGTAAGACACTTTCCACCAATGCAGTCAGAGAAGGAAAGTATATATTTTAAATATTCATAATGACATTCAGAACTCAATATTTAATGAAGTTAAGTAACCATATGTTATTGATAGCATTTATATCTGTAATTCTTACAAACCAATTTTCTACATGACTTTCTGAATATCAATTGTATAGCAGACAAATAGAACATTTATGATGCAGTAGAAAAGAACGGTGAAAACAGTTTTCACCAAGATCTTACTATAGCAGTTCTGTAAAATGTATCAAACAGAAATGTGAAATCCAAAATAATTTCTCATTTTAAGAATGAGGATGGTCACAATATTAAATGTTATCTTCATCTACCTTATAAAATCCTTTTCTATATTTTCCCTGGGTAGAAGAAGACAGAAACTTTGCTCTAACAGTCTTAGTAAAAGCCAAGCTTAACAAACATACACAAAAAAAGAAAAATACCCTCTGTGAGAAATTCATAGTTTAATGGGCCTGTTGTGCTGGCACACATAATTTTCTTCATAGTTTTGGTGTGAGGATCAACTGTGATAATATAAGTACAGTACTTTGTAAACCTTAAAGCCATTATGTAATTGCTAGTTATTTAACTGTTGTTATATGGTAGATTTTTGATCCCTTGCTTGAGTTTGAAATGACCAGGTCCTGAATGATCCCAAATGTAGGTTCTTGGTCTTTGAACTTTTCTTATGAGCTTCTCAAAGTATTTTCTTTTTATTTGACAAATTTTGCTATTCCTGTGATTTTTCCTTTTGGAGTATCTTTCAAGTGGTGATCAATGGATTTTCTCTGTACTTTGTTCTCTGGTTCTAATAGGTCTGAATAGCTTACATTTATGATTTTTTTGAAACAGTGTCCAGATGTTTCCTGACATGTTCTTCGGATCAGCCATTTTTATACTTATATTTATTTGTATTTTTATATGATCTATTTTAATTTTTAATTTAAATATTTCTTATATCATGATTTTTATTTTTCATTGATTATTCTAATTTTCATGAAGTCATGCATTTTTTACTTTCTGTTTTAGGCTTTTTATTATTCTAATTTTTTCTCCAGATCTTTTATTTAAATGTATTTAGCTTTTGAGTCAATCCTTTTAGATATTTATATAGTCCCTGTGGAAAATTTATGTTTTCTTTGGAGTTTGCGGTAATTATAGAGTTATTCTCTTATTCTAGATTATACTTTTGGATTAAGAATTCTTTATAATGTTTACTATCTCCAATTTTACTCACCTCTAGAATCTTATTTTCTGAACTGGGATGGGTCAGACTATATTTCCTCCTGAACTTTTGAGTGGATTGGTCATTCTCTGGTTAGTTTTCCTCTGGATCACCTGGATCCCAGCACTGACCTCCACCTCCTTTTGTTAGTCCACAGTCCAAAGCTGAAGTTCAGAATAAGAGATCTTGGTGCCTTCCATAGTGTTTTAGCAAACAGTCAGAAATCTAGCAGTGTGCTCTGAATACTGACATGTCAAGCTGGTCAGTTCCACTTCCAGTTGCACTCAGTGTCCCTAATATGGGTTTCTGACAAATGTGGGTTTTCTCAGGGAATCCCTCTTCTCTTTCTACTTCATGACATGGAATGTCACAGGTTACACATGCCATCAGTCAACTTCTGCATAAAGCTTTCCTTGAACCCTTAATTAAGTGATAATAACATTTCTCTCCAGGACTTACCTGATAACATAGTGGAAAGAGCACTTGGCCTGAAATGAGGAAGACCTGAGTTCAAATCTGGCCTTAATTTCACTTCCTAGGTGTGTAATCCTAGGCAAATCATGTAACCTCAACTTGCCTCAGATTCCTCAACTGTGAAATGAGGCTAATACTAGTAACTACCCCATTGGGATATTGTGAGGATCAAAGAGAAAGTATTTGTAAAAGTGTTTAGCATAATGTCGGGCATTTAGAAGGCCCTGTATAAATACTAATTCATTCTTTTACCACTTGCATAGAACTTTGCAACTCTCTGATAAACAATTATAAGAAACTACATTATGTGGGCATCTATAATAATTCCTTTTTTCCTAATTACATGTAAAAAGTTTCTTTTTTAAAAAATTTGAATTCTGAATTTACTCCTTTCTTTGCTCCCTCCCCTTCCCCTTCACTAAGAAAAGCTTCACTAAGACAATCAAGAAAAATACAATTCCAGATTACTCATGTTGTGAAAGAATAAACAAACCAAAAAATCCCATGAAAAATAAAGTTGGAAAAAAGTATTCTTTGAATCAATTCTTTCTCTGGAGATGGATAGAATTTTTCATCATAAGTCCTTCAGAATTGTCTTGGATCTTTGTATCACTGAGAATAGCTAAGTCACTCACAGCTGATCATGATACAATATTGCTATTACTGTGTATGTTTTTCTGGTTCTTTCACTTTTTATCAGTTCATATAAGTCTTCCTAGGTTTTTCTTTTAGCATATTTCTTTTTAGCCTTTCTTAGAGCACAATAATATTCCATCAGAATGATATGCAACAACTTGTTCAGTCATTCCCCAATTGATTGGCATCTCCTCAAATTCAAATTTCAAGAAGGTCAAAAATTCTTTATCTTTCCTCAGTCTATTTCCAGGTCCATTGTTTTTCCAATGAGATATTTCACATTTTCTTCTATTTATGCATTCTTTTGACTTTGTTTTTATTGTATCTTGATGAGTCATGAAGTCATTAGCTTCCACTTGCTCAATTCTAAATTTTAAGGAATTGTTTTTTTCAGTGAACTTCTGTATATCCTTTTCCATTCTGTTTTTGAGTTCTTTTTTTCCACTAGATTTTTGTACATCTTTCTCTGTGTGACCAATTCTGCCTTTTAAGGAGTTCACTTCAGTGAACTTTTTGTCTTTTTCTACGACCAATTCTGCTTTTTTAAAGACATTTTTCTCTTTAGTGAATTTTGATGCCCCTTCTATCATTTGACCTATTTTGTTTCTTAAAGTGCTGTTTTCTTCAGTATTTACTGAGACTCTTTCAACAAACTATAGATTCTTTTTTCATTATTTCTCTGCATTACTCTCATTTCTTTCTCCTGCTTTCCCTCTCTAATTTGATTTTTTCAATTACTTTTGAGGTTTTCCAAGAATTCAAGTCTGAGACCAAGTCCCATTCTTCTTTGTAGTGCTGAATACAGCAGTTTTGACTTTGTTGTTGTCTTCTGAGTTTGTGTTTTGAGCTTCTCTGCTACCAAAGTAACTTTCTGTGATCAAGTTCTTTTTTCTGCTGTTTGATCCTTTCCCTGTCTATTTTTAGATTTTCAAATTTTTGTTAAAGTTGGATTCTCTTTTCAGGGAGAAGGAAGCACCCCCTTCAAATTGAAGGCTTTTTATGCAGTTATTTTCAGAATTTTGATTAAGTTTTCAGTTCTTCAAGGTGTTATGATCTAAGGAGAAATGGGTTTACTAAATTCCTGATCTGTTCTCTCGTCTATGATTACATACAAGTACTCTCTTCTACCCAGGAACTGTGACCAGCATCCTTGTTTCCCTTTCACCACAAATTCTGATGTACTAGTGCTCCTTCTGGTGACCCAGGATTATAAACCAAATCTGTGTATGGGTCATGCAATGTAGTCCTGCACTCAGTTTCAGCAAAGGGACTCCATAATCTCCTTCTGATCAATGGTCTGAACCCTTTATTGTTTATGGGTTGAGAGCTCCAGGAGCCCCCATTACCAAGATGGCTGCTGTCAAGCCAGGGTACTGCTTGTATTGGGCTCTGCTTTGACAGACCTTTCCTACTGATATTTGAAGTTATTTTGGGTTGGAAATGATTTCATATCATTCTTGTGTGGCCTTTGTTGTTCCAGAATTTGTTCTGAGAGATCATTTTGAAGTTGTAATCCCTACCTTTTCTCCAGCATTTTGGCTCTGACCCTGAGTATAAACTCCATGAAGGTAGATACAGCTAACCTTTTCATTATGTTTAACATATGACTCTGTGCACAGCAGGCATTAAATATCTGTCATAGATGAAGAAATGAGAGAAATGGGGCAGTAGTTATTAGTTCCATTTAACAAATGAAGAAATTGAAACACAGAAAAGTGAAATGATTTTCTTAAAGTTATAGAGCCTGTTGGTGGTAGAATAGTATTTAAACCTTAGTCCTATAATTCCAAACCCATCACTGTTTGAAAGAAACTTCTTCACTACTATATAATATTTCCACATTTATAACTTTGAAGATACTAGAGTATTCCAAAGTGACATTAATGAATAGCTTCTGGCTCTCTAAAGGGCCAACAGAACATTTTTTATCCACCTCAGAGTCTTTCAATCTTAATTGTCCCTCTATGCTCAACTATATATATATATATATATATATATATATATATATATATATATATATATATATTAGGGTTTTGCAAGGCAATGGAGTTAAGCGGTTTGCAGCTAGGTAATTATTAAGTGTTTGAGGCCGGATTTGAACTCAGGTACTCCTGACTCCAGGGCTGGTGCTCTATCCACTGTGCCACCTAGCCGCCCTCAACCATATAATTTCAAATTTGACCACAATTTGGAGGACACAACAGTGACTTCTATGGGAAGGGGAAAAATACTGTTCAGAGAGAACACAGTGATTTGACATTTATAGACCTTGGTACTGAAGCACAAAATGATGAGTAAACATTTAAGACTTAAGTCACAGAGACTTTTGAGAACCTGTAAGGGGAAAATAGCAGTACAAGAGATATTGAAGTTTTAGTTTAGGCCCAATCAATTCTGTGTTGCTCTTAAAGCAATGCAATATATGCATGAATGTATGTTCACACATTTATGCAGAGAAAATATGGTAGAAATAATGCCTTTTACATTTTGCATGTTAGGTCAAAAAGCTGTCAGAATTATTTGGCCTGGTGTGATGATCTCCTATCAGTCTCAACTATGACAACCTGAAATTACATTTCACTTTGAAATTTAAGTTATACGGTGACATACTTTTTCTTTCAAAGGGGTCTTAATTCTGGACAATCATACCTCCTGTTATAAATCCTCTAAGAAAAAAAATCAAATTATATGCTTCACATCCATGAGTACAATTTCTAAAACCAAGATAAAGTTCAGCTCACTTTTCAAAAAGTATTCAGAAATTTTCAAAGGGAAATTAGGAACTGAAGGTAAAAACTGCAAATAACACTAAGGATCAACTCTCTAAGTACATTTTAGCACTTTGACTTAGGCTATTGGTGTTTTTCTTTTTTCTATAAAATAGAAAGGATAGTAAACAAATTTGTATCTAAATAATATCTATTAAATGTTTTGTAGCTCTGGTTAAAAGAATCTATAATATAGATTACATGGTTTTATTAATAAGTCCCCATGGAGAAACATTTGATTAGAGTAAGTATTCTATCACTATACTGCACTGATATTTGTAGGTAGTTATTGGCTTATGCTTCTGTATTGTTTGAGTACATATCATTTATTTTTATTACACTTAGTAGGAAAGAAGGAACATATTGGCATGCAGAGAAAAATGGTTCAAAATACTAAGCTTCATGCCTATTCATTGTATTTGGGAAAGTAATTTGAGATCATATTATATTCTTTTTATTCTTACCAAGTGTTCAAGTCTATGACTCACCTACTTTCTAAGGATTCTATGTATTAGTTAAACAACACTGCAGAGAGAGTTCAATTCCTTTTTTCCCAAAGATGCATTTGTAATTTATGGCAACAAAAGTTGATGAGAGATTAGAAAATGTGAGCCTCAGCACAAATCAACTTCACTCCCTTAGGGGGACACAACTACTTGCTCTCATCTTTACCTGTTCATCTTAGATCTTAAAAATAAATTGACCCTTGATCTACAAATACCATTCTGACCATCAGTTCTTGGTTTGATTTACCTTAAAAAGTTTATGATACTATACACATGCATATGTTAGTAAGTTGTAGGAGTATAGAGCAACGTCATATAATATACCACAGCTAATTTTTTTGTCTGTCTTTTGTGATTTGGGAAGCTGAAATCTTATAACTGGAAAGAATTTCTAGAAATCATCTGATTAGGGAGATGAAATAAATATCATATTCACTTACAGAAGAATTAAATGAGACCCAGAGGGGTCTAGTAATTTGTCTTACTAGTCTATACTACTAGTCAGTGATAAATTCACAAGGTACATAGATTAGCATTTAGGAAATCTCTTACTGAGTTGTAATGGGATCTCTATTGTTGGACTTGGACTGCATTTGTATACTGACAAGCTAGTTTTCTAATGAGGTTCTATTTTATTCATTTTCTGATATATATATATATATATATATATATATATATATATATATATATATATACTGTCTGTCAACAGTACTTAAAGGACAGAAAAAAAGTACTGAATCAATGTATTTGGTCTTGCATGATACCTAGAGCTTTATTAAAGATTTAATAATTATGACAATTGGAAAAGAATGGTTTAAGATTTTCCAAGCATTTTATATAGTTTCAAAACAGTCCTATGAAGTAGCCATTAGAAACTGTTATCTTGGTTTTAAAGGTTAGGAGACTGTGACTCAGACTCGGTTGTATCTTCATACAGGTAGACAGAACAGGAGGTAGATGTTGTACCAGGTTTCCTGGCTTAACATTCATAACTTTATACTATACTATACCCTAGTGATAAGAAAACCTTAGGTCTGGAAAATAAATTGGAAACTGTGATCTCTTTTTTTCTTGATTGATATTTTATTTTATTTTTCAAATTACATATTATGAAATCTTTTCAACATTCATACAAAATGCATATTTTTAAATTACATAATTTCTGTCCACCAACCCTACCCAGCTCCCCCCATCCCCCTTAAGTGAACTGGTGAACACTGTACATATACAGTTGTGTTTAACATGTTTACAGATTAATCATTTTCTGTATAAGGAATTAGAACTAAAGGACAAGAAAGAAAATCATGATATAGGAAGGAAAAATATAAGAGAAATTTTTAAAAAAGAGATGTAGTATTCACTCAGATTCTATAAGATTTTTTGTTTCATTTTATTTTGTTTTTCTTCCTCTGAATGTGGATAGTACTGTCTGTAACAGGTCTCCCAGAGTTGTCCTAGTTTTCTGAACTTAAAGGAGCTGCATCCATCAAGGCTGATCAACTCACAATGTTATTGGTAATATGTATAATATTCTCTTGTTCTCTGGTCCCTTCACTCAGCATCAGTTTTGGTAATTTGTTCCATGATTCTCTAGAGTTTGATCATTCATGGATTCTTATGAAATAGTACTTCATAATATTAATATACAAGAATGTTCAGCTATTCCCCAACTGATGAGCATCCCCTCAATTTCCAATTCTTTGCCACCACATAAAGGACAACTATGAATATTTTGGAACATGTAGGACTTTTGCCATTTTTTATGCTTTCTTCTGGATATAGGTATAGAATTGGTCAAATAGAATATGGATCAAAAGGTATGAACGGTCTGTTGCTCTTAGGGCTTTGTGACATAATGCTCTCAGAATGATAGGATTAGTTCACAACTCCACAAAGAGTTCATTAATGTATCAATATTCCCACAACCTCTCTAACATTGATTGTTTATTTCTGTTGGTTTTATTATTGGTATGTTCAATTATGCTGCATATTTTCCTAATAGTGAATCATCTCTGCCTACCTGGTATAAATCCTACCTGATCATGATATATTGTCCTAGGAATAATTTGCTCTAATTTCTTTGCTAAAATTTTATTTAAGATTTTTGCATCAATGCTCATTAGGGAGATTGGTCTATAATTTTCTTTGTCTATTTTAGTTCTTTCTGGTTTAGGTATTAGCACCACATTGGTGTCATAAAAGTAATTTGGCAGAACTCCTCCCATTTTAAAAAATAGATTATGTAGAATTTGAATTGTTCCTCAAATATCTGGTAGAATTCACTTGTAAATTCATCTGGACCTGGAAACTTTTTCTTAGGGAGTTTATTTATAGTGTCTTCAATTTCTTTTTTCTGAAATGGGGCTATTTAAATATTTTATTTCTTCTTCTGTTACTCTGGGGAGTTTATATTTTAGCAAATATTCATCCATTTCACTCAGTTTATCAAATTTCTTGGTATTCAGTTGGGCAAAATAGCTCTGAATTATCTCTTTAATTTCCTCCTCATTGGTGGTGAGTTCATTTTTGAAACTGATAATTTAGTTTTCTTCTTTTTTTAAAATTATATTAACCAAAGTTTTTTTATTTTATTGTCTTTTTCATAAAATCAACTCATTTATTAGGTCAATGCTTTTCTTGCTTCCAATTTTATTAATCTCTCCTTTGATTTTCAGAATTTCTAATTTTGCATTTAATTGGGTATCTTTAATTTGTTCTTTTTCTAGCTTTCTTAGTTGCATACCTGATTTATTTTTCTCCTTCTTTTATTTTATCATATAAGTATTTGGAGATAGAAAATTTCTCATAATTTTAGTATATCTCAGTGTTGCAATTTATTAAGTTGTTTAGTTTCCAATTTTTGATTTAACATTCCATGAGCCTTTATTACATTTAATTTTTATTGCATCATGATCTGAAAAGTATGCATTTATTATTTCTGCATTTCTGCATTTGATTGTAAGGGTTTTTTTATGCTCATTAATACAAGGTTAATTTTGGTATAGGTGCCATGCAGGAAAAAAGGTATATTCTTTCTTATCTCCATTCAGTTTTCTCCAGCTGTCTATCATATCTAAGTTTTCTAAGGTTTGATTTACTTTCTTTACTTTCATTTTGTGATTAGATTTATCTAATTCTAAGAGAGGGAGGTTGTGGTTCCCTATTATTATTGTTTTGCTGTCCATGGTTCCTTGTAATTCATTCAGTTTCTCCTCTGGGATTTTGAATGCTCTATCATTAGTGTATATGCCTAATATTTATAGTAATTCAATGTCTATGGCACCTTTTTAAAAGATGAAGTTTCTTTCCTTATCTCTTTTAATGAGATCTGTTTTTTGTTTTTGCTTTGTCTGAGACTAGGATCCCTACCCTTGATTTTTTTTAACTTTCACTGTAGCACAATATATTTTGCTCCAGCCTTTTACCTTTACCTTGTGTATATATCTCTTTGCTTCAAGTGTTTTTATTGTAAACAACAAATTGAAGGATTTTGGTTTTTAATCCATTCTGCTATAGGCTTCCATTTTATGGGAGAGTTCATCCAATTCACATTTACAGTTAATTTACCTCTGTTATCTTTTCTTGTTTGTACTTTTCTCTTTTCTTTCCTCTTATTCCTCCTCCCAATGTTTTACTCCCTCTCCCCTTTAGCTTTTATAGTTTCTTTCAGTTTACTTATACCTTCCCCTTCCCTTTTATCCTTTTCCCTTTTCTTACCTCCCCCACTTCCCTATAGAGTAGGATAGTTTTTTTTAAACCTAATTGGGAATATATATTATTCCTTCTACTATAACAGTTCTTTGTGCCTCTTCACCTGGTGTTATTTATCCACTAATGTTGAACCTTTTCCTTCTTTTTGTTTTCATTGTTTTAACCATGTCTTGTACTTACATCCCTTTTGTTATTTTATACTCCTTTATTTGATCAGATAGAAATACTATCAAAGTACAACCAATCAAAGATTGCTTGATTGCTTGAAGACTTCAAAGTACTATCAATCAAAATACAATAAAACAAAGGTTGATTGATTGCTTAATTGGATTGATAAACAACATTGACTCAGTCACTAAATACTCTCACCTCTTCTGTCTCATTACAAATAGACTTCTCAAGATTCATGAATCACATCAAATTATTATCACTTTCTACCTTACCCCCCCTTTTCAAGTATCCTCCATGACATAGGGTCCTCATGACCCAAAGCACTATAGAAAATCAAATCATTTCATGAATCATTGGTATCTCACCTCCCCCATGCTTACTCCTTTCAATTGTAGCCAAAAATCTTTTCATGTCAAGTTCCTCTAAGTATATTCTCTCCTTCCATCTCTATAGTACTCCCATCATAGTCTTACAGCCCTCCCCAAACAAAGTATCAAAGTATTCCATACTCCCCCTTTTAACTCTTCAACCATGGCACTGAAGTATGGATTAAGATAATATCACCTAATCTAGTCCAACCCTTCTAAGTAGTTTACATCCTTTGCACTAATGGTATGACAAACCACTAAGTATCTAGTAGTCACTTCTGATTTAATTAAGAAGTATAGGACCTCTAAGTACTCTTAAGTACACCCCGAAAGTCTCTCTCAGGAACTTGATAATTGATTATAAGGTAACAGAGACACTAGCACAGGACCACACAGCATAGGTTGCCCTCATGAGAAAGTCCTGAGAGCTCAATGAGCAAGACAGAATTAAAGTAGGTCAAAGGAAATGTGAGACATATAAATTTAGACTAAACACCCCAACTTTTCACCTGGACTATTTGTGCATGACCTGTAGTATTGTTCTGAGTTCATATTGTTCTGAGCAGCCACAATCAAAGGCATTTAATTCCTGTCTTTTTTGATAGGACAAAAACCAACCACACCTATATTCTCTAAGTACAAACTCTTCAACTATATTTAATCTTTTAACTATCCTCACAGAAATACAAATCTCAAGAGTTATAAACCCTTGTAGGGCTATATACCATTTAATGTTCTTGACTAACATTTGGTTTTTTGGTCCCCCCCCCCCCCTTTCTGTTTATCTTTTTAAATGCATCTCTGGAATTGTGTATTTGAAGACTGAATTCTCTGTTCAGTTATGGTCTTTTATCAGGAAATTTTGGAAGTCTTCCATTTTCATTTTTATTTTCATTTCATCTTTTCCCCTGATAGAATGTGCTGAATTTTGCAAGGTAGTAAATTCTTGGTTGCAATCCAAGGTCTTGTGCCCTCCAAAATATAGTTTTCCAGACCCTTCAATGCTTCAGAGATTAGTCCTGTGTAATTCTGATTGTTCTTCCTTTGTATTTAAGTTGCTTCTTTTTGATTGCTTGCAGTACTTTCTCCATTATTTGAAAATTCTGGAATTTGGCTATGATAGCCCCAGGAGTTTTTATCTTTTGGTCCCCTTCTGGAGTAGTTCTATGTATTCTTTCAATGGCTATTTTTGTCTTCTTGATATAGTAGATCTGGACAGTTTTCCTTGATAATTTCATTAAAGATATTTTCCAGGCTCTTTATAAAAAATTTTCTTTAGGTTTTTTGCGAGGCAAATGGGGTTAAAGTGGCTTGCCCAAGGCCACGCGGCTAGGCAGGTACTCCTGACTACAAGGCCAGTGCTCTATCCACTGCGCAACCTAACCGCGCCCCCCCCCCCCCCGCCCCAAGCTCTTTTTGTGATCTAGGCTTTATGGTACATCAATAATTCATAAATTATGTCTCCTGGATCTATTTTCCAGGTCGTTTGTGTTTCTTAAAAGGTACATTACATGTTCTTCAATTTTTTTTTCAACGTTTTTGACATTGATGGAATCCTGGTGCCTCATAGATTCATTGGTTTCTATTTGTCCAATTCTAATTTTTAGGGTTTTATTTTCTTCATTTAGCTTGTGTGTTTCCTTTTCCACTTGGCTAATTTTACTTTTTGCTTAGTTGTATTCTTTTTTCATTTGACCAATTCAAGTTTTAGATGAGTTACATTCCTTTTCCAGTTGGTTGATTTGGGTTTTGAAGAGTTACATTCTTTTTCCAATTGGTTCCTACATGGCTCTCATTTCCTTATTCCATTTTTCTTCTTCCTCTCTTCTTTGGTTTTTATATTCTTTTTTAAGCTCTTCTATGAGGTTTCGGATTTGAGTCCAATCTTTAAGACTTATCATATAGGTAATTTTTCACTGCTTTCTTCTTTTGAGGTGGCATTTTTATCATCTCTATCTGCATAGTAGTTTTCTGTGGTTAGTACTCTTTTAGAGTTTTTGCTCATTTTGGGGGTATAGGGAGTTTAGACCCATGTTTTTGTTTTTTTTTTTTTTGTGCTGGGGCTGGAGTGTGATCCCTGGTTTATTGCTGGCCAAAGTGTTGCCTATGCAGAGATGTGTTTCCTTCTTTATGTCCAGGTTCTGCCAACCTAGTGGTTTGTTCCCAACCCAATCCTGTCTTTTGTCCCTGTGTTCCCAGGGTTTATATTTTGTGGGGGTTGGGAGACTCCCTGCTGGCTTGCTGTCTAGCTGCCAGACATGGACTACACTGTGGCTAAAAGCCTCTGGTTGGCTTCCCCACTCTTCCCCTGAAGTGAGACCTGAAGATCCTCCATGGGAGTTCAAATAAAACTTGGCTGCTTTCCTAGTCTTGTTGTACATTAGACTTGTGGACAGCTTGTGAAACTAAGAAAGAATCCTGCCAACTAATCTTTCTGTGGAACCGAGACAATTCTTGCAAAAGTGGTCTGCACCCCTGGAAGGAAGGTAACACATCAATCTGAATAACTTATTGTTGTTCTTCCCATGCCTACCTTATGATTGCGGCCATGCTTATCCAGAAGAGAAATGATGGACTTAATGTGTCCCTCTGATATCAAATTTAAGGCTTCTGGGCTTTCAATCAAGATGCAGTGCAATACTTCCAAAATGCCTAGATGAAAGTTATAAAAATCATTTGAATGTTTAATGATCTGCAGTACTTAATAATATTTAGAAAGCAAAGAATGAAAATATTATCTTGAGGGAAAATAAATATCAACTTACTAAATCTATTTAATGTCTCAAGATGACAGATAAAATTATCTAAGATGGATGCTAAATATGAGACAATCCAGTCAGTGATATATAAGTAAATGTAATTAATCAATTAATAAAGAGTAATTACTGTCTTAAATATGAAAAGAATGTTGGAGAGTATAACTTTTATTTATTTAAACCAAGAAAATTGTTGATTAAAAGTACACATAGGAAAATTTCAACAGTTTAAAGATCATCTCCTTTAAACAGTACCTGAATTTAAAAAGAGCCTGAATTTTGCCATCAACTTTATTGAAAAAAGCAGGTAGAACTGCTTCAAAAATTCTAACTAACTCTAAATTAACTGAGAACAGATATTGTTTTCTCTTCCCTTTGTTCTTGTATCTAGGTATCTTGGGTAGTTCCTTGAAAAGAGAAGGTACTTTTAAAACATAATCTAATTAATAAAACTTTATACTTTCAATTCATAATCTCATAATGAAAATCCTTTGGAGATCAATTACTTGAGTCCTGGGGTTCCTCAATACTCTGATTTGGATTTTCTAAGGTTTATTTTTGTTGCATCAACAACTTACAAAATATCCTGTTGACAAAATAAAGTGAACAAGTTCAAAACTGATTTCATTATCTTTCCTCTAAAACTCTCCCTTCTTCCCATATTTCAAGTCATCTTGATGCCAACCTTGACTTTCCACCTACACTCAACTACACACACCCAAGTTCTGTCTTTTCTTCTTTGCAACAATATATAACTTTACCTTCTCTCCTCTGGCCCACCTACCTATTTCAAGCCCTGTACTATTTTCAATAGCCTGCTCCTTGGTCTGCCAAGTCTCTTTCCTCTCCAGTTAATCACATGTTTAGCTGCCAAAGTGATCTTCCTAAAATGAAAATCTGACCATATCTACTCAATAAACTTCAGTGGCTTCCTATAATCAACTATAAAAATTCTGCTTTGTTTTTAAAACTCTTCCAAACCTTGGCCCCTTATACTTTACCCTAGTCTTCTTCTGCTTTACTCTATTCTATGTATAGCAGCCTTCTTGCTCTATGCTTGCACACAAAACTCCATCTTCTCATTCTAAACATTTTTCCTAGTCCCTCTCTCCATTATCAGAATTCTCCCTCTCACCTGTCTCCTAGTTTCTTCTGCTCTCTTCAGGTCCTAGTGGAAATCCCAACTTGTCCAAGAAGTCTTCCATATTTTTCTGAATGTTGCTAGTACCTTCTCTCTAATATCATTTCTAATTTACCTTGTGTATATCTTATATGTTAAAAATTATTTACGTTTTGGTTTCCTTTCTCCCTAGCTCTTTAATACCAGGTACTATTTTTGTCTTACTTTCTGACCCAAGGTTTAATGAAGTCCCTGGCAAATAGTAAACACTTAACAAATGCATATTGTTACTAAAACATGTTAAAAACCATTTGGACATGACAGAGCAAGGCAGAAGGGATGAAAAGGCACAAAGCAGAGAAGAACCTTAGCCCATGAGGACTATCCCCTAGATATACTTGCTAAAATATAAGCCATCTAGAATAAATTAAATGAGGAGGAACAAAAGCATTTCCAATTTGCTGAGAAGAATAGCATTTATTATATCACCTCTCACATTCATGGTTTGGAATGAAAAACCCCACGATCTCAACTTTTACTAATGATGATTTCTACTGTAGTTCATCAATAAAGTCTCTGGCTATGATAGAGAAAATTTTTCAAAAAATTAATTAGAATGATTCATTTTCTTCTTTCGGCCAAAAACTGATGGCACTAAACAGAAAACAAAACAAAATAAAAAAACCACTAAAATAAACTAACAATAGTGGGAAGAAAGAGGATTGCCAGAACTAATAAAAGTGAAAACAAAAAGCAAGATGAGGATAGAGTAGAAAAGGAAAGAATCAAAAAAGAAAGAGAAAAGTGGAAAATGAATTTGAGGTAAACACAAAAGTCTCCTTCCTCAGAAGAGGAAGGAGACTATTATAGAACATTAAATTATACTTTTAAGAAGGAAGAAAGGGAGGCCGGAAAATCTGGCAGAGTAGAAGACAGCACAACCATCTCTCTTCCTTCAACTACTTAAACAAAGATCAAGAAAACACATTTAATTAAGTGGTAAGGGAAAAATCCAAGGGGGAAAAAACCAAACAGTTCATTTTTTTTTTTTTTTCAGGTCAAGTAAGCACAAAGAGATAGCTGCAAGCCTGTAAGTGGGAATCCATCCAAGAAAATACCTACACAAAGCTTTTTTTCAGGGAATCTGAGATGGGTCCTGTAGTTGTTTAAGAAGAGGGAAAAGAAAGAAGACTGAGTTGGCAGCTGTACCGCTCTAACACTGAATCAGTACTACATATCCAAATGCAGATGGAATGTTGGGACCTAGAGTTGAATGACAAGACAAGCAGTGGTCTAAAAGTCTTGTAGGTTGCTCTAATAAAAGAGCAGGCTATTGGATTCAGTTCATAAACTCATGTTGAGGTCTAGAGCTGAATAATCATTATGATTACTCTATTACTCTGACCTTGGATCAAGATAGATTCGGCTCACTGACCTGGATCTGGGCTTGCCGATAAGGAACCAGGGCAAGAACTCTGTAGAAGTGCAAGCTTATATCAATGTTGCTTTGATGCAGGGGCAAGTTTATGATTTTAGCCCATAGACATATGGAGTAGGGCTAACAGGTAACTAGGTCAGGGAATGAAGAAGCAGGGATTAGTCTACAACTGTTGCTCTGAATTTACAATGCCTTATGATTAGCTGACAAGGCTGGGCCCACAGCTGTCTACTGGGCTCCGATCAGGGTGGGGAAGCTTGCAGTTATTATTCTTAGTCTCAAGCAGGGGTTGGGAAACTAAAGTATAGACCAGATGGGCATAGTTAGGAGTGTTTATAATGTGTTGAACATTTGTAGCTTTCAGTCACCCTTGTTATTTTTGAAAAAGAAAACATTCAATAATGAGAAAAAGCTGTGGCAAGACTTCAGATAATATAGATCAAACTCATACAAGTCTCCATTATTCCTTCCAAAAGTACACAAAGCCTAACCCTGTCACAAAATCCCAATTCAGAATATGAGGGTAGAAGAGTGAATAAATGAATAAAAAACATTATTCATGATCAAGAATTGTTATGGAACTAGGCTTGAAAAAGATACAAACCAAGAAGAAGAGAATATTCCACAACCTCTAAAAGTAAAGACCCAAATTTGAAGCACAGCTTGGTCTCAAGGTCAATTAAAATTCTTGAAAGAAATGAAGCAAGAGCCAAAAAATGAAAGATGAAAGAATTAGAAAAGTAACAGTTTGACATAAAGAGGTACAAAACTAGATCAAACAGTAATTTCATAAGAAACTCAAAATACTAAAGCCTAAAGACTTTTTAAAAATGGAAGAAAATGCAAAGGTTCTCATAAAAAAATTTAGTCTGGAAATAGACCTGGAGAGAAGGATGGAAATATAAGGATCATGATCTATCCAGAATAAAGATCACAAAAAGGACATCCATATATGATGTTTTAAGAAATTTTGAATGAAAACTGCCCAGATATATTAGAACCAGAGGGCAAAATGAAATTAGGAAGAATCCCCTCATAAGATACTAAAAGAAATCCCAAGACAAAACTCTCAGTTACATTGTAACAAATGTTGAGCTTCAATATTAAGTAATTGGAATAGACTACAAAAGATATGAACATGTACTTGAAAAAGGATATGGAGGACTATTTTACATTCTAATAAAATATTTTTCCCGAATATCATCAAAAGTCATGGGGAGAATTAGATAGAGGACCTGAGAATGATTTTATGATGTTTCAATTATTTTAAAAGAAGAAAGGAAAGACAGAATAGGGGAGTATAATTTGCTAGTGAATAAAAGAAGAAGAGCAGGGAAACTTATTATATCACATAATCAATATGATTAAGAAGGCTATACAAAGTACTATTTTTCACCCAGTTATCTATTTCCTTCATTTAATTTTGGCTGCATTAGTTTGTATGAATGATTTTCTTAATCCTTTGTTCTGATTCTGAACTATGCCCCTATTCATACATATCAATGGTAATTTGTTTATAATACAATTCCGTATCTTTCACTTATGTGGAGTTTTTAACTGGTATATATTATCAGATGTTTGTCATTACCTAGTTTCCTTCAGATTACTTTATTCTTTTCTCAGTATTTTTATCAAATAGTGTATTTTTAACCCAGAGAGTCATTGGGTTAATCAAAACTAGGCTACTGAGCTTGTTTCCTTTTGATACTGTATACCTACTCTATTCCACTGATTGCTCTATTAACCTATATCCATTTTGCTCCTTACCTGTTCTGTAATTTATTTGAGATCTGATACTACTATATTCCTTTTCTTCCTCTTTTTTCATTATTTCCCTTGAAATTCTTGATCTTTTGTGTATCCAGAAGAATTTCTTTTTTATGTTTTTTAAATCTAAAAAGTTATACATTAGTAGGTTTGGCACTGAATATGAAAATTATTTTAGGTAATCTTAAAATTTTTATTATATCTTCTCAGCCTACCATGAGAAGAAAATATTTCTCTAATATTTTAAGTCAGTATTTATAGAGTATTTTCTTACATTCATATATATATATTTGGTAGGTAAAAATCCAATCTGAAGTTAATTTGAATGAAATTTCTTTTTCTATTTTTTCCTCCTGAGTGTTTTTGGCAATACAGAGAAATAATTGGTGGTTTTTATGGAGGTATTTCACATCTTACAACTTAGTTATAGTTATTTTAAAAATTATTTTATTTAACTTAAATTTTAAAAATTAATCAAGTGAAATATTATATATCTGTAAAAAGCAATAATTTCATTCCCTCCTGCATATGGTTTTTCCATTAATTTCATTTTTCTTATTGCTATATCAAACATTTCCAGCACTATATCAAATAGTAATGGTGATAATATAATCCTTGTCTCTAGTCTTATTGAAAAGGCTTCTAGTCTTTCTCCATGACGTTGGTTTTTGGATTTAGATAGATATTACTTATCATATTAGGGAAAGATATGCTTTCAATTAGTCTTTTTTATTTTATTTTATTTTATGTTATTCTATTTCATTTTATTTTACTTTATTTTATTTTATTTTATTTTAGGATTTTGCAAGGCAAATGGAGTTAAGAGGTTTGCCCAAGGCCACACAGCTAAGTAATTATTAAGTGTTTGCGGCCGGATTTGAACTCAGGTACTCCTGACTCCAGGACTGGTGCTCTATCCACTGCGCCACTTAGCCGCCCTTAGTCTTTTTTTTTTTTTGGATAAGAAGAATGAGTATATGGTATCAATTAATGCAATCATATGAGTTTTGCTATTCTTGTATATAAAATGGCTTTCAGTTTTTGAATCAACCCTGAATTTTAACTCTCAACTGGTCAAAGTGTAAATATCAGTAAGTTGGGCAGGCCACAGCACAAGTCTCAAGGCTAGAGGCTATGGGGAAAGGAAATATTGTGGGATTGATACAGATCAGCTTCACATACTCAACTCACAGCTCCTTCATGGTGCTCTCATTTCATTTATAAAATTATTTAAAGTCTTTTCTTTAACTTTTGCTTTATTTCTTCCATGTATTTTATTTGACTTCACACCCATGCCAAAACTGTGTTTTTAGTTGATATTTTGATTGAAGATATACTGGAATTATTCTCTTCTGAATTTTTCTTTTGGCATACTTGTCTTCATAATGGCTTTTTCTGTTGGGATTATTTTTGTTGTAGTATACTCATACTTCTACACTTCTTGAATTGGGACTTTGTATTAGGGTCAGGTTCTACACTCTTCTGGAGGAAATATCTGGACTTTGTTTTGCTTTGTTTAATTTCTTAGGTCTTCTTGTTGACATTGTGAATTGGTCCAAATAGTCTGGAGAGCAACTTCCAGAACTCTTGCTCAAAGAATTACTAAATTGTCCACTAAGGTCAATTATAATCCACAAAGAAATCAAGGAAGAGAAAAGGAACTCATATTACAAAAATATTTATATCAGCTATTTCTGAATTGGCAAGGAATTAAAAATTAAGGAGAATGACTGAACAATCATGCTACATGATGGAATGTTACTTGGGAAGATTTGTTTCTTGCAAAATGGAGTGAACAAAACCACTAAAGGAATTTACAAAGCAGCAACAATAATGTAAAGTCAAACAACTTTGAAAAAATTAAGAATTATGATCAATATAATGACCAAACACAGTTTCAAGACCACCAAAAATGCAGCATGCTACCAATTTAACAGAGTAGTGATGGATTCAAGATGCTGAAAAAGATAAACATTTTTAACCTTGGTCAATTTAGGTATATATATATATATGTTTTCCTTCACTATGATTATATAGAAGATGGAGAACTTCACAGAATTTACACACTGATAAATGACAAATGAAAAGTTGGGACTGATGAAACTCGCTTTGTGAATGAAACCTTGTCTATAAGAAATTCAGAACCTTATTTCTGCTCATTAAAGTTAATATTTTTAATATTTGTTACAAAATGATCAGTTACAGGAATTCATGATGATGTCTTCCACAAGAAAAAAGAAAAGAAAACTTTTTGTTTTACCCAATTACAAGTTTCCTATCATAACCTATTTCTTACCTGAGGAAGATTCCAGTCTGTCCAATTTACTAATCAGCCAATCAAGGTTATTGGAGAATTGAGCACAGTTATTTCTGTTACCACGAATGAGGGCGGCTGAAAGCAAGACAAATTTAACTTTACAGATAAATGACCAATGATGGTGAACCTGATGAATAAATATTTTAAAGAAAATTCCTTGATACTTAAATTGGATAAAACAATCCTTTGCACTTCATCCCTTTGACATTATTATTTTTCATTAAAAATTAAAATATTCAAAAATTTCCAAAAGATGGAGCATTGAGGATCAGAACTTTGATTTTGAAGATTTGAACTGAAATCTCAGTATGTACTTAAGGGGAAAGTAACTTCCCATGTCTAAATTTCCTAATTCATCTGTACTATCTACCCTATCTACCTCACAGTATTCTCAAGGAAAGTGCTTGATAAACCTGAAAGTGCAGCATCATTATATTTTATAAAGCTATCATTGAAAAAGAGTGGTATTAAAACCTAAAAAAACCAAAAAAACAATTGGGGCGGCTAGGTAGTGTAGTGGATAAAGCACCGGCCTTGGAGTCAGGAGTACCTGGGTTCAAATCTGGTCTCAGACACTTAATAATTACCTAGCTGTGTGGCCTTGGGCAAGCCACTTAACCCCATTTGCCTTGCAAAAAAACCTAAAGAAAAAAAGTGGTATTTTGTCTTTCATATAGTTATGAACTTTTCAGTTTTCCTTATTTCTTTTTTAAATTTCCTTATTTCAGTTATTGCTTATTTCTTTATTTCTTTTTGAATTGTTGAGGAAATTTATGGAAGTAGTGTCACTGACTTACATTTTCTATTCCTAGATGTTAAGTTAAGGAGGCACCCTCATACAGAAGGAATATAATTATTGTCACTTTAGAACATCTGGGAAGACTGATGATCCAAATCTGGTAAAATGATCAACCTGAGAGTAACTTAGAACTTTATTCCGTCTGGTAGTGCACAATATGGCTTGTGGAAAAATGGTAAGAATAAAAGGTGAAAAATCCACTCTTTAAAGTCTGCTTTCAAACCTATGCTTCATCCATTTCTAAGCCAGGGAACTAATTAGTCAGTTAACCAACAGGTATTTTATTGAATCCAAATCCCATTTAATCCTGGTCATCCATGAAGAAAAACAAGTCTATTTCTTTCTAATACAAATAGTATACTGTATTAGTTGGAAGTTGGTCAGCTTGTCTTTCCTAAATTAATCTATCCTGTTTCAGAGTCCTAATGGATTTTACTGCAGAAAGTGGACTATACTAACTAGATTAATTATTTTCCCCTTGAATCCTCCATACTCCAAAATTTGATTATCATGAACCTCTGAATTTGTATTCAACCCCATACCACAATTTTAGTCTTTGACTTTAACAACTGACAAAAGGTAAAAAGAAAGGAGTAACACTGGTATATGCTTAAGTCCATGTGTGTGATTCTCATTCTCACTAATACTTTATGTTCGTATAGTGCTTACAGTTTGCACAATCTTTCATGTATATATAAAAAGAAAAGGCTTAGGAAACATTTGAGGGAGTTATCATTATCTCCATTTTTTTAGATGAACTAACTGATTCTTAAAGAGATGAAGTAAATTATTCATGGCCATATGGTTAGTAAAAGGAGAACATATTTTATCTTGGTCATTAACATTCCTGCTTTAGTGTTCTTTTCATTAATAGAAAAATCACATTGACAAGTTAACAAAGAATGGCCACAAAGTAGAAAATGAAAAGATACAGTTTTAGATTTTTTAAAAAAATAATCATCTTTGGAATGAGCACAATTGAAGGAATCATGGTGCTACAGTTTACTTGTCCAAATAATTTGAGACTCATTCTAGGACACATCCAGTTAGCTGTGTAGATACAGTTATCCCTACTCTCAATTTTGGTTCTACAATGCTTTACCTTGATGATAGCCAAAGTATCAGAATTGTAATTGGTCAACATGATTCATTTCTGGGTATTAAAAATGGGTTTAATAATCAGCTTTGCTAGGTAGTCTTTGACACTTCAGTTTTGAACTGAGAATATTCATCCTTGGTTTATAGTCCACTTTGAATCTCTTCTAATTGAAAAGAAGTTTCCTGTGTACTCACCTAGCAATTGGTAGAGGAGGTTCAGAATTTCTTTCCAAGCTGTACCACTTTCTTCCCTTGCAAATCCAGTAAAATGTGCTACACTGTTGTAGACATTTAAACGATCAATGCAATTTAACACAAGGGCCAACATTCCCTTGGGAAAAAAAAAAGAGTTAGGGGAAGGAAAAATTCCTGTTTAGAAAATCCCATATCCTGGGGGCAGTTAGGTGTCACAGTAAATAGATTACTGACCTTAGAGTCAAGAAAACCTGAGTTCAAATATGACCTCAGACACATAATACTTACTGAGCTGTATGGACTTGGGCAAGTCACTAAATTTTATTACCTTGCAAAAAAACAAAAAAATGGCCATCACTGGTCATTTTCCTTTAAACACTTTAAAATTTAAGGTTGATATTGCTAATATATCGATGTCTCCATTGTGTGTGTTTTGTGGGTGTGTGCATGTGTATTTTCTTAAAATATATGCATTGTTAAATAAATTATGTGTATATTTATTTTAAAAAATACATTTTGATTCATCATAAACAGCATAAATTCAGGGGATGAATCAGCACTTTCCCTTGATTTGTTTGTTCCCAAGTGTTTAAATCAATCCAGGGACATCCTGAAGAGGAAAGAGTGTGAATTAATTTCTCAAAAGTCTGTTTTACACCAAATGGATCTGAAAAACTTAGAAATAGTTTTAGATACAGTACTTTTCAATTAAAAAAATAGACTCAAGTAATTCTATTCAAACATAGCTGAGAACATATATGATTCCTATAAAGGGGGTACGGAATTATGAAAAATAAAGACCATAAAATATTATTGCAGCTTTACTCCATGTTAAATAGCTACATCCTACATTTATTCCAGAATCCTACATAGAAACACCAAATGTATGATTCAGCAGTTAATGTGATTTACAAAATTCTCCTTTGGCCCCTGCCTTGGTGCTGACTTTGGAAGTGAGGTGATAAGCACACCACAATTCACTGTTATAGAAGTGGAAGTCAGCTACTAGTTTGTTTCATTGTTTTTTTTTTTTTTTTTGAAAAGGGAAATCTATTTTAAATGAACTTTCAATAGCATTTGTAGTAGTAAAGCATTAAATATAAGATAATTTGTATGTACTATCTTGGTTAGAAAAAAGTCAGTGTAATTGGAAATAATCAAGTAACTTGGATTTTAAGAATTCCTGTGAACTACCTAGCTATGTGGCCTTGGGCAAGCCACTTAACCCCATTTGCCTTGCAAAATCCTAAAAAAAATAATAATTCCTGTGATTCCATTTCATTCTTCTCCCCACTATTCTCAACTTTCCTCTTCATACAATATTTGTTTAGAACTATAAATATGAATAGCAATTCAATGAACATATTTTGGGTTCTAAGGTCAAAGCCCCAAAACAATCTAAAGCTTTGCATTTAAAACTTACCTCTTCTTTAAACAGATTCTGTCTATTTTTGAGTGACCGGAGCTTGTTTTGCTTATCTTCATGTTGCATCTCTTCCTCTGGAGGTTTAAAGTAGGTTATCAGATCTTGCAATGTCTGAAGGACTTCCTCTATTGGCAGAGTGATGGGTGCAGAAGTTCGATTGTTTCCACTAATAAAACACGAATTCATTTAACTTCTCTGTGCCCTGTCTTTCACAGGGCAAAGACGATCATTTCTCTTAGGGTTATTAGCAGGTCCCTGACTAATTAAAACAATTCAGTTTGGGAACCAAAGGGTAATCAGAAATAAATATGTATATTTGGCTTATAAGCTATTTTATTCTACTTATGCAAACTATTATCAATATACTCAATAGTTAATAACAGCTATGAATTTCCAGTGCCTTACATGCAATAATTGCTGAATAAAATTTGAAAGATGATCAATATAGGACATCATGAGAAAATGGCATTCAACTAATGGATTAAAATAAAACTCACTTTTCAGAGATATCATTTCATTAACCATGGAAGTCCTAAAATTTTTATAGAAGTAAACCTATGGTCTTTTTTTTCCTTTTAAAGAATCAGCTTATCTTTTTTCTTTTATTTTTATTAATGTCTCCTTTGATTTTTAGAATTTCCATTATGTTGTTTAATAGGGGATTTTTAATATATCTTTTCTAATTTTTATACTTGCATGCCAGATTCATAGATCTGCTTTTTCTCTTTTATTGATGTGCATATTTAGAGACATAAAATTTCTACTATGTACTGCTTTGGCTGCATTCCACAAATTTTTAGAATGCTGTCTTCTTGTTGCCATTGTCTTTAATGAAATCACTAATTGTTTCAATGAATTGTTCTTTCATCCATTCGTTTTTTAGCTTTAGGTTAGTTTCCAATTAGCCTTTAATCTATGTTTCTGCAGTCCATTATTAAATGTAATTTTTATTAAATTATGGTTGAAAAAAGAGTGCATTTAATATTTTTGGTTTTCTATACTTAGTTGTGAGATTTTTAATGCCCTAATGCAAAATCAATCCCTGTGAAGGTGCCATGTTCTGCTAAAAAAGAATAAAAGTATAACTTTTTCTATTCCTATTCAGATTTCTCCAAATAGCTATTGTACTTAATTTTTCTAAGGTCCTTTGCTATTATAATTTTACTATTTCCATTTGTATTTATTTAACTTTTACTTTAAGAATTTGATTGCTATGCCATTTAGTACACATAGTTTGGTCTGTTCTTTCTTCTTTGTCTATGGCTTCTTTCAGCAAGATAGAATTCCCCTGCTTATCCTTTTTAATTAGGTCTATTTTTGCTTTGCTTTGACTGAGGTTCTGATTGCTACCCCTATCTTTTTAACTTCAACTGAAGCATAATAGATTCTGCTCTAGCCCCTTATTTCCACTCTTTTCCTCTCTGTTTCAAATGTGTTTACTGAAAGTAACATATTGTTGGATTCAGGTTTCTAATTCATTTTGGTCTCCAGTTCTGTCATGGCTATTTCATTCCATTTGCATTCATAGAAATGATTATTAACTATGTATTTTCCTCCATTCTATTTTCTTCTATTTATTCTTCCCTTTCTCTTTTTATCTGCCACTGCAGTCTTTTATCTATTCTCCCTTTTACCATTTCTATTACTATTTGAGTATGTCTGAAGCAATTTAAATGTGAGGAAGATTTAGGCATTGCGTAGCTTTAACCTCTCACCATTTTTCTGTCCACTGTAAAAGCTTTCTTGCAGGTCTCTTTTAACATGAGAGAATTTTCCCTATTCTTCCTTTCTTGCGAGGCAACCCTCTTGCTCATTTTTCCATCAGCCCAACATAATTGACTCATTTCTATACCCTCTTTTTATGTAGAATCCTATAAATAAAATATTCCAAGCCCTCCACTCCTTTAAGTGATAATTGCTAAATCACACACAGTTCTGAATACCCACAATATTTGAATGGTTTCTTTCTTGCTGTTTAAAGTATTGTTTCTATTGGCCAAAATCCCTAAGAATCATCCCTTCACAGATTGATTTTTTTCTTTTGACTATGCAAAAAAGGTTTTTTTTTGTTTCACTTTTTTCTTACCTGCTGTAATCACTGACTGGGCATTGCCCCAGTCAAATAGAAACCTATTAAAGTCCTTAGCTTAAAACTGCCAGAGTTTTCCATTGCACCCAGGGCCATCTCCAAACCTCCTAATTCACACTGTGACCCTGGACTCCAGATGACTCTGAAGGAGAAAGTGAGTCGATGCTTTGTGCAGCCCTCCCTCACAAATACAATTCCCTTGTATGTGATGGCATCACCTCCCTGTCCTTGAAGAATGAAGGACAAACAAGAAAAACAACAAAGGAATGGGGATAAGGGACACTTGCTTACAGCCATGGAGAGAGAGAGTGGCAAAGGTAACTCTCAACTTTTAGTTCCGTTCTTTTGACTATGCAAAAGAAGCAATTTTTTTACTTCATTTATTTCTTACAACCTTAAACATTGAATGAGCATTGCCTTAATCAAACTGAGGCCTATTAAAGTCACTAGGGAGAAAAATCAAAGAAATAAAAATAACTTTTCACTTTATATATATGTAATTTTACTCATATGTACACAGTTTCCCTAAAGCAAAATAATGATTGGAATTTTTGGGAAACAGCAATTGGTTTCAAGGAAGATGAATTTGCCATAAGACAAGGAAAAAATATAGATTTTCTAGGGGATGAGAGAGTAGAGAGTTCAGTTACTAACTCCATAGAATCCCAGCATTACTCTGGCAACAGAAGATTTATAAAGCTAATCTGATTTAATCCAAGTTTAGCAAAAATTCTGAATGATAAAACACATCTTTGCAAATCCATTCATAGCATAATAGAGCTTTCTCCTCTGTAAGATCAAAGGAAATGAATTTAGTGAGACTTGAAGTTTGTCAGCCTGGAGCCAAAGTCCACTTAATTTCATTTGCAAGTGAAACACATTGGTCAACAGAATATCTAGCATTTTGAATGACCCATCACATTAAAAGCAGGCAGTTGTGAGGGGGAAAAGTAGTGCCTAGGGAAAGTCCCAAATGTGAACAGGATATTCAGTGACCTAGCTTTCTATTTTAGGATACCTGTATTGATGTTTAGTTGTTTCCTGTCATGCTTTTAGACATTTAATGGTAAAAGAATGCCCTGTGACCAATGTCAATGGAAAAACCATTCATTTACCTTATAAATTGGCTAAATAAAGATGTTGTGTTCCGGATGATCCGAGCAGCCTGGGACTCCTCATGTTGACATCTTTGAAGTGTTAAGCCATCATCCATGTGACCCTCTTGATGGACTATAACCTGCATAGACAGGTAAATGACTGTCAATTCCACTGGGTCATATACCATTCTCTAAACTGACCAGCAAATATTATTTGCATAAATCTCTCTCTTTCATCACTCCCTTCTAAACTTCAAACTTCCTACTTCAAACTTCAAACCTAAAGTATTAACACAGTTGATTAGGGTCTATTTACTCACTTACTCACTGCGATGGTTTAGTTTGGAATTGTTGGACCTAATAAGTACATTGAAAAGGGAAAAATATATATCTCACAAATCCATGGATTTTCTTTTAACCTGGATGCATAGTCTCTGTAAACCTTAAAGCATTACATATGAATTATTGTTGCTATTGTTTTTGCTAGCATTATTACTTTTTCTGGAAAATAGGATTATAACTTTATTCCCCAGAAATATATCATCAGAATTAGAAGGAAAATTTAAAACAAAACTCTCTACTGGGATCATAGACCTGAATTACATGTACTACAGAGTGATTATAAATCTTAGATATGATTGGATTCTGAATCAGAAAACCTAAGCATCAGCAGAAGACAGACAGAATATCTTTTTTTAATGGTAATGAAGGATGGAACAAAGAAAAACATAAAGGCCAAAATTTTTTATCACCATTGACAACCTCTAATATTTATCAATGGTCACTGGGTATGCTGAAATCCTAGAGAGGGAAGATTAACATTTGTGGAAGTCTTGGCATTATTAATAAGGCACAAAAATCCTGGTTTTGGGAGAAGCCAACCCTCCTCTTCCTGGGCATACCTCCTAGTAGATATGACTGATATCCAGCCCCAGCCTCATTTGAGGGCCATTCTCTACCCTGCTGGACAAGTAGTTTTTCAGATCTTGCCTTTTGGTAATGGCATTTATAAGGATCCAGTTCCAACACTCCATCTTGGGGGGGGGGGTCTGATTCTCTAGTCAACTCCTCCCCCCAATAGACATCTGTATAATCAAAAAACTTAGAGAAATATTATTAAGTGTGTATGTTAACCTGATTCAGTTTTCTTCTTTCTTGAGGTCAAACTATGAAGGTTAGGATTTGTCCCTTATTAGGACAAACATTGATGGTTAACACATATTTAATCTAATTTTTATATTTTAGATCAAATTCATGGACAGCAGTTATGTGATTTTTTTGCCTTTTTGAGGGGCTAGAAATGAGGTGGGGATCAACAGTTGACTACCCTGTTCTCCCTGTTATAAAACTGGCTAACCACATATCTGTAAGACTGTTTAATGAAAAGACACATTGGCATTTATTGATATTTAATTTTTTTAATAGTAACAAAGGAAAAAAGTAAACTGGTATAGATCTCAAAGACATATGTGTCAGTATATAAAACGAGTTGCCTAATAAATAAAATTCATTTAAAGAAGCATCCTCTTTTGTCTTAGGAACCAAATAAATATCTTACTAGATCAGACTTTGTAAAATTCCACTTCTCTATTTTCTCAACACATGACCTACTACAATAAATTCAAGAAAGAAGAATACCAATTTGCAAAGGCTTGGGCCTCTTTCTTAATCTAAAAGCTTATGTTCTTTCATGTTTGAAGGTTCAGGTAAGGATTTGTCCATATCATTTGATTTACCAGTTGCTACAAAGTATTATTCTGCTTAGCAACTCCCAACAACTGCTTAATGATGTTGCATTTAGAATTGGAAATACATTGATAGTCCATGTATACTAGTAGATTTCTTTTGGCAACCGTCCCAGATCTCTGGTCCCTAAAGATCAGAGTTTCTCAAATTTTACTACTTCAGTTAATACATTCAAACCAACTAGCAAAACAAGAGTATAACAGGCACAGGGAAAATTCAGTTCTTTAAACTATTACAAGTCCTGTTGATCTTAGAGGCAAAGTTTATATGTATGTATACATGATGTATATGCATGTATGTACACACATTTAAAGAGAATTCACAGGGGTGGCTAGGTGGCACAGTGGATAAAGCACTGGCCCTGGAGTCAGGAGTACCTGGATTCAAATCCGGTCTCAGACACTTAATAATTACCTAGCTGTGTGGCCTTGGGCAAGCCACTTAACTCTATTTGCCTTGCAAAAAAACCCCTAAAAAATAAAGAGAATTCACTTGTATGTCATATACATGTATGTACATACATTTATGTGTGTATTGCTTTCTAGAAGGGGCTATGTGACTCAGGGTTAAATCTCATCTTTATAGAGAAAAGACCAAGATAAAATCTTATAGTAATTAAAGATTACTCAGTTTTAGCTCAGTTAACTTCTAACTACACAGGTTAATTCAGTGTTTAGTTTTTGCCTATAGATGAATTTATATAAAGACATAATGTGTATAAATATGACCTCATTAATGGGATTCTATAATTTTATAGTTTATCAACTTTTAGTTCTTTTCCAGCATTGTTTGTTTTTGTTTTGTTTTGTTTTGTTTTGTTTGTTTTTTTCTCGATAAAGAAGTTCCTTAAACCATTTCAACATCTTCACAATTCTCTATACTTTCCCAGCTTTATTGTATCTTTCTTGAAATGGAGGGACCAGAACTTCAGATAGTTTTAGAAACATGAGCATAAGGGACAATTAGATGGAACAGTGGATAGAGTACTGGATCCTGGAGTCAGGAGAACCTAAGTCCAAATCCTACCCTTGGGTAAATCACTTAACCCCATTTATTGTATTGTAAAAATTTAAAAAAAAACGACACAAGCATATGATGTTTTTATGTGTGTGTGTATATATGTATGTACATATTTTGTGTGTATCAGTATCTATATTTGCAACTTTCTTTTAGTTCCCAGTTGGTCTTCCAAAAATAAAACCTCAAATTTTCAGTGTTTGCTCCCTTCTGAAAATCAAAAGATGGTCTTAGACAGAAAATAGCTGTCTGAAGAAGAGGTTGATATTTGTATCTAGGTCACTTTCCTTACTGATGACAGACTAAAGTAAAATATTCAAAGCTGGGGAAAAAGTTTTGTAATATATCACTCCTCCTCCTTATTGAATGTCTATATCTTATCCATTATAGATTTTATCTTTCTTACATTCTCAATGGGAATTCTTAATTCCTTTTAAAGGAGTAGAAGAGAGTTTGGAACTCAAAATAAAATAAAAATAAATTTAAATGAAAATCTGTACTTATGGATTGATGCTATTATAAAATCTATTGTTTTCTATATGTATGTCTTATTTAACCTTTATTTTTCTTTAAATAAATGAAAAGGCAACTCTATTGACAGAAATGATGGAGTATATAATTGTAAAATAATAACTCACTTTTAGAACATTTAAAATAGACTTTTGAAAGAATTATGTGACTTTTTTGGTGGTGGGACTGGTAGTAGGGTTAGGGGATAGATATTTTACATTCTTTTTTTTTTTAGGTTTTTTTTTTTTTTTTTTTTTGGAAAGCAGTGGGGTTAAGTGGCTTGCCCAAGGCCACACAGCCAGGTAATTATTAAGTGGATCTGAACTCAGGTACTCCTGACTCCAGGGCCAGTGCTCTATCAACTATGCCACCTAGCTGCCCGATATTTTACATTCTTAAACGTGTTTTAAGACAAAAATAAAATCTTAAGGAAATATTAATGCTAGGGTAAGTACAAAAAATTAGGCAAAATTATAGAGTAATGTGTAATTGACACTGCAAATGTTTCATGATGTTAATTAATTTCTATTACTCAAATGTTTCTAAGGTAAGGTAGTAAATATATAGATGTTGAAAGTGCTCACCTTTCTTTTCAGTGGGCCAAGGCGTGATGTCTTGGCATCTTGTGCTTTGTAGGTCAGCCACAGACCACTAGCTATATGCTGGACAAAGCATATGGAATCTCCATACTTTATTTCTGCAATTCCCATGCCTTCAATATCCCGCTTATGACTTGAATCCAATTTTTCCTTGATTTCCTAATTAACAACAACCCCCCCAAAAGCAAAAGGTTACTTTTCAATATATCATTACCAGGAGGGGTGGAGCCAAGATGGTGACAGAAGAGCCTTTTTTAGGTGCTCTCTCTCTATAATATTGCAAAACTTATAAAATAGGGACTCTAATTAAATTTTTGAGAGACAGAACCAACAGAGGGATCCAGTGAGGCAATTCTCCAGCCCAAGGTAACCTGGAAAAGATTGTAAAGACTCCACTACACGAGGTTAGAGTCCAGAGTGAAGGAACTTCAGTGTCCAGGAGGCAGCCCCAGGGTGCCTGGCAGTGGGGGCAGTTTCCTGACCTACACCCTGGGGAGCACTGGGAACAACTTGGAAGATCAGTGGGGGGACCTCTGCCAGAGTGAGCAGGTGAAGTCCAGTCCTCAAGGCACTCCGTGAGCAATGTGGCCAGGGCAGCCCAGATCCAAGAACCAGAAGCAGGCAGAGCCAGTAAGCAGGAGCCCCCAGGCAACTGAGCCTTGAGTGCTCAGCTTACCAAAAGGAGGGGAGTGGAGTGGAATGGAGTGGAGAGAAATTTCTGAGATTTGTCCTCTATACCTGGAATAGGACTCTGGGGTTATGACCACATTCAGATCCTGATCACAGTCTAGGACCCCCATAGAACAGCAGGCCCCCTCCCCCAGGCCTGTGGCAGAGGGGTACAGCTTGTGATCATTCATAGACCAGGAGGGAAGACAGAGCCTCACATGTGGAGATTCTTGTGTGTGGGGGTGTCACAATAATACTCTAAAGCTCAGGAAACACTCCAAAACCAGGCACAGGCTGGGGAAATGAGTAAAAAAAAGAGAAAAAAGAGGAACACCATTGAGAAATACATTGTCTATGATCCCAAGAAGGATCAACATACTCAATCTGAAGATGAGGAAGTACAAGCTCCTGCATCTAAAGACTCCAAGAAAAATGGAAATTGGGCTCAGGCTATGACAGAGCTCAAAAAAGATTTTGAAAATCAAGTAAGGGAGATAGAATAAAAATTGGGAAAAGAAAGGAGAGAGATGCAGGAAAAATATGAAAAAGAAGTCAGCAGCTTAGTCAAGGAGGTCCAAAAAAATGCTGAAGAAAATAACATGTCAAAAACCAGCATAGGTCAAATGGATAAAACAGTTCAAAAATTATTGAGGAGAAGAATGCTTTAAAAAGCAGAATTAGCCAGATGGAAAAAAGAGATAAGAAAGCTCTCTGAGGAAAACAAATCCTTCAGGTGTAGAATGGAACTATAGGAAGCCGCAGACTTTACAAGAAGTCAAGAAAAAATACTTCAAAAACCAAAAGAATGAAAAATTAGAAGAAAATATGAAACATCTCATTGAAAAAACAACTGATCTGGAAAACAGATTCAGGAAAAATAATTCAAAAATTATTGGGATACCTGAAAGTCATGATCAGGGAAAGAGCCTTGACATCATTTTTAAAGAGTTATTACAGGAAAATTGCCCAGATATCCTACAAGCAGAGGGCAAAATAGAAATTGAGAGAATCCACTGATATCCCCTGGAAAGAGATCCTAAATAAAAACCAACCCCCAGGAATATTATAGCCAAGTTCCAGAACTCCCAAGTCAAAGAGAAAATATTACAAGCAGTCAGAAGGACACAATTCAAATATAGTGGAGCTGCAGTCAGGATCACACAGGACTTAGCAACAACTGCATTAAAAGCTCATAGGGCTTGGAATATAATATTCTGGAAGGCAAAACAGCTTGGAATGCAACCAAGAATCAATTACCGCACAAAACTGAATGTCTTCTTCTAGGGAAAAAGATGGACTTTCAATGAATCTGGGGAATTTCAAATGTTCCTGTTAAAATGGCCAGAGCTGAACAGAAAGTTTGATCTTCAAATACAGGACTCAGGTGAAGCATAGAGAGTGGAGAAGAAGGGTAAAATATGAGGGACTTAATGATGATGAACTACATGTATTCCTGCATAGAAAAATGATACTGATAATACTCATAAGAAACTTCTCATTTAATAGAGCATGTAGAAGGAGCTTTTATAGATGAAGCACAGGAGAGAGCTGAATTTGAAGATATAATATATTGTAAAAAATGGAGTCAGTGGCTAAAAGGGAAATGTAATAGGAGTAAGAGAAAGGAGAGGTGGAATAGGTTAAGATATTTCATATAATAAGATTTTTTATTACAATGAGCTATTGCAATGATATGGAAGGTGGAAGGTGAGGGGGAATGAGGGCACCTTCATTCTCATCAAAGATGACTTGGAGAAGAAACAGCACATACACTCAATGGGGTATAGACATCTAGAGTAAGAAGGAGAGAAGGAGGACAGGGGGAAGGGGGTGATGTCAGTGATGGAGGACAGGGTGGACCATGGGGGAGAGTGGTCAGATATAACACCTTTTCTTTTTTAGTTCTTGCAAGTGGCTGGGATTGGATGGTCTGTTCGGGACCACAGGGTCAGGTGGTTGCTGTGTCTTAGGAGTGGTATGTGAGCTCGGGGCCTCTTGGCCCCAGGGCAAGTGATCAGTCTGCTGCTGTGCCAATTATCTACCCTACAGCACATTTTAGAAGAAGGACAGAGTGAAAGGAGAGAGAAACTATAGTGTATGGTAGTGGGGAAGTACAAATGCAGGGAGTTGCGATCAGTAATGGCAACAGTGGAGAAATATGGAAGTAGCTTTTGTGATGGACTTATCCTAAATAATGTGATCCACCCATGACAGAGCTGGTGGTGTTGGAATAGAGAATGAAGCACAATTTATTATTATTATTATTATTATTATTATTATTATTATTTTGGGGGGAGGTTTGCAGGGCAAATGGGGTTGGGTGGCCTGCCCAGGGCCACACAGCTGGGTGATTGTTGGCTGTCTGAGGCTGGATTTGAACCTGGGTGCTACTGACTCTAGGGTCAGAACTCTGTCCACTGCACCACCTGGCCACTGCTATCATCATCATCATCATCATCATCATCATCATCATCATCATCATCATCATCATCATTATTACTGTTGTTATTTTATTTTGTTTTTTGTTTTTTTTGCAGGGCAATGGGGTTGGGTTGGCTTGCCCAAAGTCACACAGCTGGGTGATTGTTGGGTGTCTGGGGCTGGATTTGGGCTTGGGTGCTCCTGATTTCAGGGTTGGTGCTCCATCCACTGTGCCACCTAGCTGCCCCTATTATTATTTTTTTAATTTTAATTTTAATTTTTACCTCTTTTCTTTACTTTATTGTTCATGAGTGTCTATGTTTTTTTTGGGAGGAGGTATCATGTTTACTCTTAAGAATATTTTAGTAATGTATAAAAGCATCATTTGCACAAAAATAAATATACTAAAAATTACTAGATAATATATAAATCTGGAAATTAAATTATGACTAGATAGAAATAATTATTCCAAAAGCCAAAAGTTTCTGAAATGACTACTTTGCATTTAACTCCTCAGTCCTTGAATAGCCTGATTTCTACCTAAGCAACAAAGGTGGCTTCCTAATTTTATGTATGCATCTATTCAGTTAAAAAAAAACAATAAATGTGAAGCAGAGTAGTTATAATTGAAAGAGCACTGGTTTAGTAATGAGAGGAGCTAGGTTCAGATTTCAATTCTGTTACTCATTAATTTTGTGACCCTTAGAATCATTGGGTCTCAGTTTCTACACCTCTAAAAGGAGGGGGTTGGACTAGATGACTTCTAATATTCCTTATAGTTATTCTCACAGGTTAAAACAAGGCTTGGTATAGAGGAAGCTCTTAATATATGTTTTTCATTCATTCATATGCAATACATTTTATCAAGGATTTACAATCTAGCAGGTAGAGGTATGCTAGTATACAGAAAAAAAACATAGATTGGCACATAATCAATTCTACTAAGTAAATGAAAGGGAGGAAATAAACATTTATATGGCACTTGCTCTGTGTTAGGCAATATGCTAAGTTCTTGACAAATATCTAATTTGATCCTCAAAATAGCCCTGTGAGGTAGGTGCTATTAACTTTGTTTTACAGTCAGGAAATGATCTAAAATGAGGCAAACAGAAGTGAAGTGACTTATCTAGTTCACCTAGCTAAAAAAGTTTCTAAGATGAGATTAGAATTCAGATCATAATGACTATAGGATCAGTACTCTATCGATTTACCCCATCTCCAAATATGAAATGCATATAAGTTTAAAAAATTCAATTACTGTTAGGCATAAGGGTGAAATCAGTTACAATCCCTAACAACCATATTTAATGTTATTTCTGTGAGAGAATGATTCCAAGTTTAAACTTGGAACATGTTTATGTTTCCCTTGAATTTGGATTAAATCTTGAATCCCACATCATTTGCTTTCACTGTTGATGTGAATTTATGCAAGTCACTTAAAGTCTGAATCTCAGTTTCCTCACATATAAAATGAAGAGATGGGGCCAGAATGATCCTTTTCCTTTGGTCCTCTCTTACTCTTTCTTTCTTAAAGCTTACTACCAGGAACTCCTCAGCATGGAGAATGCCAACAATGAATGGGTAAAAGAAGCTTGAGGAGCTAGTAAAGGGAAAAAAAGAAGGAACAGTTAGAGAGGTAAGAGAAAAATGTAGATCATGAAATGCTAAGAAATGGAAAGAGATCTAAAGAGCTTTATGAAGGAAGAAATGGTCAACTAATTGGGTCAACTGCTATAAAGAGATAAAACAAAATGAAAACTTTCCTAATCTTTCCCTCATT
Source organism: Macrotis lagotis (assembly GCF_037893015.1). Lineage (NCBI taxonomy): Eukaryota > Metazoa > Chordata > Mammalia > Peramelemorphia > Peramelidae > Macrotis > Macrotis lagotis. The sequence continues at coordinate 191,552,717 of NC_133661.1, forward strand.
AGGACTGGTATGGGTAGAAGAACTGTTAGAGATTGTGTGAGTAGAGCAGGGTAAGATCTCAAGTCAAGGTATACCCATAGGGAAAATTTTCTGTCTGGGTTTACTCCTTGTCACCCCCTCCTTTTTTCCCCCTTATAAGTCTCAACCAGCTTGGTCTGACAGTTTCTTATCCCTCTTGTTTCTGACCAGACCCCAAATAAGTACCTTTTAACATTTCTAGGAGTTTTTACTATCATTAACAATAGGAATCAGAGAAGATGTAGAAATGGTTTCCTCTCATTCAGTCAGTCAGTTAATAAGTTATGTTTCTATTACATGTTAGGCAGTATACTTACAGGCATTTTTTATTCCAGCCAAATTGGATTACTCCATACCCGAAACATACCCTAGCCCTGCTGTTTATGACCCATCTCTCACTTTCTTAACTGTGTGTTTAAAATATTCTCCCTCCAGTCTGTTGAATTTCTACCCATCCTTCATGGGTAGAATTTCTACCCATCCTTTAAAGCCATATTTAAAATCTACCCCCTCCAGAATTCCTTCCTAGACTTTATAATTCTCACCTAACCCCATCCTTTACATACATCCCTTGCCCCACATGATAAAAACCTTCTCCCTTATCTGGCCATTTCAATATCCTTATGTATATGAGTACTGCACTTGTCTGGGTGTACTGTCCTCCTAACCTTCAGCAAGATAAAGACTAAAATCTCTATTTCTTCCAAGTACTTAGAACAGCTATCTGAATCCAATAGGCATTTAATTTTTTGAATATTAAATAGTCTCCTTTTCCATTTTTTACTTATTCCTCAAAATTTACAGATATGATTATTATGTATTTTGTATTCACCAAGAAGTAAGATTAAACTAAATTTCAATAAGATGCCTAGGATTAGATATTACCTTATATCAACTGGAGTAAAGGATCTCAAGGGAGAAATAGGGCCCAATATGGCAGAAGCAAGGATGAAACAGTATATGATAGGGTTTAGAGAGGAGAAGCAGTTGCTAGATGTAAAAGGGTCCCAAATTTCTTTTCCTTTCCTTTCTTTCTACTTTACTTCTGTTTAAGTACAGTGAAGGACAAGTGGGACGGTTCCTGGCATCAGTGGAGTGTGGTGTTTTAAGAAGGAAACAGTAAGAGAGGACTAAAGGAAAGGAATCTTTAGATTCATCTCTTCGTTTTTATATGTGAGGAAATTGAGATTAAAATTTTAAGTGATTTGCATAAATTCACATAAACAGTGAAAGCATCTGATTTGGGGGGTCAAATGTGAATCCAAATTCAAGGGAAACATAAATCAGTTGTGGCTGAACAAATCAGAGGACACTAAAGTACATATATATGTATATATATATCCAAGAATGGGGGGGGATGCAGGTAGCTTGAGGGAAGAAGCTGTATTTTGCTTCTTTTTTGTGTACCCCCAGCACTTAGCATGTGCTTGGTTCATAATAGGTGCTTAGGAAATGTTCATTGGATAAATATTTTTTTATTCTGATCATGGTTAGTTGTTTATGGTTTGCTTTTATTTCCTTATGCAATTACTTGAGAAACTGACCTTAAAAGAGCTTTGGTATCTGCAGCAGGCAGGTTGGTACTCCTTATAAATTTGGAGAATTTGACTAAAATGGATATTATATATAAAAACTATTCTGGAGTCTAATAATGTTTTCCTTGTACTATTTAAATATCTATAACTAAAATGACAGAACCTCTGATGAAAGGAGGATTGAATTGCAGTAGTGTATGAATTACTAAACCACACAATATTTTGGATTTTTTCATTTTGTGAGGCAATTATTCACATTTATGATATTTTATGGTCATTGTGTGCTTCGATAGACAGTATGCTAAGCTCAGAATTTCTGACTTAACAGATAAAACCAGATTGAGCTGATACATTGGCTTTCATGCTATATACTGCATTTTATTCATCTGTTTCATTGCATTTTTAATTCTGTGATTTTTAGAAATGAATATTATTCCAAAGAATTGTGCAAAGATTGGAGTTCTCAATTAGCATATTTCATTGACTATTTGGGATATACATCAGCTCTCTTTCTTTGCAGTGATGGGAAAAGTCAATAAATTCAAGAATCCTTTAAGTCCACAATGAAATATAATCAAGTACACCAAAGTGTTCTGATTTATAATCTGGCCTCAAACACTAGTTGTATGACTCTGAGTAAGTCACAACTCTGTTTGCCTGAGTTCCTCATTTGTAAAGTGAGCTGGATAAGGACATGCCAAATCATTCCAGTATCTTTGCCAAGAAAATTTCAAAAGGGGTCAGAAGGAGTCAAACAGGGCTCAAATATGACAAAAAGAACTGAACAACAAATTTATACTAAACTTTTCAAAGTTATATCAAAACTATTGGCAAAAGTCAAACTGAGACTGTAAGATCTCTGAATTTTTTAAACTTTAAATTGGCCTGAAAATCTTGTCTCCCATGATGAATAATTACTTTATAATTATAGAAATTACAAAATGATTCCAAGATACTGCAACTTGACTTTGTAATTTTACATAACCAAAAATAGTTAAGAAATTTATGAGACTTTGGGATACCTGGCTAACAGGTCTGTATGGTGTGTCACACAGGAAACCAATTCTCCTTTTATTCTAACAATGATCTAAACAGGACAATAGATGAAATAATCACACACACACACACACACACACACACACACACACACACACACACACACCCCAAAGTAAAACTTCAGCACAATCAGAAGTTGTAGACAGTAAAAGTGGAATTCCTCCAGGGAAGCAAACCTGCATATAGATAAAGAGATTTGAAAACCTCAGAAGCACCACAAAAATGGGAAGCCTAAGATAGTGTCCTGATTAGAAAACTTTGACCCATGCAGAGACCACCAATGCCCCAGATATAGGAAAACTCAGGGAGATAGAAGGGAGAAAAACATGGTAACCCTCTGACCTAGGAAATCCCAGGGCAGGAGGAATAGAAGACAAATAGAAGCACAATGTGGGCACAAGAGATTTTCCAATGCTTTGAAAAAAAATTTCTTTTTAGGGACTATAGAGACTATAAAGAGTTTTATGATCACTGAACTCTTAAACAGAATTCCTTTGGTATTGTGATCAAGGATGTCTTAAGAGGGAAAGGAGACTAACTGGTACTCTGAGCATTAAAGATTCAAGAAGACAACTGCCATTCCCAAAACCTTGATCGAGTAATCCTTATGGGAAACAGAAGACCACATCATACCATGATTAGGAACTTCCAGACACTTAAGTTTGATATCATTTTTGATGTACCAAATTTGAAACAAGCCGAAGGAAACGAGGAGAGTGAGGTCAGTGTTAAATAGAGTCTTATCAAAGGATCCACAATTTTTATTAAAAAAAATTAGGAGAAGTAGGGTACCACAAACAATAACTAAAATGAAAAGAGATCAAGGAGAGCTAATCAAAGAATCTTTAAACTACAAAAATTCATTAATTTTTTTTAAATAGATGTCATATTTCAGGAAGTAATGAATAAAAACTGTACAACACTCTGAGAACTAAAGAGCCAAGTGAAGACAAAGGATCTGCTAATTACCTCCTAAAATAGATATTAAAATAAAAAAAAATTTAAAAGTTATAGTAAAAATCTATTTAAAAATAATTTGATATACATTCAGAAAGAGTTCAAGTACTGAGTCAAAGTCAGGATCAGACAATACTCTGCATCTATCATTATGAAATGTTGGAAAAGCTTATACTACAATATTCTAAATGACAAGAGATAAAGGTTTATAAGAATAACTTGCTAGTCAGAAGAGAGTATAATCTTACAGTGGAAGAAAAATATTTATATGTATATGTATATCTTTAATGATTTAGAAGACTTCTAATATTCCTGATAAGGAGATCAGAATCGATTAGATACTGTGAAATGTAAGTACAGAATATAAGGAAAATGTAGAGATAATAAGAAGGGATGATATGATTATTAAATGTTTATATACTAAAAGGGGGGGAAGAAACCATTTCCATTTAATGTTTTAATATCTTCAAGGATAATAAAGATTGTAAATATGGCAGAAGACATAGGAACAGTTTTGTTATATTTTGATGATTTTAAGAGAAAAAAAGAAAAGTAAAAACAGGAGAAAAAGGGAAAATTTTTTGTCTCATGCAAGTTGTGCATCAGAGAAGATTATATAACATGGAGGATGGCATAAGAAGCAATGGGCTATATAGGAACCCCATACTGATTTGAACTGGACAAACAATTTAAATATATACATCACACACACACACAAAATATATTGTAGAAATTCACTAAATTCATTAAACCAAAGCTCATTAAACCAAATAAGCAATTAAGCAGGAACAAGGAGAGAAGAAAAGTCTCAGTCATAATAGGAAGATATTAATCATAATAAGAAGGGATTGATCATAATAAGAAGGGAAAAATGATAAGTAAAACAATGTTCATCCTGCTGGATCATGAATCAGGGAATAAATGGAAAGAGATAAAGGGTATGAATCTATAATCAGGAGATATCTAAGGGGAAGAGAAGAGGTTTGGTAGAACAGAAGTACAGTATAGATATTATTGTTGAGTACAATCTTTCTCTCTCACTACCTTCTTCATTATATAAAGGAAGATAGAAAGCAATGAGACAGAAAGTATAAAAGGATAGGATGGAGAGAAATACACATTTAGCAATTATAAATATAAAAATAAATATAATGATCTCATCTATCAAATGGAGGATAATAACAGATTAGATTAGAAAGCAGAATCCAACTGTTATATACAAGAAAAAGACTCGAAAGGAAGATTTACACAGAGTTAAAAATAAAAGCCTATGGCAAAATTTATTATACTTTAAGTAAACAAATGAAAAGTAAAACAATGCCAGCAATAATGTTCTGAGATAAAACAACAGTAAAAAACAAATTGATCAAATGAGATAAAGAGGAAAATACAATATGTTTAAAAGCATCACATACAATGAATCACTAAACAGCATTGCATCTGAATACATAAAAGTTAATAGATTTCTAGAAATGGACAACAAAACTATCACAAATTAATATATGTACTCCACACAGACTAGACCAATCTACCCAAAATACAAAAACGAAGCAAATAAGTTAAATAGAAGTTTAGAAAAGATAGTTATGCCTTTGACTTTGACCATGAGAAAAGGAAGGAATATGTAAATGTAAGTATATATGTGCATACTTACATAAACATTTACACATACATACTAGCACACATGCATACACAAAAACCTATATCTCTATATCTTTTGCTTTTGAAGAAGACCATAACATTAAGGAGGAGATATAATGCTATAACAAGCAAGTGAGGGGATGCTGTGCCAAGTCACCAATCTCACTTTCATCTCTAGTGCCATCTAGGTCCAGTGACCAGATATGAATTGGAATGACTGGAGATGGCACTGAATACAAGACAATCAGGTTTAAGTGACTTGCCCAAAGTAAAACAGCTAATAAGTGTCTGAGGTCGGATTTGAAATCAGCTCCTTTTAAATTCAAGGTTGGTACTCTACCTACTACACCATTTAGCTCAAATATCTATGTTTCAGCATTGGATAACACTAAGACAAAATTTGACCATGTACTAACTACATTAAAGAAACTTCAAAAACAACTGTAGAAAAGCAGAAATATTAAACTTTTTTTGCCAAGCACACTAAAATAAAATTAATATTGAAATGCCTTTGAAGGAAAGATTAAAAATTATCTTGAGACCATATAACTTAATCCTACAGAACCTGTTTCAAAAAACAGAGGTACAATAGAAAATTTCATAGAAAAATGACAAAAATGAGCCAACATACAAAATTTTGGGGATATAGTCAAATCTGTCTTGAGGAAAAAATGTTTATCTGTAGAGACATTTTCATTATCATTAACAACAAAAGGAACATATCAATGAATTGGATATGTACCTAAAAAAGTAGAAAAGCAACAATTTTAAGTCTCAATGAAATACCAAACTATAAATTCTGTAAGTCAAATAAACTATTATGAAAAATGAATGAAAAATAATCACTAAACTGAAAAGTATAAACATTTAAAAAAAGCTAAACCATATAGTTTGTTTTCTTTTTAAAAAGAGGAAGAAAAACCAAATTTCCAGTATCAAAAATGAAAATGGAGAAATCATAATAAAATGAAGAAAAAAATAAATGATTAGCAAATATTTGCTCAATTATGTGTCAAAAAACTGAATAAAAGAACAATAAATTAATATTTCTTAAAATATGTGTACCAAATGGCATGGAATCTAAATATATAAAAGTTAATGGATTTACAGAAATAGACAAAAATATATTTTAAAATATATATGAATATATATATATATATATATAATAAAATACTTTTATTAAGAGATAAGAAATACAGAATTTAAATGACCTAAGTTCAAATCAAAAGAAACTCAGTGAGACATAAAAAAGAACCAACCCCAAAAGATAAAAATTCAGACTTGGATATATACATACATACATATATGTATATATACATATACATATATGTAGGTATATAAATAAATTCTGTCAACATTCAAAAACCAAATGTTTCAAGATCACATAAACAGTAAAAATAGGCAAAAGGTGATCTTAACAAACTCTTTCTTTGACAGTGGTAATATCAAGTGATAAACCAACATCCCTAATGAATAATGACACAAATGTTTTAAATAAAACATCAGGAGAGAGGCTAGAGCAACCCATTAAGAAAACTATTCATTATGACAAGGTAGGATTTAAATGGATTAGTCCAATATTAGGACAATTAGCCACATAGTTGACCACATAAATACTATAATCAATAACAATCAATCACAATACAAAAATAGTTTTTGACTTAGTAAAAGGTTTTGAAAAAAATTCCATATCCTATTCAAAGCAAAAAAATAAATGGGTTTTTCTTAAATGTGGTGAGTAGAATCAACTTAGAACCCTAAGTCAGATTAATATGTAATAAAAAATACATTAATGGCCTTTCCAAGAAGATCAGAGGAAAATTGACAATGTCTATTATTAACCTTATTTAATAGTCCTATACATTTTAGTTATAAAAATAAAAGGATGAAATTGAAAGAAAAATGTAGGCAAAAAAGAAAATAAAATGACTTTTTTGAATAAGACATGATGATATTCATTGAATACCCCAAGGAACTAAAATAAATTGAAATAATAATGAACAAAGAAGAAGGTTGTAAAATAAACAAACAAATCACCAGTCTTTCTACATATTACCCAAAAAAGAAAATTATTAGGAAGAAATAGGGGGAAAAATTCATTCAAAATAACTACAGAATCTGTAACACATTAAGGAATCTACCAATCACAACATATACAAAAAAGTACATAGTATTCTTTAAATTTAAATTCATTATAATATAAATACATAGAGCATTCACAAAAGGAAAAAATTACTTCAGGAAAAATACGCCTTTATGTCCAATCCAAAAAACTGAATTGAATTAGAAATCTATTTTCTAAACCTGAATCTATTAATGGGTAGTCTTGTTAATTTGATTCAAATTATTTTATATTTATGGGTCTCAGTTTCCTCATCTTTGAAATGGGGAAGGAGCTAAGTTTGATAGCAAAGTGGAGGATGGGCTGGAGTGAGGAAGCATCAGGCAGGGAGACCAAACAGCAGATTGCTGTACTAGTCTAGGTGTGAGGAAATGGGGATCTATATCAGGATATGGCATATTAGAGGAGAGAAGAGGGCTAAAACATACTGTGAAGGTAAAATTGACAAGATTTGGCAACAGATAAGACCTCATGATTAAGAATGAAGAGTTGAGTATGACACCTAGGTTGTTAGCCTTGGTGACAAGAAGGACAGTGGTATCCTTAATGGTAAACAGGAAAATCAGGAAGAATTAGGGCAAGAGATATTGAATTCAGTTTTGGACATGTGGTTAAGATTACTGTGGGATATTCAGTTCCATATGTCCATTAGGCAGTTGGAGATATGAGACTGAAGGCCAGGAAATAGATCAAACTCGGATAAGCAGATATGAGAATCATCTATATAGAAATAAGTTAATGCATCCAACCTGGTGAGATCACAATGTGAAAAATTATAGAGGAAGGAGAGACAGAGCATTGGAAGGCACCTATACAGTTCACCAGGGTGATCTGAATGAAGATTTCACAATGGAAACTGAAGAGGATTAGGAGAGATTAGTATCACAAAAATAAAGAGAAACAAGAGTGTCAAGAAGAAAAAAGGAACAATTTAACATGCTATAAGCAAGTCAATAAGTATGAAGGGGTGGTAGATTGTATCTAGTGTTCAGGGAGGACTAACACCTCTGGTGTGAGGGTTTGCTGAGGATTTTTCAGAACTATTCATCACCTTTGGTGTTCATCTTCATTTAACTCTCCCCGTGGCTCAACAAAGCTGAAGTATGTGCCTTATTTTGTTACTTTGTCTCCATAGATGGGCTAAAGCAGGCTGAAGGTAACAGACACGTCTCAAATATTAGGGAATGTCCATCCTAAACACTTTCTTATACAGAATCTTTCTCAGACAGAATGGGTAGATGAGAACAATTTGTTTTCAATGGTCATGAAGACAGCTAAAGCAGACTGTGTGGAGTTGTATTACATAGAATTTCATCATACATTAAAAGTTGGCACTCTACCAGAGTCATCCACTATTACATGGTGGCCAATATCAGTCATCTTGAGTTTTGTCTAGTGAGTGAGACTGGAAACTCTGTGAAATTCTTTCTTAATGAAATCCAATTCATATGAAAGTCAAGGTATCACTTAAATTGTCACTGATCCACTTCAAAAAGGAAGGATAAATACTAATAAAGATCAGGAGAACTAGAAGATTTCCAAGTTTCCTTCCAATCTGATTACTTTTAAAATTTGGATCTATTTGAATGAGACCCAGTTATTTACATTAGTAATATAATAAAAAAAGAATATATATGTGAATGGCATTAAAAATAATTGAGAAGGAACAATGTGGAAAAGAAGAGCTTGTCTGCACTACAGTCACAAAAATCTTAGTTTAAAACTTAATAATTCCAGAATTATAAAGGCTACACATTTAGAAACATGAACATTTTAAATTTCATTGTTTAATTTTTAAAAATATTGACATTTTTCTTACTATTTTCAATAGAACACCTATCTTGTTATACTATACTAGTTGATTTTTAAATTTGTAAGAACATTTTTTGTTAGCTACTGCTCATTGATGGAAAAGATTACATTTGTAATCCTAGTCTTAAAATCATCCAAAGAATGAGGTTTTGGTGCATACATTATAGTTCAGACATAATTCTGTATAAAAAAGTCTAATTGAGATCAGGTGACCAAGATTTCCCAGCAAAAGGACTTCCTTTACTTAATGACATAGTAATCTGATTGTCATTCAGTTATACACATAATGCATAATGACAGTGAATGGTGTCTTTTTAAAAATGAAAAATTCAGGGGGCGGCTAGGTGGCACAGTGGATAGAGCACCGGCCCTGGAGTCAGGAGTACCTGAGTTCAAATTTGGCCTCAGACACTTAATAATTACCTAGCTGTGTGGCCTTGGGCAAACCACTTAACCCCATTGCCTTGCAAAAAAATAACAACTAAAAACTAAAAAAAAAAAATGAAAAATTCATAAAAATAATTATATGCAAAAATAAATAAACTTCCAATGATATTTTGGTAAGTTTGCTATATTTATATTCTTGATGTTATTAAAACAAAATTACATTAAGATTTTGGGATACACTGCATAATAGAATCTTTAACTATATATCTTGAATCCTATTCAAGTACATTCACATTGACATTGTCATATATTGTAGAAAGTGTCTTAAAGTCCATGCAGTGTTATGTCTATTTCCTGTAGGAAGAGATTGGGAATATTTTGTGGCTTTATTTAAACTGAATCATCATCTACAATCTTTAAAAATAACTATTAGACATATTGAATGTTACATTTCATAAGGTTTACTATAATCTCCCTTTCCTGAGAGGAATTTTAGATAGTATTGCAATGCCAAAGCAAAAGCAAAATTGAATTATCCTTGGAAATGCCATTCCATTGTCAGGAGCATAGGAAAATAATATAAAATCAAGTTTACAGAAATTGGACCAGCACATCCACTTATATGAATTATCTCTTTGTAAGTTTATGGGGATGACCTAATGAGAGAATAAGACTATGAAAAAAGTGAGATTTAAATGAACTATTACTTTAATATAAGATGGAAAGTGTGGTTGTGATAATAAAGGTATACCATTTTTAGTATAAAGAGAATATATTATGATTTTTCAGTCAAAATCCATTAAAATGATGGGAAAACATAACTAAAATCACCACTTTGTCTAAAATTTCATGATATTCTATGAAAGCTATCCATTCCTAAAATGAGGCTAGCAAATATTTCCCCCTAGCATTTGGTTTTAACCAATTTCTAACATATACTTGGATACCTGACTTACCGCCCTTTAGGCACATACATTCCTAGAAGTGACTGTCCAGTCTTAGCAATTAGTATAGAGCATGGATGCTGCTGCCTCCTCAGTCTATTCAATCCATGCTTGTCTAAATGAATCTTTTCCTCTTTCTCCCCTTTTCCCTTTCTTTTTTTTTTTTTCTAAAGGAGTATCAATGCGAGTTGAATCACAGACTCTCCCTGGATACTTACCTCATAAAACCAATCCAGAGAATGACAAAGTACCAGCTATTTTTTAAAGTAAAAGAAATGAGGCTGCTATTTTGAATTTCAGAAAGAAGGAGTTAGTAGACTATGGATATGGTTTTCATATGGCTTGTATTTTTCTGGGGTGGTCTTGAACTCAAATATTCATTGGATAATGAGACTTAAAAAAACAAGAAATCATGTAATTAATTTGCTCTTCTTATTTTTATAGATTCTATCCCATTGCTCTTTTAAAGCCCCCAAATGACAATATTTTGGTAAATAAATAATTGAATGAATCATCTCAGTGGGCATTACAATGGAAACATACAGATGTTGCACAAAACTTAGATCAGTCTTCACAGTTTAAAATTGGATTTACTTAAAACTAGAAATAATTTTAAGCTATTTAAAACTGAACTAGGACTTTTGGGATAATCTCTGTTAATTCCAAAGGATCTATGTTCTTTTAGCATGGGAAACTCCTCATGTGGGAACTCTGTTCACCAACACAGCAACCTATGACTTTAGTAGATAGCCTTAGAGAATTGTTTGAGCTTAGAGCAGTTGTATTCACAAGATTGCCAAGCTGCTAATATCACAGTCAGAATTTTTATACTGTTTGACAAACCCAAAGACATTAGCTTCTGGGAAAGGACATATTTAACAAAAATTGTTAGGAAAACTGGAAAACAGTTTGGCAAAAACTAGGCATGGACTCACATCTCACACCCTATACCAAAATAAGGTCAAAATGGAGCAAACAAGAAATAGAGTACATTACAAATTGCAAAATGAATGATTTTTACTGTATCAAATTAAAAAAAAAAAGTTTTGCTCTAATAAAATAAATGCTGCCAAAATTAGAAGGAAAGCAGAAAGCTGGGAAACAATCATTACATCTAGGACTTCCAATAAAGGTCTCATTTCTAAAACATATAGCGAACTGCATCAAATTTATAAAGTTACAAGTCTTTCCCCAATTGATAAATAGTCAAAGGACATGAACAGACAGTTTTCAAATGAAGAAATCAAAGTTATATATAATACTCCAGATCATTATTGGTTAGAGAAATGCAAATTAAAACAACAGTGAGGTATCACCTCACACCTCAGATTAGCCAAGATGAGAAAAAGGGAAAATGATCAATGTTGGAGAGGTTGTGGGAAGATTGGGATAAAGATGCATTGCTGGTGGAGTTGTGAACGGATCCAACCATTCCAGAGAGCAATGTGGAACTATGTCCAAAGAGCAATAAAACTGTTCATTCCCTTTGACCCAGCATTCCAATTCTAGGCCTATTTCTATTAGAAATCATAAAAAAGAAAATTTGTACATGTTACAAAATACTTATAGTAGCTCTTTTTGTAGTGGAAAGAATGGGAAACTTAAGGTATGCCCATCATTGGGGAATGGTTAAACAAGTTATGATACATGAATATTATGGAATACTATTATTCTATAAGAAATCATAAATGGTCAGACTGAGGAGAAGCATGGGTTGAATTACAGGATTTTATGTTGAGCAAATGGAGCAGAACCAAGAAAACAATGTACACATTAACAACATTTGAGATAATCAACAGAAGCAGCTCTCCTCAGTAGTTCAGAATTGCAGTTAGAGGACCTTGAATGCTAAGCATACTAATTAAGAACAACAGGGAGATCTAAAGATGTCTGAACAGGAGAGTGGAGACATTAATAATTATTTGTCATCAATGATTTGGGGAGATTCAAATTTCTCCCTTTTTCTATTATTCTCATTTCAAGACCTCAATATCTGAAGTTTGAGCTAATGTTTTTCTCTATCTAGACCCCACCCAGATGGGACAGCTATTGTGTTCTACTTAGTTTTAGATGGGGATAGATTATCTGAATGGACTCTCCAAGGCTGGGGCTAAATTAGAAGTTAATGACATAACAAAGTTCAGGTCCATTTCCTCCTTGTTTTATTCATTTTGTCATTAACTGTCAGCCAATCAGAATTGATTGCTATCCTGAGGAACATGCCTCTTCCAAAAGGACACATAAGTGGTGAGTCCACCAGCATAATTATCTTTGGTTATAGAGACCACCACATGACCATTCTTTTATTAAAATTCTGGCATTATAAATAAAATAACTGAATCACCCAGAAACTATGGCTCTAAAATCTTTTTAAACACCATACTAGTATGATCATATCCATCCCTTAGGAAAGTTATTTTTGCTGTTGTATGAGGATTGATTGGAGAGGTGAGAAATTTGAGTCAAGGAGCCCAATTAGAAGTTTATTATTATTATTATTATTATTATTATTATCATTATTATTCAGAAAAGATATGATGAGGACCTCAATTAAGATGATTTCCCTGCAATGGATAGGTGATCATGGATGTCAGCTGATGGATGTGAGAGGGAGGTGAGGGAGAGGAAAGAACTAAGAAGAATTGAATAGTCTTCATTTATATGATCAGAAATGTGTACTCAAAGGAATTTTTTTTTGCATTTTATTTATTTAAAGCAATGGGGTTAAGTGACTTGCCCAAGGTCACACAGCTAGTATGTATCAAGTATCTCAGGTCACATTTGAACTTGGATCCTCTGGACTTTATACCTCAAGGGTTAGCACTTTATACACTGCAATTCCTAGCTGCTCTGATTAGTTTAAACTTTAATATTTTCCATGTTTTATTTTGTTTCTTAAAAATTATTAAGTATTTCCCAATTACATTTTAACTTGACTCATATATCATGCATGGACCATGGGCTGTTTGACCCATTTACTCTTGGTCAAATGACCAAAACCCACTTGGTTGATACTCAATGAAATACTTTATGTCTCAATTAAATATTCTGAAATTTGCAAGACTGAATTATAAGATTCTAATCGGGAAAAGTTCTGGTATTCTTTGTTATACCTTTTTGAGTCTTAACTTTCAATTACTTTTAATGAACTTTCCATTGTATATACTTAAAATATAAAGTACTAAAACCCTACTCATACCCACCCCACAACTCTCAAACACAGAGCCCTTTAGAAAGGTTCTTTAATTCCTTTTGGGAACGTTAATAGTCTTAGTTGCTGAGATCAGAGAATCTGAGAGTTGCTGAGATCAGAGAATCCATATTCCTTTAAAATCAAAATAAAAGAAGACAAATAAAAACTTATGGAATCTTTAGATAATTTTAAACCCAAAAATGATAATTCTAGTTGGAATACAGTCACAATACCAAATGCAGAGATATAATAAATGACTAATCAGTGACTTATAAAACAACCTATGGCATCCTGACAGCCTTATTAATGCTAAGCCTTGTCTTTTCAACTATTTGGTCCCTACCCTTTTCTAAGTGCTGATGATGGTGATAGGAAAATAACAAATTAGTCTTTTAGGGTAAAATACAATAAATGCAACATATGAGTGAGTAGGAGGATTAGAATATCTTTATAAAGCTACGAGTTTTTGTCTTCCTCCTTCCCCTTGCACTCCAGAAGCTAAGTACTCCAAAAGAGTGACTAAAAGCCAAGAACGATGTTGGAATAGAAGCATTCCATTTCAGAACAGTATTCTATCTTGATACTGATTATTCCCTGGTCCTTAGAAAACCAACTTCTGGAAATTATAGAACTCCTGATATCACAGAGCTTTCTTAGTGTAACATTTGGAATGGGGGAAGAATGAGAGGGATAGATGGAAGGGAATAAAGAGGGGAAGAGGGAAGAAGAGCAGTAAAAAAGAAAATCTCTTCATAAGTATTTATGGGTTATTTTTATTCCATTCATGTGGTTTATTGGGGAGAAAATGTTAACCTCTCTATTATTTATACTCCTATTTGCTCTTCTTTTGCATTGCTCCATTCACTTCCTTAGAGGGTATATTTCTTTTTATTTCTTTTGGAAGGTGACTATGATTAGTGCCCATTCAGGAGTAGTTGAATTTGAATTTTAAATCCCACAAATTATCCTGATCCTGTTGCTTCTGATTTAGCCCAGGCAAATCACTACTCCTCTTTAGGTTTTTGTTTCCTCATTTGGATTTCTAAGTTTCTTAAAATTTGCCATTCTAGTAATGATCCTAATATCAGGGAAGAAAAGGAAAGAAATTTCTGAAGAAGCAAGAAAGGGCCTCCCAAACCAAAGGGAAATGCTATGGGAAGACCTGGAGAAATTTACTCTTCTGGATTAAGATGGATATATACTGGCAGGTAGCAATTTCTTCATTGCTCCAAGTTATACATAAAGATAAGGTGGGAAAACATATCTAAAAGAGGGAAAACATATCTAAAAAAATTCACATTGCATCTTTTTTTTAAAACAAAGTGGTAAAGACTTTCCTTTAGGAAAACACAGATGTTAAAAGACCAGAATATGTATTATCTCTCCTATTTTAGCATCATAGGAGGAAATGATATTCCATCAAACTTCAGTTGATAGTTTTACTCCCATTCAAATAATGATAGAATGAGTTACAATCTAAAAAGTGGAATCATAGTTAAAGAGAACTTAAGATTCATTCTTGAAAAAAAGGATGGAATCTAAGAAAAAGTTGATCCAACTATTCAACTGTTCTCTCAGTAAATAAGAGACTCAGTGCTAATATCTGAATATATTATCTGTTTAAACATTGAATGATCTTGCTAAAAACATTATAAAGAAGAATGGCATTGCATTCACCTGTTGGTACAGTATCTAGATTTGATTATTCAAGTGATTTGGCTAAGGTTTGGAAACATAATCAACATTGTTTATGTGATTATGACAAAATTAAAAGACAGAGATACAGAGAGAGAGAGAGAGAGAGAGAGAGAGAGAGAGAGAGAGACAGAGACAGAGACAGAGAGAGAGAGACAGAGACAGAGACAGAAGGAGACAGATTTGAGGAATGCATGGGCAACAATACTTCAAAATATTAATAGCATTAGGAAAATGCTATTTTTGTAATCAAAAATACATCCTAACTTTATCTCTGCAATATTCCTGAATAAGTCAATTTTGCCATTCTATCCCAGGTATTGTGAGGTTACAAGTTGGTTCCTCTTCAATTAATTCTGTTTTAAAGCAGAATTGAAAGTTGCTTTAAAAGTTCACATTTTTAAAAGTACCATGTTAATTAAATACTCAACTTCCACCACCACACAAGGCCCATATTTCATTTAACCCCCAAATCAAACATAATGGAAAATAAAGGGAAACAATAGTAGCATTACTTTTGGTTCAATTCCTGATTTCACTTAGTTCAGTCTGATCTCTTAACACATTGGATATATGCCTTCTATATTTATTTGTTGCACGTATTTAAAATTTTTCCCTATGGGAAGAGGTCCCAAATGTTCCCTTACCACTATTTACCTTAGATGCCCGGAAACAAAAAGCTGTGGATTTGGTGTCTGATTTCCCCCTATCTTGCAAGATAAGGCCTTGATCTTCTGTCAGAGCCAGGTAATGACCAGTGGTAATGTGCCGAAGTCTGAAGGCCTGACCCCACCTGATGTTGCTGCCACTCCAGCTAGATCAATCAGCAGGAAACATTTGTGATTATATGCTAACAAAGAACACTAAATACATAATTAGTATTTTTAAAAAGTTGGTACTTTAATATTTTAAGATTTTTCTCATATTAGGCACTTAATAAATGTTTCCAGATTGATAGTCAAGATGATAAGAGTTAGAAGTTTTGAGGAAATTTGAGTTATCTCATTCCCAATTAAACAAATATCAATATGAGAGCAAAAAAGAAGAAAAATGGTATAAAACTGAGATAGTTAAATTTACCAACAAAGCAAAATAAATTACCTATAAAAGGTACCAGAAAAATGCAAATGGAAATAGAAATACACAAGTTATTCCTGAGACATATTCTCTTATGAATAAATGATACAATTAAGAACATAAAAAAGAATTAATACTGGTAGTAGAACTATAAGAGGAAATATAAGTAGCAATAGAAACTGTTTAAAATCAGAAGAAAAAAACAGATATTTTTAAATTTACTAATAAAGAGAATGGGCAGCTAGTTGGCACAGTGGATAGAGTGCAGGGTCTGAAATCAGGAAGACTTATCGTCTTGACTTCAAATCAGCCACTTACTATGCCACTCTGGGCAAATCGCTTAACCCCGTTTGCCTCAATTCCTCAACTGTAATATGATCTGGAGAAGGAAATGGCAAATCAATCCTGTATCTTTGCTAAGAAAACCCCAATTGGGGTCACAGAGAGTAAAACATGACTGAAAAAACAATTGAACAAATAAGAGGATATAATGGCAGGTCTGAAAGCAACAAAACATGGACAATATAAAAAGGCAAGTACGTAAACTTTTTAAAAGTAATTTTGAAAGGAAAAAAAATCCTACTAAGGTCTAACAATCTGAGAGCAAAAATAAGTCACTACAGAATCATAGATTTAACTTCTGCAAATGATTTATGGAAGAAAAGAAACTTACTATTCCCTAAGAACCAGCAAAAAAAAATGAGAAAGAAATTTGGAAGACCAAAGCACTCTGGCAATGTTCTGAGATAACCCTGGGTTTTAACTCAGGAGAATGGCTTCTAGAAATGCTGTGGCTGAGCTTAGGTACAGGGTACCAAAACTATCATGAAAGTGAGGGAAGGTGAAAATTTACTGTTAAATTCTAATTGCAGAGGAATTAAAATATAACAATGAATAAGGGAATAATAAGTAAGATAAGGTTCCTACAAATAAAAGAAGTGGAAGAACTAACTCTAACTTGAGAATGCATAGTACACAGACACTTCTATTACCTTATCCGAAGGGGTTCCACTCTCCACAGTGACCTGGCTCGGCTTCCAGCTCCACCAGTTTCATAGAATATCCTCCTGTTAATAAGAGTTAAAGAAATAGAGAAGCACTTTTACTCATGACAAATATAATGAACTGAGCAAGAACCAAGAAATTATCTCCCAACATAGGTAATGGCTCCCTGCAAAGAGTCAACTTCGTCCTATATGAGCTATTTCTAAACTTCAAAGTTTAATAGCAATAAAAAAAGTCATTGCCTAAAGCTTTAAAGTTTACAATCTTTTACATATATTATCTCTTTTGAGCTTCCTAACAACACTACAACAACAGGTATTAGTAAGCCTATTTTATAGTTGAAACTGAGGCTAGAATTATTTGCCATGTGAAGGAGTGGATGACAAAGAAAAGAGAGGATGGTAGGGAAGAAATCTGTAGAATGTGGAGCATTCTATAGATAATTTCTAATAATTATAAGATAATAATCTCAAAATTAATGATATAATTTCCATTGCCATATTCAGAGCAGAGGAAAATGGTTTTTTTTTTTAAACTTGTCCAAGTAGCACAAAAAATACAGCTATGAACTAATGAGACACATTATAGAGTAAAGTTCTAATTCAGGAAAACTTCTGTAGAGTAGAGGGAAATATCTTATCTTTTTCTAAAACATAAAGGAGGCATCATGGACATCCAACACAGTTTAGTGAAAAAAGCATGGGATTTACAGAATAAAACACTGGTTTGAGTTCCAGCTTTATTCTTTACTATGACTATGGCTTTAAATTTCAATTCAATTTCCTCACATACAAAAGGATAGGGTTTCACTAAATGACCTTTAAAATCCCTCCCAACTCTAAATTCTCTCATTTCAGACTAGTGGAAAATGGGAAGGAAAACAACATAAAAATATATTTTTATATAGAGAGATATTTTCAATATATTAAATTGTAATTATATATTTATATACTAATTAATAGATAATTTTATTTATTATATAACACATAGTTAATATATTATATACATTATATATAATTTATAAAAATTTATTTAACACTTGTAAAACTACACATTATCCCATTTTAGTACCAGAAGGCAACTTAAGTAACAGTGCCTGTTTTAAAATTCATTCTAAATCATGTGTTGTATTCCTCTTGTTATATCATGCAATTAGAAAGGGAAATAGAATGCTTGGTTGTTTGAGATCCAGTGTTCAAATTTTTCTGTTTCAGATCAAGATCATATTCTTATACAACCTTAATTTCTCAGGAACTCAGAATTATTTACTGGTACTTTTACACACACACACACACACACACACACACACACACAAACATGAATTTCTGTGAGGCATGGAAAAGAAACTGAGAAATGGGCATGACTTTGCTTAGTTTATTAGTTGAAGTATAGATACAGATAAAAAACACTTCTTATAATTATAAAACAACCTACTGTTGGTATGAATGGACTGAGCAGTATTTCTGCGTACTAGCTTAAACAAACTAGAGGAATTTCACTGCAAGTTGCCAAAGACTCCTGTTCAATCTTATCAGTTCCATGGGGCTTAAATGGCCTGCTCTTATTTTCTAAAACAGTCATGTGGAGAGATGAAGTGACTAACAGAAATACTATTCAAAAAATTTGAGGAATATTATACATCATTTCCTAGGAACTTATCCAGGGTCTGATCTAAATATGCCTGGCAAGCCAGAGGCAGGTCAAGGGATTGGCATTCAGAATGTATGGCTGTTGATCTTGGTCTTTTTCCCAAAGGTATTTTATCTTTATCTAGGCTGCTCTGGAGTCATTCAAAAATGAAATTATTTCCCTTAGAATCTCTGATAATTACTATAAAGTTAACACAGTTACTTTGAGATCATTAGTATGTCACTACTTGCTGCTGGGGACCAACAAACATTTGTCCTGTTTTCATCTGCTCTCAGTTTTCTAAAATTTATACTCATGCTCTTAGCATCTTTTAAGCAAACCCAGATTATCTTTAAAACAGAAAAGGCTGAACTATATTCAGTAGTGAGATATATGTCCCAATAACCCCTATAGAAAGCTATTATGAAACTTTGCCTGATTAAGAAATCCTGTTCTACAATCTGGTATCCCTTAGCACCAAGTCTAGAGAGAATGGATTTCTATCCACCTGTAAGTAAATCTCTAACAGAAAAGAAAAAAAAGGGCTTCCATTTTTATGTGTGATTCATCTCACTCCAAACTTTCTCATGTCCAGTTTGCCATATACTTCTCACTTAAACTAACTGTTCTTTTATCTAAAAGGATTTGGGAAAGACTTCCCCATGCATAAAATTCTAAAGGTACTGTTCAGGTCTTGATCATTTAGAGAATATGCCCCAATACTTAGCACACCCAACTCCACTTAATTTCTCTTAGAAATTGGTTGCAATACCATTTGGTGCATATATTAACAGTACTAATATCATTTCATTGTCTATGATACTTTTTTAGTAAAATTTAATTTCCTTGCTTATTTCTTTTAATTAGATCAATTTTTGCTTTTTTGATTCATCTTTTTACCTTTACTTTGTGTATATATCTCTCTCTGTTTCAAAAGTGTTTTTTATAAACAACATAGTGTAGAATTCTGTATTTTAATTCACGGTGCTATTCACTTCCATTTTTATGGGAGAATTCATTACATTCACAGTTATGATTATTAAGGGAAATTATCGATTTCCTTTCATTATATTTTCTCTTCTTCATATTTTTCTCTCTCTTTCTCTCTCTCTCTCTCTCTCTCTCTCTCTCTCTCTCTCTCTCTCTCTCTCTCTCTCTCTACTTTCACCCCATCCCTCCTCACCAATGTTTTGTTTCAGACCAGTGGAAAATGGGAAGGAAAACATAACATAAGACTAATTTAATTCAATCTGTTCTCCCCTCAATTAGCATCCTTTTTTCTTACCCCTTTCCTCCTATGTCTATACCCTTCCTTCCACCCTCCCTTTATTATCCCTTCCTCCTTTCTTTCCCCTCCTAATGCTCTGTACAGTAGTATAAATTTCTTGACTCAACTGAATTATTATTCCCTCTTTATGGAAAATCCAATGAGAGTAATATTAAAGCAATTCTTATCTCATCCTTTTTTCCTTCTATTGTAATAGATCCTTTGCATCTCTTAATGTGATGGATTTACCCCATTCTGACTTTCCTTTCTCTCTTTTCCTAGTTTAATCCTTTTATCATGCCATAATTATTTCATATTACATCAAAAGCAACTTATACCCACACCTTCTATATATACTACTTTTAAAAGAGATATAATTATGAAGAATTAAAAGTATAATTTTCCTAGGTTTCCTAACTTCCTAGACTTCCTAACTTCCTAAACAGTTTATTCTTATTGAATAGCATTTTTTCCTGCTTACTTTTTTATTAATCTCTTGAGTCTTATACTTGAAGATCAAATTTTCTATTCAACTCTAGTTTTTTTCTTTTTGTCTTTTTTTAACAAGGCAATGGGATTAAGTGACTTAACCAAGGTCTCTCTCTCTCTCTCTCTCTCTCTCTCTCTCTCTCTCTCTCATACACACACACACAGGTAATTATTAAGTGTCTGAGGTTCGATTTGAACTCAGGTCCTCCTGACTCCAGGGCTGGTGTTCTATCCACTGTGCTACCTAGACAGCCCTCAGCTCTGGTTTTTCCATCAGGAAAAGGTGAAAGTCCCCTATTTCATTGAATGTCCATCTTTCCCTGAAATAATATGCTCAGTTTTGGAGAATGAGTGATTCTTGGTTGTACTCCAAGCTCTTTTACCCTCTGGAATATCATATTTCAGGTCCTCAGTTCCTTTATTGTTGAAGCTGCCAACTCCTATGTAATTCTAACTGTGGTTCCTTAGTTTTTGAATTGTTTCTTTCTGGCTACCTGCAGAATTTTCTCCAGGACTTGTTAATTCTGGAATTTGGTTACAATATTCTTTGGCCTTTTCATTTTGTGATCTCTCTCAAGAGGTAGTTAATGGATTCTGTCAAAGAAATGTTACCTTCTGTTTCCAGGATATCAGGGCAATTTGCCTTGATAATTTCTTGAAAGATGTTGTCCAGGATCTTTTTTTCTTTGATCATTCCTTTCAGGTAGTCCAATAACTTTTAAATTATCTCTCCTGAATCTATTTTCCAGGTTATTTGTTTTTCCATTGAAGTGTTTTACATTTTCTTCTATTTTTTGATTTTCTGATTTTGATTGATTTCTTTTTGATTTTTTGCAAGGAAGTGGAGTTAAGTGATTTGCCTAAGGTCACACAGCTAGGTAATTATTAAGAGTCTGAGGCCCTCATCAGCACAAACCACTGACCTTGAGAACAGATCAAGATGGGAGAACCTGAGAATATTAGCCTTCCTGAAAACATTAAAGAGAAAAAAAAATCCTGGACTCAATATTACAGGATTTAGTGATGGAAAATTGCCCTGATATCATGGAACCAGAGGGTAAAATAGTTATCAAAAGAATACAATGATACCCTCTGGAAAGAGATCTTAAAATGAAAACAACAAGGAATGTTGTGGCCAAATTCCAGAACTATCAGATAAAAGAAAAAAAAATCCTACAAGCAGCCAGAAAGAAAAAAAATTAAATAGCAAGGATAATTTATTACCTGACCACAACAACATTAAGGGATTGAAGGAGCTGGAATGAGATATTGTCAAGAGCAAGGGAGCTTGGAATACAGCCAAGAATGCACTGCCTGGCAAAGCTGAGCTTTCTCTTCCATGGAAAAAGAGGGACATTTAATGAAATAGGAGACTTCCAAGATTTAATGATGAAAATACAAGAGCTAAATAGAAAATCTGGACATCAAACAGGAGGTTCAAGAGATATATGAAAAGGTTAAAAAAACCTGCTAACCAATAAGATGAAACTGGCTATATACCCACTTGGGAGGAAAAAGTCTCATAAATTTTGAGAACTGTAATTCTATTAGAAAGAATATACATAGCCAGAAGTGATGTACACTCATAATTTTTCTGTGACTCAGACAGAATGATTTAAAAAAATACATCCTTAAAGAGGGGGGCATTAAGGAGAAGAGAGGTTGGAGAGAGACTGAATGGGGTATATCTCATTACATGAAGAGGTACAAAAGACCTATTGTAATTGAGGGGAAAAAGGAAGGAGGTGAGAACCACCTGAATCTTCACCTCATCAGACTTGGCTTAAAGTTAACTTAGACACACTTTTTTAGTTAAGAAACTTATCTTATCTTTCAAGCATTAAAAGCGGAAAAGGGGATGGGGGATGGGGAGAGGGAGAAAAGGGGGAACTAAAAGAAGAAAAGGAAGAAGTGGAAAAGGGGAAGGGGAAAGAAAGGGGAAGGGGTTGATATAAAAGTGCAAACACACTGAAGGTGGCAGTATTCAGAAACAAAACATGGGAATATGGATAAAGGGGTAAAAAGGGAAAAACGCAAGAAAAAGGAAGATAGCATGGAGGGAAATAAAGGGTTAGTAATTATAACTTTGAATGTGAATGGAATGAACTCTCCCTTAAAATTAAG
This sequence comes from Macrotis lagotis, assembly GCF_037893015.1. Taxonomy (NCBI): domain Eukaryota; kingdom Metazoa; phylum Chordata; class Mammalia; order Peramelemorphia; family Peramelidae; genus Macrotis; species Macrotis lagotis. The sequence continues at coordinate 191,575,668 of NC_133661.1, forward strand.
TGGATAGCAGAGTGGATTAAAAAACAGAATCCTACAATATGCTGCTTACAAGAAACTCATCTGAAGCAGAGAGATACATATAGAGTAAAGGTAAAAGGTTGAAGCAAAATGTATTTTGCTTCAGCTGAAGTAAAAAAAGCAGGGGGAGCCATCCTTATCTCAGACAAAGTAGCTCCAAAAATAGATCTCATTAAAAGAGATAAGGAAGGAAACTAAATCTTTCTAAAAGGTACCATAGACAATAAATTTCAATATTAAACAGGTATACACCCAATGGGACAGCATCCAAATTCATAGAGAAGAAGTTGAAAGAGCTACAAGAAGACATAGACAGCAAAACTAGTGGTGGGGGAATTCAACCTCCCACTCTCAGATTTAGATAAATCAAATCATAAAATAAACAAGAAGGAAGTTAAGGAGGTAAACAGATTGTTAGAAAACCCAGATGTGATAGAACTATGGAGGAAATTGAATGGGGATAGAAAGAAATATACTTTTTTTCCCTGCAGTGCATGGCACTTACACAAAACTTGACCATGCACTAGGACCTAAAAACCTAATGATCAATTGCAGAAAGGCAGAAATAGTGAATATATGTTACTCAGATCATAATGCAATCAAAATCATATGCAATACTGGGCCAGGGAGATATAGACCCAGAACTAATTGAAAACTAAACAACCTCATTTTAAAGAATGAGTGGATCAAACAATAAAATTATAGAAAGTTTTATTTCATCCTAGATAATAAAAATAATGAAACATCATACCAAAACCTATGGGATACACTCAAGGTGGCTGTCAGGGGATATATTATATCTTTAAATGCTTACATGAATAAATTAGAGAAAGAAGAAATCAATAAACTAAGTATGCAACTAAAAAATCAGAGAAAGAACAAATTATAAACCCCCAATTAAATACCAAATTAGAAATTTTAAAAATTAAGGGAGCAATTAATAATATCAAAATCAAGAAAACTGTTGAACTAATAAATAAAATCAAGGGCTGGTTTTATGAAAAAATCAATAAAATTGATAAACCTCTGGTAAATTTGATTAAGAAAAGAAGAAAACCAAATTGCTAGTATCATAAATGAAAAAGGTAAACTCACTGCCAATGAGGAGGACATTAAAGTAATGATTTGGATTATTTTGCCCTACTCTATGCCAATAAATTTGAAAATATAAGGGAAATTTATGAATATTTACAAAAATATAAATTGCCCAGATTAAATGAAGAGTAAATTAAAACCCTAAATAATCTTATCTCAGCAAAAGAAATTCAACATTATTGAACTCCCTAAGAAAAAAATCTCCAGTGCCAGATGGATTCACAAGTAAATTCTATTAAACATTTAAGGAACAATGGTTTCCAGTTCTATATAAACTTTGGACATATAGGTGAAGATGGAACTCTGACTAACTGTTTCTGTGACACCAATATGGTGCTGATACTTAAACCAGGAAGAGTTAAAACAGAGAAAGAAAATTATAGACCTTTCTCCCTGATGAGTATATATGCAAAAATATTAAATAAAATCTTAGCAAAACAATTACAAGTCATCACTAGGATAACACATTATGATCAAGTAGGATTTATCCTAGGAATTAGAAAAACTGTTAGTATAATTAATTATATTAATAACATACCTATCAGAAATCATATGATTATATCAATAGATACTGAAAAACTATTGACAAAATAAAGCACCCATTCCTGCCAAGAGTACTAGAGAATGTAGCTATAAATAGTTTGTTCCTTAGACTAATAAGCAGTTTCTATCTGAAACCATCAACAAGGATTATATGCAATGGGGAATAGGCTTGAGGCATTCCCAATAAGATCAGGGGTGAAACAAGGATGCCCATTATCACCACTACTATTCAATAACGTATTAGAAATGTTAGCCTCACACTACTGTTCTATTACAAACCAGGAGAGATGGGAATTCAGGGAAGTCTGGAAGGATTTACATGAACCGATGCTGAGAGAGATGAGCAGAACCAGAAAAATATTGTAAACCATAACAGTAACATGGGGGCGATGATCAACCTTGATGGACTTGCTCATCCCTGCAGGGCAACAACCAGGGACAATTTTGGGCCACCTGCAACGGAGAATGCAGTCTGTACACAGTGAAAGAATTATGAACTTTGAGCGAAAACCAAAGGCTATTACTGTCCAATTAGAAAAAAAAATTATATTAAGTAATTTTACTATCTCATACTTTATTTTTCTTCCTTAAGGATATGATTTCTTTGTTATCACATTCAACTGAAATCAATGATGGATGGAACCAATGTAAAGACTAACAGAATGCCTTTTGTGGGGGTGGGGGAGGGAAGCAAGCATGGGGGAAAATTGTAAAATTCAAAATAAATAACATCTTTCTTAAAAATATTAGTCTCAGCAATAAGAGAAGAAAAAGAAATTGAAGGTATTAGAATAGGGAAAGAGGAGACAAAACTCACTCTTTGCAGATGACATGATGGTTTATAGAATCTCAAAAATTCATCTAAAAAACTATTAGAAATAATTAGCAACTTTAGCAAAGTAGCAGGATATAAAATAAGCGCTCAGAAATCCTCAACATTTTTATGTATGACTAGCAAGATACAGATGAAGGATCTAGAAAGAGAAATCCCATTCAACGTAACCTCAGACAAAATAAAATACCTGGGAGTCTACCTGCCAAGGCAGACTCAAAAACTTTTTGAAAACAATTACAAAACTCTTCTCATACAAATAAAATAAGATTTAAATACCTGTGCAAACATCAACTGTTCATGGATAGGTTGAGCTAATATAATAAAAATCACAATTTCACCAAAACTAAACTACTTGTTTAGTGCCCTACCAATCAAAATTCCCCAAAATAACTTTAATGAGTTAGAAAAAGTTGTAAGTTAATTTATATGGAGAAATAAAAAGTCAAGAATTTCCAGGGATTCAATGAAAAAAGGTACAAAAGAAGGTGGCTTAGCCTTACCAGATCTAAAATTATATTAAAAAGCATCAGTCATCAAATCTCTCTGGTATTGGCTAAGAAATAGAGTCATGGATCAGTGGAATAGACTTGGTACAATAGCAGGAAATGATTATAGTAATCTGTTGTTTGATAAACTCAAAGAGTCCAGCTATTGGGATAAAAACTCTCTCTTCGGTAAAAACTGTTGAGAAAATTGGAAATAAGTATGGAAGAAACTTATATTGAACCAACACCTCACCCCTATACCAAGATAAGATCCAAATGAATATAGGATTTAGACAAAAAAGTTATAAGCAAACTTAGAAGATCAAAGAGTAGTTTACCTGTCAGATCTATAACAGTTTATGACCAAGGAACAGATAGAGATCATCATTCAAAACAAACTAGATAATTTTGATTACATTAAATTAAAAAGATTTTGCACAGACAAAACCATTATAATCAAGATCAAAAGAAATGTAGTAAATTGTGAATCAATTTTTGCAACTCGTATTTCTGACAAAGGACTCATTTCTAAAATATACAGAGAACTGAGTCAAATTTTCAAAAAAAACCCAAGACATTCCCCAATTGACAAATGGGCAAAGGCTATGCAAAGGCAATTTAGAGATGAGGGAATCAAAGCAATCCATAGTCATAAGAAAAATTGCTCCAAATAATTACTTATTAGAGAAATGCAAATTAAAGCATTTCGAGATACCACCACACACCTCTCATACTGGCCAATATGACCAGAAAGGATAATGATCATTGTTGGAAGGGTTGTGGGAAATCTGGGACACTATTACACTATTGGTGGAGCTGTGAACTCATCCAACCTTTCTGGAGAGCAATTTGGGATTATGCCCAAAGGGCAACAAAAATGTACATACCCTGTGATCCAGCAATACCACTACTGGGTCTATACCCTGAACACATTATGAAAGAGGGTAAAAACATCATTTGTATAAAAATATTTCTAGCAGTCCTATTTGTGGTGGCAAAAAATTGGAAATTAAGTGGATGTCCTTCAATTGGGGAATGGCTTAACAAACTGTGATATATGTATGTCATGGAATACTATTGTTCTACTAGAAATCAGGAGAGATGGGAATTCAGGGAAGCCTGGAAGTATTTGCATGAACTGATGCTGAGTGAGATTAGCAGAACCAGAAAAACATTGTACAGCCTAACAGCAATATGGAGGTGATGATCAACCTTGATGGACTTGATCATTCCATCAGTGCAACAACCAGGGACAATTTTGGGCTATCTGCAATGGAAAATACCATCTGTACCCAGAGAAAGAATTATGGACTTTGAACAAAGACCAAAGACTATTACCTTCAAATTAGGAAAAAAAATGTTATCTTATTATGTAATTTTACTATCTGATAGTTTATTTTTCTTAAGGATATGATTTCTCTGTCATCACATTCAAATGAGATCAATGTACACCATGGAAACAATGTAAAAGCTAACAGATTGCCTTTTGTGGGGGGGATGGGGAGAGGGAAGCAAGAGGGGAGGAAATTGTCAAACTCAAAATAAATCAAATCTTTCTTTAAAAAAAAGTCAGATCTAAAAAATTGAAAAATGTCAATTGCTCATGGATAGGTCAAACTAATATAATAAAATTGACAATTGTGCCTGGAAAATAAGTCTCAGGTCCTCCTTACTCCAGGGCCAGTGCTCATTCACTGCACCACCTAGTCACCCTTGTTTGATTGGTGTTTGATGTCTCATAAAGTCATTAGGTTCCACTTGCCCAATTCTAATTTTAATTTATTTGCTTCAGTTAGCTTTCACACCTTCTTTTCCATTCTATTTTTATGGAAGTTGTTTTTGTCAAGTGTTTTTTTTTTCTTTTGAGCAATTCTATTATTTAAAAAATTGTGTTCTTTTTCCATTCGGCCAACTGTTCTTTTTAAGGAGTTGTTTTCATCAGTCAATTTTTGGGTTTCCTTTTCCAAGTTGCTAACTCTCTCTTGCATATCTCCCATTTCTTTTACCCATTTTTCTTTTACCTCTACTTGACTTTTTAAAAACCTTTTTTAATTTCTCCAAAAGAACTTTATGGGAGCTTGAGATCACTTCATATTCTACTCTAGGGATCCATATGTAGGTATTTTCTACTTTTCTCTTGTGAGATGGTGTTTTAATCTTCCTTGTCAGTATATTAGCTTTCTGTAGTTGGGGCTTTTTCTGTTTCTTACTCAATTTTTATCCTATATTGTGGTTTTTGAATTTGAGTTCTACTCCTGGGCCATAGGGGATACGGTCCCAAGCTTCTTGTGCTGAGAAATAGGGGTTTGCATACTTACTTTCTGCTGGGGCCTCAGATGCTAGCAATTTTCCCACTGTACTGTGGTTGCCTGGGTTCTGGGGCTCATAATTTGCCTTCTGTGCTGGGGCTTGAGGCCCTGTGCTTCCACTGGGTTTTTTTTTTTTTTTTTAGGTTTTGCAAGGCAAATGGGGTTAAGTGGCTTGCCACAGGCCACACAGCTAGGGAATTAGTAACTATCTGAGGCCAGATTTGAACTCAAGTACTCCTGACTCTAAGGCCAGTGCTCTGTCCACTGTACCACCTAGCCACTTCTTCCACTGATATTCTGAGTCAGGATTGATTTAATGTTGTTTTTTGAAAGAAGCTGGGAAGAGCTCAGGGAAATTCCTGACAAAATGTTTATGTTAAATTGTCCATGATTGCAATTATAGTACCTATCTCCTATCTAAATTTCTAGTTGTCCTAGGACAAATCACTTCAGAGATCTCTGAGAACCAACATCTTTTGGAGGTCTCTAGTATAGAATACCACCAGTACCTATTCAATCCTATTGTAACACTAAGTAGTAAAAAGCAGTGCTGGGACCTTCAGAATTAGGGCCCAGGATAGATGCTGAACCTTCTAGTTACCTGCCTTCATTTGTACAATTAGTCCTATTCATTGATACTCTGCCTAAACACAATTTTCAGAGTTTAACATACTCCTACCCTTTTATTTTACCTATCTATTCCCACAAAACTAAAATCAAGCTGCCAGAGAACCCCATACTTGAGCTATCTGCTCTTTATTTCCATATATCTTAACATGATGCCCATCAATTACTGCCACCAAATTTTCCTACCTCTCTCCCTATGCTCTTTCATTGTAGAATTAACAAACTCCTATCATATGAGCTTTTTCCACCATTAATTTGTAAATCCATTAATAAAATAATTTTATTACTCTTTCATCATCTTGCAATAGAATGCTCCCTAACTATGGTGAGTTATAAAACTCCTTATTCCTCACTGACACCTCAAATTGCATTACTGTATTGCCAATGCTTAGTAACTTCTCATCTGAGTTTCAACCCAATTTAATCACCTAATGAAGATGATGATGCATACACATGTACTATGTAAATTTATATATAGATAAGCAAGTATATATGTGGGCATATATGTATATACATACATATAGTATGTATACATAGATAGATAAAGAGAGAGATTAAGGAGAGGTAAACCTTATGCCAACAGGTATAAGAGAAAAGGAAATGTCAAACATATCAAAACAGTTGTTATGTTGGGTTTTTTTTTTTGCTATTTTATATAACTTCAGTTCCTCCTAATTTTGTTATTCATCCTGGTTACAATCTAAGGGTCATCCTTAACTCCTTATATTTTCTCACCACTATTTCATTGAATCTATCAGTAAATCTTTTTGATATTTTGCCTTCATAACAACTCTTGTATATGCCCTCTTTTCCACTCTGTTAATGCCACCAGTCTTGTGCTGGCCCTTATCAGGTCTCAGCTGGACTACTTAAATAGCTTGCTATTTGGTCTCCCTGCCACAAGTTCCTCCGCTTTATATTATAATCATCCTCCACTCATCTATCCAAATGATATTCCTAAAGCAGAAGTCTGACCAAGTCACTTCTTACTTAATTCCAAAGACTCATCATCAACGCCAGAATTAAAGATAAAAATCCTCTGTCATTCAAAGTTTTATAACCCTTTATAAATTGCTCCCTTACCTTTATCAATCTTATTACATTTACTCATTGCCACATTGCCTGTGACCCAATGACACTGACCTCCTTGCTATTTCTGGAACAAATTACTCCATTTCTCTCCCAAGTATGGAACTCTCATCCTCCTTATAGCTGTCTCTTGGCTTCTTCAAAGTCCAGCTAAAATCCCACCTACAAGAAGACTCTCCACATCTACTTTATTTCTGGAACTTTCTCTTTGTTGATTATTGCTCATTTCTAGTATATATAGGTGTTTTATGGTGTTCATACATAGTTGTTTTACATGCTTGGCTGTGAGCTCCTTGAGAAAAGGACTGTCTTTTACCTTTTTTTTGCATCTTTTTTAGTGCTTTGCACAGTGCTTAACACAAAGTAAGTATTTAATAAATGTTTACTGATTGATTAATTAAAAAAGATTAAAATTATCAAATAAAGAAGTTATGAAAGCTAAGAGAAGGAAAGGGAGGGAATTTTCTTAGAAATATAAGCAGAGAGTTAAAAAAATGAGCATGCAAAGAAAAGCTCTGAATAGAATGAAGAAATAGTATAAGGTGATGGAATACAGGAAAAATGTCTAGAAAAAGATCAATTATAAAGCAAAGATTATTAGAGCAAAGTCCAAAGATAGAAAATCTGGAAGAACTTATGTCAACAATTTACATGGATGTTAGGAAACAAAAATATCAGAAATCTAAGACTCATTAGGCTCAAGAAACATGTGATTAAATGTCTTTAATATGATAATTCAGGAAATCATAAAAAGAAAATTTTCCAGAAGTACTGAAACTAGTAGCAAACTGCTGAATTAAAAAAATCCACAGGATGCCAAAAGAGAAGATCCCAAGATTTAACACACCAAGAAATATGATTTTCAAAGCTTCTAAATCAAAGAGAAAACAATAAAAGCAATCATAAAGTGAAAATCATGTTCCAAGGAACTCCACTCAGAATTACTGTGGTCCATATACTAATAACAAAAAAGAAAAGAGAAAAAATAATATATTAAAAAGCATTTTGCTGTACTTTGTATTCCTACTGCTTTCTGGCATATAGTAGTATCTTTTTTTTAATGACTATAAATTAGAGAAAATTTATTAAGCTGCATCAATGAAAGGGAATTTCGACACCAGAAGTTCTTCCAAACTGATGATTTCACAGGGATAGGGAAAACAGGGCAGAGATTCTTGATCTGGGGTCTGTGGACTTTTAAAAATTATTTTGATAAACATTTCTTTACAAAAAAGGCTTCACCCTGTTGCCAAAAGTGTCTAAGACTTATGAAATAAGTCTAAGGACACCTGGAATAAGGATTCCTTTTTTGGTGAAGAAACTTCCATAACCAGTGTGGGTCACCATGTCTTCTAGCCGCCAAAATCGCCTGGCAGTTAGTGGCTTGCCCAGGGTCTCAAAGTTAACTTGTATTAGCGGGAGGATCTGAATCCAGGTCTCCTGGGGCAAAGACCCAAGAGAAGAGACATTCAGATGTTTCCAGAATCTCTTTAAAGCGGCCAAGACTCGTGCAGAACCAACTCTAGGTAATGTTCCATGATGCACACCCCGAGGCTTTGCAGAGGTCGTCTGTTCATGGTGGGGGTGGAGGGCAGAAGTTTCTGAGGAGAAGCTGGAGTCTGACGCCTGCTCCTTGCTTCGCCTACACTAGACACGCTCAGGCAGGAAGAACTTGCCCCAGTAGCGTCCCTTATGGGTCAGGTCATAAGGGCTCACCACCTTCCTCATCCCCAGCATGTTGGCAGTGATCATGCGCTCAAAGGTCCAGGGGTTCTGCTTGTTGAGCTCCCTCTCCCTTTGCTCCTTGCGCATCTTTTCCAGAGACTCTCGGCTCACAGGCTTGGCTGGGAAGGGCAGCTTGTGTGCCACTTGCTTGAGGAAGGGTTCCACCTCGCCGAACTCACAGCGACCTCCCAACTCCACAATAAGGCGGCCGGTCTTGACTGCTGTCACATAGTGGTCAATGGCACCTTTGCCACCCCCCCCATGCGCTGGGCCATACCTTTGTGGGTGATGGGCTTATAAGGGCCTGGGACACGCCAGATGGCAAACATGTTCTTGGTGTCCAAGGCACGGTTGATTGTCAGGCGCACCATTTCAAAATGTCCCCAGTGGAGATAACCGCCACCCAGTGCCAGGATTCCAAAGCTACCCTCTGTGAAGTCAGTGGCTTCAGTGGATGGCCCCTGGATGTCATTCAAGTTCTTAGGTTCCCTCCTCACCTTTGGCACCTGTAGCATCCGATCAATAAACCTAAGCTTGGGCTTATCGGGAATAGAAATCCCTTCATAGGTGGGCACTGGGAGGAAGGTCTTCATGCCAGCGCTGAGAAGTGGGGCAGCCCCGGGGCCTGAAGGGCACACTCCAGGACCGCGGAGCCGCCGTGCGCCAGCCGCTGCCACATGCTTGCCAGCCTGGGTCCCACCGGAAAGGTGCCGTGGCCACGCCCCTCGATCTTATCCAATGCATATAGTAGTATCTTAATAAATATTTATTGACTGACTGAAAAGCAAAGGAACATTTCCTGCTCTCATAGATAACTTGTTTTGCAAAACTAATCACAATCCTATAGGAGGAAAAATTAGTCTTTTAGAAAAACTAATAACTTAGAAGATGGAAGAGTTAGACATATTTTGAAATGTAAGTCCAGTAGCACAATAAACTTAAGGAAAGCTGAAACATTTGATTAGGAATAGGCCAGTATCTCAGCTTACATACTGAAAGATGGAGACAAGGCTTTTTAAAGAGCCATATATCAAACATCTCAATCAATTAATCCTTAGCAACATAGGATAGAACATTTTAAGTGATTGGGATTAAAAACAGACTATTAAGATTTGAGGAGAGAGCAAGAAGAGAAAAAGAGGAAGGAATTCTGTAGTCAGGTAGCTTGAGAAGGAAAGCACTAGCAGTTTAAAGGATCAGGAAACGTTTCATTCAGAAAGTTGTGCTTGAACTGTATTTCGAAAGAAGAAAGATTACATGAGGCAAAGGTGAAGGAGTGCATCCCAGGTATATGAAAACATCAGGGCAAAGGCATGTGTGAGCAGGCACTATATCATAAGCCAAGATATTCACAAAATGTATATTTGTTATAAAAATACAAACAAACCAGTAATTAAAAGAAAAGAAAGAATCACGGGAAAGGAAAAGAGTAACTTATTTTTTTTAGAGAATAATTTACATTAATTTTCCAAATCATTAAAATGTTGCAAGTCAAACCTGGATACTCTCTCATTTCAGGCTTTCATGACACTATTAGGCATCTACTATGTAAAATACTCTTTGCTAAGTGCTGGAGATATAATGGCAAAAAAATAATCCTTTACTTCAAAGAGATTATACTGAAGTGATATACACAAGTTTAGACAGATAAGTAAATATAATGTGAGAAAAAGGGATATGCAGTTAGTTATAGAGGTCAGGAACAACTTTATATAGGAAGTAATACCTGAGTTGAGTCTTGAAGGAAATCACAGATGTTAAGAGGTAAAGGTGAGATTCATAATTTTACTTATCCAAAGTTAGAGAAGAGAAATAATTTTTTTTTCTCAGAAATTGTTTATTGATGCTTGTTGTGAGGCAGAGAAGAAAATGCTTGATAAAGTTAAATAATGTAAAATACTATATGGTCACGTGCCTAAATATGTTTTTATAACAATCATATTGAATTAGTCCAACATTATACATATTTAGGGTGAACACTAGAGAGGGACAAGGAATCTGTCCTAGAATTTTACAAATAAAAGAAAATGATTCCAGTTGAACAATAGTTGAACATTTTCAAAGACCCCACCCTTCCCCTTCCCCCTGAAATAAAGTCATATTTTAAATGTATATTTTCTTTCTGTGATATTGTGTGTCTGAGAATTATAGAACACAATAATCCCTGAAGAATTTAAAATTAGAAATCACTCATACTAGCTCTTATGCCTTTTTTCCTGTTTGTAGCTTAAAAGGAGATAATTTTAAAACCAATTCAAAACTTTTAAAGTATTTCCTTAGAGGATTTGAAGAAAATTTTAAACCTAATATCAAGAAATTATTAGAATTATTAGGAGTTTTTGACAAGATTTTCCTTGGTATTGGTCAAAATTCAATCAATCCAGTTAGAATTTACAAAGTGCCTATCCAGAGTACAATGTTTCCTCTGATGAAACAAAATTTTCAATTTGGACTTTATCCTTGACTATTCACTCTCTGTGGATCAAATCTTAGTTGCTAAATTGTAATTTTTTCTGCCTTTATAATATTTATTCTATTGGTCTCCCCTTCTTTCCACTTTTATAGCCATTACTCTAAATTCATCACTACTTACCCAGATTATTATTATAAAAGCTTAGTAATTTATTGCCCTGCCTCATACATACATATATGTATATCATCCAAGGCAATTTTCTTCAGGTATAAGTATAACCATATCACTTCTCTCTTTAAATTTTAGTGGCTCCCAATTACTTCTAGAATCAAATGTTAATTTCTATGTCTGACATGGAAAGTTCTTTTTGAATTCACTCCATCTTAGTTTCCCAGCCTCTTTAAAAAAAAAAAACCAATACATTACCTTCTTCTAGTCACTCTACAATTCAGTCTAGTTGGACTTATTTCTCTCACACATATAATAATCTATCTCATATAGCCATGACTGTGTTCCCCCATGCTTAGAATGTCTTTCTTTCTTGACATCATCTCTTAGAATTCATACAACTTAGAAGTCATACAACTGTAGATACCTTTCCTTCCAAATTCATGAATCACTTTCTACATAAGATCTTTCCTAGTTTCTCAGTTTTATAGAATTACAAACTCACATCTGCTTTGCATATATTTAAATATACCTCTATGTTTACATATTATCTCTTCTTTTGGAATAGAAGCTCCTTTAGACCAAAAGAAGTTTTACTTCTGTAAAACAGTGTCTACCACAAAAAAGGGGTTTTAATAAATGCTTGCTGATTGATTAAAAGAACAAAAAAACAATAATAAAACCATTTCTAACCGCCTTGAACTTATTCAACTGTAGAAAATACAACAGCAAAGGTCAGTCTAAAAATATTTTTTTTGACCTGATGTAATTTCATTGGTCTAAGTCTGGCAGAACTTCTATTAGACATTCTTATTACCTTCTTTGAATCTTATAAAGAGTTAGGTTACTGAGGAGTTAAGTGCTATGGTTAAAATATTTCTTAGTTGCTTGCTAGCTCATTTCAAGGTTCAATTTAAGTAGACTCCACTATCAACTGTTTCTTCATCTTCCTGTAGTTAATACAGTCTTCAGCAAATTATTTAATATTTATTAATTAATATAAAGTGTATAAAAACAAATAAAAAGTAATTTTTTTCCACTGGGAGTGGACTTAATCACACAAGGGAGAACCAAGAGATTGCATTTTTTTGGAAATTGTACTTGAATTGAGCCTTAATGGGAGTTAGACAATTCAAGAGGAAGGGAGAGAGAAAGAGGAACATTTTTAGGAAGAAACATGTATAAAGTATGAGGCTTGAAAGTATGAGAAGAAATATTTCATATGGACTAGACAATAAACTATTTAAGACTGAATGAAGTTTGTGAAGAGAAGCAATGAGGAATGAATCTAGAAAAATAGGTTGGAATCAGATACTGAAAAGATTTGAATGACAGACAAATTTATAATTGATCCTAAAGAAAAGGGTAAGCCACTGACATGATTTCACCTGGAAAATGAATCATGGTTTATTCTATGATGTAGGAATATTAATTTGGTAAAAAAAAAAAAAGATTGTTGAAGGGAGTGATTAGATTTAGGGAGTTCAAGGAGGAAGCATTTATTCTATGGAGAGGGCATGAGGTTTTCACCCAGATGGCAACTGAACTAAGAAAAGAAGGTGAAAAGATACCTTTTAGGTAGAATTGATGAGATTTAATGATCTATTAATTATGAGGAGGGAGAGAGTGAAAAGTTAAGAAGCTGAAAGCCTGTGTGATTGTAGGGCCCACAAGAGAAATTGAAGAATCCAGAAGAAGAGGGATTTATGAGGAATATATTGAGGTATTATTATCCCTTGGAAGTTCTACCTTACCTAAGGATCACTGAGGAAACAAAGAGAAAGAAGAAAAGGAAGGAGAAAGGACTTAGTTATTTCTTGAACTTGAATTAGCGCAGATGAAACTAATAAAATAAACTGGTAGAGGGAAGAGGGATCTAATGAACATCTGGATCAAGCAAGGAAAAGTTTAAAAAAGAAAAAATATAGGTAGAAGAAGAAGAGGTTTAGGCTGGGGAAAAAGGGAACAAGATGACTTGTCTGAGTTGAGGGGTAAATGGGAAAAATGGGTAAATGGGAAAAATTGACTTCAAGAAAAACAAGGTATAGCTCTAGAGAAAATACTGTGAAAAAGAGAATGAATTGTTGATTTTAATTTGAGCAGAAGGGGAAGGGGAAAAGAAATAGAAATAAGATGATCTCAAGTCATATAACTGCAGATACCTAATAAAGATTCATCATTGTATCTAACAACATAATAGAAAAACAAACATTATATGTAGTTAAAATGATGATTATTAGGCCTCGGTTGAATCTATAAAATCAAAAGTACCAATCATCATTACAGACAAGGCAAGTATATGATGTAAAAAAGGAAGAAAGGGGTTGAATGCAGGTAATTATAAAAACTGGGACAGTGCTTGGCACATAGTAAACACTTAACAAATGCTTATTGACTATCTGATACTGCATAAAATGTAGAAAATAAATAACAGAATAAACCAGATAAGCAAAACCTAGGAACAAATGCACAAAGAACTCTAGTATCTATTAAACCCCAAAGCACAAACTATTTGGGAAGGAACTTCTTATTTGACAAGATTCAGTGAGAAACTGGAAAACTCCCTGGTGAAAAATTGATTTAAATCAGTTATCTAATGCCATATCTTTCACAATTGTGAATAATGTATAATTAGAAAAGGAAAAATTATAAATGACAAGACAGACAACCCAGGTTACATACAATGTAAAAGCTTTTGTACAAATAAAATTGATTTGGCTAGAATCATAAGAAACAATCCGGAATTATGCCAGACCATTTATTAAATTGTTCATGCCCTACAGGGACTTGGACCCCAATGAGGTTACTGGTAGCAATAAAAAAAAATGTACAAAACTGTTCATAGCAGTCTCTTGTTTTTCCTTTAGCATCAATGTAAATCAAACTTGTAAGGGCCAAGAATACTTTCTAAATGATGATTAAAGAAACCAAGAATTCATCATGACAGATACTTGTCAAAGCTGTTTAGAGGAATGCTTTGAACAAGTGCCAATGAAATATTTGGCAACATTCTTTAAATGTGGTTTCTCTATATCTGGCACACATCACCACTCTATTCAACAAAATACTGATATGTGGTAGTTCTAACCCTGTTTCACTATAAACAAATGCAGATCACTGAACTCTATCCAAATTACTTAGCGTACATAAGGTGGATTCAAAACTCACTTACTCTTTAGAGTCATAAATCTTTAGCACAATTAGGATGCCTTTCATAGCCTCTACTTTTTAGTCTAATGATAGTCAAAGAATATGGGATGAGTGGCAATCCAGAATATGGGTTATTATCAGGATACAATCAGAAACCATTTATTAACATTGGTTTATTCTCTCCTAAGTAATATATGCATAAAAGTAAATATTATTCCTATTCTCACTATACATATTGGAAAATTAAAGACTCAGAAAGTTGAATGGCTTAAACAGCAACTAAGAAGTTGATATGAAGTGACATCCAAGCTAGAACTCTTCTTCAACTCTAACAAGAGTTGAAAGCCACTGGCTTACCTGTGCTGAGAATCATTCTGGTCTGTAGACAGGGTTGTCAAACACTCATCATGGCCATGGAAAAAACGTACCACATGCCCACCAAGTAGGTATCCTGTTGGAGAATCACAATTTACCCATTATTACGTAGAAACACTAACAAAATGATTACAGTTGGCATAGTTACTACATTTTGTCCGAGGCAAAGAAGTTAAATGCATGCAAGACTCAGTATAATATAAAAGACTCAGGGGTATGAATATAGGGTCCTGTAGATTCAGTCCCTGAATTCAGGAGACAGAAAACAGAAGGAACGTGAAACAGATTCTTTAGCTGAGAGTCACACAGTAATAAAGATAATAAACAAGCAAAACAGCACTTTGAATCTGGGTTAATAATAGCTTTACTATTGTAGCTAGAGAACAAGGGGGACTAGTATTGATAGGAGAATAGAATATTTAAATGACTGACATATCTAATACTTAGATAAGCTAAAAACTCACAAAATGTATATTTGGTGTAAAAACGCAAAACAATTAGCAATTATAAGAAAAGAAAAAATCATGAGGAAGGAAAAGAGCAAGCTATTTTTTAGGTATTAACTTAGGCAATAACTTCCCAAATCATTTAATGTTGCAGATCAAACCTTGAATATTCCCACTGTAACAAAGGAAAGGAAGATGTAGTATTTCACCCATTTCTCAAATAATTAATTCAGATTCTTCTAATTTATGGGTTTTAGTTTTGGAACTGAATTTTTTTTTTAGGTTTTTGCAAGGCAGATGGGGTTAAGTGGCTTGCCCAAGGCCACACAGCTAGGCAATTATTGTCTAAGACCGGATTTGAACCCAGGTACTTCCTGACTCCAAGGCTGGTGCTTTATCCACTACCCACCTAGCTGCCCCTGGAACTGAATTTTAACAATTATAATTCAGGCAATAATAAAAAGTTTAAATATTCATTCACTCTTTTTAAAGGTTTTTTGCAAGGCAATGGAGTTAAATGACTTGCCCAAGGTCACACAGCTAGGTAATTATTAAGTGTCTGAGGCTGCATTTGAACTCAGGTCCTCCTGACTCCAGGGTTGGTGTTCTATCTACTGCACCACCTAGCCACCCCAGATTATTCACTTTTCTAACAAACTATAAAGGCTGATTCAGAAAAGGATTAGGAGAGTAGGGGAGCTATCCTAGCATAAATCTTACATTGAAAAAGCCAATTGTACAGACAGAACATAGGCTGTCCTTCTAACTTCCAAAGTCCTTCAGTAGAGTATTCATATAATACTTGTGAACTCAGCATGCCAATTTTGTTTGGCTTACATTTTTTTCTTTAATCTTATAGTTGAATCCTACTGGGGGGTTAGTCTCAGTTATTCTAGGAATTGAACTAGCTCCCTGAGCCTAACCAGTCCTGGGAAGATTTACCTTTAATTCATCACATAATGCAGGAGTCATTGAACACCTTGCCATTTATTTCTGTCCTTTCTTCACCTGAGCAAGTAAAGATTGCCTTAAAAACAATAACACCCCAAACAAAGTTCAGTTCCATTTTCCTACCCTGCTGCATTGATGCCTTCATTTGCATCAGAACATATTTGACATTTAGGAATAATTCATAGTACATCTCTTTGGAATAATAATGGCCTAGTTTATTAAAAAAATTAAATACCTTCCATGATCATTCCCTTGATTAAACACTGCATTTTTTATGATAGTATTATCAAGCTTCCTTTTGAGTTTCTCATTTACATTGTATCCCTTAATTAATAATCCGTTCACAAGAAGAAAACTTCCAAGAGACATAATATCTCAATTTTTCTTAGTATTTGGTAATATTTAGAAAATAAGTTGGGGGTAGAAATGTTGACATGGATCACTTATGTTTTCATAGCCTTAAATGGAATCTATACCAGTGAATGCTATGAAAATATTTTCCAGGGCTAGACAAAGATAAGGTAGATAAATCAGGCAACAGATTGACTAAATTAGGTAATTAACCCTTTAAGCAGTTCTCTAAGTGTTTTTTTGAAATGATAAAAAATGTCTAATTGATCCTAGATCTCTGGAAGAGAGTTTAAAGAAGTTTAAAGAGTTTAAAGAAGACTAGTTTAAATTTTTATTAGAGTAGTAGAAATCTGTATACAGATCTTCCTGATTCTAGTGAGGAAGCTTTAGAGAGAATCTGATTGAAGATCCATTCAAAACTATTCAGGTTTTAGAAAGAGAAACTGAGGGTTAAACAACTTGTCCAAGATCACACAAGTTGAAAACAGCAGTGTTAGAATTTGAACCCAGGTCCTCTGACTCCAAGTCCAATATTCTTTCTGTTACACCATGCTAACTTCATTAAGATGCAGGACAAAATATTAAAATGGGCTATTTCTTAAAGAAAACCATAATACATAGGGAATATCATTTGCAAAGGTCATTATTTTTAGGTGAAGTTCTCATCAATGTGAATAATAATGATTATTGAGAGTCTAAATTTAGAAAGCAGAGTTCTTTCAACAACCATGAAGAGGTATTTTTGGAATAAATGTTACCTATTTAAACTGTTTATAATAAATATTGAATGTATTTAGCAATCAATCCCAAATTCTCATAAATACTAAGGGAATGATACTTGAAACCCTAAAAGAAGAATGGTTGAGTGACTATGAAGAAGACTAAAATGTGACAAAAATTCATGAAAGTCAAACAGAATAATTTTCAGGTAAAATTTTCATAACTCAAGCTGACTTTATAAAGAGAAATTCATGTAGCAACAAATCATGCTACCTTTTTACCAGGTTATTCAGTTTACTACAAAAATGAAATACGTGCACAACAATTTTTTTTCTGTATGCTGTGACATGTTAAGGAGTGAATGCATGTTATAAGAGCAAACCTTCTTCGATGCTACTTCCTGAGCATGTAGGATGTACATTCCAGAGTGTTTGCATAAAAGAGGCATCCACTTGTATGTTGCCATTCGATATGGAGAGATGCTGTAACAGAAACAAAAATAAGACATTCTTCCCCAGTGCTATTCTACTGGAAGCAGCTCATGTGAGGCAGTCAATCCCTTGATATATATATATATATATATATATATATATATATATATATATATGTATTTTTTTTTCCAAGCTTCACAACTTCCCAAAAGTTATTCTAGAATTTTAGAGTTTAAGTCAAGCAATTCTGCTACCAATGAACTGGACCTGTATGGCCCATGGCAAATTATTCTGATCATCCCCAAATCTTCAAAATCGGATGCCTTATTCTAGGAAGTGTTCAGCAAGAAGAAGGCAAGTATTAATGTTTTTATCCTCAGCTATTTCATAGTGACTTCTCAAGAATAATATTGGCACAAATAAAAGAAAAAATGTCAGTTATAGGTCTAGCTATGAAAAACTGTGAAGTAGATTGAGTTTTATATTGACATTCCTATTTTCTTCAATATCCTTACCTTGATTGCTCTGATTATCCTGGTATACTCAAATGAAACTTTACTCCATCTAGAACTTTCTTCTTCTATAGAAGTTCATGCCCTGCACTTTTTTTCTGAATCTTTCACTATTGAATAAACATTTAGTTTTCCTATGATCCATTCTTTCAAGGACTCACTCTCAATTAACTCACTCTCAACTGACTAATTTCATAACCAAATCTGTGACAGTGGGGTAATGGATGGCATTTTTTACCTTATACAGCAATTTCCATTTTAAAATAGGATTCTTGAAAAGAATATGACATCAAAGAGCGGCTTAAAGAGCTGGAATTCCAACTACCAATGCAAGTTTGTCAGAGAAACTCTTTAAGGTAGGGAAACCGATAGAGGTGTTCTTCAAATAAGGCTAAACTAACATCTAGCTCATCTACACACAGGGCTGGAACCCTCCAGCTGACTTTGGAATCAGTTCTCAGCAGCTTAACCATAAAAAGAAGATGCTGAGAAGCTACTGTCCAAAAACACACACCACTTACAAGATATCTTTCCGAAGACACGCTGACAAGGATGAGGTCATCACCGATTCGCACCTTCTCTCCTTCAGATCTCTGTTTGGATGCAGGGTGTATGGTCCACCAGCATGCTTCCCCTAAACAGAGGCTGCTTGAGTTAATAATTTCAGTATCTTCCTGTAATAAAAACCTCTCTCAAATAATAAATAGCAAATAATAAATATACCTGGTCAGTACAATAAAAAGCCTTGATTTTTTAAAATAGTTTGGTCTCTCCTCCAACTCTTATTCTTCTAATGAAGAAATTCCTTTTCCCTTCAGTTCACACTCTATTATATCTCATTTTTAATCACTATGATGCTTAAGAGTTGGTACTAGGGACAAACAAGGTAGATAGTTATCTATTTTGGTAGACAGATGAGCCAAAGGCAAAGAAGGGGAACCACCTAGGTATGTATTTAAAATTCATTAATTTGTTAATTTATGTGTCTTATTTATTCAATTATTTATTTTTAAAATGCATTTACCTTTATTTCAGAAATTCTACTGTAGTATTTATTTTGTGTCAAAGCAAGTTGTATGTGTTACAGTGAAGACTCAGCATATATATATATGTATATGTATATGTATATGTATATGTATATGTATATATATATATATATATATATATATGGCACAGTAATAGGTTAGCAAACACTTTTCAAACCTTAGCTATATCACATGGTTTATCCCAGCTCTGCTTTCAAAGCTACATACCCTTCATTCTCCTATCTCTGTAGTCAGTCAGGGATCCCTTAACTTTAGAGTTTCTATGTCTCCCAAACCATGGAAAACTGCAAAATTATTGTAAGAAGTTTGCAAATCCATACACAAATCCATAACTAACTAACCTTACCTTTTGGAGACAAAATATTACATAATGAATATATGCTATATATTACCAAGTTAAAACATATGGCATTATTGTTGTGATCAATAAAATATAAATTCATCAGAAACTACTCAAATGTACAACATCATATGGGGAGGCACAAAAAATATACTAAATGGTGAATCTTTATACCCCAAAAGACTGGGAAACATTAAATATAGTACAATGATCTGATTTTACAGATGAGGAAATTAAGTCAGAAAGAAGATATATTATTTTCCAAATTTTACAGAGCTAATTAGTTATAACAGTATCAGTTTTTCCAAAGAAGATTAACAGGTCTTGGGATAACAATAATAATCATAATATAATCATAATCAATAGCTAGAAATTATATTACACCTAAAATTTGATAAGTACTTGACTTATCTCATTTTATACTCTTGGGGAAGGTACTATAATTGAGGAAACTGAGGTAGAGAAAAGTTAAAGGATTTTCCTAAGATCAAAAAGCTGTGAACCTAGATTTGAACTCAAATAGTCTTGACTCCAGATCTAATGCTCTATCCACTACACTATCTAGCTGTTCATCAAGATACTTTAAAAGTTTGTTTAGGAAAAAAAAAAGTTGCTACCTAATGATACCTTTAAATTCTTTGTCTTAAAATTTCTGTGGCTAGAATAATCATGACAGGATCATGCCATACAATAGCAACTGAGATTGTTACTCAAACTTACTTTAACATTGTTGTTAATCGAACTTTACTTCTAGATGATTAAGTTGAGTCTTCAAGTATTTAGAGGATTAAGTAAGATAAAGTAGGATTCTCTTTAGCCCCCAGAAGAGAGATAGATTAATGGGTAAAACTTACAAAGATATTTTTTTTACCTATATAAGCAAAAACTTTCTAGAAATGATGCATTACTGAAAATTAATGATGAGTTCTTTTTCAATAACATTCAAGCTGAAGGTAAACAATTACTTGTTTGGGGTGGTCATAAGACAACCTCTAAAACTCCTGGTTGGATAAGACAATCCCTAAAATTTCTTTCAATTCTCATTTTCTGTGAAAATCTGGTTGGTAAATGAATTCTTATTTCAAATTCAAAAAATGATACAAGATTCTGATGTGGTCATTCTGAAAGGGTTCTGGGTAAAATTTTGTGATTCACTTTCCAATATTGTGAAGCCAAGAAAATTGCAAGAAACAGAACTATCTATGAAATGGATAAATCCGGACCAAAAGATCTAATTGGTAAAAAAAGAGTCAGATTTTAGTACATCCCAATTCACTGAAATCTTCTGAAGAAATCTAAAGGAAAATACGAAGAAACACCTTAGATGAAGTCAGCTTCTTCTAGAAACTGATCAAAATTCTGAAGCTCCTTGATTGAAGTCTTATATCTGTGTCAAAAGGTAAAAGTGAGGACTGAGACATGTCTTATGACTTCCCAGACATTTTTTTTTGCAAGACAATGGGTTAAGTGGCTTGCCCAAGGCCACATGGCTAGGTAATTATTAAGTGTATGAGGCTGGATTTGAACTCAGGTACTCCTGACTCCAAGGCCAGTGCTCTATCCACTGCACCACCTAGCCGCCCCCCCACCAGACTTTTAGAAAGGGGGGAAAAAACTCCCATAAAATGGTACAGAACCCTCCTCTCTTCTGATTCCTTTCTCTCATCCCTTAAAATTCAACATTTACAATAAAAAAACCCCAAAGCCTTTTATCCCTGGTGGGATGGAAAATCTTAAGTCCAATTGTGGGGGAGGAACTGATTCCCTTCATCACCTTAGCTGGATTTCTGGATGTTACCTGTAATCATTACAAATTTGGTGTATCTCTTTTTGGTGACACATAACAATCCTACAAACATTTTTTACTTTCTCCTTATATAAATACTGATTTAGTCTAAAGAAAACTGAAAAAGACTATATTGTATTCCAACTGAAGAATTGAAAAGAAGATGCTTTAACCCTGTTGTATTTTCTCTAAATATAATCTATATTCAACCCTATCACTTTCCAGTACTGGTTGAATGGTTTTCATCTCATCAATTTTCAATCACTCTCACAGATACAACTATTTTAATTCAGGCTGGATCATTTCTTCCATTTGTAAGTGGAATGATATGATGGGGTTTAAAAAGTATTTTATGTATACATTGTTTTATTGTAAGCCTTTTTATAATCCTGTGAGAAAGGAAAAAAAAAACAAGTACTAGTTTCATTTTCTGATGAGGAAAATGAGTGTCAGAAACTTTATGAAATTTGCCTAAGGTCACAACTAAGCTATGATTCAGTAGGAAAAACATGTTGGATTTGGAGTCAGAGAAGCTGGGTTCTAAACCTTCTTAACTCTGTCCTTTACTTAGGTAAGTGCCCTTGGGAAAGTCCTAGTTTCCCTGGTTCTCAGTTTACTAATCTTTAAAATGACTGGGTTAGAATGACTGGGTTAAATTCTAAAATGCCATAATCCCGACCAGCTTTAAACCTCTCTTCTATTAGCTATGACACCAAAACTATGAGCTTTTGACACCAAATCTATCATGGACAAACCTGAAAAGAAGTGTCATGCAAAGGAAATTAGATCTGGTCAGAGGACCTGTGTTTGAATTTAGTCCTACTATTTACTACCTATATAACTTAGGGCAAATTATTTTACCTTAATGAACTATAGATTCTTTATTTGTAAAATGGGAATTGAGGAATGGATAAGTTGATCAAGGTTATTTTTAGTTTGGAAATGCTAGGAGAGAAACTCTTAAATAGAAAGAATGGAATTGTCTACTCAAATTAGAAAAAAATCAGAGATC
The DNA here is from genome assembly GCF_037893015.1 of Macrotis lagotis. Taxonomy (NCBI): domain Eukaryota; kingdom Metazoa; phylum Chordata; class Mammalia; order Peramelemorphia; family Peramelidae; genus Macrotis; species Macrotis lagotis. The sequence goes on from NC_133661.1 coordinate 191,598,095, forward strand.
TCTGATAAATCTTCTTGAATAAGTAATTTTTTAAATTTTATTTTCAAACTTTTCTTTCACATCCCAATTTTACATCATATTTTTTTTTTTTAGGTTTTTAGGCAAATGGGGTTATGTGGCTTTCGCAAGGCCACACAGCTAGGCAATTATTAAGTGTCTGAGACTGGATTTGAACCCAGGTACTCCTGCCTCCAGGGCCGGTGCTTTATCCACTGCACCACCTAGCCGCCCCTTACATCGTATTTTAATATATAAGAGCAATCTTATATTCTTTTTTCTCTGATATCTTTCAAACTTTAAGACCTGGCATATAGTTAGGAGTTAATATATTCAGAAAACAGAATTTTGCAAGTTGAGCCAATATTTACTAAGCCACAAACTATCAGAAGAAATGATATTTGAAAATTAATATTAATTCAGGTAAATACAAAGAAACACCAAACCATAAGAGAGCAAGCTTATTTGCAAAGTGAGGTTGATCAGTTACTGTAATACAATCTTTTGTTCCCAAATATAAATCATTAGGGTAGAAAGGAAAATTTCCTCAATCCTGATTAGTACTTTTCTTTCTGTTGGGTTAAGATGCCCAATATGAATTCCACTTCAATCAAGATGCAAGCAGGACAAATTCTTACCAGGTGATCTGCAAAATCTCTTTTATATACATTTTGGACCCTTAGTCTTAGTCCATATATATTGAATAGACTATAGATTTAATTATATGCCACCCATTTACTGAAACATTTGGAAATTTACAATGTTTTCTTAACTTCCAAATTTAAAAGACCTTTCTCAGTTCTCCTTATTTTCAAATTCTAAAGCCCTACTTTGTTTCCAGACTAAAATAATGTACCATCTCCTATAGGAAATCTTTCATAATGACCCTAGATATTAGAGATCTCATCTTCCTCAATTGTCATATATACATGTTTATATGTTGTATTACACAGGAGAACATAAGTTCCTTAAGTATAGGGATCACTGTGTGTGTGTGTGTGTTTCATTCCCAGCATCTAGAATATAGTACGTGTTTTAATAAATGCTTATTTCTTGACTTGATTATTAAAGCCCTGTTTCCCTTTTCTTTCCTCCTAAATGGAATAAAATAAGTACAGATACTTTACAGAGCTCTGGTGAGAGGAAAAATTACAAGAAAATATGAGATAAAAGTGACAACAGAAAATCAACTAAGATAATTTGCTTATATGATCTTGAAAGGTTTCACACTAATAGAAATAAAACAGAAACTATAAGAAAAGAAGCTGTCAATAAGGAAAATAATGCTTTTTCAAATATTTCATAAAAATATTTGATATCTTAAATACACATAGAAATAAAACAAACAGACAAAAATAAAAGGTCATTTCTTAGTGGGCAAATGATTAAAGACTATGAAGAGTTTTTAGATAGAAAAAATTTAAGTCATTACCAACCAAGTGTGAATGCTACAAATCATAAATAAGAAAAATCAGAACAACTCCGAGGTTTCACCTCACATGCAGAAAATTGATAAACATGACAAAAAATGGGAATTGTTAATATTGGAAAGGCTAGGGCACTCTACTGCTAGAGATGCTGTGAATTGGTCCAACCATTCTGGAAAACAATTTGGATTCAAGCAAAGTACTAAAATGTTCATACCTTTTGACCCAAACGTTCTCCAACTTAAAGGGAGTCAAAAATAAAAAGAAAGGCCTTTTATACAATGAAATACTTATAGCAGCATTTTTGGTAATAGATCAGGGAACTAGAAACAAAATTGATGTCCTCAAGAGAGTAACAGTTAAATAAATTGTGGCACATAAATACAATATAGTATTGCTGTGCTATAAGAAATGTTTAATATGATGAATAATGAAAAGTGTCAGGAGATTTATCTTCAGTAATAGAAAATGAAGCATACAGAACAAGGAAAACAATAAACAGAATACATTGTAAATGTAAAGAACCACTGAACAAATTCAAACAAATGCTATAAAATGTGGCCCCCAAAGAAAAGCTATGAAAGACACCTCCACCCTTTTTTCTACAGAGGTTAGGTGCTATGTGTAACATATAATGTCAAATTTCTCTGGTGTTTGTAAATTTTGCTGAAGCATTTTTTATCTTCTTGGTTACTTTGATACTTAGGATAGGTCTCTGGAAGGGAGAGAGGGCATGACATACTTTGGGAAATGAAGTTAATGTAAAATTAAAAGGTGTTAATTTGGAATAATAAAAATAAACATGAAAAATGCTAATTGGATTGAATTGCTTGAATACCTCCTATGATAGAGAGCTCACTACAGTATTTCACAAAATAACAACAGGTAACTGCTTTTTGTCACAAAAGATTTTTTTCACTTTTAATGAGATATCTGCCATTTGTATCTTCCATACATTCATTCTGTTCTTTCTGTCTTGAAAAGCAAATCTATTTTCACTTCTACATGATGAACTTCGAAAATATTTTAAGATCACTATTATATCACTTTTTTATCAGACTGTCTGACAGATGTCCCTGGTTCCCTCAATGATTTTTTCATATGAATAATTTCATCTTCCTGATCATTCTCTCTATTATGTTTATTATAAAGCAGTTAAATTTCACCATAATCCTCCAGATGGGAATTGATCCATGAAGAATATAAGTACTATAAAAGTGCTATATCTAAGAAATTCATATTTCTACTAATTAGCTTTGAATTAGTTTTTTTTTCTTTTTAGCAGTTACTTGTTGGGTAAAATAAAGATATGGGATAATTATTTACTTACCTGTGGCACTTAAGAACTAGAAATAAGTAAGTTATTTTTTCCTTGGGATATGCATAATTTGGTATAGTAGGAGTTTAAACAATTCCTTTCATAATTACTTGCTTTTTGCATTCCTTTACCTACTTCTTAACACCTACTCTATATTAGAAAGTACCCCTTGTACTAGAAATGATATAGAATTGCAAGTGAATAACATGGGTGATAGTAGACCACGGCAACTAAGCAGTTATAGGAGAAAGCTGACTTACCTGTGGCATGTTCCCGGAGTCCCACATCAAAGGCAAGTTTATCTGTCTGGGATCTTGATGTGGTCAAGCATGTCAGATACTAAAAAATACAAAGAATAGTTCATTGGTGATTTGGCAACCTTCCTTCTTGAAATTCTTCAGCATTTGGCTTCCAGGACTCAGTTTCTTCTGCCTGTCTTACTTAATGACAATCAAGAATAAGAGAGATTTAGAACCAAACTCTGGAAAATACACAGAGGTAATCATTACGGATCTTGCATCCAGCTTCCTATCTATAACAGAAAGAGTTTTTCAGCTTAATATAACTACTAAGCTTTTAAGGACCTTATAATTGATAAAAGCACAAAACAATCTTGTAAAATAGGTAATATAATAGTATTATCCCATTAAAGATGAGAAAACAAAAACAGAAAACAAAAACGATTAGAAAGATTCAGACTTGAAATCTGAACTTAGTTATTCAGACTACAAATGTACAAGAATTTCTACTCTATCATGCTACTTTTCAATGTGATGCGGTATCATATTGATTATGACTATATTTATATAATTCTTCTTGGAAGTTAAATACCATGCTGATTAATGAAAAACACCACCTAGGCTTCTATATTTCAACTCTGGAAAAATCATATTTATCAAAAAAGTATGAATTTACAGAATTGTCATGTTGATGTGGTAAACTTCTGAAGCCAAGACAAGTGCAGTGGAGATGGCCATGCATGATAAATGAAGATATAGAATGAAAGGGGGGAAAAAACAAAACAAAACCCTTTTTTCTTGCTATTGCTGTTGTTACTGAGCTGTGCTTGGCTCTTCACAACCCTATGGAACAACTGCCTATGAAATTTTTTTGGCAAAGACACTGGAGTATTTTGCCACTTCCTTCTCCACTTTTATGCATGCAGTGCATACTGACCAGGGTCACATAGTAAGTATCTGAGGTCAAAAATTTGAACTGTAGTCTTTATGACTTCAGGTCCAGTGCTCTATCCACTATGCCACCTAACTACCACTATCATAATTTAATTCAGATTACAATCCTATGAGGTAGATGGTATATGCATTATTTATTCTCATTTTAGAGGTGAGTCTCAATGAAGCTAGGTAATATGTTCAAGTTTACATAATACAAGCAGGACTCACATTATAGTTTTCTGATTCTAAGTGCTTTACAAAGAAATTTTATTTGCCAAATAGGCAAATTCTTTATTCTACATAGGGAGAATTATGACATTTCTCTCCAAGATTAAGTACAGTGTAGTATCCCTTGTTGCAGCTTCCAACTGTTTATTTGTTATTTAACCTAATTTCTCTATGTCTTGAAAGTTCAGGGTGAAAAGATCAGCTTCTCACCATAGTTACAGAAAAACAACACACACAGTTATTTAAAAAGCACACTTCATAACATGCTTCAAATATATGTGAATTCTGTTTGAAAATAAGGTCCTAAATTGAAATGCATGACATTGCCACTGGGTGTCAGAAAGAGGCTACTTCTTAGGACTTGAAGCAAACATGAGACAACTATTGGAAACAGTCAAAGTCTTGTCTGGAGAAATCATATACTTTTAAAAATTATGATATATTACCATTGTTGGCTTGATTTCAAAGATAGTAGGCTAGTAAATAAAATATTGGCTAGTATATATTTTAAAGGGAATTAAAAATGATGATATACGGTTATAGAGTCATTGATTTTTATCTTCTATCTCCTACTAGCTCCTGGACTATGAAGGTTTCTGCTATCTTTAAAATTTACAAGTTACTGAAAGACCTCAAAATCCCTTTATTAACCATTAAAATTTATGCTAGTTGATTCTATCTGGGTTCTTCCTAATCCCACATCAATTCTATCTATTTGTTTTATATTACTTTTATAAACTAGTACCAGAGATGTTAAACCATGGTCATTAAATTATTTCCTCCAATTATATCTAGTTTTTAGGTCCATATAATTATTCACTTCCTTGCTTCCTTTCATCTTCTCTTATAAACATATATTGCTATGTTCTTCCTTTCTATTACCCAAACACAATCCTCAGGGTAGCATGCTTACCATTCTACTAAATGAATGCCGAAGGAGAATTGCATGTCCATACAATAGTGTCCGGTGACCACCTCCCTGTGCTACCTGTAAAAATAAAGAAGAAAAAGTACAGTGTTCCTTTTTTTTAATATTAACTCTGGGCTAAGAGAAAAAAAATCAACCACAAGATTAACAGTGTAGGCAAAAGAATTTTAAGCAGTTGAAGGATGGTGGTTTGTTTTGTTTTGTTTTGTTTTAACCATACCCATGCAAGACTCAAAAGATGTACCATGGAGGGCTATAATTCCTCTTTAAAGAAGTGATCCCTTAGAATGAATTGAAATCCATCATTTTAAAAACTAATTTTATGTAAATGAGATAGATGCCTCTTACCTTCCTTTGAAACTTCTCAGAAGCATTTAGGATAAGGGAAAGAAAGAGAAGTGATGTAACTAAAGCCTAGAAACACAAATGTTTCCTGAAGGCTTATGGTAATTTATAACAACTTGCCAGTTCCTTCCCTTAAGGGCAATGGTGTCTTCTGCCATTTGCTACAATTATTCCTAGTTGAATACACATTTTTTTTAGCCAAGAGATTGCTTTGAATATAGAGACTTAAAAGAAAACTATTATCAAACAAAATCATGCAGGGATTCAGTTTGGGAACCCATTAGTTTTCTTATTTACTTCTTTAACATCTGATTCAACTTATGGGAAAACTGAGTGTTAGGGACAGTGAGATGCAAATGCGCGGGTTATCAATATCTGTTCATCATTCATAGTCTAATTCTGAACTGGATATTTTTTGGACTATTCATAAGTGGGAGGGAATGGGATATCATAGATAAATGAATATTACAATCAAAAGCTATTCAAATATTCAAATTTTAAAAGAATTCAAACCTGATTTTTACCAACATTTTTAACCAAGAAATCTTTTGTTAGAACTACAGTAAGCTAGCATGCAACTAGATTGGTTTGACTCTAGGCCCATTCTTTTCTCTTGTCCATCTTCTGGTCATATGCTAATGGTAATGAGCTTGTGACCAGGACAGCTAAGCTGATAGCCTTGGGCCTGGACAACCCCCAATCAGATAATTTATTTTTACTTTGACTACTGAAAACTTCTAAAACAGAAACTAATTTTATCAAACAATAATAAAAAAATTTACATTAAGCACTAATGTAGGCAGAATAAACATATAAAAATTTTAAAAAATACTTGTTTTCAGAGACCTTAACCTATTGTGGGAATACATGTGTACATTTATGTAAATATCGGATATATGAATGTGTATATGTGCTTGTATATATGCATATGTGTATATATATGCATATATATTTGTATAATGTATTGCATAGAAAATGATTAAAATGGGAAGGAGAAAGGGGCTTAGGAACTAACTCCTAGAGTAATCAGGAAGGGTCTAATTTTTAAGACAGTGGAACTTGAGCAAATCCCTGAAGAGAAGCAATAATTTCTTGAAATGATCATTCTAGACATAGGAAAGAGACTGTGAAAAGGCATGGAAGTCAGAACTGGAATGTATGGGGAAAGTTTAATTGGTCAAAGCATATAGTATATGAGGGAAGGGAGAGAAGAAATTTATAATCAGTCATCTCAGAAAAATAGGATTAATCCAGAATAAAGAGTCTTAAATACTAGGCAAAGGAGCTTGTGTTTTATTCTAGAGGCAATAAGGAGTCATAAATAGTTAAGCAAGAAAATAATATAGTCAACTCTTTGTTTTAGGAATGCTAATTTTGAAGCTCTTTGGAAAATATATGAGAAAGGGCAAAAAGTGGAAGATCACCAATTAGGACATCATTTCAGTAATCCAGAAAGGAGGAGATGAGGACTTGATCCAGGAAAGAGAAAATGAAAGGTCTGGTACAAATGGAGAGAAGGAGACAATCTAAGAGATGGTAAGAAGGTAAAATCAAGAAATAGCTACTAATGATTGAGGGAGAATAAAAAAGTCAAAGATGATACCAAGTGATTGTGGAAAAATTTTGAATCTAATGCAATGTGGGTGGAGTTATAAAATAGTCCAACCATTCTGGATAACAATTTGGAACTATGCCCTATACTTTAAAACTGGGCATATATTTTTACATTGCAATACCTATACTAGATCTGTATACCAGACAGATCAAAGAAAGAGAAAACTATCTGTTCAAAGACAGTTATACTACTTTTATAGACTGGCAAAAGAACTGGAAATTAATGTTCATTAATTGGGGAATGGATAAACAAGTTGTGGTATAGGATTGTGATGAAATACTATTGTGCTATAAAAAATGGTACATATAATTTATATAATTTCATTAAACCTGAGAAGATTTATATGAACTGATGCAAAATGAAGTGAACAGAATTTGGAGAACATTATGCACTTTAACAGCAATACAGGGAGACCAATCGACTGTGAAAGTCTTAACTAGGGACAGCTAGGCAGCACAGTGGATAGAGCAGTGGCCCTGGAGTCAAGAGGACCTGAGTTCAAATTCAGCCTCAGATACTTAAGAATTGCCTAGCTGTGTGACCTTGGGCAAGTCACTCTTAACCCCATTTGCCTTAAAATAAAAAAATAATAAAAATAAATTTTAAAAAGTATTAGCTACCCTGATCACTACAATGATTCAAGATAATTCTGAAGGGCCCATAATAAAAAACGCTCACTTTTATTATTGTTTGAACTCTGAGTGTAGGGAGAAGTTTACTTTTTTGATCTTTATTTTCTTTTTTTTTGTGTTATCTCTTCAAATTTGGAAAATGGAAACTTTTTTTCATGACTTCACAAGTATAACTGATAATAATAATGGGGCAGAAGGGAGGAACAGAATTTGGAAATCAAAATTTTTAAAAAAGTAAAAGTCATTTTTTACATGTAATTGGGAAATGATTCACAAAATCAAGAGAAATATATTTTTTAAAAAGATGATTGCTTGGTTATGAATGATTGGAAGAATGATGGTACTCTAGATTACATATATATCTGACATGGGTCTTTGTGAATGTGTATATGTTTATATTTGCAAATATATATATATATATATATATACATATTTATATAAAAACTAAATTATTACAAATTTTGCTAGGATATGTCCTGGGGCATTAGAAAACAGAAGTGAAAGTTCCTATGTTCTGCTCTAATCCCTGACATTAGTTTATAATGTAGATATCAGTTGAGTTATTTTATTCTTTTTTGGAATCATTCTAAGAATAAATATAATTAGAATTTAATAAATCACTTTGTTGCATTTTTCAGGCTACTCTTAATCACCTCTGAAACTGAAGTTATTACTATTTTAAATTGGACTTCTGAGGTGCCCAGATTTTCTATATTCCTTTGCATATATGTCACCCCCCCCCGCAAATAAAAACTACTTAAATACTGGGACCATTTCATATTTTTTCTTTTTATCTTGTGTCAAAAGTAAAGTCACTGTTTCATAAATGATTCCCACCAAATTTATGAAGTGGGGAGATCAGTCTCTTGTCAGTTTAATGCAGAAATGTTGTTTAATACAGAGCTGAGGTGGGAGTGGGAACAATATCTATCTTTGATTTGTTTCTATTATTTTCACCTCTTCTCTTAAAGATTTATAATTAAGTACAAAAAAGAAAGGAAAAAAAAGACTGTGGTGATGATAAGAGCCTAAAGGAAAGGTGAAGGAAGTAAACAATGCCTATGTATTTTTCAGTAGAAAGTTGAAATTACTTTCAGAGGACTATAAATCATCCATAGTGGATTAGTTGAAAGCCCCAGAGGCCCAGAGGGTCTGTTCACTTTCTTAGGATATCTATGGGTAGATATCTATATCTGTGTTTTGAGGCAGTAATGGAATATGGCTAGGGAGTGGGACTTAGGAATAGAAACAAGGTTGTATTGTTTTTGTTCTCTCTTCTATAGTTTACCATTATTTAATCTTTTAATTGTTAATAACCGATTCACTGTCACATACAAAAAGCACAGTAAAATTCTACAGTTCGATATTGGAATTAATTTAATTAATTATTATAGAACAAAATTCTTTTGAAATGAGATAAAAAACTTTAATTTCAGCATCTTCCCACAGTTATAGGTTTTCTTCTAAATGATGTTACATCCCAAGACAAACTCAGAAACTATTTGAACACAATTATAAATCACTTCTCATCCAAATAATGTCAGATCTAAATAAATGGAAAATATCAATTGCTCATGGTTAGGTCGAGCTAATATAATAAAAATGACAATTCTATCCAAATTAAATTACTTATTCAGTTTCATACCAATCAATCTACCAAATAACAACTTTACCAAGCTAGGAAAAAAGTAACAACATTCATCTGGAGAAACAAAAGGTCAAGAATAGCAGGAGAACTGATGAATAAAAATGTAAATAAATGTGGCCTAGTACTACCTGATCTAAAACTATACTATAAAGCAGCAATCATCAAAATCACCAGGTACTAGTTAAGAAATAGAATAATGGATCAGTGAATTACCATAGGTTCAAAAGAAACTGCAGTAAATGACTACAGCAATATACTATTTGACAAGCCCAAAGACATCAGCTTCTGGGATAAGAACACACTATTTGACAAAAATTGTTGGGAAAATTGGAAAACAGTATTTCAAAAACTAGGCATAGATCTACATCTCATACCCTATAACAAAATAAAGTCAAAATGAGTACAGGATTTAGAGATATAGGGCAACACCATAGAGAAATTAATAGACCAAGGAAATTATCTATCAGATCTATGGAAAGGGGATAAATTTATGACCAAACAAGAATTAGAGTAAATTATAAACAGTAAAATGAATGATTTTGACTATATTAAATTAAAAAAAAGATTTTACAACTAAGAAAATAAATACTGCCAAAATTAGAAGGAAATCAGAAAGCTGGGAAAACAATCTTCACAACTAGGAGTTCTGATAAAGGTCTCACCTCTAAAATATATAGAGAATGGCATCAAATTTATAAGGTTACAAGTCATTCCCCAATTGATAAATGGTGAAAGGATATAGTTTTTAAACAAAGAAATTAAATATAATCATATGAAAAATGCTCTAAATCATTACTTATTAGAGAAATGTAAATTAAAACAACAATGAAGTATCACCTCACACCTATCAGATTGGCCAAGATGAGAGAAAAAAAACCAATGTTGGAGAGATTGTGGGAGGATTGGGACATTCATTCATTGTTGGTGGAGTTGTGAACAGATCCAACCATTCTGGAAAGTAATATGGAACTATGCCCAAAGAGCAATAAAAATAATCATTCCCTTTGATTTAGCCATTCCAATTCTAGGTCTATATCCAGAAGAAATTATAAAAAATGGGAAAAGTTCTATATGTTCCAGAACATTAATAGTAGTTCTTTTTGTAGTGGCAACGAACTGGAAATTGAAGGGATGCTTATCAATTTGGGAATAGCTAAACAAGTTATATATGAATACTATAGAATATTATTCTCTAAGAAATCATAAATGGTTGAACTCTAGAGAAGCATGGAATGACTTACAGGATCTGATACTGAGCAAAGGGAGTAGAACCAAGAACACAATGTACACATTAACAATAACATTGTGAGATGAACAACCTTGATGGAAGCATCTTCTCTCAACAGTTCAGAAAGCTAGGAAAACCATATTAGACTGGCTCTGAACATTATTATCTCCAACCAGAAGAAGAAAAATAAAACAAAACAAAAAAACAACCCTTCAGAATCTGATGAACACTTTATAAAAATTTTCTCTTATGTATCTCTCCCTTAATACGTATTAGTCATACCGAAAATGATTAATCTGTAAACAAGTTTATCAAAAATATGCGTGTATATTGTTAACCCGCTAAGGTGAAGGGAGGGTGGGGTGGGATGGGAGGGTGGAAGGAAATTTTGTAAATTAAAAATATACGTGTGCTTATGGATGAAAATAAATAAATAAATTTAACAAAATAAATTACAGGTATAAACTCAGTTAACTATAGAATATCATCCACTTTTTAATCTCTATATGTTATAGATTGCTTTTAGTTTCTATAGAATAGAAATGATTAATATTTTAAACTAGAAATAGACTTTAAGGATACCTAAAATAAATAAAGAGTAATTAAAAAGGGAGGTACTAGCCACTATAAATATCATTTCAGGCTTCATGAATGAGGTAGCACTTGTGCTGAGCTTGGAAAGGAAGATGAGGATTTCAAAAATATGGAACTGAGGAGGGAATGCATGCCTATTTCAGCTCTTTCAAATTACAAATATGGGAACAAAGACCCAGAGTAATTAAATGTCTTGCCTGAGGTCAAACAGCTGGTATGAGATCTGAAATATGAACCCAGAAAGTCTCCAATCCCAAGTCAAGTGTGTTTTCTATTACATAGACTTACATATATTTATTATTTTATTATTAGGGTACCCCAAAATACTTAATCAATATCTTTATATTGGCAAGTTTATTCCATATTCTACATTCAAATGCTATTCATAACAGGAATAGGGCATACCAAAGAAAAAGGCAGTAGGAAAAGTGCTGGGATCTTCAGTCAAGACCAGGAAAGAATTACTTAATACCTTTTTTACATTTAGTCACTCATTTTCTACCTAGGAATAATTGAAGATCCTTGCTAGGATTCTATACCTTACACTTCAGGACACAGTCATTATTTTCCAAACTAGGGCTAGCTAAATGCATTTCCATTTTAATAGTGATATTCCACATTTTCATCAGATCTTTAAATTTTCAAAAAATATTTACACTCAGTTGCCTATCCTAGAAAATAAGCAGGGCAAATATCACCCCAATTTATAGAGTTGGAAACTAAAGCAAAGAGATGTGAAGTTACATGCCAGCATCACATAGAAAACAAATAACCAAATACTTGTCTCTATATATCATAATTGTTTTCTTCTTTTACTTTTAATCAATGTATTTTTTGATTTTCTTTCTCCCTTAATTTGTGAATTTCTACAGTTACTGTCTCACATACTTTTAAGTTAGAAAGGATCTTAGTAATCATCTAGTTCAATATATATATTTAAAAGTAATCCTTAAAACAAGAGATCATTCAATCTCTGTCCAAATATGTCCAGTGAACAGGCATTTCTTTCCAATTCTGAAGCTCTCATAGGAAGGTTTTTCTAACATCAAATCTAAATTTGTTTTTTTTTTCAACTTCTACTATTCTGCTTCTTGTTCTGTCCTCTTCTTTATATATTTTTACTTTGCTCTGCCTTTAAATAGACAGTTATACTATATTAAAGCTATAAGTTAAAATACCATAAAATCTTTTATTTTAGGTTTTACTTTTTTTTGGCAAGGCAATGTGGTTAAGTGACTTGCCCAAGGTGACAAAGCTAGGTAATTATTAAGTGTCTGAGTCCAGATCTGAACTCAGGTCCTACTGACTCCAGGAATGGTACTTTATTCACTGTACCACCTAGCTACCCCAAATACCATAAAATCTTAATGAAAATCATGAGGTAATATTTATCTCCCTTTATTAAGATCTATATACCTTTTAGTTGTGTGACCTTAAGATGAGATCTACTGTAGAGTATCAATTATAAAAGTCTTCCTGTTCTCTTATATTTTCCTTAAGATTTCTATTAACATATGTAGAGAAATGAGAAAGTAGATTCATTGTTGAAAAAATGGGGTATGGAATGTTAACTTCTATCAGATATTGTGATATTGTTGATGTGTTGGCTGGTTTCCCTGAACTTTAAAATTTAATTTTAGTTATTCAGGAAAGCTCTCTAGGTAGGGATATATTCAGAAATGAGTGGGATATAAAAGTGAAAGGCATTGATACTTTTTTTTAAAAATAAGAAAATAGGCATTGTGAAGTAATTTATATTCCCTCAGTCTTTTTTCAGTAAAACTATTTTTTAAATCATTTGGATTTTTTGTTCCCTTTCACAAAGTATAACAATCAATTTGTGACCTTCAAAATCACCATTCTCACAAATTGGCATATGAAGGCAATATTACATAAAAATTTAGTGGAGGAGGAAGACAAGCAATACAACTAATTTCCCCCCTTCAATTACTTGAACAGAGATTTAAGAAAAACACCAGATTATCTAGTGATTAAAAAATACAAGAAGAAAATATGATGAGTAATTACTCCTCTCTGGAAAAGCTTAGAAGGACAGCTAAAAATTTGCCTAGCTCCTGAGAAGAGCAAGTCAGGATTCAATGCTATGCCTTCAAGCACAGAAACTGGACACAGGCCCAAGGGTATGTATCAAGGTAAGGAAAAGTTATAGCAGGAAATGAGTCAGACTATGGGTATCATTTGGATTCCCTTCTGGCTGTACTCCTTTGAACTTCATTATGTATCCATGTTTGTGCCTTAACATCCTCCAACTCTTTTCAATTATCTTTTTTTGGTGTGTTGTTTCCTCCCATTAGATTATGAGCTCCTTGAGGGAGAGGACAGTTCATATTTGTATCTGTACCACTTAACACAATGTCTGGCACATAGTAGGACCTTAATTGTTTACTGTATAACTAACCTGTTGTGCAAGGATCAAGAATAGAAGCTAGCTTCTCTCAGAGGTAGCTTAGGGATCCTGCATAGGACTGAGGGAAACTGAAAATATATATCAACAGGGCAAAGGTTGAGGATTTAGCTCAGATCAGACCTATAGTTATATATGGGACAATAAGCAAGAACAGATATGTGAAGCAGCTGTGTAGGATGAAATGATTGACAAAGGCTGAGAAACCAGAGCTCAGACTACAAGAGAGCTTAAATTGTGTTGTTCTAAACCTACAGAGAATTCCAACTACTGAGAGGGATTGGGATCATCAGGAAGTTGGTATTCCAACCAAGGGCAAGTCTACATTTGTGTGGCCTGGACTCAAAAAGGGGTCAAAAACTTGCTATATGAATCAGATCTGGAAGGAAGTAATTAGACATCAACTTACACCAGAATATCTAGAATACACTAAAAATAGGTTTCCAGACTAAGTCACCATTGAGATCCTTGGAAACCTTAGTACTCAGTACCCAGGTAAAAGCATCAATAGAATCAGAAAATACAAGTTAGGACCAAAAAAGGATCAACAAGAGATAAAAATCATTGGGATAGCTAAAAACCATGACCAAAAATTCTGGATATTATATTTCAAAAAATCATGAAAGAAAATGTTAAGATTTATTAGAACAAGAGATCAGAGTGAAAATAGAATCACTCTTGAAAGAAACTCCAAAATGAAGACTAGGATCATTAGTGACAAATTTTAGAGTGAACAGATTAAAATAAAAAATATTGTAACTACTACCAAGAAAGAATTCAAGTAGTCAGAGCCATTATAAAGGAATGGAGAGTTTAAAATGTGATATTCCAAAAGGTAAAAGACATAGATTTATAATAATAAAAAACTTTATAGCAAAACATTATAATCCTACCATAGAAAAATGGAGTTTTAATAAAAGAAAGGATTTCTAATAATTTCTAATGGAAATATCAGAATTGAATACAAACTCAACTACAGAGAAAAGAGGGAATGCAGGAAGGAAAGGAAAAAGTATTTATACAGTACCCACTAGGTACAAGACATTGTGGTTATTTCATTTGATATTCACAATTTACCTGAATGTTAGGTGCTTTTATGATCCCTTCTACAATGGAGAAAACAGACAAATATAAGTCAGATTTGCCCAGGTCACACAGCTCTTAAGTTTCTGACTCAGATCTTTCTGACTCTAGGCCCAGGGCTATATCTACTGCAACACTTGGTTACCTCTTAGAGGGGTCAAGAGATACAGCAAAGTCAATATAAGTGAGAACTCAAAAGTAATTACACAAGAGAGAGAAGCTATATGTGTCACTTCAGAACCATAATGCGATCAAGGGTAACAGAAAAAATACAAAGGTCTGGAATGATTCTATTTTGTTATGGTTTAATAATACTAAAGAAGGAAAAAGAATATACTAAGGGGAAAAAATAAGAGGAAGATGAGGGAATTTATCTTACCTTAATAGGTGGATGCAAGAAAAAGATTAGGCAAGCAAGGAAAAAGGGTAAAGGACAGGAATCTTCCTATTCTATGAACTAGTCAAAGAAGGCAGAGCACACAAGATAATTTAGTACAGACATAGAGTAAACTAAATAGGGAAAGAGGAGGGAATAGAGATAGGGAAAGAAGGGAATAAGAGAGAGGATTTGATTCAGAGAGAAATTGGACATAAAGAAAACAAAGTCTGACTTTGAAGGATATAAGATAAAAATGTGTGTAAAGCAAAAGGGAATTCAAGAAAGCATAGTAACCTGTGACTGGGATCTTGGTGAGGGAAAGAGAAAAGGGGAAGGGGAACCTAAAGATAATTCATCAAATAAATTAGTAGTGCTGAGTAGACTCCTTGTCCCTAAGGGACAGTAGACACAAAGTTGAAAACAATGCAAATTAAAAAGATCATTGAAAGAAAGATGAATTCCATTAAATTAAATTTTTTTAACTGAAAAACCAATAAAGGTTCCAAACAACAGATAACACAGATACACACACACACACACACACACACACACACACACACACACACACACACAGCCCTATAGCTTGCATCAGCTGTATACCATGTATCAGTGGAGAAAACTATCCAATATTGTTGCTTTATTACTTTTCTGTATCATAATGAAGAGTTCTATCTTGGGGAAGGGGATGGGTGAGATGGAAATGACTATGATGTAAAGATAAAAAGTATCAATAAAACAAATCAAAATGAAAAAATGACTTAATTTAATTTTCTCTAATTAGAAGCAACCTTGCAGCATCTTGATTTCTTCAATAATTACACAACCAATCTTCCAACTTTTCCATTAGTCCCTACATAGTGAAGAGGGTATAAAGTAATAATTTCTTTAAGTCTTCCACAAACTCCTCACCAGTGGTACGCTAATTCAGTAGCAATATATTCAATGGAAGTGACAAGCATCTTCCCCAAGAAAAATCTTGACAGGCAAAAGCATCTGGGCTAAATTTAAGTATACAGAATTCAACAGGAATAATAAGTATAAATTCTTTGTGCATGAGTAAAAAATTTATCTAATCTTTTTCTTGCTTCCACATACATCACTTGTAATGGAACAAAAGTTCTTGGTGTTTAGTGAACTGTAAACCTCAAATGAATAAGCAATGTGAAATGTCAAGTTAATATATCCTATACTGTATTAAGAGGTCAACAACTTCCAAAAACAGTGAAGTGAGTTCCACTATGCTTTGTTTTACTCTGATCTTATCTAGGGCACTGTGTTCAACTCAGGAAACCACTTTTAAAATTTATTTAGTTAAATATTTTCCTGTAAAAAATTTAACAGTCACTTTTAAAAATTTTGAGTTACAAATTCTTTTCCTCTCTCCTTCCCTCCCCTATCCATTGAGAAAGCAAGCAATATGGTATCAATTAAACTTGTTAAGTCATGCAAAAGAACATCTCCACGATGTAGCCATGTTGTAAAAAAATACACACACAAGAAGAATAAAGGGACAAAAAAAGTATACTTTGGTTTGCACTCAGAGTTCATGAGTTCTCTCTCTGGCTAGCATTTTTCATTATGGTTCCTTTAGAACAGTCTTGGGTTATTTTCTTGATCAGAGAAGCTAAGTCCTTCACAATTGATCATCCTTACAAATTTGCTGTCATACTGTACAGAATGTATAATGTCCTCCTGGTTCTGCTCACTTCATTTTGTATTACCTTATATAAATCTTTTCAGATTTCACTGAAACCATCCTCCTCATCATTTCTTATAGCACAATAGTATTCCATCACAATTCTATACCAAAACTTGTTCCACCATTCCCCAAATGATTGACATTCCATAAATTTTCAATTCTTTGCCAACACAAAGAAATCAGCTATGAATAATTTTGCACAAAGAGATCCTTGTACATTTTCAACAATCTTTTTAGGATTTAGACCTAATAGTGGTATTGCTAGGTTAAAGGGTATGCACAGTTTTATAGCCCTTTGGGCACAGTTCCAAATTGTTCTCTGGAATGGTTGAACTAATTTACAACTCTACCAGAAATGAATTAGTGTTTAAAATTTTCTGAAGTCCCTCCTCCATTTGTCATTTTTCTTTTCTGTATTATTAGAGAATCTAAAAGGGGATGAGGTGCTTTGTCAGAGATGTTTTAATTTGAATTTTTCTAATCAATAGTGACTTAGAGCATTTTTTCATATAACTATTGATAGCTTTGATTTTTTGTTCTGAAAACTGCTTGTTCATGTCCTTTGGTCATTTATCAATTGGAGAATTGGGTGCATTTTTTATAATTTTAGCCTAGTTCCTTAAATATCTGAGTAATGAGGTCTTTATTAGAGAAAATTGCTGTAAATATCCCCCCACACACACACACCTTCCTAGCTGTAATAGTTTTGTTTGTTTGTGCAAAAACTCTTTTGATTTCATATAATCAAAATTATCCACTTTATATCATATGATTATCTTTATTAATTGTTTGATCATTAAACCCTTTTTATTCATAGCACTGACAGGTACTTTTTTCATGCTCCTCTAATTTGCTTACCAAATCACCTTTTATGTCTAAATCAATTACCCATTTTAAGTTTATCAATTACTCATTTTAAGTATAAGTATACACTGGTATACAGTGTAAGAAGTTATTCTACAACTGGTCTCTTCCAAATTGCTTTCCAGCTATCCCAGCAATTTTTGCTTGATCGTGAGTTTTTACCCCCCAAAACTTGGATTTCTGGGTCTATCAGGATTAATATGGTCATTACTACCATGTGTTAGGTACTTAATCTATTCCACTGATCCACCACTCTACTTCTTAGCCAGTACCAAACTGTTTTGATCATTACTACATTATAATATAGTTTTATAACTGAAATACTAGGTGGTCTTCCTTCACATTTTTTAAAATTTATTTAAGGCAATGGGATTAAGTGACTTGCCCAAGGTCACACAGCTAGGCAATTATTAAATGTCTGAGGTCACATTTGAACTCAGGTCCTCCTGACTCTAGGGCAGATATTCCATCCACTGCACCACCCAGCTGCTCCTTCCTTCACATTTTTGATTCCCCTTTCTTTGATTCCCTTGACCTTTTGTTCTTCTGGATGAATTCTTTTATTTTTCCTAGGTTCTATAAAATAATTATTTGATAGTCAATTGACACCACACTAAAAAGTAAATTAAGAAGTAGAATTATTGTTTTTGTTATATTGGCTAAGTCTACTCAACAACAATTAATTCTCGAGTCATTTAACTCTGTCTTTATGTAATTATATATAGTTACTTGAGTTTTGTAATTGTGCTCATAGAGTTCCAATTTCTCTTGGCAGTTAGACTCCCAAGTATTTTATATCATACAGTTCTTTTGAATGGAATTTCTCCTTATCTCTTATTGCTGGATTTTGCTGGTATATGAAAATCCTGATAATTTATGTAGGTTTATTTTATATACTGCAGCTTTGTTAAGGGTAAATATTTCCATCAATTTTTAGTTTATTTTCTAGGGGTTCTCTGGATATACTACCATCATATCAACTGCAAAGGATAGTTTTGTTTACTCATTGCCTATTTTTATTCCTCCAACTTCTTTTTCTTTATTGTTGTTATACTTAGTATTTCCTCATATAATACTGAATAACAATAGTGATACTGAATATCTTTTCTTCATTACTAGTCTTATTGGGAAGGCTTCCATTTAATTTCTGTTAAAGGTAATGCTTGCTTTTAGTTTTTGATAGATACTTATTATTTTAAGAAAGACTCCATTTATTCCTATACTTTCTAGGAATTTTTCAAATAACTTATATAATATTGTGATTAATTGTTCCTTAAATATTTGGTACAATTGACTTGTAAATCCATCTGGTGCACTAATTTTTTCCTTAGGGATTTCATTTGTGGCTTTTTAAATTTCTCTTTCTAAAATAGAATTAACTAAATATACTATTTCCTCTTTTATTAATCTGGGCACTTTATATGCCTATAAATATTCATCCATTTCAAATAGACTGTCAATTTAACTGGTATATAATTGGAAAAAATAACAACTAATAATTGTTTTAATTTCATCTTCATTGGTGGTACATTAAATCTTTTCAATTTTGAGACTATAATTTGGTTTTCTTTCGTTAATAAAATTAACCAATGGTATATGAATTTTATTACCTTTTTCATTAAATCAGTTACTCATTTTATTTATTAGTTAAATTTTTCTTTAAATTTTCAATTTTATTTATATCCTTTGATTTTCAGGATTTTCCTTTAGGTGTTTAATTGGGGATTTTAAATTTATTTCATTTTCTAGGGTTTTTTTTTTAAACTGTGTGCCCAATTCGTTAATGTCCTCTTCCTCTCTTATAGACATTCATGTTTATAATTTTAAAAAATTCCCCTAACTACTGCTTTGGCTGTGTCACACAAATTTTGGCATGTTGTTTCATTGTTGCATTCCCTTTAATAAAATTATTTAATGTTTCTATGACATTTTCTTTTATATTCACTCATTCTTTAGGATTAAATTTCATTTGCAATTAATATCTATTTCCATGGTCTTTTATTGAAAATATAAAATTTTTGGCATTAAAGTACACATTTAATATCTCTGCTTCTTTGCATTTAGTTATGAGGATTTATGCCTTAATACATGGTTAATTTTGTCAAGATACCATGAAGAGTTAAAAAAGGTATATTCTTTCTCTTCCCATTCAGACAAACAGGAATTTGTCATATTTTACTTTTCTAAGATTCTAGTCATCTCCTAAATTTCTTAATTTTATTATTTAGATATATCTAGTTCTGAGAGGGGAAAGATTTATCTAGTTCTGAGAAGGGAAAGTCCCCACTAGAAGAGTTTTACTATTTCCTCCTGTAAATACTTCAATATTTAAATCTTATGTCATTTAGTGCATATGTTAAGTGTTATTATTATTATTATTACTGCTGCATTATCTGTGGTTCCTTTTTTAAGCAAAATGCAGTTTTTCTGCTTATTTCTTTTAAAGACATATATTTTTGCTTTTGTTTTGTTTGAAATTATGACAGCCACCCCTGTCTTTTTTACTTTAGGTGAAGCATAATAGATCCTATTCAAGCTACTTGACTATGTGCTTCTCTGCTTTAAGTGTATTTCTAATTTTTTTTTAGGTTTTTGCAAGGCAAATGGGGTTAAGTGGCTTGCCCAAGGCCACACAGCTAGGTAATTATTAAGTGTCTGAGGCCAGATTTGAACTCAGATATTCCTGACTCCAGGACAGTGCTTTATCCACTTGCCCCACAAGGTAATAGAGTTAAGTGACTTGCTCAGCGTCACACAGCTAGATAATTATTAAGTGTCTGAGGCTGGACAATTCAGATCCTGAAGTCACTTCAGGATTGGTACTCTATAGCATCACCTAGCTGCCCTCCAAATTTAATTTTTAAGGAATGATATCATTCTGTGAACTTTTTTAAAAACCTTTTCCCCTTTTGGCCAATTTTGTTTGTAAGAGTTTTAATTTTTCAAAATTTTTGTACTGCCCCTTTTACTGTTATTAATTTTTTTCTTTTTTCCTTTCCCATTTATCTAGTCTTATTTTGTACAAATGTTTTTAGGCATTACTAAAATATTCTTGTTTAAGAGTACCCCCTCCCCCCAAAAAAATATAGACCCACATGAGTGATAAAGCAAAGGGGAGAGAAAAAAATTAAGATTAAAATTAAAAAAATATAATAATAATAATAATTTTAGGTATGGGCAGGTGGCACATGGAACACTGGCCCTGGAGCCAGGAGCACCCAAGCCCAATCTGGGCCCAGACACCCAACAATCAACCAGCCATGTGACATGCAAGCCACCTCAACCCTATTGCCATGCAAAAACCAAAAAAAAGATCCAAAATAATATAGTAATAATAATAATAATAATAATAATAATAATAATAATAATAGGGGCAGCCAGGTGGCAGACAGAGCATAGGCCCTTGAGCCAGGAGCACCTGGGTCCAAATCCAGCCTCAGACACCCAACAATCACCCAGCTGTGTGGCCCCAGGCAGGCCACCCAGCCCCATTTGTCCTGCAACCCTCCCCCAAATAATAATAAAAAATGTGCTTCAGTCTGTGTTCCAACACCACCAGCTCTGTCTTGGGTGGATCACATTCTTTAGGATAAGTCCATCACAAAAGTTACTTCCATATTTTTCCACTGTTGCCATTGCTGATTACAAATCTTTCGTACTTCTCCACTACCATGTACTATATTTTCTCTCTCCTTTCACTCTGACTCTGCTGTAGGGTAGTAGCTGAGTGACATAACAGACAGATCCTCAGCCCTGGGGCCAAAAGGCCCCAAGCCCACATACCACCCCTAAGGCCCAGCATCTACCTGGCCCTATCGTCCCCAACAGGCCATCCAATTCCAGCCCCTTTCAAGAAGTAAAAAAGAAAATGTGTTATATCTGACCACTCTCCCCCCCATGGTCCATCCTCTCCTCTATCACTCACATCCCCCATTCCCCCTGTGCCCCTTCTCTCCTTCTTACTCTAGATGTCTATACCCCATTGAGAATATATATATATATATATATATATATATATATATATATATATATATATATATATATATATATCTGCTGTTTCCTCTCCTAGCCACCTCTGTTGAGAGTGAAGATTCCCTCATTCCCCCTTGCCTTCGACCTTTCCATATCATTGCAATAGCTCATTGAATTAAAGAAAAATCTTATTATATGAAATATCTTAGCCTATTCCTCCTCTCCTTTTTACTTTCTCCCATTACAATTCCCTTTTATCTATTGACTCCATTTTTACACTAGATTATACCTTCAAATTCAGCTTTCTCCTGTGCTTCATCTATAAAAGCTCCTTCTACTTGCTCTATTAAATGAGACGGTTCATATGAGCATTATCAGTATAATTTTTCTAAACAGGAATACATGCAGTTCAT
Source organism: Macrotis lagotis (assembly GCF_037893015.1). Classification (NCBI taxonomy): domain Eukaryota; kingdom Metazoa; phylum Chordata; class Mammalia; order Peramelemorphia; family Peramelidae; genus Macrotis; species Macrotis lagotis. The sequence goes on from NC_133661.1 coordinate 191,620,065, forward strand.
CTTCATTAAGTCCCTCATATTTTCCTCTTCTCCTCCACTCTATGCTTCACCTGAGTCCTGTATTTGAAGATCAAACCTTGTGTTCCACTCTGGCCATTCCAACAGGAACATTTGAAATTCCCCTGGTTCATTTAAAGTCCATCTTTTTTCCCCGAAAGAGGACACTCAGTTTTGCTGGGTACTTGCTTCTTGGTTGCATTCTAAGCTCTCTTGCCTTCTGGAATATTATATTCCAAGTCCTACGAGCTTTTAATGTAGTTGCTGCTAAGTCCTGTGTGATCCTTGATGGCAGCTCAACTATATTTGAAGTGTGTCCTTCTGGCTACTTGTAATATTTTCTCTTTGACTTGGGAGTTCTGGAACTTGACTGTAATAGTCCTGGGGGTTGACTGTTTTTGGATCTCTTTCTCGGGGAGATCGGTGGTTTCTCTCAATATCTATTTCGTGCCCTGCTTCTAGGATATCAGGGCAATTTTCCTGTAGTAATTCTTTGAAAATGATGTCAATAAATTAATTTAAAAAAAATGATGTCAAGGCTCTTTTCCTGATCAGGATTTTCAGGTATTCCAATAATTTTTAAATTATCTTCCCTAAATCTGTTTTCCATATCAGTTGTTTTTTCAGTGAGATGTTTCACATTTTCTTCTAATTTTTCTTTCTTTTGGTTTTGAAATATTGCATCCTGATTTCTCATAAAATCAGCAACCTCCGTCAGTTCCATTGTTTGAAGGATTTTTTTTTTTCCTCAGAGAGCTTTCTTATCTCTTTTTTCCATCTGGCCAATTCTGCTTTTTAAAGCATTCTTCTCCTCAATAACTTTTTGAACTGATTTATCCATTTGACCTATGCTGGTTTTTAACATGCTATTTTCTTCAGAAGTTTTTTGGATCTCCTTGACTAGGCTGCTGACTTCATTTTCATGTTTTTCCTGCATCTCCCTCATTTCTTTTCCCAATTTTTCTTCTATCTCCCTCACTTGATTTTCAAAAATTTTTTTGAGCTCTATCATAGCCTGAACCCAATTTCTGTTATTCTTGGAGTCTTTAGATGCAGGAGCTTGTACTTCTTCATCTTCAGATTGAGTATTTTGATTCTTCTTGGGATCATAGGCAAAGTATTTCTCAATGGTGTTCCTCTTTTTTCTCTCTGCTTACTCATTTCTCCAGCCTGTGCCTGGTTTTGGGGTACTTCTTGAGCTTTTGAGTATTATTGGGACACCCCCACAAGGATCTCTGTGTGTCGGGCTCTGTCTTCCCTCCTGGTCTGTGAATAACCACAAGCGTACCCCTCTGCCATGGGGCTGAGGTGGGGGAGGGCCCTGCTGTTCTATTGGGGGGGGGGGGCTAGACTGCGATCAGAATCTGAATGTGGTCAGAACCCCAGAGTCCTGTTCCAGGGACAAAGGACAGAGCTCAGCAATCTCTCTCTGCTCCCTCCCTAGGCTTGGCAATGCTTGCCAGCTCTGCCTGCTTCTGGTTCCTGGATCTGGGCTGCAATGGTCACGCTGCTTGCTGTGTGCCCTCAGGGCTGAGCTTTCACATGCTTGCTCTGGAAGAGGTTCTTCTGCTGATCACCCAAGTTGTGACTGCTGTTCCCTAGGTCAGGAAACTGCCCTCACTGCTTTGAGCCTTGGCTCCCAGCACCCTAGAACTGCCTCCGGCAGGCTGAAGTTCCTTCGCTCTAGCAGGCTGTCCCTCCAACCCCATGGAGCAGAGCCTTTCTGTTCTTTTCCAGGTTACCTTATTTTGGAGAACTGCCTCACTGCATTCCTCGAAAATGTAGTTAGGGGGGCAGCTAGGTGTTGTAGTGGATATAAAGCACCGGCCTTGGAGTCAGGAGTACTTGGGTTCAAATCTGGTCTCAGACACTTAATAATTTCCTAGCTCTGTGGCCTTGGGCAAGCCACTTAACCCCATTTGCTTTGCAAAAAAAGAAAAAAGGAAAAAAAGAAAATGTAGTTAGAGTCCTTAATTTATAAGTTTTGAGTGAGATCACCTAAGAGATGATCCACTCCTGTTGCCATCTTGGCTCCACCTCTCTTATTAATTTTTTGCATAACTTTCTTCCCTTATTCACCTTTCTTTAGTTAATTTTCCTCTACCACTCTTATTTGATTAAAAACTTTTTTAGCTCATCTAGGAAGTCTTCTTAAATTTATATCCAATTTTCATGTTTCCCCCTTGACTTTGCTTAAGAGTTGTTTTGACTTCATTGTCTTCTGAATTTGTGTCTGTCTCTGTCACCATAATAACTTTTTATGGTCAGGTTCTTTTTTGTTGTTGTTTGCTCAATTTTCCATTCTTTTTCTTCACCTTAAAAATATGTTAAACTTTGGCTCTATTTTTGTTATGGAAGTGAGGTGTAGGGAAGGATACTCTTCCAGGCTTCCAGGTTTTTCCCCCCACTGCTGGTTTTCAGGGCTAGTTCTTGGTATTTGGAAGTAAAGGATCTGAAGAGGGATGTGGTCACTGCTACTCTGGTTTGGGTTCTGGTCATTATCCAGGAAAGGCCTCTGATCTCTTGAAACTGCAATAAATACTGCTCCTCTGAGTTCCTGCTCCCATGGGTTAGCACATGATACTATTTTTCAGTATCACTGAGCACTTGTAACAGAAAGAAATGTTGCTTCTTAAGGGTGACTTCTCCCTTTTGATTTGAAAGTGTACCTCTCCACTCTTGAACTATAGCCTAGAAGTGGATATGGACAATGGAGTTGGCAAAAAGAGTGTCTGTAGGGGGTAGTTTCTCACTTCTTTCAGGTCTTCAACAAAAGGCTGGATGATTACTTTCAGTCAGTCAACACACATTTATTAAGAATTTACTATGTGCCAGGCTATGTGCTAAGAGCTGAGAGCATAAAAAAACAATAATTAAAATGAGTCTGCTTTCAAGGAACTGACATTCTATGCAGAACAGCACAAATAGAATGGGGTTGGGCAGGAGGGATGAAAGGATCTTAGCATTAGCAACATGATGGAGAAGTCTACAGAAGGACAGAAAGGGAAGTTGTGGCTGGAATGTCCACTATAAATGGGGAGAGGCACTCTACTTAGAGGGAGGGCCCTTGGGACAGAGGGTACAAATGAAATTGAATTCTAAGCCTGAAATTATCTTCTAGGAAGTCCAGAGAAATATAGACCTGGTGGGAATATTACAGTGTGCCATATTTGAAATTTCTTTTGTATATTACTTGTCTTGTGAGTTCCCTTCCAATTCTTCTACTGAATCATCTGTGAACTAATTCATATAATTCAGATGCAGGGAATGAAGTCAGGATTTTATTTCCTTTTTAGCTTTCTTCCTCCATCCAAGCAACAATATTTTTCCTTCTTTTTCCCTGACAATGAAGAACAGGTTCAGACTAGATGAGAGAGACTCAAGTTCATCTTCTGAATATAAACATACAACACAGAATAATTGAGGAGACAAATCACAGATGGCTTCCTGAATAGAGCTCTGAATTTAGAGTAAGGAACACATGAATTTGAAACCTGTCTTTAACAATTTGATAGTTGTGTAACCTTGAACAGTTCATTCTGTCATCAAGTCTTTCTGTCTCATTTTTCTCAATAGTAAAGTACAAATAATAGTATATATATTATATTATATATATATATGTTATCAGCATAATACTCCACATTAGCTTGTTGTTTTTAATATGTTACAAAGGAGTTCTGACTTGATCTTCTCAACCAAATTACAAGCTATATGTCATCTGTTTTTCATGAAATAGCCAAAACCCTGCAGTCTTCCATGTTTAAGGTTTATTTATGTTTTGTTCAATACTTTGAGTGAATGCTTTATTCAATGATGATCCTGGGTCTTCTCTTTATATTAATGTGGTTAGGGCTGCAACTGTAACCTCCATTATCATCACAGAATGAACGTAAGAACACTCAAGGAGACAAATCACAGTAATAAAGAAGGAGACTATGTGGACATCCCTACTGTATTTCATTGGCCTCAATTTGGAGGGATTCTATCACGTTTCTTGGAACAAAGATTCATATAGACTGCACAGATACAGCAAGACACTTATTAAGGATGTATAAGAGGGGCAGATATTGTGACACTTATATCACGTAATTCAATCATTTCAGTTGTGCCCAACTCTTTGTCATCCAAATTGGGGGTTTTCGCATTGAAGATAGTGGAGTCGTTTGTCATTTCCTTCTCTGGTTCATTTTAAAGATGAGGAAATTGAGAAAATAAGGAAAATGAGCTAATAAATTTCTGAGGTCAAATTTGAACTCACAAATATGAGTCTAACTTGAAAGGACTGCTGCTCTATCCACTATGCCACCTAGTTGGCACCTGAATTACACTTACAAATATCTATCTACTAATATTCGTTAGTATATGCATAAATTTCAGCAGTCATACTTCGACCACCTTTCCTATTAAGTCCCCTCAAAATGTAACAATAGCACTTGGATTCTAACAAGAGAAAACATTTAGTGTCAAAAGCAAAAACCATATAGCAAAGAAATTTTTGCTTTCACTTTCCCTAAATGTTTTAAATAAATATTTTATTTATTTTGAGCTTTACAATTTCCCCCTGATCTTAATTCCCTCCCCCACCCCCCACAGAAGGCAATTTGCCAATCTTTGCATTGTTTCCATGGTATACATTGATCCAAATTGAATGTGATAAGAGAGAAAACATATCCTTAAGGAAGAAACATAGATGGCAAGATCAGACAATAAGATATCAGTAGTTTTTCTAAATTAAAGGTAATAGTCCTTGGTCTTTGTTCAAACTCCACAGTTCTTTCTCTGGACACAGATGGTATTCTCCATTGCAGACAGTCCCAAATTGTCCCTGATTGTTGCACTGATGGAATGAGTGAGTCCATCAAGTTGATCATCATTCCCATGTTGCTGTTAGGGTATATAGTGTTTTTCTGGTTCTCACTCAGCATCAGTTCATGCAAATCCATCCAGGCTTCCCTGAATTCCCATTCCTCCTGGTTTCTAATAGAACAATAGTGTTCCATGACATACATATAACACAGTTTGCTAAGCCATTCCACAACTGAAGGACATTTACTTGATTTCCAATTCTTTGCCACCACAAAGGGCTGCTATGAATATTTTTGTACAAGTGATGTTTTTACCCTTTTTCATCATCATCATCTCTCTTCAGGGTATAGACCCAGTAGTGGTAATGCTGGATCAAAGGGTATGCACATTTTTGTTGCTCTTTGGGAGTAGTTCCAAATTTCTCTCCAGAAAGGTTGGATGAGTTCACAGCTCCACCAACAATGTAATACTGTCACAGATTTCCCACAATCCTTCCAATAATAATCATTATCCTTTCTGACCATATTGGCCAATCTGAGAGGCATGAGGTGGTGCGTCAGAGAAGTTTTAATTTTAATTTCTCTAATCAGTAGTGATTTAGAGCAATTTTTCATATGACTATTGATTGCTTTGATATCCTCATCTGTAAATTGCCTTTGCATATCCTTTGACCATTTGTCAATTGGGGAATGACTTTTTTTTAAAATTTGACTCAGTTCTCTGCATATTTTAGAAATGAGTCCTTTGTCAGAAACATTAGCTGTAAAGATCATTTTTTTCAGTTTACTGCAATTTTTTTATCTTGGTTACAGTGGTTTTGTCTGTGTAAAAGCTTTTTAATTTAATGTAATCAAAATAATCTAGTTTGTTTTTAGTGATGATATCCATCTGTTCCTTAATCATAAACTGTTTCCCATTCCATAGATCTGACAGGTAAACTACTCCTTGATTTTTCTAGTTTGCTTATCGTATTATTTTTTTTTTATGTCTAAGTCCTGTATCCATTTATATCTTATCTTGGTATAGGGTGTGAGGTGTTGGTCTAATCTCAGTTTCTTCCATACTAACTTCCAATTTTCCCAGCAGTTTTTACTGAAGAGAGAGTCCAGTAGCTGGACTTTCTGGGTTTATCAAACAGTAGATTATTATAATTATTTCCTGCTATTGCACCTACTCTATTCTACTGGTCCACCACTCTATTTCTTAGCCAATACCAGACAGTTTTGACGACTGAGCTTTATAATATAATTTTAGATCAAGTAGGGCTAAGCCACCTTCCTTTGCACTTTTTTTTTTCACTAAATCCCTGGAAATTCTTGACTTTTTATTTCTCCATATGGATTTACTTACAACTTTTTCTAACTCATGAAAGTAATTTTTGGAATTTTGATTGGTAGGGCACTAAACAGGTAGTTTAGTTTTGGTAGATTGTCATTTTTAATATATTAGCTCAACCTATCCATGAGCAGTTGATGTTTGCCCAGTTATTTAAATCTGATCTAATTAGTGTTCGAAGTGGTTTATAATTGTTTTCAAAAAGTTTCCAAGTCTTCCTTGGCAAAGAGACTCTCAAGTATTTTATATTGTCTGAGGTTACTTGGAATGCCATTTCTTTCCTAGCTCTTCCTGCTGTATCTTGCTAGTCATATATAGAAAAATTGAGGATTTATGAGGGTTTATTTTATATCCTCCAACCTTGCTAAAATTGCTAATTGTTTCCAGTAGTTTTTTGGATGATTTCTTGTGATTCTCTAGGTATACCATCATCTCCTCTGCAAAGAGTGAGAGTTTTGTCTCTTCCTTACCAATTCTAATTCCTTCAATTTCTTTTTCTTCTCTAATTGCTGAAGCTAACATTTCTAATATGATATTGAATAGTAGTGGTGATAATAGGCATCCTTGTTTCACCCCTGATCTTATTGGGAATGCCACTAGCCTCTTCCACTGAATATAATACTTGTTGATGGTTTCAGATAGATACTGCATATTATTCTAAGGAACATTCCATTTATTCCTACACTCTCTAGTGTTTTTACTAGGAATGGGTGTATTTTGTCAAAAGCTTTTTCAGCATCTGTTGATATGATCATATAATTTCTGATAGGTTTGTTGTTGATTTAATTTACTATACTAACAATTTTTATAATATTGAATCAACCCTGAATTCCTGGAATGAATCCTGCTTGGGCAAAATGTATTATCCTAGTGAGAACTTGTTGCAATCATTTTGCTAAGATTTTATTTAAGATTTTTGCATCTAAATTCATCAGGGAGATAGGTCTATAATTTTCTTTCTCTGTTTTAACTCTTCCTGGTTTAGGTATCAGCACCATATTGGTGTCATAATAAGAATTAGGAAGAGTTCTATCTTCGCCTATTTTTCCAAAGAGTTTATATAGAATTGGAAAAAATTGTTCATTAAATGTTTGGTAGAATTCATTCATTCATTCATTCATCTGGCCCTGGAGATTTTTTCCTTAGGGAGTTCAACGATGGCTTGTTGAATTTCTTTTTCTGAGATAGCGTTGTTTAGGTATTTATTCTCCTCTTCATTTAACCTGAGAAACTTTATATATTTGTAAGTATTCGTCCATTTCACTTAGATTGTCAATTTTATTGGCCTAGAGTTGAGCAAAATAATTATGAATTATTACTTTAATTTCTTCCTCAGTGGTAGTGAGTTCACATTTTTCATTTATGATACTAGCAATGGTTTTCTTCTTTCTTTTTTTTTAATCAAATTGATCAGAGGTTTATCAATTTTATTGGTTTTTTCATAAAACCAGCTCTTGGTTTTATTTATTAATTCAATCATTTTTTGCTTTCAATTTTATTAATTTCTCCTTTAATCTTTAGAATTTCTAATTTGGTATTTAATTGGGGATTTTTAATTTGTTCTTTCTCTAACTTTTTAGTTGCATATTTAGTTCATTGATTTCCTCTTTTCTCTAATTTATTCATGTAAGCATTTAAAGATATATCCCCTGACAGTGGCTTTGAGGAATTCCATAGGTTTTGGTATGTTGTCTCATTATTGTAATTATCTAGGATGTGAAATCATTGATTCTATAATTGGTTTTTTGATCCACTCATTCTTTAAAATGTTATTCAGTTTCCAATTAGGTCTGGGTCGATATTTCCCTGGGCCAATATTGTATATGATTTTTTATTGTATTGTGATCTGAGTAAGATGTATTCATTATTTCTGCCTTTCTGTAGTTGATCATTAGGTTTTTTATGCCATAGTACTTGGTCAATTTTTGTATAAGTGCCATGTACTGCAGAGAAAAAGGTATATTCCTTTCTATCCCCCTTCAAATTTCTCCATAAGTCTATCATATCTAGTTTTGCTAACAATCTATTTACCTCCATAACTTCTTTCTTATTTATTTTATGATTTGATGAGGAGGTTGAGAAGAGTTTTGCTGTCCATGTCTTCCTGTAGTTCTTTTAGCTTCTTTTCTAAGAATTTGGATGCTATCCAATTGGGTGCATTTATATTCAGTATTGAAATCACTTTATTATCTATGGTACCTTTTAGGAGGTTATAATTTCCTTTCTTATCTCTTTTAATGTTACCTATTTTTGCTCCTGCTTTGTCTGAGATAAGGACTGCTACCCCTCCTTTTTTTTCACTTTAGCTGAAGCAAAATATATTTTGTTCCAACTTTTTGCCTTTACTCTATATGTATCTCTCTGCTTCAGATGAGTTCCTTGTAAGCAGCATATTGTAGGATTCTGGTTTTTAATCCACTCTGCTATTCACTTACATTTTAAGGGAGAGTTCATCCCATTCACATTCAAAGTTATAATTACTAACTCTTTATTACCCTCCATGGTATCTTCCCTGTTTGTATTTTTCCCATTTTATCCCCCACCTTAATCGTTATTGCCCAGTATTTTGTTTCTGAATACCACCCCTTCAGTGTGTTTGTGCTCCTATATCTACCCCTCACCTTTCTTTCCCCTTTCCCTTCTTCCCCTTTTCCCTTCCCTTCCATTAGTTCCCCTTTTTCCTCCCCCTCCCTGTCTCCATCCACCCTCCCCTTTTCCCCTTTCAGTACTTGAAAGGTAAGATTTTTTTTAAGTTAACTGAGTATGTATGTAAGTTAACTTTAAGCCAAGTCTGATGACAGGAAGATTCAGGTGTTTTTCATCTCCTCCCTTCTCCCCCTCTATTACCATAGTTCTTTTGTACCTCTTAATATAATGAGATTTACCCCATTCAATACCTTCCCTCCTCCCATTTCCTTCCTGTTCACCCCCCCCCTTTTCAGGAGGAGGTATTTTAAATCATTCTATCAAATCATAGAAAATTCTGATTATCCATCACTTCTAGCTAAGTATGTCTATCTAATAGACTTACAATTCTTGAGAGTTATTAGAGACTTTCTTCCAAGTAGGGTTGCAGCCAATTTCATCCCACTGGATAGCAGTCTCATGGATAAGTCATGAGTGTCCATCACTTCTGGCTAGGTAAATTCTTTCTGTTAGAGTTACAATTCTGAAAACTCATGAGAATCTTTTTCCCATGGTGGGATATAGCCAACTTCATCTTATTGGAATAGTAGTTTTTGTCTTTACCCCCCCCCCATTTTTTTACCTTTTCATGTGTCTCTTGAACCTCTTGTTTGATATCCAAATTTCCTATTTAGCTCTGGTCTTTTCATCAGGAAGTTTTGGAATTCTTCCATTTCGATAAATGTCCTTCTTTTCCCATGAGAAAGAAGGCTCAGCTTTGCCAGATATTGGATTCTTGGCTGTATTCCAAGCTCCCTTGCTCTTTGGAATATCTCATTCTAGGCCCTTTGATCCCTTAATGTTGATTCAGCTAGGTTCTGTGTAATCTTTACTGTTCTTCCTTCATATTTATGTTGGTTCTTTCTGGCTGCTTGCAGGATTTTCTCTTTTATCTGATAGTTCCGGAATTTGCCCACAACATTCCTTGGTGTTTTCATTTTAGGAACTCTTTCAGGAGGGGACAGATGTATTGTCTCAATAAGTACTTTGCCCTCTGAATCCATGATATCAGAGCAATTTTCCATCAGTAGATCATGTAATATTAAGTCTAAATTTTTTTTTATCTTCAATGTGTTCAGGAAGTCCAATAATTCTCAGGTTGCCCCTCCTCGATCAATTCTCAAGGTCGGTGGTTTTGCTGATGAGGTATTTTACATTTTCTTCTATTTTTTCTATTTTTTGGTTTGCTGTGTCATGAAGTCATTAGTTTTCACAGACTCCATTCTTTTTTTACGAGAGGAATTTCCTTCATTTACCTTTTACAACTTCTTTCCAATTGGTCAATTCTGTTTTTGAAAGAGATTCCATTTGACCAATTGAGGTTTTGAGAGAATTATTTTCTTTTTTGCACTTGCCCAATTGAGGATCTGAATTATTCTCATGTTATATTTGTTCTATTGAGGATCTGAGAGAATTATTCTCATTTTGTATTTGTCCAATTGTATTTTCCAATTATTTGTTTTCTTTTTACCACATGTTAATCTTTTCTTAGGTTTCTTTTCCCAAATTTTCCAAATGATTTTTAAATTCCTTCCTTATTTCTTCAAGGAAGTCTTTCTGTGCTGGAGATCAGATCATATTCTCCTCAGAGGTTCTAGGTCTCTCTGAGTTAGTGTCTTTTCCTCCCAAGAATTTTTCCTATTGGCTCACTTTTCCACTGACCTTTCTTCATTTTACTAAGACTTGAATCGGGGAGGGTCTGGTTCACAGAGTTTTGGTGTTGGAATCCCTTTAGGCTTTACTTACTGAGTGTAATATCTCTAGCTGGTCAATATGGGGTGCTGGTTGTTTTCTCTGTAGTGTCTTGAACCTTAATTGAGGCCTTCTCCCTTGGCCTGGAGGGAATGACTGAAGCTGTTAAATAATTTTGTGTTTTATCAATGGTGGGCTTTTTCCTGGGCTGAGGTGATCACTCTCCCTTTTGTCAGCTGAGATGGTTCTGCTGCTCAGCCTTAGCCTGGGGCTAATTGTGCTTGTTCTGGGAAGAGGCTTCTGTTGAAATGAAGGCATAGACTCTGAGTTCCTCCTGACCAGAGGAGCCCAGGGATGATATCTGCAGCTCTCCTGCACTAGAACTCTACCTCTAGACCTGCCTGCAAGCTCCAGATGGTCAGCACCAACACCACTGCCTCGGCTCCCTAGCTGACCCAAGCCTTGGCAATCAATCAGGCTCTAGCCCTGCTGCTGATCAGGCAGGTCTGGTTCTTGGGCCTTCAGGCTCCAGGATTCCAACCCCAATTGCCAATCAGGCTGGTCCAGGGCTGATCCACTCTCCATGCCAGGACTCACCCAAGACTGCAAAAGACAAATCCTGAGGTAGATGTTCTTTCTCCTGGCTTTTCTTTCTGGGTTTTGTGCATCAGAGCTTTGTTTCATATCATAGATGGGGAAAAGTCAGGAAATTTTAGAACTGTGCCTGCCTTCTCTCTGCCATCTTGGTTGGAAGCCCCTAAATTTTTAAACAATATATTTTGATGATTCTTCCTCCTCTGAACTATCCTTTGCCTACATTAAGTCCCAGGGTTGAATGTATAAAATGTATAAAATATCTGGAATTTCATACATTAAGACACACACAGGAATTACATAATTCAATTATAAAATATGATGCAAATATCTCATACCATGAGATCAAAATAAATACATGAATATAAATGAATTTGAAAAAAAAATATACCTTATGTATAGAGTGAGAGTTATTTACCAAATAAAGTATAGAAATAATAATAAAAGATAAAATAGTTTATTTTTATTATATAACAGGCAAAAGTACATGCACCAAAACCAATGCATGTAGAATTAGAAAGGAAATAATTAACTAGAAGAAATATCCCTCAATAAATATATGAATAGGCACTTTCAGAAAGAATTTTAAAAATTTTGTAATCATTAACATGAGAAATGCAAACTAAAGCTACTCTTAGGTTTCACCTCACATTTATTAGATTATTCAAAATACTAAAAAAAAAGAGGAAAAAAAAGCACTATTTTTGGAGAATTTAGTAAGAAGAAATACACAAAAGAGCTATGAAGATAGTGTATTATATTAGAAAATTATTGGCAACTGTATCCAAAAAGTCATTCAGCTGTGCATACCCTTTGCCACAACTACAAGGCATTTTAATCCAGATGTAAAAGATAAAAGGAAAAGACTATCATGGACAGACATATTTAGAGCAACACTTTATGTTGAAGCAAAGAACTGGAAACAAAGTAGGTATTCATTAACTAGAAAGTGATATATATACCACTTAAATGTGGTATATGAAATGTAATACAAAATTATTTCCCCATAAGAAATAACTAAAATGGCAGATTTAGAAAAACCTAGAAAGAATTTTGCAGAATTAAGTGAGCAGAATAACAAAACAATTTATGCAATGGCTACAATAATGTAAGGGAAAATAATTCTGAAGGACATTAGAATTCTTATCAATGAAACAATGAATCACAACTTCAGAAGAATGATGTTGAAGTTGAGGAAGGTGAGAAACAATGATCAATTTTACACACATACACACACAGAACCAATATGTCATTTGTACTACGTGATTATAGTATATTTGTCAAAAGAGAGACTTTTATTTCACAGGAGGGAAATGCTTGACTCTATTTATTTGTTGTTAGGGGGGGAACATTATAGATAGAGAGTGATAATGACATACACAAAAAGATGAAAAGCCTATTAATGACATATGTGTATTTAAAAATACACAGAAGAAGAGAACAGAAATTCAGAAGACAAACAAACAGGTCATTGAAAGGTACTATTGTGTTAAATTATATATATATATATATATGTATATATTTTAAAATAACTAGAAATTAATAAATTCATGGTTTCATGTGAAATTTATGTCTAATGTTATCCTACATATAGTTATATAAAAACAAATATAATATAAAATGTTAAATAAATATATATCTATGAATTTTTTTAATCTCTGGCACTTTGGATACTTTTGCTGGCAGCCTGTATGTGATCTTATGGCCTAATTAAACCCATTCATTATTTTGGCACTATTTTCTTTTTTTTTTTCAGATTTCTTGATTTTTGAAATATTTCAGTTTTCTGAGCATTCCATATATAATGAAAATATTTTAAAGCATCAAGTATCTTTTATGTATGTATGTATGTATGTATGTATGTATGTATGTATGTCTCTTTCCAAAGTCAAACTTGCAGAAGTTCTACTTTGCTCCCACCCTAATCAATATCTTTTGCTGAATGGGGAAAGGAAGAAAAAGAAAAAAGAAAGGAAAAAGAAAAAAAGAAAGGGATTGCTGTAGATTTCTCTGAATAGAGACCTGCTGATGGATGGAACTTACAAGAAACATCAGAATCTATTTTCTTCCCATTTTGAGTGCAGCAAATTCATCAGGCTAACATCAATGGGATAACCTATAGAAGACAACAATAAACTTCACTTCCTCTGATCTAAAAAGCCACCATATGAATATTCCTTAAGCTTTTAGCAAAAATGACAAAAATGAAATCAATATCCATAACCTGTGGGAGTAGGATGAGGAAGAAGGTAAAAGAAATTAGTTTATGAGCACTGAATTTGGATTTTCCTTTAAAGAAGAAAAAAAAAGCATTAAAATAAGTGTGTCTGTGTTGGTTTGGCTTCTTGGAATGATTAGGAAAATAAATAAATTATTTTAGATCTGCCTTAGTACCTACAGTTAACCTTAATAGGATGAGAAAACAAAAAGGAGAATGCAGTTGAGTCCTGCTCTTTACAATGGTAGAGATCTCTGTTTGATCACTAGTGATCTTCACAAGTCCGTATACATTGGTCCAAGAGACCAAGACTTGAATTGTAGCCATGATTTCTATGCTCCTCAAAGGAAAATAAATCTAGCCTTTGTAAAACCGATGTTCTTAGCAGTGATGCATAGTCACTTCCACCCCCTCCACTGATCAAAGCTTCCATTTTATTTCTCTCAGCAGCTTGTTTCTTCTTGTTGATAAGATCAGACCCTTGCTATTATAATTTTGATAATATAGGAGTATACTCTGGCAGAATATATTGAGGATAGGAATATACTCCAGCAGATCTCCAAATAAATGAAATCCCAGGTTTTGATTTTTTTCCCTAAACTCTTCTATTTCTTCATTTTGTCCAGGTTGTCTGAAATATATACTAAAGACAATATTGCTTCCTTTCACCTTCCTTTTTTTAACCCAAATAATATTCATCAAACCTTCCCCCAACTATTTACTGAAGAGCAGAGTGACATGGCACATAAAATGTTAGACTTATAATCAAGAAGACCAGGGTTCAAATCCTGCTTCTGAGACTTGCTAGTTATATGACAACAGTTAAGTCATTTACCTTCCCTAACCTTTAATTTTTTTTATTGGTAAAGTGAGGTAATACCTGTAGTACCTACCTCAAAGGGTTGCATTGAGGCTCAAAAGAAATGATGTAAAGCACTTTGAAAACTTTAACATACTATATAAAGATCACATTTTAATTCCAAGATTTTTAACATAAGTTTTTTTTTTCCCCCTTGATATACTCTCCCTCTTCCCAGGGCCCATTTTATTCACATAGATGTGCTAGTGACTAGTAAAAGCTAATGAATGAATGTCTTAGTTTCTATAGACAGACAAAAGAATTATGTTTTTCACTAGTATAAAATAAAGTGATAAATCCAGTCATACATTTAGACTTTAAAATAGCTTTTTGTGTATATATTTTGCTATATTTCTGCATACCAACTGACTGTATGCATAAGTTTCTATAATTTTGGGAAGTGAGCAGATTGAACTGGGTTTCTACACTGGGCTAAGTCTTTTATTCTTACCATATAACAAAAGTTAGGCTATCATGTCTTTGGTTTAGTTCTATAAAATGTAAAAATTAGCAGCTCAAAGAGAATGAAACATATTTAGAGGTTGATTTCTTTTTTGAATAATTTTTGGGTCCTCCCAACAAAAGTTTATGGAAAATGTTATACAAATGAAGACATTTCAACCTCCACTGTAGGGTCAAACCTGATTTTAAGAATCAAGACTATATATCTATGTTTATTTACTAGAATGTAGGAAATAAAAATCAACCAGACTCTGTAATATATACTTGTCAATATAACAAAAAAAGATCTTTGTTTATTTCTAAGTTGTCTTATGTATGTTATGTATGTATGTATGTCAATTCAAAGTGGGTACTCCTTGATTCAAAACCCAGATCTCAATGATTAATAGTTATAAATAATATTTCCAAGCACAGTAGAAGGTCAAATAGACTGATCTGCTTGTCCAATAATGTTTTATTATTTTGTACAGTGGAAAGAGCACTGGCTCTGGAGTGAGATGACCAAAGTTTGAAACTGTAAAATGAGGGGAGTTAGACCAGATGTCATCTAGGTCTCTGATCCTATTATAATCCTTGTACATGCATTATCAAACACAAGGTGAAAATACCAATACCAGATTCCAAGCACATTTAGTAAATAGCCTTCTTAGAACACTTTAAGGTTCACAAAGCATTCTACATACAAAAGCAAAATCCCTCAGAACAATACTATGAGGTAGAGAGTGCAAGTATTATCATTCCCAAAATACAGTTTAGGAAACTGAGGTTGAGAGAGGTTAAATGACTTGCCCGAGGTCACACAGGTAATAGGTAGCAGAATAGGGACTCTAACCCAGGTCCTTTGACTCTAAATCCAGTGTTCTTTCCACTATGCCATGTTGTCTTCTGTTAGAACAAAGAATGAGCAGTAAAAAAATGGAGTTGGGTTAGTTGTAATCTTCAGTCTTGTTTTAATTAATGATATGGCAGCAGATGATATTAATATACTGATAGAAACAATATTCTCTCAATGGCAACTATAGGAAACACAAACATTAATTATTATGTTAGATATATGTCAGCAAACTTCCTCCAGCCAACACTGTTAGAACATTGGTAAGGCCCTGTCCAGGTGGTCTCACAGAATAATGAAAGAGCCAGAGAGGACACAGAGAAGATATGGCTTACAAACTGTAAGATCTCAGTAAATGAAAATATTAGAACAAAATGCACTGTATCATATGATTATAGGATCTGTACTAGAGAATAATAGAATGCTGTAACTGGAAGGGACAAGAAATCTTCAATCAAAGGTATGATGACCACTTGTCACATATAGATTATGAGGAGTTCTTTTTTTAGGTATGGGTTGAATTAGTTATTTACTAAGATCTCTTCTGATTGAAACTCTATGACCTTAAAAGTCAGCTTGATCAGTCTCTTCAATTTATAGATAAAGAAAGTAAAGCATCAAGTGATTAAATAACTTGCCTATGGTCACACAGCTAGTTAGTAACAAAGCCTGAGCTAGAACTCAGGGTCCTTGACTACCAGTCCAGATCTCTTTCTATTACACCATTTTCTCTTTAATTTTAAAGGATCCAGAAAAGTGCCTTTTGACATGATGGCATTTGGTAGAATTACAAGAGGAATGAATAAAATGAACACACATCTCTTATTAATAGAAGGATCCCACAGTTTCACATTGTTCCTCCCACACTATTTTCCCACAATTTCAAATTGCTTCTTCTTATTTCTTATTCATCCATCATCTTATCTTAATTATATATCTTACTTTCAAAGGACAATAAACTATCATTCTAGTCCTCTATCAAGGTATAGGGAAAAGATTAGACCAGTGTTGGCTGTATTTTGACTCAAGAGCAGAATAAAACTCTCTGAAGCCATAATCAATTCAGGATTGCATTTATATAATATTAACCACTCTCCACTACTATATCTAAATATGTTATTTTGGAATAAATTTTAATGAAAAGCAAAAAGAAGTTGGTTTTTTCTATAGTTCATTCCATACTTCTACAAAATAATATTTTGGAACAAAAAAGATGAAAAGGCAAAGATTTGGAAGAAATCAAGAAATGCAAGTAATTAAGCTTCATGGGGCTCAACTCTCAAATTTCATGCATTTTGAACGTTTTACATTCTTTAAATTAAAAAAAAACACAGTTTTGAATAAAAAAATTTCCTTTGATTCAGAAATACTAAAGTTCAGGGTTAATGACCTTCCCGCCGGAAAATTCAGTGAGAGCTTTAAACTCCCAAATAAACAATATATTCTTTATAGGATTTTCATCAAGAAGCTAACAAGCACACCCATGGAACCTCCACATGTCATTTTCCTTTACAAGTCATGTTAAAGAAAGCTTAAACTACCTGGAAAATGTTGTAAAGAAGTCTCTTTGCAACCAGAACAACAAATAACCATTTTTGGTCTAGTACATTGGAGGAAGCTCAGGTAGCATCCTGAGAAGATATGAGCAATCAATCATTACTATATGACAAATGCTCCAACAGAACATTTAAACAACTATAACAAGAATAAATAGACTCCAGTGCATGTAAAATGATAGCAATGTTAATTGTCACCACTACTGAACCACTACTGAAAAAAACCCAAATTACTTTGAATTCAATAAGTCAAATTCAAATGAGCCAATTTCAGTAGAAAAGAGTTTTCCTCAAATAGAAAGACATTATTCATAAATGAAGATTTCAAAAGAGGCAAGCTATAATTTAAAAATCCGACAATAAAGGTTCTTTCACTTGAAAATGCCTCGATTAAGAATATGACGAAATGTAAAAAGCTAGTTTGGTCACAATGTTTATTTTTTAGTTGCTGAAATTACTATTTGTTTAATTTGTTGTTTTACCCTAGGGATAGTAAATGTGATATGAGCAAAAGGCAAAACTTTGTACTAGCTTTTTTCATTCATATTATGAACTTCAGTCTTATGGAAAAGTAAAACTGCAGTTGCATAATAAGATCAAAAGTGCATTAAAGCTCCTAATATTTTGATTTAAAAAGAGGTTGCATGCTTCTGACAGCTGTGCCAAGTTGAAACCACTGGGCATGAGCTACCCAAACCACATCCTCAGAGGAGACACTTTAAAAACAATTTTCAATGGCTTTAAGGGGGGAAAAAGAGCATATAGACAAGTCATTCTCCTAATTACAGAACATAAGTTCAAAGGGCCATTCTGGGATAAGCTTAAAAGTGTATAGGCCCTTTTAGTACCACAAGATTGAAGAGTGTGGTATAGTAGTGTTTTCTAATTTACTTAGGCACACATAGAATAAAAACTATCCTAGACACTTAACAAGTGAAAGGCCTCAGTTCATTACAAACACAGCTGGAGTCAGTTGTTCATGCAAAATACATACATAATTAAAGGAAAGAATAACATACCCATTCAGAGAGGTCATTGGACTAGCAAAATTAAAAAAAAACAGTAAATGAATACTTTAGTGTATGCAGGTCATTTTGTTATGCAAGCCATTCTAAATCTTTTCAGTAATATAAGAAAATTATGGTGATATATTACTAAAGTCAACCCAAAGAGAACAGTAAAAATGGTTTTATCCATTGGCAAAAATCCTGTAAGCAGGACTAAAAATAAAGAGCAATTTATTATTTTTTCAGCACATATTGGCACAAGACATAACATAGAGTTGTAAAGTAATTTAAGTTTAATAATTACATTTAAAAGAATGAATTCTTTTAAGAAAAGCAGTCAGTACAGCAATTAAATAATTTGTGATTACCAGTCGACGATAGGATTTTTCATACACAAAAATAGGGACATTTCACTGTGCTAGGACACAGAGATAGAAAACTGTAGCAACAACAAAAATAAGGTTGCTAAACTGGCCAATTTGACAGAATGTTGAAGGACTAAAGCAATATTATATTTTATGTGTCCCATTATTTGAAAAATATGGAAAAAATCAGAAATATCTTATGATGTTATAAGGGCTTGAAATAGGGAAAAGAGGAGGTGGTAATGAGGAGAAATGTTTTCAGCTTACCAATAATCTGTGCAGAAAGAAAGATTTCAAAAAGGTGACCTAGAGACCTATCATGTTTCGAAATTTCCAAAATTAATCTATATGTTGTTTTAAGGTAACTGTAAAAACCAGAAATTTCAGAATCACTAGGGGTAGATTGTCATCCTCTGCTTTTCCAGGAAAAAAATAGGATGAATGAGGTTATTGCCTCAATTTTAATCAATACTACCACTACTTAATGTTATTAAGACCCAAACTCTTGGCCTGTTTTTATAGTATTCACCAATGCAGGAAAAGAATAGGCATTTTTGTTCCATTTGAGAGGAAAAAGAAATCAAAAGACCACTTATAACAGGAAAAAAATGTGTCAAAAAATTAATCAATAAATAACAAAGGCCTAATTCACAATCTGATGTTACAATCTTATGTTACATGTTAATTGTTTATACTGTGTTTATAGTCAAGAGCTTTTATGGTTCTTATATGGCAAAGATAAAGCAGAATTGTTTTAACATCATAATCAATGATAAAAGAAAACTGTGATTTTAGAAGCCCATTAGATCACCAAGTCTAATTTCTTCATATTACAAATGAGTAAATAAGGTCTAGGGAAGAAGTAATTTGGCTTGTAATTATAGAGTCTGGATCACATCTCCTGTAGAAAAATGCTCTGTTTAGTATGCTATTTTTGTCTCCCATAAATAATTCCATAAATATAATATAATGTATCCAATTTTCCCATTCAAAGAATCATTTGTTTCTCTCACTTTTTAATAATCAAATAGGAAAATGGGCAAAGTAATCAATAGTTAAGAAGGAAGAAATTAGAGCAGGGACTGATTCTTAATCTTGGCATAGTAATCTCCACATAATTAAGGTTAAATAAATTTTGTAAAATTTGAAATTACATAAAATGAAATTCTAAGTAACACCCCTTTCCCTCCCATTATATAATAACCATTTAATGTCAAGTGCCTTTTATAGAACAATCCTAAATGAAGGTTCATGGGTTATCACCAATCTCTTTCCCATTCCCTTAAACATATACACGCACAGACACCATAAATTACTTATTTCCTATTCTAAAAGTATATAAAAGATGAAAATCCTACTGTATCTACATTTTTAATGTGATGAAATGATGGTTGAATAAAAGGATTCAGAAAGGAAGACATGTCTATCACAAAGAAATATTCTGGCTAGAAAAAAGATTCTACATCAATTTTGTTTCTCTTGGATAAGTCTGGTAAGGTCTATAACTTTTCAGAATAATGTTTTTAAAAAACATAAAATAAAATTCAAAATTCATAGGGTTTCAAATGAAATCAATTATATTAAAATGGTTATCAATTTAAAAAAAATTAATTCATGGTCTCCAAGTTAAGAACTATATGTTTATCTGTGTGTGTGTGTCTGTGTGTGTGTGTGTGTGTGTGTGTGTGTAATGGAAAGTTCTGTTATAAATTTGGGCTAAGTAAGAACTCAATAATTCTAGAGCTTTGAGTTCTAATTCCACTTATTCCAGTGATTTACTGTGTATATTTTAACAAATGACTTTTTGGTATACTCTCTTGAGAACAGAGTCAAATTTAACTTATTCAGCTTACGACAACAAATATATTTTTGATGCCTGCTATCAAAGCAGTATCTTAGGTTTCATGAAGATACAATGAAAAAACAATCTATGGTTCGTGTCCTTAAGAAGCTAGTAACTGGAAGTAAGCCTTGAGCAGATGAGCACTTAAATTATATTTAGTGATTATTTTATCTTTCTTTAACTCTGTTTCTTCATATTATAAGAGAGGCAAACTTCTTGACTTATCTCATGAGCAGCTGTAAGAAAAATAACTAAGTTGATTTTAAAAAGTATGAAACATATCAGAATACATAAAATTATCCATTTATAAGGTTACACATTTCTTGTTTCATATAATTTTTCTGAAACTGTGGTAAATGAAATATTGATTTTTTTTGTTCTACTAATTAATTCTCAAACTCTTTTCCTTTGGTGCATATATCTCACCCAGCAAAAAAACACACATTATGTCAAAACATGCATATTTCTCCAGCAGGATATACAACTCAGAGATATACAATTCCCAGTTGTTTACAGTGTTTTTCACTATAACCACATGTCTATATGTGTATCTAGTACCTCAATGTTTGGTGAATGCTGGGTGCTTGAAGGTAAATAAAATTTGGGAGGATCACAAAATAAAGGAAGAGGATAGATTAGATACTTATAATATAACTTTAAAATCCCCAATTTTTCTTATTAGTATAAATACCTAAATAGGAGAGGGCAACTGGATTTTATACCAGTCTGAAAAATATAGTGAATTCCATAATTTTCAATCCTTTAGCAATGAAGAAATAATAGTGTTTTATCACCTAGTTAGTAAGACTAATGAATGAAAATATTATCAGATGGCAGCCTGAGAAGAATTTCTCCCCTACCACTCTATTCTTCCTAATCCCCTGGTCAGTTTCTTCCTTCTCAAGGCTGTTAGAAACTCAGGAGTCCATAGAGTAGGAAAATTTTCTTTAAAAAATACACTAAGGTAAATGCTATACATACACACATTACATACACACACAAAGTCACCATGAGGTGGGGTAGGGGGAAGAGCAGGATGGAAATTATTTTCCTATGGATAATAAAACATAAGGCAACAATAAATAGGTAACTATGCTGTGAGGTGATCAGGATAAGGTATTCCCAACAAGAAGCATTCCTGAAAAAACAATCTCCATCTAATTTCCTACTTGTTATCAGAAGTAACATAACTCTAAATTGAACATTTCACCTGTTGAGATTTATCTTATTTTAACATACAAAAATATGGAGAGGTTGATATTTACCATTGAAGCAAACAGGAACTATATCCTTTAGGTTCTTTACATTGAAATTATATTCGTATTAGAGAACAGATAAGCAAATAATTAGAAGATCTACCCCTGAGAAGCTCATATTAAAGTGTAATACTATATTGATGGCATCCATATGAACATATGACCATTTTTCTTTGTGTTTTGAGAGATTAAGAAATAGAATGGGGGGGGGAATTACAGGGACAATTATTGGAAACTAAGTCAGAAAGCAAATGGCATAAAGAAGAATAAAACAACTAAAAACTTCAAAGAGCAATGCAGGTAACAATCTCAGTAATTGATTAAAGCCTTCATTGTAGATGTAGAGAATAAAGGTACCCAAGGTCATACAAGTTAGTTAATTGGATAACCTAAATTTTTTTAGGTATGAAAATTGGAGCGGAACAATATTAAATTATAATTATGCAAGGAATATACAGCATAAATCTTCTGACTCCTATTTTCAGTGACTTACTGCAACAGAGAGTCATTTGGTATTAAGACTTTGATATATTGTCTGGCATTAAAGATACTACTAGAAACCATTTCTTCCCAAAATGGTTTAGCCCAATTTTAGTGATAATAGTAACTTAAAGCTGCATTTTATTTATTCAATCAGAAGTGAAGAGAGATTATTCTAAAACTGTATCAAAGACATTACCTTTCTCCTACAATTTTCTAGTGACTGCAACAAAGCTAACAAGTCTATAGTGGCTACATAGTCTTACTAATCACACTTATTCTACTGATGCAATGGCAAGGAAAGCATCCTTCATTTCTAATAAGATTCCTAATACTAATGGTCATAATTTTGATGATAATTTAATTTTCAAATAGCCTTCTAGTCTCCTGAACATATAGTGTCATTTATTGTGAGTAGGGACTGATAAATGCAAAGAATGATGAAATGGGCCCAAAGTGAGAGAACTGGAGGAAACAGAAACCTAATCTGGAGGCCATATTTTTATCATCCCTTTGGATTAACTAACTCAAAGATTTCAAAGTTTCCAAAGTCTTTCAATTAAAAATCAGAAGGTTAAATTAAAAAAAAAAACACTTCATGCATTGACTTCACTCTAAGACTATCAATCAGGTACTTACTCCTTCACTGTCATTTTCACCTGTGTTGGCAAGCATTTCTTGTAGAGCTCTTACAGAGAGAGACTGTTCCAGTACAAAATTGCAGATGCAGAGATCTGGAGGCACATACTATTGGGAAAAAAAACAAAGAGAATGACAAAAGTAAGATTGTAAGCTGCCTCACTGTCCCAAATCAAGTTCAAATATAGAGGGAGGGAAAGAAAAGAAATAAAAGGAAAGAAAATAAGAATTTATATAGTGCATACTCTGTGCCACTCATCTCATTTGATCTTCACCACAAGCCTGAGCAGGAGATGCTCTTTTCATTCTCATTTTACAGTTAAAGGAAACAGAGACAAACAGAAGTTAAATGACTTGTCCAGGGTCAACATAGCAAGTAATAAGGCCTTAATCTTCCTGCTGAAGTACCCAAGGCTTAACACAAAGTCCCAACTAACTCTGAGTTTTTTTTAAAAGATAACTTAAAGAGGTAATATGGTGACAAGGATATTCAAGATACAAACAGAAAAAAGAATGATTATAAAACAACCATATGTATAAGCCTCAAAAGTAAAATGGACTTTATTATGTTTATGAGATTGGCTAATATTTAGGCCCTAAATCAAGATAAGTTTCATGTCTGATGATTCTTTGATCTGCCTATGCCTGATAAGTTCTTATGTACCCAATAATTGGCTTGGTTAGCTACAATTAGGGTTATGAATGCAAAACTAGCAAATTAAAAGCTAAGTCAGCTTCATTTAATCAAGCTATACAATGGTAGCTCACCTTCCTAATCACAATGTTCTTAAATTCAATGGAAGTGACATCAGCAGTGGAGAGAGGGCTCTTAGTCTTGACTCACTCACTGACTGTCACTAAAGCACCTCTTCCACTCAGTCCCTGTGAATCAGTCCTACAACATTAATCGATAAAGGGTGGATACCTAAGGCATCGGGGCTTCCAAATGGGATACACATGACACCAAACACCTGAGCCTGTGTTGTATAACTATGGGGCAGTTGGGCAAGAGGGTCAGACATGCTTGCATGTCTGTGAGGAATAAAAAACATGGTTCATGATCCTCTGAAAATGGATATTCCTTTTTAGCATCTACTTATTTACAATCCCACCACAAATTTCAATGAGAATTTTTAGAAAAAATAAAGAGTTTTTTTTTGTTTTTGCTGTTCTGCTTGTTTTTTAAGGGTTTAAA
The DNA here is from genome assembly GCF_037893015.1 of Macrotis lagotis. NCBI lineage: Eukaryota > Metazoa > Chordata > Mammalia > Peramelemorphia > Peramelidae > Macrotis > Macrotis lagotis. The sequence goes on from NC_133661.1 coordinate 191,643,886, forward strand.
ATTATTTTACAAAGAAAATGATAGCCCTTGAGGAAAGAACTGGGGTTGGGGTGGGAAATGAAAGCTTTGGAAGTAACACTTGAATGAATAATTAATTTTAGTATAAGGAATACAGAAACTTATCTAAGCAATAGACTTCTTATAAATTAAAATGATTTGAACAAAGTAAATTATTGTAAAAGCAAAAGAATGAATAAGAAGAAAATAAAAGGAACCTCAATATCAAGAATGATTGTCTTTGAAAATATCAAAAGAGATAATTTTAAACCTATTGCACTACAGGAAAGTTATGACCAAAAACAGATTTTTAGACTTGATATTTCAAAAAAAATCAAGTAAGAAATTTATTCCCGATCTTTTAGAACAAGAGGTCAACTAAAAATGGAAAAATCCATTGACCACTTCATCTTAGGAAACTAAAAAAACCTCCCAGAAACATTATCTCCAAAAATGACAGCTTCCAAGACAAACAAGAGGAGGGGAGAATAGAATGCTCTGGGGGAGAAAGGGAGGATGTATTGGGAAACATCCAAGAAGATATTTTTCCCAAGTTCTATTATACCTGTAGACTACAGAAACAAAAAATAAAGGAGAGAGAAACAAGCAATTCCTGAAACTTCTGTCACTTAAGCAAGTCAAAGAAGGGCAGAACACAAATAGATTTGGGGATAGAAACATATAAAACAAAAGGTAAACAGAATGAAAGATAGAGAATAAGAAAGAGAATAAGAATATTGCTAGAAAGAGAAATCGGCCATAAGTAATACAACTTCTAAACATTATTAGAGAAAGAAAGCAATGACAGATTTGAAAGGAAAGAAGGTAAGAATAAATCTCTGACTCGAATTGGACAAAATAAAAAGGTTTAAAGAACAGAGTACTTCAACCATAGAAAATGTTGGTAACCATACTCCTCTTAAAACACTAATTTTCTTTGTAAAGAGGGTCAGGGGAGAGAAGGGAAAGCAAAGAAAGTTATATTAAGTCAAGACAAGCTAATGTACATTTACTAAGTATCTATTATGTTGAAGGCACTATGCTAAGGACTGGGGATACAAAGAAAAGAAAATGAGACTGTTTTCAAGAAGTTCATAGTAAACATATATCAACAAAATATATACAGGACAAACAGAAGATAGTTTCACAGAGGAGGCACTATGATAAAAGGAATCAGGAAAGTCTTGCTGAAAGTTGATTTTTTCAAATTGATATTTCATTTTGTTTTTCCAAATACATATTATGGAAGTTTTTCAAAATTTACCAACTTGCATATTTATATTTTTATATATTTTTTCTATCACTTTTCCTGTCTACCACCCTACCCTCAGGGGCAAACAATCTGGTAAAAGTTGTATACTTTATATTGGTGTTTAACATGTTGACATATTAGTCATTTTGTGTCTGAGGAATTAGGACTAAGGGAAAGAAAGATAACCATGGGGTAGGAAGAAAGAACGAACATAAGACAATTTTTAAAAAAGTGGACATAGTATTCATTCAGATTGTGTTTTTTTTTTTGTTTCAGTTTGCATTGTATATTTTACTCTGAATGTAGATGATGTTGTCCATAACAAGTCTCCAAGATTGTCCTAGATCTCTGAATTGCTGCATCCCTCATAACTGATCAATGCACAATACTGTTGTTAATGTGTATTCTCTTGGTTCTGCACCCTTCACTCAGTATCAGGTTATATAATTCTTTCCATTCTTCTCTAGAGTCTGACCATTCATGGTTTCTTATTGAACAATAGTACTCAATGATACTTATATAGCACTACTTATTCAACCATATCCCAAATGGTGGTTATCCCCTCAATTTCCAATTCTTTGCCACTACAAGAAGAGATGATTTAAGCATTTTTGAACATGTGAGACTTTTCCAATATTTTTGTAATTTCTTCTGGATAGTGTTGCTGGGTCAAAGGGTATGTGATCAATTGTATTGCTCTTTGGATATAGTTCCATTTTGGTCTCCATAATGGTTGGATTAGTTCACAACTCCACCAACAGTGTATGATGGTCCCAATCTTCCCACAACCTCTCCAATATTGATCATTCTCCCTTTCTGTCATCTTAGTCAATCTGATAGGTGTGAGGTGATATCTCATAGCTGTTTTAATTTGCATTTCTCAAATGCAAATAATTTCTTTGTTTGAAACTGTTTGTTCATATCCTTGGACCACTGAAATTAGAATTTTAACTAGAGTTTGAGGAAGGTCAACAAGAAGAGACTAGAGAGAAAAGGCATCGGAGACAATCAGTAAACACATGGGAGATAGGAATATTGTGTGCCAGCACAACAAGGAGGCCAGAAGCACTGGTTCAGAGTTCTTGGAGGGGATCAAAATGCAAGAAGACTGGAAAGATAAGAGAGACCAGGTTATGCAGAACTTTTAAAGATAAACAAAGGATTTTATATTCGACTCTAGAAGTAGTAAGAGACAATTCTGAATTATTGAATAGGAAGTGACATAGTCAGAAATCAATTTTGAAAAGTTCAATTAGTCAGATTTCTGGGGTAGAGCCAAGATAGTGGCACGAAGCAAGCATGATCCCAGAGCTTTTCCCTATATATCTTTAAATGAAGTTTAAGACAGACACTAAAGCTACAGACCTTAAAGATACAGATTCCACTAAAAATAAAGAGCAAAACAAGTTCTTAACTTGAGATATCAGAGAGGATTTTCAGTAAAGGTCTATCTCTTTAAATATAAAAGGGAGGTATAGCCCAATGAAGATGGGAGAGTGGGAAAGTCAGTCTGAGGCTCTTGACCATAGCACAGTCTAGGACCCAGCTCATGCTAGATAGCAGCCCAAGTCCCAGCTCTAGCTAAATAGCAGACCAGCAGGGAGGATCCCAACCCCAGACAAAGTCCAGGCTCTGGCATTGCTGGGGCAACAGAAAGGACTGTTTGGGAACAAATCACTACATAGGCAAAGCCTAGGCAAAAAGGAGGGGGGGGAACCTCTGTATTAGACAATACATGGGCAATATAGATAACACCTTGGCAAGCAATAAGCCAGGGAACATATCCCAGCCCCAGCACAAAAAGCACAGGGCTATACTCCCAGTACTCCAGGAGAAACAGAGTTCAACTATTAAAATGAGCAAAAAAACCAAAAAAAGTGCTAACCACAGAAAGTTACATTCAGAAAGAGGTGATAAAAATGCCATCTCAGAAGAAGAAAGCAGTGACAAATTATCTTCATGGGAAGTGTCAAAGTAGTTTATGAATTGAACTCAAATCCAAAACCTCCTGGAAGAACTTGGAAAAAAAAGATTTTTTAAAACCAAAGAAGAGAGGAAAAAGAGAAGTAGAAAAAAGAAATGAGAGCCATATAGTAGAATTATGAAAAATTACCTGAAGAAATCAACTCCTTTAAAATTAAAAATGAGCAACTGGAAAAAAGAATGTATCAAAAAATAAAATCCATCAACTAGAAAAGGAATAAAACTCACCAAAAAAGTAAAATTAACTAATTGGAAAAGAAAATACAAAAGCAAAACAAAGAAAAATAAAACCCCCAAAATTATAATTGGACAAATTATACTAAATACTCTAAAAGCACCAAGATTCCATCAAACAAAATAAAAAGGCTGAAAAATAGAAGAAAATGTAAAGTATCTCTTAGGAAAAACAAATGGTCTGGGAAAACAGATCCAGGAGAGATAATCTGCAAATTACTAGTCTAGCCAAAAGCCTAGATCAAATTAAAGGGCCTGGAAAATATCTTTCAAGATATAATCATGGAGGGACGGCTAGGTGGTACAGTGGATAGAGCACCAGCCCTGGAGTCAGGAGTACCTGAGTTCCAATCCGGCCTCAGACACTTAATAATTACCTAGCTATGTGGCCTTGGACAAGCCACTTAACCCCATTGCCTTGCAAAAAACTAAAAAAAAAGATATCATCATGGAAAACTGCTCAAATATCCTAGATCAATAAAACAATAATTCTTGAAAGGATCCACAGAACACCTCCAGAAAGAGACCCCCAAATTAAAAACTCCAGGGAATATCATAGCCAAATTTCATATTTCTCAACTAAAGGAGAAGACACTTCAAGCAGTCAAGGAAACACAATCATTATTATACAGGATTTACCAGTGTTAACATTAAAGAATTGGAGGGCCTGGAATATGATATTACAGAGGACAAAAGACCTTGGATACAACCTATTATTAATGACTGAAAAAATCAGCATAGTCAGTAAGGCGAGAAAAGATGAATTTTCAATGAAATAGAAGACTTCCAAAATTTTCTGATAAAAAGATCAAAACAGAACAAAAAATTTGATCTTCAATTACAACACTCAAGAGATGCATAAAAAGGGAAATGGGAAAGGGGGAAATGCTACATACATTAGATTATATACATCCCTACAAGGGAAGATAATACTTATAACTCATGAGAATTATGTTTCTCTTTGGATAGTTAAAAGAAAAATACTTATGGGAGAGAGTATGAGTATAGAATTATCATAAAAGTGTTGAGTCTTTATCCAGTGCAATTGCTAATGAGGATTGAATATAGTTGAAGGGATTGTATTTAGAGGATATGGGAATAAATGAGACATGAAGTGATGTTGATTATGAGGGTGGTATTTCCTATTGAGACAGAGGCAGACAGAGTTCTTAGAGGGGCTGTACACAATTAAATTATAAAGTAATCTTACTTTACTAGATACTATAGAAAAAAGGAGGGTTGTAGTATAATAAGGACAGAGGATAAGAGTGTACTTAAGCAGGATTGCATATAAATAAATCATGACGTGATCTTGCCTTATTTCATCCTTTAGTTAACAAGAGTAATAGTGCTATAGTAAGAGTACTTTAGGAACATAGGGAAAGAATGTACTTAGAAGGACTAGACATGGTTAATCTGACTTAAAAAAGAAAGAACCAAATCAATAGTATCAAAAATTGAAAGGGTAGGGCAGCTAGGTGGCGTAGTGGATAAAGCACTGGCCTTGGAGTCAGGAGTACCTGGGTTCAAATCCGGTCTCAGACACTTAATAATTACCTAGCTGTGTGGCCTTGGGCAAGCCACTTAACCCCATTTGCCTTGCAAAAATCTAAAAAAAAAAATTGAAAGGGTAAATTGACCACCAATGAGATGGAAATTAAAGAGATAATTTGGATCTATTTTGCCCAACTGTATGCCAAAAATTTGACAATATGAATGAAGTGGATGAATATTTACAAAAATATAAATTACCTAGATTAATAGAAGAGGAAATAAAATACTTAAATAACTTCATTTTAGGAAAAAACTGAAGAAACCATCAATTAACTCCTCAAGAAAAAATCTCCAGTCCCAAATGGATTTTCAAGTGAATTTTACCAAACATTTAAGGAACAATTAATTCCAATTCTATATAAACTTTTTTAAAAAATAAGAGAAGTTAAAAAAATAGGAGTTCTGCTGAATTCCTTTTATAACACCAATATTACAGTAAATATGACACTAAATCACAAAGGGTCAAAACAAAGAAATTTTTAATCTCCCTAATTAACATTGATGTAAACATCTTGAATAAAAGTTTAGCAAAGATGATACAACAAGTTATTACTAGCATAAAACACCAAAATCAGGTAGGATTTATTCTAGATAGGCAGGGATGGTTCAATATTATGAAAACAATCTACATAATTGAGCACATCAGTAACAAAACTATCAGAAATCATATGATTAGATAATCAGTAGATGCTAAAAAAGCCTTTGACAAAATACAACATCCAGTGCTATTAAAAACACAAGAGAGGGGTGGCTAGATGGTACAGTTGATAGAGGACCAGCCCTGGACTCAGGAGTTCCTGAGTTCAAATCTGACCTCAGACACTTAATAATTACCTAGCTGTGTGGCCTTGGGCAAGTCACTTAACCCCATTTAGCTTGCAAAATACTTTAAAAAAACACAAGAGAGTATAGGAATAAAAGGAGTTTTCCTTAAAATAATAAACAGTCTAAAACATTAATAAAATTATATGCAATGGGGATAAACCAGGAGCATTTCTAATAAGATCAGGATTGAAATAAGAATGTCTATTATGACCACTACTATTCAATTTAGTTTTAACAATAAGAGAAGAAAAATGCTGATGGGATTAGAATTGGCATCAAGGAAGGAAAACTTTCACTTTTTGCAGATGATATGATGATATACTTAAGAGAACCATAGAAAATCAACTAAGAAAGTACTTGAAACAACTAACACAAATTAGCAGAATACAAAATAAACATACATAAATCATCAGCATTTTTAATTTAATATTTAATCTCATTTTGTACAAATAATGTTTTTTATACATTAATAAAATATCCTCGTTTAAGAGTAAATGAAATACCCCTTCCCCCCTATAAATATAGACTTGGTTGAGCAATAAAGTAAAGGGGAGAGAAAAATAATTAAAATTAAAAAAATAATAATAGTAATAATTGTAGGTATGGCCAGGTGGCGCAATGGACGGAGTACCAGCCATGGATCCATAAGCACCAGAGCTCACATCCGGCCCCCTACACCCAACAATCACCCAGCTATGTGACATGCAAGCCACCCTAACCCCACTGACATGGAAAAACCAAAAAAAGAAAAAAAAAGACCCAAAATAAAAAAAAATAGTAATAATAGTAGCGGTGGCTGGGTGGTGGATAGAGCATTGGCCCTTGAGCCAGCAGCACCCAGGTCCAAATCCAGCCTCAGACACTCAACTATCACCCTGCTATGTGGCCCCAATCAGGCCACCCAGCCCCATTTGCTCTGCACTCCCCCCAAAATAATAATAATAAAAAAATGTGTTTGAGTCTTTGTTCCAATACCAACAACTCTGCGGTGGGTGGATCACATTCTTTATGATAAGTCCATCACAAAAGTTACTTCCATATTTTTCCACTGTTGCCATTGCTGATCCCAACTCCCTCTTTCATATTTCTCCACTACCATGTACTATATTTTCTCTCTCCTTTCACTCTGACTCTGCTGTAGTGTAGCTAAGTGGTGCAATAGATAGATCCCTGGCTCTAGGGCCAAGAGGCCCTGAGCCCCCATACCACCCCTTAGGACCAATATCTACCTGGCTCTATGGTCCTGGAAAGGCCTTCCAATCCCAGCCCCTTGCAAGAAGTAATAAAGAAAATGTGTTATATATGACCACTCTCCCCCCATGGTCCATCCTCTCCTCCATCAATCACATCTCCCCCTTCCCCCTGTCACCCCTCCTTCTCCTTCTTACTCCAGATGCCTCTACACCATTGAGTATATATGCTGTTTCCTCTCCTAACCACCTCTGATGAGAGAGAAGATTCCCTCATTTCCCCTTGCCTTCCCCCCTTCCATATCATTGCAATAGCTCATTGTAATAAAAAAAATCTTATTATATGAAATATCTTGGCCTATTCCCCCTCTCCTTTTTCTTTCTCCTATTACATTTCCCTTTTTTCTATTGACTCCATTTTTACCCTATTTTATCTTCAAATTCAACTTTCTCCTGTGTTTCAACTATAAAAGCTCCCTCTACCTGCTCTATTAACTGAGAAGGTTCATATGAGTATTATCAGTGTAATTTTTCTATGCAGGAATACATGCAGTTCATCATCAAGTCTCTCATATTTTCCCCCTCTCCTCCAATCTCCATGTTTCACCTGAGTCCTGTATCTGAAGATCAAACCTTCTGTTCAGCTCTGGCCATTCCAACAGGAACATTTGAAATTCCCCTGGTTTATTGAAAGTCCATCTTTTTTCCTTGGAAGAGGACATTCAGCCTCGCTGGGTAGTTGATTTTTGCCTGCATTCTAAGCTCTTTTGCCTTCCAGAATATTATATTCCAAGCCCTATGAGCTTCCAATGTCATTGCTGCTAAGTCTTGTGTTATCCTGACTGCAGCTCCACGATATTTGAATTGTGTCCTTCTGGCTGCTTGTAATATTTTCTATTTGACTTGGGAGTTCTGGAATTTGGCTATAATATTCCTAAAGGTTTGTTTTCTGGGATCTCTTTCTCGGGGGGGGGGGTTCAGTGGATTCTCTCCATTTCTATTTTTCCTTCTGCTTCTAGAATATCAGGGCAATGTTCCTGTAGTAATTCTTTGAAAATGATGTCAAGGCTCTTTTCCTGATCATGACTTTCAGGTATTCCAATGATTTTTAAATTATCTTCCCTAAATCTGTTTTCCATATCAGTTGTTTTTCCAATGAGATGTTTCACATTTTCTTCTAATTTTTCTTTCTCTTTTGGTTTTGAAATATTGAGTCCTGATTTCTTGTAAAATCAGCAACCTCCCTCAGTTCCATTGTTTGAAGGATTTTTTTTCCCTCAGAGAGCTTTCTTATCTCTTTTTCCATCTGGCCAATTCTGCTTTTTTAAAGCATTCTTCTTCTCAATAACTTTTTGAACTGATTTATCCATTTGACCTATGCTGGTTTTTAGCATGCTATATTCTTCAGCATTTTTTTGGATTTCCTTGACTAAGCTGCTGACTTTATTTTCATGTTTTTCCTGCATCTCTCATTTCTTTTCCCAGTTTTTCTTCTAACTCCCTCATTTTATTTTCAAAGTCTTTTTTAAGCTCTGTCATAGCCTGAGCCCAATTTCTGTTTTTCTTGGAGTCTTTAGATGCAGGAGCTTGTGCTTCCTCATCTTCAGACTGAGGGTTTTGATTCTTTTTGGGCTCATGTGCAAAATATTTCTAAATGGTGTTCCTCTTGTTTCTCTGCTTGCTTATTTTCCCAGCCTGAGCCTGTTTTTGGGGTGCTTCCTGAGCTTTTGGGACACTGCCACAAGGGTCTCAGTGTGAGAGACTCTGTCCTCCCTCCTGGTCTGTGAATGACCATATGTGCTCCCTCTGCTGTGGGGCTGAGATGGGGGGGCTGTTCTATGGGGGGGTCCTAGACTGAGTTCAAAATCTGAATGTGTTCAGAGCCCCATTGTCCTGTTCCAAGGGTAGAGGACAGGGCTAGGCAGTCTCTCTCTTTACTCCCCTCCCTAGGTTCAATGGGCTCATGCTCTGGGAGCTCATGCTTACCAGCTCTGCCTGCTTCTGTTCCTGGAACTCAGCTGAGCTATTCTCTGTGTGCCTTGAGGGCTTGGTGGGGCTTCACCCCCCCCCCAGCTGTTCCCCCAATTTGTGCTTGGTACTCCCCGGGTGTAGCTCAGGAAACTCCCCTGCTGCTGTAAGCCGGGGGGCTCCCAGCACACTGGGACTGCCTCCGGCAGGCTGAAATTTTTTTTGTTCTGGTGGGGCACCCCTCTGATGGGCCGCCCCTCCAACCCAGAGCCTTTCTGATCTTTTACAGGTTACCTTGAGTAGGAGAACTGCCTCATTGGGTCCCTCTGTGAGTTCTGTCTCTTGAAAATTTAGTTAGAGTCCTTAGCTTATGAATTTTATGAGAGAGTGCCTAAGACAGGATCCGTTCTTGTTGTCATCTTGGTTCCACCCCCTTGTTCTAAATCAATCATCAGCATTTCTAAATGTGAATAATAAAGTTCAAGGGCAAGAGATAGAAAGAGAAATTCCATTTAACGTAACTGTAGACAACATATAATACATAGGAATCTACCTTTCAAGACAAACTCAGAAACAGCATGAACATAATTACAAAATATTTTTCACACAAATAGCATCAGATTTAAATAATTGGAAAAATGTCAATTGATCAGGATTGGGTCGAGCTAATATAATAAAAATGACAATTGCACCCAAATTAATTTACCTATTCAGTGCCAAATCAATCAAACTACCAAAAACTATTTTACATAGCTACAATATGAAAAAAATCATCTGGAGCAATAAAAGGTCACGAATAACAAGGAAATTGATTTTAAAAAATGCAAAGGAAGGTAGCCTAGCTGTACTAGATCTAAAACTATACTATAAATTGTCAGTCATCAAAACTACCTATTACTGGTTAAGAAAAAGAGTAATGGACCAGTGGATTGGAATAGGTACAAAAAAGTAGTAAATGACTATAGTAATCTACCATTTTACAAACCCAAAAATATCTTCTGGAATAAGAATGTATTATTCAACAAAAATTTCTGGAAAACTGGAAAACAATATGGCAAAACCTAGGCAAAGACCCATATCTAACATTCTATAACAAATTAAGGTCAAAATGGGAACAGAATTTAGACAAAATGGATAATATCATAGACTAATTAAGAGATCAAGTAATGTCAGAACTTTGAAAAGAGGAGGCATTTATGATCAAACAAGAAATAGAGAACATTATAAATTGAAAATGGATAATTTTGGCCACATTAAATAAAAAGGTTTTGCACTAATAAAAGCAAGGCAGCCAATATTAGAGGGAAAACAGAAGGCTGGGAAACAATTTTCACATCTGGTATTTCTGATTAAGGTCTCTTTTCTAAAATATATAGAGATCTGAATGGAATTTACAAGAATACAAGTCATTTCCCAATTGATAAGTGGTCAAAGGTATAAACAGGCAGGTTTCAGGTGAAGAAATTAAAGCTATATATACTCAAATGAAAAAAATGCTCCAAATAATTAATGTTCAGAGAAATGCAAATTAAAAAAACCTGAAGTGCCACCTCAAACTTATCAAATTGGTTAAGATGACAAAAAAGGTAAATGTTCAATGTTGGAGAGGATGTGAGAAAACTGGGACATTAATGAATTTTTGGTGGAGTTGGGAACTGATACAACCATTCTGGAGAACCATATGGAACTAGGTCTAAAGAGCAATTAAACTGATTATATCCTTTGATCCAGCAATACCCAAACTAGGCTTATATGCACAAGAAATCACAAAAATTGTAAAAAGTACCACATGTTCAAAAATATTTATAGCAATTCTTTTTGAAATGGCAAAGAAGAGGAAATTGAGGGAATGGCTATCAGTTGGGGAAAGGATGAACAAGTTATGGTATATATGGGTTATGGTGTACTACTGTTCTATAAGAAACCATGACTAGTTGGACTTCAAAGAAATATGGAAAGAATTACATGAATTGATACTGAGCAAAGGAAGCAGATCCAAGAGAACATCACACACATTAACAATATTGTAAGTTGATCAACTCCAATTGTTGCAGCTCCTTTCAGCAATTCGTTTCATCAACAATGACATCCACATCAAAAGGAAAAACCACAAACAAAAAAAATCCCCCAAATCACAAAATCCGAAAGTTTACTATGTTCACTTAAAAAAAAACCTTCTCTTATGCTTTCCCTTCCTATTCCATTGATTTTCTTTCTTTTCCCTTAGTCCTAATTCATCTTACACAAAATTCTTTAATTATAATATGCAAATTATATTAAATAGAAATGTTCAAGTACAACTTTTATGAGACTATTTGCCTTCAGGGGGAGGGGGAGAGATTAAAAGTGGTATAAAAATGTGTGACATAAATTTGCAAAGCATGTTATTGAAAAAATAAAATAAAATATCAATTAAAAAAAGTTCATTATGTGGAAGATAGACTGAAGTAGGGAGAAAAGGCAAAGAAAGCAAGGACCAGAAAGGCAAGCTACAACAAAAGTCTCTGTGTGAGATGATGCAAAATCTAAACCAAGATAATTGTAGTATCAGAGGAGAGATGAGTATCTTAGGAAGAAAGAAACAACTGACTTCCTATGGGTCTAGGAGGAAAGAAGAAGATGAAACTCAATTATGATAGCTCGGTTGTAAAATTAGGATGATGGTGGTATCCTCAACACTAATAAGAAAAGTAGGAAGAGAGTTTTATGAGAAAGATATTGAATTCAATATTTTGCATGCTGAGTTTTTTAAAGTAAGCATTTATTGCAGAATCACATCACATCAATAAACAATATCTTTCAAAGAAAAAAAGATGTAAAAATAAACATAATTGATCAATACATAAATCTGATATCTGCAAAGAGGTAAAGTGATGACATTTTCTCAAATCTCTTTGGAGCCATGTTTCTTTTTTTTGTTGTTGTTTTGTAATTTTGCAACATTAACTTTTAACTTTTTTTGTGATTTTTTTCCATGTCTTTGTGTATCATTTTCTTGAATCTGTTTACTTCTCTTTGATTCCAGTGCTTTGCTATAATAAAAAATAATTTGTAAATATTTTGGTATATAGAAATTTTCTTATTAATGTTGTCTGCAAGGATAAAAGTCTTGGGGGAAGTTAGGTGGTGCAGTGAATAGAGCACAGGCTCTGGAGTCAGGAGTACCTGAATTCAAATCCAGCCTCAGACACTTAATAATTACCTAGCTGTGTGGCCTTGGGCAAGCCACTTAATCTCATTTGCCTTACAAAAAAAATGTAAAAACAAGGATAAAAGTCTAGTACTGGAAACTTTGGATCAAAGGGAAAGGAAATTTTAGCCATTTTATTTGTATAACTACAAATTGCTTTCAAAAATTGTTTTATCAATTCAGTGACACCAATAATGTGCTATTTCTCTTGGTTCTACTTACTTCACTCAGCATCACTTCATGCAAGTTTTTCCATGCTTCTTTAAAGTCTGGCCATTTACAATTTCTTACAGAGTAAGTCCATAAAAATCAAATACCAATACTGCTCAGTCATTCCTCAATTGAGGGGCATCCCCTCAATTTCCAATTCTCTGTCACTACTGTTATAAATATCTTTGAACTTGACTTACAACCAAGATGGTGGAGAGAAGACAGTCACAGTTCTAAAATCTCCTGATCTTCCTCCATATCTGATATGAAACAAGCCTCTTAACAGAAATCTGACCCAGAAATAAAAGCCAGGACAAAGAACATCTACCTCAGGATTTGTCTTCCACAATCGTGGCGCTGACTGTCTGGAACTTGCCAGCAGGTCTAGAGGTAGAGTTCTGGTGCAGGAGAGCTGCAGACATCATCCCTGGGCTCCTCTGGTCAGGAGGAACCCAGAGTCCATGCCTCCATTTCAGCAGAAGCCTCTTCCCAGAACAAACACAATTACAGACTACTTCTGCCCCAGGCTGAGGCTGAGCAGAATTACCTCAGCTGACAAAAGGGAGAGTGATCACCTCATCCTAGGGTAATAGCCCACTATTGATCAAAGACAAAAGTATTTAACAGTTTCAATCATTTCCTTTAGGCCAAGGGAGAGGGCCTCAATGAAGGTCACAGACACTATAGAGAAAGCAACCAGCACCTCCTACTGGCCAGCTGGTGATATTACACTCAATGAGTAAAGCCTCTAGGGATCTCAACACCGAATATCTATGAACCAGTCCCTCCCCAACTCAAGGTCTTAGTAAAATGAAGGTCAGTGAAAAGGAGCGTCCATAGAAAAATTCTTGGAAAGGAAAGACACAAACTTAGAGAGATCTAAAACCTCTGAGGAGAATATGATCTGGTCTCCAGCATAGAAAGACTTCATTGAAGAAATAAGGAAGGAGTTTAAAAATCAATTGGAAAATTTGGGAAAAGAAACCCAAGGGAAAAATAAATCATTGAAAAATATAACTGGACAAATACAAAATGAGAATAATTCTCTCAGATCCTCAATTGGGCAAATGCAAAAAGAAAATAATTCTCTCAAAACCTCAGTTGGTCAAATAGAAAGCTCTTTCAAAAATAGAATTGATCAATTGGAAAAGGAGTGCAAAAGGTAAATGAAGAAAACCCCTTTCTTAAAAAAAGAATGGAGTCTGTGAAAACTAATGAATTCATGAGACAGCAAGAGCCTGTTAAACAAAATCAAAAAATAGAAAAAATATAGAAGAACATGGAAAATACCTCATCAGCAAAAACACTGACCTCAAGAATAGATTGAGGAGGGACAACCTGAGAAGTATAGTCTTCCAGAAAACACTGAAGAAAAAAAAGCCTAGAATTAGTATTATAGGATTTAGTGATGGAAAATTGCCCTGATATCACGAAACCGGAGGGCAAAATAGTTATTGAAAGAATACATCGATCCCTTCCTGAAAGAGATCCTAAAATGGAAACACCAAGGAATGTTGTGGCCAAATTCCAGAACTATCAGATAAAAGACAGAATCCTGCAAGCAGCCAGAAAAAAAAAACAGTTTAGATACCAAGGAGCCACAGTAAGGATTACATAGGACCTGGCTGCATCAACATTAAGGGATCAAAAGGCCTGGAATGAGATATTCCAAAAAGCAAGGGAGCTTGGAATGCAGCCAAGAAGCCACTGTCCAGCAAAGCTGAGCCTTCTCTTTCAGGGGAAAAGATGGACATTTAACAAAATGATAGACTTCCAGCAATTCCTGATGAACAAATCAGAGCTAAATAGAAACTTCAGTCATCAAGGAGGAAGTTCAAGAGACACATGAACAGGAAAAAAGGGAGGGGGGGTAAAGAAAATAAAACTGCTATCCAATAAGATGAAACTGGCTATATCCCAGCATGACAAAAAAAGAGTCTCATAACACTTAAGAATTGCAACTCTATCAGATAGAATATACTTCACCAGAAATGATGGACACATTAATTATCCATGAAACTGATACCCAAAGGGATGAAACTTGGGAGAAAGATTCTAATAACTCTCAAGAATTGTAACTCTATTAGAGAATATTTAGCCAGAAGTGATGGATACTCTGGATATTTTAGGACTCAGTTAGAATGATTTAAAAACACTTCCTCCTTATAAAGGGGGACAGGAAGGAGATGAGAGGAGGGAGGGGATTGAATGGGGTAAATCTCAATACATTAAGAGGTACAAAAGACCTATGGTAATAGAGGGGAAGGAAGGAGGAGATGAGAAACACTTGATTCTTCCTCTCATCAGCCTTGGCTTAAAGTTAAGTTAGACACACACACACACACACACACACACACACACACACACACACACACAAAGTTAATGTAAAAAACATCTTACTTTTCAAATATTAAAAGGGGAAAAGGAGAGGGGGGACAGAGACAGGGAGGGGGAGAAAATGGGGAACTAACAGAAGGAAGGGAAGGGAAAAGAGAAAAAAGGGGAAGGGGAAAGAAAGGCGAGGGGGTAGATTTTGGAGGGCAAAAACACTGAAGGGGTAGTGTTCTGAAACAAAATATTGGGAATATGGATAAAGGGGAAAAAACAGGAAAAGTACAAACAGGGGGGAAGATAGCATGGAGGACAATAAAGAGTTAGTAATTATAACTTTGAATGTGAATGGAATGAACTCTCCCTTAAATGTAAGCAAGCAGCAGAGTGGATTAAAAACCATAATCCTACAATATGCTGCTTACAAGAAACTCATTTGAAGCAGAGAGATACATATAGGTTAAAGGAAAAAGGTTGAAGCAAAATATATTTTCCTTCAGCTGAAGTGAAAAAAAATCAGGGGTAGCAATCCTTATCTCAGACAAAGCAGCTGAAAAAATAGCATTAGAAGAGATAAGGAAGGAAACTATATCCTCCTAAAAGGTATTATAGACAATAAAGTGATTTCAAAACCAACTATATATGCACCCAATGGGATAGGATCCATATTCTTAGAGGAGGAGCTGAAAGAACTACAGGAAGACACAGACAGCAAGAAGAAACTTAGATTAGAACAACACCTCACACCCTATACCAAGATAAGATGAAAGCAATTCATAGTCATATGAAAAATTGGTCTAAATCATTACTTATTAGAGAAATGAAAATTAAAGCTTCTCTGAGGTACCACCTCACACCTTTCAGATTGGCCAGTAGGACCAGAAAGGACAATGATCATTGTTGAAAAGGTTGTGGGAAATCTGGGACACTAATACAGTGCTTGTGAACCTGTGAACTCATCCAACCTTTCTGGAGAGAAATTTGAAACTACACACACAAATGTGCATAACTTTTGATCCAGCAATATCACTACTGGGTATATATCCTGAAGAGATGATGAAAGGTGGTAAAAACTTCACTTGTACAAAAAAACATTCATAGCAGCCCTGTTTGTGGGGGCAAAGAATTGGAAATCAAGTAAATGTCCTTCAATTGGGGAATGGCTTAGCAAATTGTGGTATATGTATGTCATTGGAACACTATTGTTCTATTAGAAACCAGGAGAGATGGGAATTCAGGGAAGCCTGAAGGGATTTGCATGAACTGATGCTGACTGAGATGAGCAGAACCAGAAAAACACTGTACACTCTAATAGCAACATGGGTGCGATGTTCAACCTTGATGGACTTGCTCATTCCATCAGTGCAACAATCAGGGACAATTTGGGGCTGTCTGTAATGGAGAATACCATCGGTATCCAGAGAAAGAACTGTGGAGTTTGAATAAAGACCAAGGACCTTTAATTTAGGAAAAAACCTGATATCTCATTTTCTGATCTTGCCATCTCTTATACTTTATGTTTTTTCCTTATGGATATGATTTCTCTCTCATCACATTCAATTTGGATCAATGTATACCATGGAAACAATGTAAATACTGGCAAATTGCCTTCTATAGGGGGTGGGGGTAGTGAAGTAAGATTAAGGGAAAAATTGTGAAACTTAAAATAAGTAAAATCTTTATAATTCAAATATATATATATATATATGTATCTTTGAACTTATGGGTCTTCCCCCCTTTTTATGGAATATAGACCTAATAGTGGTATTACTGGATCAAAGGGAATGCACAGTTTGACTGCCCTTTAGCCACAGTTCCATTTGCTCTCCAAAATATTCGATAAGTTCACAACTCCACCAACAGGGCATCAATTTTCAGTATTCTCACTTCTTTTCCAACATTGTTCATTTTCCTTTCTAATCCAATAGGTGTTAAATGGTACATTAGGGTTAAGTGGCTTGCCCAAGGACACACAGCTAGGTAATTATTAAGTGTCTGAGACCAGATTTGAACCCAGGTATTCCTGACTCCAGAGCTGGTGTTTTATCCACTGCGCCACCTAGACATCCCCTAATTTGCATTTTTCTAAGAATGATTTTGAGCACTTTTTATATGACTATAGATATCTTTAACTTCATCTGAAAATTGCCTGTTAATATCTTTTGACCATGCCTTGAATTTTCTTTATATTTCAGAAATGAATCATGTATCAGGAACACTAGTAGGGAAAATTATTTTCCACCTTTCTGCATTCCTTCTAAACTTGGTTGTAGTGGTTTTATCTGAGCAAAACCTTTTTATTTAAGGAAGTTGAAATTATTCATTCTGCAGTTTATAATGTTCTCTACCTCATGCTTGGTCATAAATTCCTCCTCTCTCCATAGATCTGACAGACTAGTTGTTCTGCTAATTCAATTATGGTATGAACCTTTATGTCTAAATCTTGAACCCATTTTGTACCTTATCTTGGTATAAGGTATGAAATGTTGGTCTATGTCTAATTTTATCTTTGCATTTTCCAGTTTTCACAGTTTTTTTTATCACATAATGATTTCATACCACAGAAGTTAACGTCTTTGAGTTTATCATACAGTGGATTACTATAGTAATTTACTACTGTTTCTTTTTTACCTAATCTATTCCAATGATTCACTTCTCTATCTCTCAGCCAATGTCAGACAGTTTTGATGACTGTTACTTTATAATATGGTATTAGGTCTACTATTGACTAGGCCAAATTCCTTTGAATTTTTTTTTCATTACTTTCCATGATATTCTTTGCCTTTTATTTCTCCACATGAATTTTACCACTATTTTTTCCCTAGTACTGTAAAATAGCTTTTTTTGTATTTTGAGTGCTTTGGCGCTGAACAAGTAATTTAATTTAGGTAGAATTGTCATTTTTACTATATTAGCTCAGTCTAACTATGCCAAACAGTTGATATTTTCCAATTATATAGAACTGACTATTTTGTGAAAAGAGCACTGTAAATTTGTTTATATAATTTCTAGGTTTTGGGGGGAGGTAGATTCCCAAGTATTTTAAGTTGATGTTACTTTATATGGAATTTCACTTTCTAGCTCTTCTTTTTGGGCTTTATTCATAATCATCAATCATATACACAAATACATAATATATATGTATATATACATATATATATGAATGCTGATAATTTAAGTGGATTTCTTTTATATCTTGCTACTTTGCGAAAGTTGTAAATTGTTTCAAGTTGATTTTTAATTGGTTTTCTAGGGTTCTCTAAGTATACTATCATATCATCTTCAAAGAATGAGAGTTTTTCCTCTGCCTATTCTTATTCCTTCAATTTCTTTTTCTATTTCTAAAGCTATTCTAATACAATACTGAATAATAGTGATGACATTGGGTATCTTTGTTTCATTCCTGTTCCTACAAGGGATTGCATTTAGCTTATCCTCATTCATATAATGGTTGTTGATGGTTTTAGATAGAAACTACATATCATTTTAAGGAAAACTATTTATTCCTATTCTGTCTAGTATTTTTAATTGGTGTGGGTACTGTCAAAAGCTTTTTCAGTATCTATTGAAATAATCATAAATATTTGTTAATTTTGTCACTGATATGATCAATTATGCTGACTGTTTTCCTAATATTTCCTAATATTGAACCATCTCTGCATACCTGGTATAAATCCTACCTGATAATGGTGTATTATGCTAGTAATAATCTGCTGTTATATCTTAGGTAAAATTTTATTTATAAGTGTTGCATTGGGACAACTAGGTGGTACAGTGGATTTAGTGCTGACCCTGGAGTCAGGAGGAAAGGAGTTCATATCTGACTTCAGACACAATAATTACCTAGCTTGGTGACCTTGAGCAATGACCCCATTGCCCTGTAAAAACAAAAAAAGTATTGCGTCAATATTCATTAGGAACATAATTATGATACATTTTTCACACAAAGTCAGATGTATACAACTGGAAAAATGTCAATTGTTCATGGTTAGGCCAAGCTAATATAATAAAAATGACAAATCTACCAAAATCAAATTACTTATTCAGTGCCATAACTCTCAAAAGATTCTATTCACCTTCTTAACTTTCTTTTTATTTATTTTGTGAGTGGATTTATCTAAGTCTGAGGGAGGGAGACTGAGGTCCCCCATGAATATAGTTTTGCTATCTATGTCTTTCTGTAACTCATTTAGTTTTTCCTCTAAGAATTTGGATATTATACCAATTGGTCTATAATTTGATTTAGGTATAAGCACTATGTTGTAACAGGACCTTAGGAGAACTCCTTCTTCATCTATTTTTTCAAATACATTATAGAGAATTGGAATTAATTCATCTTTAAATGTTTGGAAGAATTGATTCATAAATCTATCTGACCTTGATGATTTTTTTTTCTTAGGAAATTTATTGATGGCTTTTTCAATTTCCTTTTCTCTAAAAGAGAGCTATTTTTTTTATTTCCTCTTCTGTTTTCTGGGAAGTTTATATCTTTATAAATATTCATCCATTTCACTTATAATGTCATTATTTTTGACATACAATTGAGCAAAATAATTCTAAATTATTACTACAGTTTCCTCCTGGTGAGTTTCTTTACTGGTTATTTGGTCCTTTCTTTTCTTTTTTTTTAAAAATCAGGTTAGCCAAAAAATTAATCTATTTTATTTTTTCATAAAACCAAATCTTAAGTTTATTAGTTCAACAGTGTTCTTACATTTTATTAATTACTCCTTTGATTTTCAGAATTTTTAATGTTGTATTTAAATGGGGATTTTTAATTTGTTCTTTTTCAATCTTTTTTTAGCTGCATGTCCAATTCATTGATCTCTTTTTTTCTATTTTATTTATATAAGCATTTAGAGATATAAAATTTCCCTAAATAATGGCTTTGACTGCATCCCACAAGTCTTGGTATGATTGTCTTGGATAAAACTGTCATTTCTATGATTTGTTGTTTATCCACTTATTCTTTAAAATTAGATTAGTTTCCAATTGAGTTTAAGTCTATATTTTCATGAACCTTTAGTATATGTAATTTTTATTGCATCATGATCTGAAAAAATGTTTTTAATATTTTTACCTTTCTGCATTTGATTTTGGTTCTGTGCCCTAATACATGGTGAATTTTTGTATAGGTGTCATATACTTCAAAGAAGGTATATTCCTTTCTATCCTCATTCAGTTTTCTCCAGAAGTCAATGTTACATAAATTTTCTAAGATTCTATTCTTCTTCTTAAGTTCCTTCTTGTTTATTTTGTGGTTAGATTTATCTAATTCTGAGAGATAGAGGTTGAGGTCCCCCACAAATATAATTTTACTATCTATGCTTTCCTGAAACTCATTTAGCTTCTCTTCTAAAAATCTGGATACCATACCAAATAGTGCATACATGTTGAATACTGATATTACTTCACTATCTAAGGTACCTTTTAGGAAGACAGTTTCCTTCATTACTCCTGTTAATAAGATCTGTTTTTTGCTTTGTCTGAGATCAGGGTTGCTATCCTTGTTTTTTTTTACTTCAGTTGAAGCATAATTTATTCTACTCTTTCTTGTTATCTTTACTCTGTGTGTATCCCTCTGCTTCAAATATGTTTCTTGTAAACAACATATTGTAGAATTCTAATTTTTAACCTACATTGTTATCCACTTCTGATATGGGAGAATTCATCCCATTCATATTCACTGTATTTCCCTCTATCCTATCTTCTTCCTCTTTGTACTTTTCTCTTTCCTTTCCCCTTGCCCCTCTTCATTAATGTTTTGCTTCTGACTGCTGCCTTCTTCACTCTGCCCTCTATTGTATCAGCTCCCCTTGTCTTTTCTTTCCCTTTTCCCCTTTTTTCTTTTTTCTTTAATTTTCCTTTTCATCTCCCTTTTATCAGTCTCTTTTCCCTTTCTTCTTCTTCCTCACCCTACTTCCCTGTAGAGTAGGATAAATTTTTAAATCCAATTAGGATTTAGATGGTATTCCTTTTTTTAGCCAAATCTGTTGAAAGGAAAATGTACTCAGTGTTCATTCTCTTTCTTCTTTCTCTACTGTAATAGCTCCTTTGTACCTATACATTTGGTATTATTTATCCAGTAATGCTTCCATTTTCTTCTCCAACTAGTATCCTTTTTTTATGTCTTAATTGCTTTATACCAGTCTAATACTCACACATCTCCTTACAGCTGTCTTGTTAGAAGTACAATTCTCAAAGGTTATATGCACCATCTCATCATAATCACTTCTTAACTCTACTCTCTCTTCAAATACACTACTTCCAAAAATACAATCCTCATGAAAAAAATTACCACATATCATGATCAATTTATACCCCAAACCTCTTTCTCTGTCTGCATAATTCTCAAGAGGTACAAACACTGTCTTCACATATAAAAATGTAGATAGCTCAGTTTTATTGACTAACTTTTTTTCTTTCCATTTACCTTTTTATACATCTCTTGAGTCTCATATTTGAAGATCAAATTTTCTGTTCAGTTCTGGTTTTTTATCAGGCAAGTTTGAAAGTCCTATTCAAAAGTCCTTTGTTCAAAATTCTCCTTTTTTCCTTGAAAGAATATATTCAATTTTGTAGAGTAATTGATTCCTGCTTGAATCTAAACTCCTTTGTCCTGTAAAATCATATTCCAAGCCCTCTGATTCTTTAAAGTTGAAGATAATAAGTTGAAGCTAATAAGTCCTGTCTATCTTCACTGTGGCTCCCTGATATTTAAATTTCTTCTTTGTGGTTGCTTTCAGTATTTTCTCCTTTAGCTAAGAATTCAGAAATTTGGTTACAATATTCCTTCAAGTTTTTTTTTATTTTGGGATCTCTTTGTTGGGGGGGGTTGGATCGATGGATTCTTGCAAGGATATTAGAGGACTTTTCCAAGATAATTTCCTGCAAGATACTGCCCTGGCACTTTCTGATTGTGATTTTTCATGTAGATCGATAATTTGTACATTATCTCTCCTGGAGCCATTCTTTTCCCTAAAAGATATTTTACATTTTCTCCTATTTTTTCAACCTTTTGGGGTTTTTTGATGGAATATTGTTTTCTCTTAGATCCATTAGTTTCCATCTGTAATTCTAATTTTAACAAATTTATTTTCTTCAGTTGGCTTTTGTGTTTCCTTTTCCAATCAGTTAATAGATGAGTTGTTTTCCTTTCCAGTAGGTTATTGTTACTTTTAGATGAATTGCTTTCTATTTCCAGTTGAGCAATTTTACTTTTGAAGGAATTGTTTTCCTTTTCCATTTCACCTATTTTACTTTTAATGTTAGTCTTTTCTTCAGACAATTTTACATAATCCTCCTATGATTCTCATTTCATTCCTCAAATTTTCTTCTTCTCTTCTTTTGTTTTTAAAATTGTTTTTGAGCTCCTCTAAGAGGTCTTTTTGGATTTGAGACCAATCCATAAACTCCTTTCAAGCTTCACAAGAAGGCATTTTGTCACTGCTTTCCCTTTCTGATATGGCATTTTTATCATCCCTATCACCATGTTAGCCTACTATGGCTAGTGCTTTTTGGTTTTTTTCTTGTTTTTTCTTGTTTGGGTTTTGGGGGGGTTCATTTTAATAGTTGAGCTTTGCTTCTGGAGCCTAGAGGGTGTAGTCCCAAGCTTTTTTGTGCTAGGGCCTGGGAATCTGAGGGTTTTCTTCTCCATAGTCTCAGGTGCACATGAATTGTTCCCTGCACTAGGAGAGCCCAACCCAGTCCTGCCAGCTGCACCAGCATTCCTAGGCTTGAACTTTGCCTTCCTAGCTGGTTTTGGGACCCTCACTGTTGGTGTGCTATATAGTTTTCCGGTTGAGCTGAGACCTGAGCTATGCTCTGGCTAAGAACCTCATGCTGTTTTCCCAGTTTTCCTACCTTTGCTGGGCTACACTCCCCCCTTTACCTACATGAGACAAATCTTTTCTGAAGTTCCTCCAAGATATTTTTTTTTACATTTTTGCAAGGCAAATGGGGTTAAGTGGCTTGCCCAAGGCCACACAGCTAGGTAATTATTAAGTGTCTGAGACCGGATTTGAACCCAGGTACTCCTAACTCCAAAGCCTGTGCTTTATCCATTATGCCACCTAGCCACCCCTCCAAGATATTTTTAATTGCAAAGTTGCTTCACTCTATTTTTTGTGGTTTCTTTTGCTTTAAGGTCTTTTTAGAAGCTTCATTTAAAGTTGCTTGGGGAAAAACTCCAGGATCTTCCTGGCTTCACAATGCCTTCTTGAATCTGTTCAAAGGTTCCTTCCCAGTTTTTTCTGAAACCATTCCCTTTATCATTTCCTACAACATAACAGTAGTTATTCTCTTTCTGAAGCATCCCTTCAATTTCTAATTCTTTCTCATCCCAACAACTGCTGCTATATTTTTGTACATGAGTCTTTTTTCTTTTTAAAAAAATCTCTTTATGATAGGAAAAAACAAAACAAATCCATGCAAATAATAATTCATTATATTTATAGGCATAGTTCCAACCTTCTTTCCAGAATGGATAAATTAGTTCACATCTCCAACAATAGTGCATTAGTATATCTATTTTCATACATCCTTTCCATCTATTATCATTTTCCATTTTTGTTACCATATCTAATCTTATGGGTGTACAGTGGTACCTCAGAGTTACTTAAATCTGCATTTCCCTAATTAATAATAATTCAGAATATTTTTTTCATATGCTAGTTTAGTATCATCTTCTGAAAGGTCCCTATTCATATCCTTTGACCATTTTTAAATTCAGCAATAGTTCTTACTATAATGTTCAGTTCCTTACAGATTTTAGAAATGAAATTTAACCAGAGAAGAATGTTGCAAATTTTTCTCCTAGTTATCATTTTTCTTCTAATTTTACATGATAATTTTAACATGAAATATAGCATAAGATGTTGGGCTATGCCAAATTTCTACATAACTACTTCCTGTTTTTCAAACAAGAAATCAAATAGTGACTTCATAGTCAAATAGTTAAAAATCAAGCTTATTTCATTCAATTGTTTCTTTATATGATAAAATCTGCTCCAATTATCAGTCTCTCAATTTCTTAATCAGTATCAAATTGATTTACTTATTACAGTTGTATAATATATTTTGAGATATTATATTGCTAGACTTCTTTCCTTCTTATTTTTTAAAGGTTACTTCTATTGGTATTTTTGATCTTTTTCTTTTCTAGATGAATTTAGTTAATATTTTTCTATTTTTGAGGATTAAGTTTTTGGTAGTTTGATTAGTATAGCATTGGACAAATAAAGTGATATAAGCTTTATTGACATTTTTATTATATTGGTTTGGCCTAACCTGAATAATTAATATTACTCAGTTATGTAGATCTGTTTTTATTTGTGTGAAGATGTTTTGTAATTGTCTTTGTAGTGTCTTGCCACATATATTCCCAAATATTTGGTACTTTATAGTTAATTCAAATGCAATTTCTCTTTCTATTGGATTGTTATAAATATGCATTGATGCTGATAATTTTGATTAGGTTTATTTTTATATCCTACAACTTGTTCATTGCAGCAATTAGCTTTTTGGTTGACTCTTTAGGGTTCTCTTAGTGAACCATCATTGTCATGTACAAAAAGTGATAGCTTTGTTTCTTCACTTCCTATGCTTATTTTTCAATTTCTTTTTCTGATCTTCTAGTAATAGCTAGCACTTCTCATACAATATTGGATAATAATGATAATTATAAGCATACTTGATTCACCCTGACTTTATTAGAAGACTTACTAGCTTACCCTCATTGCAGATAATGCTTGCTGTGATTCAAGATAGATCCTACATATTTTAAGGGAAGTTTCATTTATTCATATACTTTCTGGTGTTTATAATAGAAATGAGTGTTCCTATTATTCCATTAGAAACCAGGAAGGATGACAATTCAAGTAAGCCTAGAAGGATTTGCATGAACTGATACTGAGTGAGATGAATAGAACCAGAAGAACATTGTACAGCAACATGGGGGTGATGATTAAACTTAATGGACTTGCTCATTCCATTAGTGCAACAATCAGACACAATTTGGGGGTATCTGTGATAGAGAATACCATCTGAATCCAGACAAAGAATTGTGGAGCATGAACAAAGACTAAAGATTGTTACCTTCAGTTTAAAAAAGAACTGATACTTTATATAATTTTGCTATATCTTATGTTTTACTTTTCTTCCTTAAGGATATGATTTCTCTCTCACCACATTCAACTTAGATGAATGTATACCATGGAAAAAATGTAAAAACTAATAGACTGCCTTCGGGGGGGGGAGTGAGATTATGGAAAATATTGTAAAATTCAAAATAAATTAATTAAACAAAAAAAACAGAAATTAGTGTTCTATTTTTTTTTTTTGGTTGCATGCCCATGTCATCAATTTGCTTTTTTTCTCTTTCTTACTGATATGTGCACTTAAAGATATAAATTTCCTCCTAAGTACTGCCTTGGCTTCCTCCCACCCATACAATTTTGTATGTTGTCTAACTGAAGCCATTATATTTAATGGAATTATAAGTTATTTCTGTAATTTGTTTATTTTTGTGTCCATTTTTAGGATTACATTATTTGTTTTCCAATTAATTTTAATTAGTGCTTCAAGGTTCTTTGTTGGAATGTATTATGGTAATGAAAAATTGTATTTAATATTTCTGCTTTTTTGCATTTTTCAGATTTCATACCATAATACATGATCAATTTTTGCAAAGGTACCATTTATAGCTGAATATATATATGTACATATACATATATGTACATATATATATTCCTTTCTATTCCTATTTGATATTCTCCATTTCTTTATCATATATAACTTTTCTAAACATTATATTTGTCTCCTCTCCTTAAACTCTTTCTTATTTATGATTATATTATTTATAATTATAATTATATATTATAATATATATATTATATATATTATAATAATTATAATTATTTATAATTCGGTCTGAAGTCCTCCATTGTAACTGTTTTACTTTTTCCTCCTGCCACCTTTAAGAATTTACAATTGGGGCAGCTAGGTGGCATAGTGGATAAAGCACCAGCCTTGGAGTCAGGAGTACCTGAGTTCAAATCTGGTCTCAGACACTTAATAATTACCTAGCTGTGTGGCCTTGGGCAAGCCATTTAACCCCATTTGCCTTGCAAAAAAAAAAGAATTTATAATCTATGACACTTGGTGAATATATGTTCAGAGATGTCACGAATTCATTGTCTATGGTACCTTTTAGCAAAATATAGTTTCCTTAGTTATCTTTTTTAAAGTATGTCCAATTTTGCTTTTGCTTAGTCTAAAAATGTAACTGCCATTATGTTTTTGTTTTATTTGTGTGTTCTTTTTTACTTCAGATGAACCATAATACATTCTACTCTAAACCATTTTAAAAAACTTTGTGTGTAAATTTTTGTTCCAAATATGTTTCTTTTAAACTCATTTTAATGGATTCTCTAATTTTTGATATAGCTATCTCTTCTTTTATTTTATGAGTTAGTTCATTCCATTCATAATTATGTTTGCTAACTGTGTATTACCCTTCATTCTATTCTTTTATCCTTCTCATTCTATTCTCTTATCCTTTTTTTTTTCAGGCTGCCCCCTCTTTAAGAGTCTGTTTTGCATTACTGTCTCCATTAATCTAAGCATTCATCTTCTTTCTATTAATTCCTTTTCCTCCTTCTTTGGGTAAGATGAATTTCTTTTTTTTAATATATTTTTTATTCTCACTTTGTACAAATGTATTTTTACATTAATAAAATATTCTTGTTTACAAGTAAACAAAATGCCCCTCCCCCCATGAATATAGATATACTTGCTTGGGCCAAAAAAATTAAAGGGGAGAGAAAAAAAATTAAAATTAAAAAAATAATAGTAATAATTGTAGGTATGGCCAGGTGGTGCAATGGATGAAGCACCAACCCTGGAGCCACGAGCACTGGAGTCCATATCCAGCCTCGTAAACCCAACAATCACCCAGCCATGTGACATGCAAGCCACCCGATACCCACTGCCCTGAAAAAACCAAAAAGAAGAAAAAAACAGACTCAAAATAAAATAAAATAGTAATAATAGTATGGGTGGTTGGGTGGCAGACAGAGCATTGGCCCTTGAGCCAGGAGCACCTGGGTCCAAATCCGGCCCCAGACAAACAAAGATCACTCTGCTATGTGGCCCCAGGCAGGCCACCCAGCCCCACTTGCCCTGCACCCTCCCCCAAATAATAATAACAAAAAATGTGCTTCAGTCTTTGTTCCAACACCAAGAACTCTGTCACGGGTGGATTACATTCTTTTTGATAAGTCCATCACAAAAGTTACTTCCATATTTTTCCAACACTGCCATAGCTGATTGCAACTCCCTCCTTTCTTATTTCTCCACTACCATTTATTATATTTTCTCTCTCCTTTCACTCTGACTCTACTGTAGGGTAGCTGAGTGGTGCAGCAGACAGATCCCTGGTCCTGGGGCCAAAAAGCCCTGAGCCCCCATACCACCACTTAGGCCCAGAATCTACCTGGCCCTATGGTCCTGGGCAGGCCTTCCAATCCCAGCCCCTTGCAAGAAGTAAAAAAGAAAATGTGTTATATCTGACCACTCTCCTCCCATGGTCCATCCTCTCCTCCTTTATTCACATCCCCCCTTCCCCCTGCTCCCCCCCTCCTTCTTACTCCAGATGTCTATACCCCATTGAGTATATTTGCTGTTTCTTCTCCTAGCCATCTCTGATGAGAGCAAAGGTTCCCTCATTCCCCCTTGCCTCCCCCCTTCCATATCATTGCAATAGCTCATTGTAATAAAAAAAAATCTTATTATGTGAAATATCTTGGATTATTCCCCCTCTCCTTCTTCTTTCTCCCATTCCATTTCCCTTTTTTTCTATTGACTCCATTTTTACACCATATTTTATCTTCAAATTCAGCTTTCTCCTGTGCTTCAACTATAAAATCTTCCTCTACCTGCTCTATGAACTGAGAAGGTTCATATGAATATTATCAGTATTATTTTTCTACACACGCAGTTCATCCTCATTATGTCCCTCATATTTCCCCCCTCTCCTCCAATCTCCATCCTTCACCTGAGTCCTGTATCTGAAGATCAAACCTTTGGTTCAGTTCTGGCCATTCCAAAAGGAACATTTGAAATTCTCCTGGTTCATTGAAAGTCCATCTTTTTCCCTGGAAGAGGACATTCAGCCTTGCTGGGTAGTTCATTCTTGGCTGTATTCTAAGCTCTTTTGCCTTCTGGTATATTGTATTCCAAGCCCTACGAGCTTCCAATGTAGTTACTGTTAAGTCCTGTGTGATCCTGACTGCAGCTCCACGATATTTGAACTATGTCCTTTTGGCTGCTTGTAATATTTTCTCTTTGACTTGGGAGTTCTGGAACTTGGCTATAATATTCCTTGGGGTTGGTTTTTTGGGATCTCTTTCTCAGGGGGATCGGTGGATTCTCTCCATTTTTATTTTGCCCTCGGCTTCTAGAATATCAGGGCAATTTTCCTGTAGTAATTCTTTGAAAATGATGTCAAGGCTCTTTTCCTGATCATGACTTTCAGGTATTCCAATAATTTTAAAATTATCTTTCCTAAGTCTGTTTTCCATATCAGTTGTTTTTTCAATGAGATATTTCACATTTTCTTCTAATTTTTCATTTTTTTGGTTTTGAAGTATTGATTCCTGATTTCTGGTAAATTCATCAATCTCCCTGAATTCTGTTGTCTGAAGGATTTGTTCTCCTCAGAGAGTTTTCTTATCTCTTTTTCCATCTGGCCAATTTTGCTTTTTAAAGCATTCTTCTCCTCAATAACTTTTGGAACTGTTTTATCCATTTGACCTAAGCTGGTTTTTAGCATGCTATTTTCTTCAGCATTTTTTTGGATTTCTTTGACTAAGCTGCTGACTTCATTTTCATGTTTTTCCTGCATCTCTCTCCTTTCTTTTCCCAAGTTTTTTTCCAACTCCCTCATTTGATTTTCAAAGTCTTTT
Organism: Macrotis lagotis; assembly: GCF_037893015.1. NCBI lineage: Eukaryota > Metazoa > Chordata > Mammalia > Peramelemorphia > Peramelidae > Macrotis > Macrotis lagotis. The sequence goes on from NC_133661.1 coordinate 191,672,584, forward strand.
TTGAGCTCTGTCATAGCCTCAGTCCAATTTCTGTTTTTTCTTGGCGTCTTTAGATGCAGGAGCTTGTGCTTCCTCATCTTCAGACTGAGTATTTTGATCCTTCTTGGGCTCATTTGCAAAATATTTCTCTGCTTGCTCATTTTCCCAGCCTAGGCCTGATTTTGGGGTGCTTCCTGAACTTTTGGAACACTCCTACAAGGGTCTCAGTGTGTGAGGCTCTGTCCTCCCTCCTGGTCTGTGAATGACCATAAGCGCCCCCCTCTGCTGGGGCCAAGGTGGGGGGGGGGGCTGCTGTTCTATGGTGGAGCCTAGACTGGGATCAGGATCTGAATGTGGTCAGAGTCCCAGAGTTCTGTTCCAGGGGCAGAGGACAGAGCTTGGCAGTGTCTCTCTCTCTCTTCACTCCCCTCCCTCAGCTCAATGGGCTCATACCCTGCGTGCTCCTGCTTAAGGACTCTGTATGCTTCTGTTTCCAGGTCTGGGCTGCTGAAAGACCAAGCTGCTTGCTGTGTGCCCTGAGGGCTGGGCTCCACGTGCTCGCTCTAGCAGAGGTCCCCCGCTGTTCCCCCACTTTGTGCCCAGTGCTCCCTGGGGTGCAGCTCAGGAGACTGCCCCACTGCTGTGAGCTGGCTCCCAGCACCCTGGGTCTGCCTCTGGGAGCCTGAAGTTCTTTCACTCTGGTGGGCCACCCCTCCGGCAGGCTGCCCCTCCGACCCCAGGGAGCAGAGCTCTTTTCCAGGTTACCTTGAGTAGGAGACCTGCCTCACTGGGTCCCTTTGTGGGTTCTGTCTCTCGAAAGTTTAGTTAGAATCCTTAGCTTATGAGTTTTATCAGAGAGCTCCTAAGACTCTATCCCTTCCTGGAAAGATGAATTTCAGTATGTAATTGTGTGTCTGTGTGTGTCTGTGTGTGTGTACACATATATTCTTTGCTTCTTGAATCAGTTCAGATGAAAGTAAGGTTCAAATGTTGCCAGCTCCACCCTATTGCCCTCTCCATTGTATTAACTCCTCCTTCTGTACCCCATTTAAATGATATAATTTTACCAATTTCCCCCGTCCCCATTTTTTCTAGTTAATTATTCTTTTCCACCTTTTCATTCTTCTTTTGTGTCCATGCTAATGTAAGAGAACCACATCCAAGCCATCTTTCTAATTAGAATCCTTCTAACCTCTGCTGATGTTAAAATCTGGAGGAATTACACATGTATCATGTCCAAATAGAAGACTGTAAGTAGTTTAGTCTTGTTTAGTGTCTTATGACTTATTACTCATGTTTACCTTTTTTAGAAAGCTTTTCTAGACTCCTGTATTTGAATATCAAATTTTCTAGTCAGTTCTGCCATTTTCATCAAGAAGGTGGAAAGTTCTCTATTTCTTTAAATATTCATTTATCTACCTGAAAGATTAATACTAAGTTTTTCTAGGTATTTTATGCTTTGCATTCTAGAATATGGTATTTCAGTCACTGTACTTTTATAATTATGATTGCTAAATATTGTGTGATCCTAATTGTGGCTCTGAGATAACTTGAATTCCTTCTTTTTTTGGATGTTTGCAGTATTTTCTCTGTGACCTGAAAGATTTGGTTTTGATATTGGGAGATTTTGTTTTGAGATTTCTTTCAAGATGTATCTAAAGGTTTCTTTCAATTTCTATTTCACATTCTGATTTTAAGATATCTGGGAAGTTTTATTTTATTATTTCTTAAAATATGATGCTGAGATTCTTTTTGATTCATGATTTTTGGATAGTTCAGTGGTTCAATATCTCTGGTCTATTTTTCAGGTTAGTTGGGCTTTTTATTCTTCAAAATCTCTGTCTATTAATTTCTTAGGAGGTGAGGCTCATTTGATCAATTCTCAAGGGATGATTTTCTTTGGTAAATCTTTGTAATTCTTTTATCAACTTCGTATTTTTCTTTATAAATCTTTTTCTTTGCATAGCTGACATTTTCCCCCTCTACCACCCATATTGTTTTTTAATTTTTTTCCACAACCTTATAATCTCTCTTTAATTTTTGAGGAATTTTTGTTGGAATCATCTCCTATCTACATTTTTCTTGGAGATTTTGTTTGTAGATATTTGCAAATTATTGGCTTTTTCAGTGTTTTGTGTCTTAAACAAGTTCTTTATGGTTGAATTCCTTTTTTTTTCTTTTTTATCATTCTGCTAGACTACTTCTTGACTTTGTATTTACTATTTATGTACTTTATATTGTTTTTAGTTAATTCCTGGGGGATATAGAGGAATAGAGATGCTAGACCTGAGCTTCTGCCCATTATGTCCTTCTGTTGCTTTCAAGGGCTCATTTTGGGGGGGGGGCTCTTAATATTTTCTGTGCTTCCAAAATTGTCATACAAGTCTTTTCATTGCCTTCCTGATTTGAGCTCTATTAGTTCCTGTTCCAGGATTAGGCTTATTGACTTGTGTATGGGTGAATTTAAATATACTTCTACAGGATTCAGTCACTAGCAGCCCAAAGGTTTTGCCACTTCTGACCAAGTGGACTGCCAGTTTTCTCATGGTCTGGGATGCTATTGTTCTGGGCATTTGGTGTAGTCAATGTGAACTGCTAAAGGCTAGATTCTGAGCTCAAAGCCAGATTTCCAGAACTTGTCCTGTACTCAAGTAGTCAGTTAGAGAGAGCCCCACTCCTGCCCATCCTGGATCTGTGACTAAGAACTCGGTAATGCTGACAGATGGCACTTTTTCTTGTACCCAGCACTAGTTCTAAGAACTCATGGGATCTTCTTATTTTCATACAGTCTCAATCTTCTTTGTCTCCCTAGGTGCTAGAACATTCACTACTGCCTTTGCTTCTGTGCACTCCAGTCTAGCACCTAAGCCAGTGTAGGTAAGCCCAACTGTCTGACCTCTTAAAATGCCTTGGTTTGAAAATATTACGCACTCCATTTTTTTCCTTGAATTTACCCATCAGAATCCATTTAATATGTTTTTAGGTTGATATAAAAGATCTATTTAAGATGAGCTTGGCAAAACTTCTTTTTCCCTCTGGCTGTAATCTTGATTTTTCTTCATGAATTCAATTATTCTTAAAATGAGGTCATCTCGGCCTGTTTTTCAGGTCATTTTTTTATATTAGATTGTTAAATTGTTTTTTTCTGATTCATTGCTAGCATTTCTCATTGTCTCATGAAGTTATTAATTACTGTTAGGCCTATTCTCATATTCGGGTGTCTGTTATTTGTTATTTAGGCAATGGTTATTTATTTGCAGCTATTTATACCCCTTCCAATTTTTTTTTCCTATGGAGCTTCCATTTCATTTTTAGCTCTCACTTAATTTCTTCCAGATATTTAAGGATTTTAGAAAGATTTTATTTATTTTGAATTTTTACGATTTTCCCCCTAATCTTGCTTCTCTTCCCCCACCACCCACAGAAAGAAATCTGTTAGTTTTTACCTTGTTTCCATGAATGTGATGAGAAAGAAATCATATCCTTAAGGAAGAAAAATAAAGTATAAGAGATAAAAAAATTATATAATAAAAAATGTTTTTTAAATTAAAGGTAATAATCATTCTCCATTGCAGATATCCCAAAACTGTGCTTGATTCTGCACTGATCGAATGAGCAAGTCCATTAATGTTGATCATCACACCCATGATGCTGCTAGGGTGTACAATGTTCTTCTGGTTCTGTTCATTTCATTTTGATGCTGAGCGAGATGAGCAGAACCAGAACATTGTACAAAGTTTTTCTTATGGAAAATCTATTTTTGATTTTGAGTCTCTTTAAAGTTGCAGCAAAATTACTCTCTCCTAAGCTATTTTATTGGGCAACTCTAGAGCAGTGTAACTTTTTTGGTTTATCTTACCTTAGACCCTGAATTAGAACTTTGTGTCAGGCACAGGATTTGTCCTATGCTATAAATTTTAGTGGGATAGTTGGCCTGGTCTTAGATCCTGTACTATATTCTTCATCTCAGATTAGACCACCTCTGGATATTTTAGAACCAGAATACTCACTCTTTAGTACTCTATAGAATCATAGGATAGATACTAGAGATCTTGATATCTTCTGATGTTCTAGTCTAAGTGCTGAAGCTATCACTTTTGCTTTTGATGACTTCCAAAGTCTTTATTTCTAATCTTTTGACTTCACTTGTGGGACCACCATTCCTACTCCCTCTGGATAAGTTGGTAGAGTACCAATTTGTTTGTGTTGATGCTAGGTTTTGCTGGTGCCTCATTTTGCTACTGTCCACGGATTTCTGGTTGAGGTTTTGCTTCCAACTCAAGGTGGAAAAATTCCTCCTTTCCTCACAAAGATAGAGAAACCTCAAGAAAAATAAAGTGAGAGGATAAAATTGTGCTTCTGTCTGTATTTAGATACCATTAGCTCAGTCTTTAGGATGGATGGCATTCTTTAATCATAAGTCCATCAGAGAAGTTGTTTCAATATTTTTTCCCACAGTTGCTATTGCTAGCTGTATTCCCCCCCATCCTATTCCTCCCCATCCCCATTTATTCTATTCTCTATCTCCTTTCACCTTGTCCTTCTGCAAAAGGATGCTGTATCTGGCTACCCTCTCCCATGATCTTCCTTCACTTCTGTCACCTACAACTCCCTTCCCCTCCTCCTGATCCCCTTCTCACATCTCTTTCCTCTCTTTTTTTCTTCTAGGGTAAGAAAGATTTCTATATCCTATTGAGTGCATTTGTTATTTCTTCTCTGAGATGATGAGAATGAAGACTCACTCATTTCCTCCTCACTTTCTCCCCTTCCACTCTATTTCAAAAGCTTTTCTTTGTTCTTTTCACATGAAATATCTTATCCCAAAATACCCCCCCTCCTTTTCCTTTCTCCCAGTATATTTTTCACCCATTAACTCCATTTTTGTAATATCTCTTCATATTCAGCTCCCTCCTCTTATTTGTCTATATATATGCTCCTTCTAACTGCCCCAATAAATGAGAAGTTATCAGTATCATCTTTCCATGCAAGAATACAAACCTCCCATCATCAGTACTTCCTGTCCACCTTCTCTATGCTTCACCTGAATCCTGTTCTTGAAGATCAAACTTTCTGATCAGCTCTGGTCATTTCATGAGGAAAATTTGAAAGTCCCCTATTTTATTGAATGTCCATCTTTTCCCATGAAAGAGTAGGCTCAGTTTTGCTGGGAAGTTCATTATTGGTTGTAATCAACCTCTTTTGCCTTTTGGAATATCATATTCCTAGCCCTTTGAGCCCTTAATGTAGATGCTGCTAGATCCTGTGTAATCCTGACTGTAGTTTCATTATATTTGAATTTTTTCTTTCTGGATGCTTGTAATATTTTCTCCTTCACTTAGGAGTTCTGCAATTTGGTTATTATATTCCTTGGAATTTTTATTTTGGGATCTCTTTCCAGAAGTGATAGGGAAATTCTTTCAAATTCTATTTTTTACCCCTTAGTTCTAGGATATCAGGGCAAACTTCCTGGAGAAATTCTTGAAAAATGAAGTCTAGGTTTTTTCCTGGTTATAATTTTCTGGTAACCCAATAATTTTTAAATTATCTCTCCTGGATCTGTTTTCTAGGTCAGTTGTTTTTCCAAGGGATCGTTCACATTTTCTTCTAGTTTTTCATTCTTTTGGTTTTGCTTTATTGTTTGTTGATTTCTCACAAAGTCATCAGCTTCCCTTAGTTCCATTCTACACTAAAGGAATTATTCTCTTCAGAGAGCTTTTGTATCTCCTTTTCCATCTGGCTAATTCTGCTTTTTAAGGCATTATTCTCCTCATTGACCTTTTGAACTGCTTTTTCCTTTTGATCTAAACTGGTTTTTAAGATATTTTTCAGTATGTTTTGGTATCTCCTTCAGTCACCAAGCTGGTAACTAGTTTTCATGATTTTCCCTGCATGGCTGGAGCCAGTTTACTCCAGTGGCCAGTGCAGCCCTGGCTTTGCTGAGGTCCTTACTAACTCTAGTGGATCAGACTCCTCTGGCAGATCTTCCAAGTTGTCTTGGGCTGGAAAATTGTTTCATTCAAACTTTCTGTGAGTTCCACCACTCTAGAATTTAGTTAGTCATAATTTAAAGGCATTTGGGGTGGTCTGTGCAAGAGCTTCTGGGATTTCCTGCCTTTATGCAGTCATATTGGCTCTGCCTTTTGAATAAATTTCTTAATTTTTTTATGATTTATGTATAAGGCTATGTTGTATCATTTAATCTTTATTTAGGTATTTCCAGGTCCAAAATATACCTGCTTCTCAGTTTGTCTAATATATTTAGTTTACTCTCAATGGAGACAGGACTCTAAGTTCAACTGCAAATTTAAAAAATTGCCAAAACATTTGTGGATGGATATTTTATAGTCTAATGAAAATAATCAGATTATAAAGACTCAATTGAGTTTCTTCTAATGACAGTTTTCAAATAGATTTCAATAAAAAATTGAGTTTCATCAATTGAAAAAAATGTGCCCATTTGCCATTATTCCTTCCATTAATCATTTAACCTTTCTTGGTCTCAGTTTCTTCATTTAAAATGAAGAAGCTGAACTAAAGAGCCTCTACAATCCCTCCTAGTCTTAAATCTAGGATATCATCCTTACGCAATGAATCTTAACTAACAGTAGAGAGGAGGCAGCTAAAGGCAAGGTACCATATAAGTCTAGAGAAAAAAACAACAAATACAATTAAAAGTATGTGTCAAAGAATGGAAAATAATTATCTGACTCACTCTCCTCAATGTCATCCTTAATTAAACTCTTACTATGCCCCCAGGTCCTTTCTGCCACAGTCCCCGAAAAACTATCAAAGGCCAAATTCCATTAAAATTAATTTACTTGAAACTCTAAATGTGCCCTCAGGAAAACAATTAATTCATTATAATATCTGATGTTTTGATCCCAATCCCTTTTGTCTAGCAAACTCTGGTGAATATGTTTCATGATTTTCAACATGAGAACAAGGATTATGTTTACATCCACTCTGAAATAATTTCTCTCTTTCCTCTTTAGTAGTATCCTCAGCATTGAAAAATGCTGAATTTCCAAATTTTCTGAAACAAAGTAAATAACCCCAACAACCTTAATATGTTAAAGGACCTGGGCAGTGAGTGTACTAGATAATCTTTCAACATAGTTCATTTAGTGGGAATAGAAGATGCAATTAAGTTCAGCGTCTATATATATATATATATATATATGTATGTATGTATGTATATATGTTCGCTACAATCAAATCCTTCAAAACATTTAGAATAATGCCCTGTACAATCAATCAATCTATAAAAATTATTAAATTCCTTCTATAGGCTAGATACTGTATAGAAAAGATAATGTAGGAATCTTAATGAGGATAACATTCATGTTTTTTGTAGGTATTCAGTGAAGACTAGTAATTCTGATGTAAGGGCTGTTGAATCTCTTTTATCAGGGTTCTTTTCCACTTTCAGTAACTATCTCCCATGTATCTCTTGCTTGTGTATCCAAAAATTTGGAGCATGTGCAGTAATCAAAACCCAGTAAAACCATCTCAGCAGATGGGCTAAACCAGGTTAGGGATAACTGATAGGCTTCAAACTTATTGATGAGTTAGGGGGATGTCTATGCTAAGGAGGTGAAAAATTTGCCTTATGGAATGAACAGATTAGAAGAAAGTGTTCCAGTAGTCAAGAAGACAGGTAAAGAAGGAGCTATGGAGGAGCATGGACAGACATCAAGGATGAAAAAACATTGTTACTTTCATCTTGCCATTAGACTTAAATGACTCCAGAGGAGCAAGTGAGGCTGCCTCAGTTAAACTCAAAAGACATTACCCATACTATTTTGCCATTTTACATTTTACTAATTTCATTATTTTACTCATACTTCAACATATTGTTGCAGCAGGCAAAAACATATTTGTTTGTACCCTACTGTACTCTGTAGAAATGGGTCTATATTTTCTTAAAAGTTTTTTTTAGCATTTATTGAAATGATGATATGATATATTAGTTTTCTTATTGATATAGTCACTCCTAATACTAAACAAACCCTGTATTCCTGGTATAACTCCTACTTGATCATGATGTGTTATCTTAGTTATAACTTGCTGTAACCTCTTAGCTAATATTTTATATAAAATTTTTGCATCAATATTCATTTGGGTAATTGATCTATAATTTTCTTTCTCTGTTTTGAGTCTTTCTGGTTTAGATATCAGTACTATATTGGTGTCATGGAAGAAATTTGACAGAACTGCACCTATTTTTTCAAATAATTTATGTAGAATTGGAATTAATTCTTCAAATGTTTGGAAGACTTCATTTGTGAATCCATCTAGTTCTGGATATTTTTTTTCCTATGGCATTCACTGAAGGCATGTCAAATTTCTTTTTTCTGAAATGGTGTTATTTAAGTATTTAATTTCTTTGGTTAATTAGAGAAATTTAGTTTTTTGTAAATACTCATCAATTTCATTAGATTCTCAAATTTATTGGCATATATTTGGATGAAAGAACTTCCAATTATTATTTTATCCTCATTGCTGGTAAATTCATTTTTATTTTGATATTAATAATTTATTTTCTTCTTTCTTTTTAATCAAATTAAGCAAGGAATTATCTATATTTTTCATAAAATAAACTCTTAGTTTTATTTATTAAATCAATATTCTTCTTACTTCCAATTTTATTAATTTCTCATTTGACTTTCAGAATTCCTAATTTAGTATTTAATTGGGAATTTTTAAATTGTTCTATTTCTAACTTTTTTAATTGCATGCCCAATTCATTGATCTCTATTTCTCTACTTTATTCATAAAGCATTTAAGATATATATATATAATTTTCCTTGATAACTAATTTGGCTATATCCTACAAGTTTTGATGTTATTTCTTTATTGTCATTGTCTTGGATAAAACTTGTGATTGCTTCTATGATTTATTGCTTTATCCATTCATTCTTTAAATTTAGGTTATATATTTTTTAATTCATCTTTCCATGGCTCTTCATTATGCATGATTTTTATTACATCATGATCAGAAAAGAATGCATTTAATATTTGTCTTTCTACATTTGATTGTGAGGTTTTTATGACCAATTTTGTGTCATATATCACAGAGAAAAATATATATTCTTTTTCTATCTCCATTCAACTTTCTTCAGAGGTCTATGGAATCTAACTTTTCTAACATTCTATTCCTTATTAAATTCCTTCTTGCTTATTTTACGATTAGTTTTATCTAATTCTGAGAGAGGGAGGTTGAGATCCTTCACTAAAATAGTTTTGCTATCCATTACTTGCTGTTATTTATTTAGCTTACACTTTATGAATTTGGGTGCTATACCACTTGGTACATATATGTTTAATATTGATATTACTTCATTGATATAGTTTCTTTCCTCAACCCATTTAATGAGATCTACTTTTGCTTTTGCTTTGTCTGAGATAAGGATTGCTACCCCTGTTTTTTTCACTTTAGCTGAAACATAATATATTCTGCTCCAGTTTTCTTTTTACTTTTACTCTGTATGAATCTCTGCTTTAAATGTGTTTCCTGTAAATAACATATTGTAGGATTCTAGTAATTAGGTTTTTAATCCATTCTACTATGTACTTCTCTCTCTTTTTAGGTTTTTGCAAGGCAAATGGAGTTAAGTGGCTTGCCCACACAGCTAGGTAATTATTAAATGTCTGAGGCCAGATTTGAACTCAGGCACTCCTGACTCCAGGGCCAGTGCTCTATCCACTGTATCACCTAGGTGCCCCTATTTCTCTTTTATGGGAGAGTTCATTTCATTCACATTCACAATTATATTTACTAATTCTTTTATTACCTCTACTCTTTCTCTCCTTCACTTGTACTTTTTTTTTCCTCCTCATCTATTCCCCCTCATCAGTATTTTGCCTTTCTCAATATGCCCCTATTCTATCAGACCCCCTCTCTTTTGTTTCTCCTTTTTCCTTTCCCCTTCTTCCTTCCCTCTCTTCTGTCAGTCTCTTCCTTCCTCAAACCCTTTTCCCTCCTAATGCCTAAAGGTGAGATCAATTTATAAATCCAGCTGAATGGATGTGTTATTTTTTGCTCAATGAGAGTAAGACTCAAGCAATTCTCATACCTTCCTTAATTTTCCTCTACTGTAATAGGTCCTTTGTGCCTATTCATGTGATGTAGTATACCCCATTCTGCCTCTCCCTTCCTCCTATTTCATTAAAATTCCTTTTTTAATGTCTTGATTTTTTAAAATCCTCTCACCATAATCAACATATCCATACTTTCAGCCTAAGTATACAGCCTCTAACACAGTTAAAATTCTCAAGAATTATGAGAACCTTCCTTTCATGTAGGAAGTAACTAGTTTAATCTTATTGAATAGTAGTCTCTTTCTTTTCTCCTGTTTCCCTTTTTATGTTCCTCTTGAGTTTGAAGATCAAATTTACTGTTCAGTTCTGGTCTTTTCAAAAGGAAAGTAACCAATTTTGTTAAATGTTCATCTTTTCACCAGAAAGTATATGCTCGATTTTGCTAGGGTGTTGAGTCTTTGTTGTAGTCCAAGCTCCTCTGACCTCTGGATCATATTCCAGGCCTTTCCATTCTTTAATACTGATGCTGCGAAATCCTGCATAATCTACACTGTTGTTCCTTGGTATTTGAATTGCTTCCTTTTGGTTGCCTGTAAGAGTTTCTCCTTGATTTGATAATTCTAGAAATTGACTACAATATTACCTGGTGTTTTCATTTTGGAATCCCTTTCAGGAGGTGATAGATGGATTGTTTCAATGATGATTTTGCCTTCTGGTTCAACATCAGGGCAATTTTCCTTGATTTTTTTTTATCTTGGCTTTCAAGTAGTCCAATTATTCTTAAATTATCTCTCCTGGATCTTTTTTGCCAGGTCGTTTGTTTTTTCAATGAGGCATTTTACATTTTCTTCTTTTTCATTTTTTCATTTTGCTAAACTGATGTTTTTGATGTCTAATGGAATCATTACCCTGCATTAGTCCCAACCCAATCTTTTTCATTTGGTCCATTTTATTTTTTATTGTCCCAATTGTATTTTTTTACTTTTAGACAAAATTATATATGTTTTAATTAATTAAATTTTGAATTTTATAATTTTTCCCCTAATCTTGTCTCCCTCCCCCCAACCCCCACAGAAGGCTGTCTGTTAGTCTTTCCATTGTTTCCATGGTATATATTGATCTAATTGAATGCTATGAGAAAGAAATAATATCCTTAAAGAAAAAAATAAAGTATAAGAGATAGCAAAATTATATAATAAGATAATGGGGTTTTTTTAAATTAAAGGTAATATCTTTGCTCTTTATTCAAACTGCACAATTTTTTCTCTGGATACAGATGGTATTCTCCATCACATATATCCCAAAATTGTGCCTGATTGTTGCAATGATTGAATGAACAAGTCCATTAAGGTTGATCATCACCCCCATATTGCTGTTAGGGTGTATAGTGTTCTTCTGGTTCTTCTCATCTTGCTCAGCATCAGTTCATATAAATCCTTCCAGGCTTCCCTGAATTCCCATCTCTCTTGGTTTCTAATAGAACAATAGTGTTCCATCACATACATATACAAAAGTTTATTAAGCCATTCCCCAATTGATGGACATTCACTCAATTTCCAATTCTTTGCCACCACAAACAGGGCTGCTTATATTTTGTATAAGTGATGTTTTTGTCCTTTTCCATAATTTCTTCAACATATACACCCAGTTGCACTATTGCTGGATCAAAGAGTATGCACATTTCTGTTGCCTTTTGTGGCCCAATTGTATTTTTACAGGATTTTGTATCTTCTGTAAATTTTTGTTCTTATTTTTGCAAGATGTTGAATTTCTCTTTCATTTCATTTTTTAAAATCCTTTCTGAGCTCTTCTGAAAAGTCTTTTTGAATGGAAATCAATTCATATTCTTCTCTGCAGCTCTACATGTAGTATTTTTCCACCATTCTCTTTTGATATGGTGCTTTTCCCAATCTTATCTCCCAGGTAACTGCCTTCTTTATCCATTTCTTATTCATTCTGGTTTTTCATACTGGGAGTAGCTCACAAACATCTAGTATTGAGAACCAGAGAGGTGTGCACTCACTAGCCTGTGGAATTCTGTGTTGGGTAGTCCAGGGGTTTGCTCACTGGACCAAGTTTGGAATGCTCACAATTTGTTCTCTACCATATCCACATTGGAAACACCAACTGCCCACTCCCTAGGCTGTCTACATTGGGAACACCTAGAACTTGCTCTTTGAATCATCTGTACAGGAACACCAGTAGCTTGCTCATTGAGTTAAGTCTTCCAGGTTGGAAAATACTAAGGGCATGCTATTTGGACTGAACCATCCAGTCCAATTATGTCAGCTTAATGGGGGTCTAGAGTACCTGCCTTGGAATTCTCCCAGATGGTCTGATGTGCATCTGACTTGCTGAGTCTGTACTCCAAAGGTTTCCACAAGTGATCTCTCTTGCCAGTGAGAACCTCCTTTTTTGTCCCTGCCTTGCCCTACTGCCCATTGACTAGTTTTCCGTTTTTCTGACCTGGGTAAAATGCTACTCCTGAAATAGATATTGCTGAAATATGCTCCACTCTGTTCTTCTGTGGGTACTGTTGCTTCAAAATCCATTTACAGGTTTGATAAATGTTTTTTCTGGGGGAAACCCACAGTAGAGTTTAAGGAATTTCCTGGCTTCTTTCCACCACCATGGCTTGAACTATTTCCCTTCCCTCCTAAACAGCTACATTTTACTAAAACTTGTGGGTTTTGTAACTTTTTCATTACCTACACTATCTTCCATTTGTTTAAATATAATAAAACTGGGTGTATGCACCCTTGTAGCAAACATTGGCATTTGATAGACTATGTCATTATAAGGAAAAGAGACAAATAGAATATGACTGTGACAGATCATATATATATATATATATATATATATATATATATATATATATATATATATATATATATATATTCTTCAAGATATACATTCACATTCAAGTGACAGCCCCAAGGCAAGACAACTACAGAAGACTTAATGTCTACAGATTAGAGTGCTTTTCTGCATGAGAACAGTTTGCTGACTTGGAGAGAAAGCTGGGCTAACATATAACACTGGCAACAGTGGAGCAGAAAAGGAGTTGATAGCTTTCAAAGATCTGGTATACAGCAATTCATTTACTCCTCTAGGCTGAGTAACAAACATCAAAATCAATTTGACAAGGGGCGGCTAGGTGGCTCAGTGAATAGAGCACTGGCCCTGGACTCAGGAGAACCTGAGTTCAAATTCGACCTCAGAAACTTAATAATTACCTAGCTGTGTAGCCTTGGGCAAGCTACTTAAACCCATTGCCTTGCAAAAACCTTAAAAAAAGAAAAGGAAAAAATCTATTTGACAAAAATGATAGGAAAAATCAGAAGCTACTAAATGAAAAATGTTTATTTCACAAGATTTATCAACAGGTTAATTCACCCACAAATGAGAAGGCAATCTACAACCCCATCAAAAGTAAAGTACAGGGAGCCAAGATGGCAATACAAAGTTAGGAAGTTCCCAGAACTTTTCCCCCCCAAAATTTAAATGAAGCATCTAACAAGAACCTAAAACTACAGAATTCACAAAAATAGAATGAAACAAGTTCTCAACTCAAGATGTCATGGAGGAACTTCAGTAGAGTTCTGTTTCATGTGCTGAGAAGGACAGTATAGCCCACCATAGACAGGAGAGTTGAAAATGCAGAGGGAAGGATGAAGTCGCACAACAGTTTAGGTCCAGCTCAGCAAGTCAGTATTGCAGCAGACCAGCAGGGATTACCCAACTCCAGCTCAGAAGACAAAGTTTGAGCCCAAGAAATGCCGGTAAAACAGGCAGGACTGGGTTGGGCTACCATAGTGCAGGGGAACAACCACTAGCTAATGAAACAAAAAGAACTGCCAATACAAAATTTTGGTGCTATACCCCTGTGTCCCAGGACCAGAGCCCAACTGTCAAGATGAGCAATAAAAAAAAAAGGGAAAAAAAAAGCATTGACTATAGTCAGTTACTATTCTGATAGGAATAAAAAAATTGCCATTTCAGAAGAAGAAAGCAATAACAAAATATCTACATGTGAAACATCAAGACCTCTTGAAAGGATTCACAAAGAATTTTTTTCATGTGCTTAGCAAGGAATAACTTCCCTGATGTTGTGGTGATCATGAAAGTGATGATGTTTTAGCTAATACTTTAGACCATGAGGGTTGAATTTATATTGGGACAGTTGAAAGGAGTATATTTAGAGTAAAAATGGAACTTGAAGTGATTTTGCTTTCAATAATACTTTATTTCATGAAAGTTATATTTCTATAGAGGGTACTTGGAAAGAGGGTATGGCATAAAATGATTATAATTTGATGATGGCTCTTGAGAATTGTATTTTAAATGGGATAATTGAGGAGAATATGCCTTGACAGAGGTTGGGAGTAGGAAGACATTAAGAGGTAATGATGGTTATACATCAATCAATCTACTTTTGAAAGAGCCTTCCATTTGACCCATTGAGGTTTTGAGAGAATTATTTCCTTTTTGCATTTGTCCAATTGATTATCTGAGAGATTTATTCTCATTTTATATTTGTCCAATTGTATTTTTTAAGGATTTCTTTTCTTGTTGCAAGGTATTAGTTGTATTTCCCAAATTTTCCAGTTGATTTTTAAGCTCTTTCCTTATTTCTTCAAGGAAGTCTTTCTGTGCTGAAGACCAGATCGTATTCTCCTCAGAGGTTCTAGGTCTTTCTGAGTTAGGGTCTTTCCATTCCAAGAATTTTTCTATGGATCCACCTTTATGCTGACCCTTCTTCATTTTGCTAGGGTTGGGGAGTTGGGAAGGGGCTGGTTCACAGGGGCTTGGTATCCCTAGAGGCTTTATTCATTGAGTGCAATTTCTCTGGCTGTCCAGTAGGGGGTGCTGGTTGCTTTCTCTAGCGTGTCTGTGACCTTGATTGAGGCCTTCTCCCTTAGCTTGCAGGGAGAAGTTGGAGCTAATGAGTCCTTTTGCCTTCAATCAAAGGTGGGTTTTGCCCTGGTCTGAGGTCATTCCTCTTTGGATTCTCAGCTGGGCTGTTTCTTCTGCTCACACACCTGTGCCTGAGGCAGAAGTAGTCTGCTATTGTTTGTTCTGGGAAGAGGCCTCAGCTGCAATGGAGGCTTGGACTCAGAGTTCCTCAGACCCCAGAAGCTCAGGGATGGTGTGTCTACAGCTATCCTGCAACGGAGCTCTCCCTCCAGCCCTGTTGGCAAGCTCCAGAGGGTCAGCATGCCCCTGCTCCCTAGTTGACTCAAGCCCCCACTGTCTAGCCCCATTGCTGATCCAGCAGGTCCAGCTCTGGGCCCTCAGACTCCTGGCTCCAATTCAGCTGCTAATCTGGCTGATCCAGGGCTGATCTGCCCTCTGCAGTCAGACTCACTTGCCTGAATTTGCCCAATGCTTCTGAGGGAGACAAATCCTGAGGTAGATGTTCTTTCTCCTGGCTTTTCTTTCTGGGTTTTGTGGGTCAGATTTCTTTTAAGAGGTTTGTTTCATATGATAGATGGGGAAAGATCAGGAGATTTTATAACTGTGCCTGTCTTCTCTCTGCCATCTTGGCCAGAAGTCTACATCAATCAATCAATCAAGGTTGAGAATTATACTTTACAAGGACTGATAAAAGGAGTATATATTGACAAGAGATTGTGGGGATAATACATAAAGCATAAAACAATTACGATAATAAAAGAAAGATTATAATGGGAGAAGCTGAGGCACTGGAGTTTAAATAGCAGGGCATGAAGAAGCACAAAGACCAATTCTAAAAGAGGGAAAGAAAGGAAGGTGTGAATACTGAGCAAATCTTACTCTAAACAGAGTTGAACCAAAGAAGGAATTACATATATTCCCAATTAGGTTTAAAACTTATTTTATCCTACAGGGAAGTAGGAGGGTGAAGTGGAAAGAAAGGAAAAGAAAGGGACTGATAAAAGAGCAAAAGTAAAGGAAAAGTTAAATTCAAAGTAAAATTTTTAAAAATAAGAGGGGAAAAGGGAAGAAGAAAGAAAGAGGGCTGATGGAAGGGAGGGCAGATTGGGAGAGGCAACATTGGAAATAGAACATTTGTGAGGAGAGATAAGTGGAAACAAGAAAGAAAAGTAAAATGAGGGAGAAGACAGCATGGAAGGAAATACAGAGTTAGTAATCATAACTGTAAATGTTAATGGGATGGATAATCTCATAAAACAGGGGAGAGGTGAGAGGGAGTGAATGAGCCTTACATTGGAATTGGATCAGAGAGGGAATAACAAACACACTCAATTGGGCATAGAAATCTATCCTACCCTAGAGGAACATAGGAGAGGAAAGGGATGAGAGAAAGGGGTAGGGCCTAGATGATAGAAGGGTGGGAAGATTGTGGGAGAGGATAATCAGATGCAAAATATTTTTAAGGAGGGAATGGGTGAAAGGAAAGAGAGGAAAGAATAAATGGGGCTGAGGGTATAGGATACAGGGAAACACAATTAGTAATAGCAATTGTGGGGAAATATTGAAATAAGATTCTCTGATAAAGACCTTATTTCTCAAACACAGAGAACAAAGTCAAATTTATAAAAACAGTAAGAGCCTTTTCCCAATTGATAAATGATCAAAAGACATGGACAGTTTTCAGATGAGGCTATCAGTACTATCTACTGAAATCATTTAAAAAAATTTCCTAACTCATTATTGACAGGAGAAATGCAGATTGGAACAATTCTAAGGTACTATCTTATACCTATTGAATTGATTAATAGGACAGAAAGAGAAAAATGACAAATGTTGGAAGAGCTATAGGTAAAATGAGATATTAATATACTGTTGGAGGTGTTGTGAAAGGATATTTTTAGACCATACTTAACCTTTAACCTAACAAAGCCATTACCAGGTCTATATTGCAGAAGAGATGACAAAGAGGATAGAAAAGGACTCCTATGTATAAGGATATTTATAGCAGTTCTTTTCTTTGGCATGGAATTGGAAATTGAGGGGATGCCCAATGGTTGGAGAATGGTGAAATAAATTGTGATATGTGAGTAAAAAAGAATTAGATAAATTTAACCACAAAATAACCAAGAAAAAAGTTAAGAAGGTAAATAGAATTTAGAAAAGTTAGATATGATAGACCTCTGGAGAAAGGTAAATGGTATAGAAAGGAATATATATATATATATATATATATATATATATATATATACATATATATGTATATATATATATATATATATATATATGTATATTTTCTCTTCAATAAGGAAGAAAGCAAGTTCCACTTAAAGTAAATGTAGGCAATACAAATATTTGTGAATCCACCTCTCAAGGCAAATGAACACAATTACAAAATACTTTTCTCACAAATGAAATCTGATATAAACAATTGAAAAATATCAATTGTTCATGGTTAGACCGAGCTAAAAAAATAAAAAAGGATAATTCTACCTAAAATTAAATTACTTATTCATTGCCAGAACCAATCAAACTACCCAAAAAACTATCTTACAGTGCTAGAAAAAAACAGTAACAAAATTCAGGTGGAGCAACAAAAGATCAAGAATATCAAAGAAATTAATGAAAAACTCAGATCTAAAACTCTATTATAAAACAGCAGTCCTCAAAATATCTGGTACTAACTTAATAATAGAGAAGTGGATCAATGCAATAGATAAGTTATATAATAAATAGTAGTAAATTACTATAGTAATCTAATGTTTGATAAACCCAAATACACTAACTTCTGGGAGAGAAATCAGTATTTGACAAAAATTGCTAAGAAAACTGAAAAATACTAAGGTAAAAACTAGGCATAAAAACCATATCTCACCCAATGCCAAAATAAGGTCAAAATGGGTATAGGATTTAGACATAAAGGATAATACTGTAGACCAATCAGAACAAGAAATAGCATATTTATTGGGTCTATGGAGGAGGGAAAAGTTTATGACCAAACAAGAAATAGATGTTATAAATTACAAAATGGACAGTTTCAATTATATTAAATCAAAAAAGTTGTTGCCCAAACAAACCAATACAGCCAAGCTTAGAAGAAATGCAAAAAATTGGGAAACAAATTTGACAGCTAGTGTTTCTAATAAAATTTCTAAAATTTATAGAGAACTGAATTAAATTTGTTAGAATTTAAGTCATTCTCCAGTTGATAAATGATCAGAGGATATGAACAAGCAGGCAGTTTTTAGTTGAGGAAATTAAAGTTACCTATGGTATTATAAAAAAAAATGCCCCAAGTTATTATTAATTAGAAAAATGCAAATTAAAATAATTCTGAGTTGCTACCTCACACCTTTCAGATTGACCAATATGATAAAAAAGGAAAATATTCAATGTTGCAGAAGATGTGGGAAAATGGGGAAACTCATGAATTGTTGGGGGAACTGTGAACTGAGTCAACCATTCTGGAGAGCAATTTGGAACTATGCCCAAAGAGCAATTAAACTGATCATATCCTTTGAACCAGTAACATCAATACTAGGCCTGTATCAAAGAATAAATTGTAACAATTGTAAAAAAAGGCCCACATGTTCAAAAACATTTTTAGCAATCAGTTTTATAGTGATAAAGAACTGGAAGTTGAGGGAATTGCAAACAACTGGGGAATGGCTTAATATGCTATGATATTTAAAGATGATGGAGTACTATTATTGTTCTGTAAGAAATAATGAGCTGCTGGACTTTAGTATGAACTGATACTGAGGGAAATGAGCAGAACCAAAAGAAAATTGTACAAATTAACTAATGTTAATGGGTCAATTATGATGTACACAGCTCCTCTCATTAGGTCATTTGATCAAAAACAATCCAGAGAAATTTGTTATAGAAAATGACATTCACATCCAAAAAAGCAAGCAAAACAAAACTACAGAGTCTGAATTCAGAGGAAATAATACTATGCTCACATTTAAAATTTCCTTTATGGTTTTTCTTTCTTTTTCATTGTTTTTCCCCTTTAGTTCTAATTCCTCTTTCACAGTTTGACTAATATGGAAATATGCTAAGCACAATTGTACATGAACAATTTATACCAGATTGTTCACTGCCATGGGAAGAGGGGAGAGAAGGAAGGGTGGTACAAATAAGCAGAACTCATAAACTTGCAAATTGGATGTGAATTGAAAACCACCTATGCATGTAAATAAAAAAGAAAAAAGTGAAGGGCAAGCAAAGGTTAGAGAGACAGATGCTTTATAATCAGATGAAATTCAGTCTTGTGCTAACAGTAATAATCCAAAACACTTCTATAAGGACAGAACAATAATTTATGAGTCAAAGACCTCTAAGTGAATTTCAACTACTCCATACTAGACTGAAATGTTTCTATCATGTTCTCAAAAGACCATCATCAATCAAAGCTGAAACCACTGACTATATACCTATATACTATATAACTAAGTCAACCCCTCTCTAGAGAATCTTCCAACTGAAGAAGTATTGAATCCTAGTAGACTCCTCTCATATGGCAAAGTAACTAATACTGATTCCATTCAAGCAGAGATTTACAATAGAGAGACCACTGCTCATACAAAAGATGATCAAAATTTTCTTGGTTATATGTCAAGAGATTATCTTCCTGGAGATCAAGGGAGCCTCCATTTTCTATCTTTATAAAGGAAAAGGAAATAGGTTGTATTGTGACAATCATAGATCAAAGTCTCTCTCTTAGTCATTACTAGCAAGATACTTGCCAGAGTACCCCTTAAAAAAACTGATATTTTACTTAGAAGATAGTCATTTACCCAAGAGCCAGTGTGGCTTCATAAAGACCCAAGGAATAATCAATTTGTTATTTATTGTCTGAAAAATTCAGGAGAAATGCCAGAAGCAGAACAGAAATCCTGTACATAACATTGGTTGATTTGACCAAGACCTTTGATACTATCAGTCATGAGGGCTAATGGGAGATCATGGCAAAATTTGGTTGCCCAGAAAAGTTCATCAGTATTGTATGGCAGGTTCATTATGGCATTCTTGCACAGGTTCTAGATAATAAATAATACACAGGTTTTCCCAAGTACTAATGAAACAAAGCAGGGCTATGTGCTGTCATGCTTTTCAACATGTGATGTTGTTGGATATCTTTAGTGGGTAGAGCCCTGGCCTTGGAGGCAGGAGGATGTGAGTTCAAATTCAGCCTCAGACATTTGCCACTTATTAGGTGTGTGACCTTAGGCAAGTTGTTTAACACTGATTGCCTTGCATCCAGGGCCATCTCCAGTTGTCTTGATCTATATCTGGACAT
Organism: Macrotis lagotis; assembly: GCF_037893015.1. Classification (NCBI taxonomy): domain Eukaryota; kingdom Metazoa; phylum Chordata; class Mammalia; order Peramelemorphia; family Peramelidae; genus Macrotis; species Macrotis lagotis. Next base: position 191,692,823 of record NC_133661.1, read on the forward strand.
TGGATCTAGATGGCTCTAGAAGAGAAAGTAAAGCTGGTGACTTAGCACAACACCCCTCACTCAAATCCAATTCACCTGCTTGTCATGGCAATGCCTCCCTGATGTCATGGTATTCTTTGAGAAGGAAGGACAAACAACAACAACAACAACAACAACAAAACATCAATGTCAGCTGTTACACTGACAATAAATTACTTAACTTGACAAGGTTACAAGTCAAGACTAAAATGGAGGGAGAATTGGTGTAGGACTGCTTACAGAAGACTGGAGTTGATACAATCTCTAAGAATGAGATAGAAGAGAAACTGAGTCAATTCTTTTTCACCTGTGCTAATTTTGACCTGACAAACTTTAGGAAAATAAAGGATCTCCATCAACTAGTATTGAACCATTAATACATGGAACTGGGAGAAATTTTGAATGCTGTGGCTAAGCTCACTTACAATGAAGTTAATGCATTCATTGCCAAAGAAGGCTCAGTGTTTGAGAGGATATGAAGGGAAGTATGGAAGAAGAGGCAAGATGTTGATTACCAAACTGAGGGTCTACAGAGAACTGAGCTGATCTCATTGTTGTATGCCTGTGAACCTTGGACCGTATACTAGTGCCAAACCAAGAAACTGAATTGCTTCCATATTAATTGTCTTACGAAGATTCTGAATATCACCTGGCAAGATAAGATATCAGACTCTAAGGTCCTTTCTCAAAATGAATTGCCAAGCATGCAGATACTATTATAGAACTCCAGTGTGCTGGCCATGTTGTTTGAATGCCAATGCACATTTGCCTAAAAGACTATTTTATCACACAAGAGCTCATATAGAGATAAGAAGTAGCAATACAAGGAAACTTTAAAGGACTCTCTGAAAAACTTTGGTAGATTCTGAAACATACTAACACTGGGCCATCATGCATGGCATGCCTGTATCATTGTGCTTTATGAGCAAAGCAGAATTGCAATAGCTCAAAAGAAATGTGAAATGAGCAAATTTAGAGATATTTCCATCCCAAATGTTCTTAGGATCTATTTGTGCCTGATCTGAGTTTCTAAGCTCCTATTAGTCTAATCAGTCACAGCTGAATACATTTTACATTGACCCCAGATATGTCATTTTGGTTCTCTTTAAATATGAAGGTCGACAACCAACCAAATCATTTAGCAGACTTGTGGTTTTGTAGAATTTTGTGTGCTTTAAGCAGTTAATTACAAAGAGAAGAGACATATCTGAAGCTTTAGGGATAATAGTAACTGTGCTGCAGTAGCATTTTAGTGTCTTGTTTTAATGATACATGACTTAACTGTCATGCAGGTGGTAGATTCAACAAGAAAGAAAAACTGGACAATCAATCCACAGTAAATCCTGTACACCAATGCCTCTGTTCACAAATTTTCAGTTTGTGGTCTACTTGCAAGAAAGAAGAAAGATGGGGGAGGGGAGGGGAAGAGGAGGAAGGTAGGGAAGGGGAAGGGAAGGGAGGGGAAGAGGAAGAGGAAGGGGAAAGGAGGGGAGGGGGAAGGGGAAGGGGGCAGGGGAGGGGAACAGAGGGGAGGAAGAAGGAAAGAACTAACAAAGCAATGGAAGCAACATATTCTTATGTATAGTAACAATCCCAATAGTCAAGAAAAATATTGATTCTACAAGTTAGTTGATAAATAAATATAAAATAGGAAACTTCTTTAACATAGGAAAAAAAGATATGTAAAATTTGAAAATGGATATTCCTGCAGAACTCAGCAGGAACAAAGCAAGGGAAAAGAAACAAATTCAACTTAATTCCATTAAGCAGAGACATAAAATAGAGGAACTGTAGTGTAGTTTTTTAATAAATCTACCGCCCCCTAGACCTTGTGTACTCCCCAACTCCCATTAAGAATGAAAAGGTAAACCCACATAAATCACAATCATTTTGATACCAACAAAACATAAGCATTAAGGCAACAGAAAAAAGCAATTTCATTTAAAATCACCAAAGACAATGTAAAATACTTGTGAGTCTACCTGCTAATACATAAAGGACCATGTGACAACAATTACAAAATCTGTTTCTCACAAAGACAGATCTAAACAATTGAAGAAATATTAATTGCTCATGAGGTTAAGCCAAAATAATAAAAATGACAATTTTACCCAATTTAATTTACTTAGTGACTTACAAATCATACTACCAATGAATTGTTTTAAAAGCTAAAAAATAATAACAAAACTCATCAATGAAAAAACATGAAGGTAGACTAGTAGTACTAGATTTCAAATGTATTTCATCAAAACAATCTGGTACTGCCTAAGAAATAGGATAATGGATTAGCTGAATACATTAAGCATATAGTAAATTATCATTTCAATCTGGAGTGTAAAAAGCCCAAAGATTCAGGCTTTGGGTGAAAGAACTCACCATTTGACAAAAATTTGGGGGGAAAACTGGAAAAGAATTTGGAAGAAATTAGGCACAGATTAACATCTTACACCATATAACAAGATAAGATCAAAATGGATAAGTGATTTCAATGTAAAGGGTGATATGATAAGTGAACAAGGGGAGAAAGGGAAAATATACCTGTGAGAGCTATGCATAAGGGAAGAGTTTATGACCACACAAGAGATAGAGAATAATGCAAAATAAAATGGATACTTTTAATTACATGAAATTTAAAAAGCTTTTGCACAAATAAAAATAATTCTGCTAGAATAGGAAAGAAAAAAAATTTTGTGGCAAGTTTCTCTGATAAAAATTTCATTTGTCAAAATACATAAGGGAATCCAGTCAAATTTATAAAAACACAACTCATTCTCCAGTTGATAAATGGTCAAAGATATGAATAAGCAGCTTTCAGAAGAAATCAAAATTATCAATAATCATATGAAAAAATGTGCTTAAATCATTACTGATTAGGGAAATATAAATTAAAACAACTCTTACATACCACATCATACCTATCAGATTGATTAATATAATACAAAAGGAAAATGACAAATAATAAATGGTAAAAGTGGGTACTGCTGGCAAAATTATGTCAACTTCACTACTCTAACCATTCTGTAGAACAATTTGGAATTACCCCCAAAGGACTATAAAACTGTATATAGCCTTTGACACAGCAATACTACTACTACTACTACTACTACTACTACTACTACTACCACCACCACCACCACTACTACTACCACTTGAGATCAAAGAAAATATTTACACAAAAATATTTACAGCAACTTTCTTTGTATTGGCAAAGAATTGGAAATTGAGGGGATGCCCATCAGTTCAGGAATGTTGTAGCAAATGACAGTGATGGAATACTCTTTTGCTGTAAAAATGACAAGCAGGATGGTTCGAGAAAAACCAGGTAAAACCTAAGAGGGACTCATACATAAAGAAATGACCAGAATCAGAGGAACATGGCATACAATAGCAGCTATAGCATAAAGATGATCAACTGTGACTTAGATCATGACTGATCATGATAATGATCTAACAATTTAGAAGGACTTGTGATGAAAATTGCTTTCTCCTTCCAAAGAAAGAACTGATAAACTCTGAATGAAGCCTGAAGCATACTTATTAATATTCAATAAAAAATATTCATTTTAACAATGATATTTATATAGAGCTTTAACATTGGCAAAGCATTTTACTTTTAAGATCTCATTTGAACTTCACAACAACCCTCAGATATAAATGTTCTTATTATTCCCACTCTACAGACAAAGAAACTGAGGCAAAAATGGAAATTTCTACTATAACACATATGATATATGAAATTGTTTTAAAAAATGAACAATTGTTTCTTGCATTCAAATTCCTTTTAATCTGTCCTAATATAAATTGCGTCACTATTTAAAATATCTCTCATTAATTCTCAACACAAAACTCCCCTGAACAATGCACACACACACATGTCTTAGTCATTGCTGCTCCAGGAACTTAATATACATCATTCCCTGATTCCCCTACCCTCACCCTGTTTCTCCATTAGTTAACTCCATTGACCAACTGCTACTTATTTTTAATGAGGTTCAGTTTATTTTTTCTCAAATACATATCGACATAATTTTTAAACATTTAAAAAATTTTGAGTTTCAAATTCTGTCTCCCTCCTTTCCCTTCCTCAGAAGTTAAGCAATATGATATAGATTATATATGTGCAGTCATGCAAAACATTTCCAACATTAACCATCTTGAAAAAGGAAACACAGACCCAGAGAAGAAAAAGTTTTAAAAAGGAAGCAGATTTTTTAAACTTTATTTTTGGAACTTTTTTTAAATCTGTATTTTGTAACAAAGCTAATATGGAAATGTATTTTACATGACATCACATGTATGATGGATCCAATTGCTTGCCTTTTCAGGGAGGAAGAAGGGATGATAGAAAAAGAGAATTTGGAGCTCGTTTATGAAATAAGCAGGCTGTTCTTCATTTGTAAGGTCCTTTTCAGTCCTAATCTTCCATAATTCGTGTTTATATTTATTTAGCAATCCATTATCAAAAACTACCTTAAAATCTTTTTATAATTTTGTTTCAACATTTTTCATAAAAGTTTGACTTTAGACAGGAAAAAGACTGAAAAAATTGTAAGCTTTTGTTTTATAAAAAATACAACTGTATATATATTTTGAATTGTCTATAACTAGCTTTAAAATCTTGATGGGAACTCCTCTCAGCAGTCCATTGAGCTAGAACAACGGTATTAGACTGGCTATGGACTATATTATCCCCATCCAGAGGAAGAAAAACAAAATAAAACTCATATTAAAAAAAACATTCCTTCAGACTCTGAGGAACACTTTGTAAAATTATTTTATGTATCTCTCCCTTAATACTAATTCCTCATACTGAAAACTACTAATCTATAAACATGTTTATCAAAATATGTATGTACAATGCTAATCTGACTATTCACTGGTGAGGGGAGGGAGTGGGAAGGGAGGGTGGAAGGAAATTCTGTAATTTAAAAATATACATGTTCATATTGATGAAAATAAATTTTTAAAAATCTTAATGGGAAGGCTAGGGGAAAGAAGAAGGAAATAAGAATTCATTAAATGCCTACTGTCTGCAGGTGCTGTTGTTAAGCACTTCACAAATATCTCATTTGATAACATTTAATAATGGAAGAGATATTTTGCTTATTTTGTTTTTTTAAAGCAAATTAGCAAATAAACTGATAAGTAAAATCCCAGTCAGACATCCTTTATACTTTTCAGCAGAGACAAAATCTATAATAATTCTTTCTCTCTCTCTTTCTCTCTCTCTCTCTCTCTCTCTCTCTCTCTCTCTCTCTGTCTTTGTGCTTGTGCGTGTGTGTGTGTGTGTGTGTGTGTGTGTGTGTGTGTGTGTGTGTCTTTTCTCTCCAGGATTAAACAGCATTAAGAGTTCTTGGGTGACTGAAAAATTTATACAGTTGCATTTTTTATAAAGCAAAAGCTTACAGTGTTTAAAATCAGGAATTTCTGCATAAGCATCTAATGACCAAAAATTGGTAACTTTTACTGCCAAGCTGGTCTTAAATTCTAGATTAATACCAATTTGGGAGAAAAATGAGAGGGTAGTAGACTATAAGGATTATAAGCTACCATTCAAGGTAATTTGAGAAGGAATATTTTCCTCTAGTCTATTATATTAAGGTTGGTCATCTATAAAATGGTAAGAGTAATCCATTTCAAAAGGTTATCATGTGGAAAATACTTTTTGAACCATAAATGATAAATACATATATATGTAGATATATAAATATTATATATATATATATATACATATATATATACATGTACGTATAGGGGAGAGAGAGAGAGAGAGAGAAACACTATGACACTATGAGGAAACTGAGGATCAGTTTGTTTAAAATACTTGCCCATTTTCTCACTGAGTCAGAGTTAGGACTTGAACTAAAGACCTCTGAATAATTCCAAGTCAGTGTGCTGTATATTATATCATGACAAAGAGAAAAATAAATTCATGAAAATTGCCTTCTTGGTTGTTAAAAGGAGATCATATGGAAGAAGGAAAAGACTCGTTCTACTGACCTCAGAAGAAAGCAGTTAAGTACAGAAGTAATGACTAGAATTTTCTAAAAGGAACATAGGTTTGAAGGAAAAATTATAACTATCCAAAGTAAAATGGGGGAAATAAGATGCCTGTAACAGAAAAGGTTGGATCATCACATACTGAGTATTTTATGGAAGTGTTTAATCTTCAAGTATGAGCTAGAATAAATGGCTTCTGAGGTTTCTTCCAAAACTGAATTTCTATAATGTTTTCTAAAAATGTTCAATTTTATTAAAAGAATTTATATATAATATACATATATTATATATCTGCACACACACACACACACACACACACACTCTCTCTCCAGGATCAATGCTCTATCCACTGAACCACCTAGCTGCTCCAGAATTATATATTTTTAAAAGTGGATGGTTATCTGGGGGCAGTTAGGTGGCACAGTATATGAACACCAGCTCTGGAGTCAGGAGGACTTGAGTTCAAATCCAGTCTCAGACACTTAATATTTGCTTAGCCGTGTGATCTTGGACAGGTAACTTAACTCCTAGTCTAACAAAAAGCCCTCTGAAGATGCTGCAATTGTTGCCTCACAAAAAATGATTATCTAGATCTCAAGTAAAACATGCCTACTGCTAAAAATTTTTCATTTAGATCAGACAAATGAGGCACCACTTAGTGGAAATATGCTCCAAATGCAGGAAAAGAAAATTTTTAAATAGGTTTAGTTTCTAAATCCAAAGTTATAAAATGAGAGTAATTACTAAATAAAATGATTTCCCAATCCCTTTGCCAGCACCCATCCTTACTTAATATCTGGTACATCTATCTATGGTGTTTAATTAACATTACTAGCAAATGTATAAAAAGCAGTCCTATCCTAGAGAAATAATACCAGTAGAATCAGCATCATCAATCTTTCTTCATAGGTGATAGGTAGATATTTCTTAAATACATTAAAGAACAGTTATTGCATCACTTTGGGGGCTATTATAGATAACAATATCAAATAAACCGGTTCAAATATCACCTGTTAGAGGATTGTCTGAAAGAGCTGGCAATAAGAAAAAGACGAGGAGGTTTTGAAAACTACACACATGTTTTTTATTTTGTTTTTTGTTTTTTCTTCTATCCTAACTGCTAAAGTCCTAAGCAAACACTGAACCATGCCTTTAACATTCGGGCCTTACAGATATCAGTTGCTATTGACACAGTTAGTAGGAAAGCTACTGAAAGAATTCAATGCTGAAGTCTGTATTCTATAAAATCAGAGAGAAGGGGCAGTCAAGAAATCTGAGACAAAATGTTACAGATGCTTTGCAAAACTGCCTGCTGGGTAAAACAAAATTCACAGGCTGGATTGTCAATTTGATTTTAGACTGAATCAAGTTTTTCTCTTCTCTTGGTAGCTTGTTGCTGGCTTATTACTGTGTAGCCCAAAGGCAAAACTTTTAGCTGTTAGTACCTGGAATATGCATCTAGATTTGCAAGTGAGCAGTTTTCAGCATCTGTTGCTTGTCAAGGACACATTTCACACATCATCTGGACAAAGTAGTCACAGTCTTTTTATTCTCAGATAATGACAAAGAATAATATGAGATTCTAGAAAGATCAAATTGTAGTATTCTATCTTGATCAAAAATAATAGGAATGATGAAAAAATTTAGGATTTCAACAAAACTTGATGACATTTCTTTAGCCTTGTAAGGCTTGCAAAGAATTTTATGTTTGTGGACCAAACTCTTTAAAGATGGAGTTATTATTTTTAAACATTTTTACAAATGAGGACACTGGGATCAAGAGAAACTAAGTGATTTGCCAAGGTAATAAGTGTATGAAGCAAGATTCCCACTCCTAGTCTAACAACAGGCCCTCTGAAGATACTGTAATCAAGCACTTATAAATAGAATGAAGATCCTGGGGGCAAGCAGTCAGTCAACGAGCATTTCTTATGTGTCACATTGGGTTAAGTTCTAAACTTATAAGGAAAGGTAAAACCATCTTTCAAAAAGCTCACAATCTATGGGAAAAGGCAACATTAAAACAATTATGTAAAAATAATTAATCATGATTTATCTTATATATATATATATATATATATATGATAAATTGAAGATAATGAATAAAGGGGGGCACTAGCATTAAAGAATCATGACAGGCTTATTGTAAAAGATGAGACTTTGTCTGGGACTTGAAGGAAGCCAAGAAACTTAGGAGGGGGAGTATTCACAGTCAGTGAACTACCTAGAAGCTAGAATGTTTTGTTTGAGGAACAGCAAGGAGATGAGTATCACTGAATCTTAAAGGATAAGAATACCAGAAAGGTAGGAAAGGATCAGGCTATGAAGGGTTCTGAAAGTCAAAGAATTTTATTTGATCCTGGAAGTAATAGGAAACCAATGGAGTTTACTGAATCCAAGAAGGCGATGCAGTCAAACATTAACTTTAGGAAAACTAATTTGACAACTGAGTGAAACGTATTTTGGAGCAAAGAGAAACTTGGAAACTCCACATCAAATTACTTCAATAGCCTAATTGTGGAATAATAAAATCCTGCACCAAGAAGGTTACAGTATAGGATTAGAGATGTGGGCATATAAAATATATTTGAAGATTGATAAATGTTATGAAATGACAGAACCTGATCACTGCCTGGATATGAGGGGTGGTGGGAAAAGTAGGGAGTTGAGTTGACAGCTGGTGGTACTCACAGCATAACATAAAAGTTGGGAAAATGGAGGATTTGGGGGAAAAAGATAATGAGTTCATTTTGTACATATAGAGTTTTAAGTATCAACACAACATTCAGTTCACTATGTCTAATAAACAACTAAAGTTACAAGATTGGAGGTCTGGAGAGAGGTTATGCCTGAAAAATTAGATCTCAGAGTCCTCTTCACAGAGTTAATTATTAAAATCATAGGTGCTAAGGAGGATCACCAATTGAAAGAGTATAGGGCCTAGGAGAGATATTTGGTGGTTCTTCACCATTAGTGGGGATGATGTGGATGGAAATTTGGCAAAGGAGACTGAGGAGTGGTCAGACAGGTAAAATGAGAACCACAAATAAATATTATATAAAGCCAAAAGAAATAGTAAGAGGAGGGTAATGAACATTGACAAAGGCTTCAGAGAGCTCAAGAAGGTTGAGGATAAGGAAAAAGTCATTACATTTCACCTATGAGAAATCATTAATAACTATAGAGATAACAGCTTTAGTTAATCACTGATCAGTCAGGAGCCAGAACATAGAATATTAAGAAGAGAATAAGAGAAAAAGAAGTGGACACACTGATTGTAGATAGCCTTCTTAAAAAGTGTAGCCCCCAAAAGACAACAAGATAAAGGATGATAGCTAGGAGACATGAATGGATTAAGGGAAGTCTTTTTTTCTAATTAGGAAGGAATGAATATGCATGTATGCAATAAATGAGGGAGTAAGGATGATAGAAGAGGCAACCAGTTAGAGAAGACAAAATAGAATGGCATCACTTGGGCAAGTAGGGGAGTTTGCCTCAGTAAGGGGTCAACCCTTCATGTGAGGGATGAAATATTAATAGAAAATATTTAAGCGATGTGAGATGAGGAGGGGAGCTCTTTGCAAAGGACCTCAATTTTTTTCAGTACAGTATGAGGCAAAGTTCTCACCAGAGATATTACCTGAGATGATAAGAAGTTGTAGAGTTTTGAGAGCTTTCATGAGAGAAAAGTTACCATGAAGAATGGAATAATCAATTTGGGGTGGAATGTAAAAAAGATTGCCTTGCTGCAATAAGGGCTCAGTAGAGATTATGTGACATAAACTTGTAATGAACTTGTAACAGACTATACAATTTCATGATTTTCTCTGGCTTCATTCAGCAATATGTGAATAGGAACAGAGGAGGTGGGTGATAGAAGTAAATCAAGGCTGGGGTTTGGAAGGACACAAATCTTCAATAGGATAAAGTGGCAAGGCACCCAAGAAAAAAAGGATAGGGTGGAGTTGAATTGGTTCATCAGGAGATTAAGACAGGGAAGGGGAAAGAATATATAATTACATGGTAAAGAAATAAGAGGTTGAAGGACTGGAGGTTCAAGAGACTATGGTTTGGAGTTGTAAGAAACAGGCAGGTAGAATGACAATAAATTGTGATCAGATAAAGGAATTTAAGAGTTCTTGAAAATGGTTAAAGGTTATTTACAGAAGATGGCAAGATCAAGAATAGTTGTCCAGCTGAGGTAGAGTGAAGAAATGGATTTGTTGAAGAATTCAGATATTTGGGTATTTAAAGAAGTATTAATGTGTATGTTAAAGTCCCCTAGTAGGAAGAAAGGGATTGAGGAAGAGAAGAACAAACAAAACAACAACAACAAACCTGTGAGTCAGGCATTGAGTTCATTAAAGAAGGAAGGAAGGAACAAGTGCTGGAGATTTGCAGATAATAGCGATCAGAATCTTGATAGGGAAACAGACATGGATTCAATGAACCTCAAAGGAGATTTTATCACTCAAAGGAGTGATAAAGATAAAAGGAGAGACCAGAAGTGACAGTGGGATGTAAGGATTAATTCAAATGAGTCTAGGGTTATGAGTGTGAGCCACCAGTGCAGAAAAGGGAAGCCAGAAACGTTTTGACATCATAAAGTAGCAAAGTCTCAGTGAGAGCAAGATGGAGAAAACAAGAAAAGGGGAAAAAGTTTAAGTTGAAATCCAGTTTGTTACCTCTGAGTAGACATTACAGAGTAAATAGTAGAAGGGTTGGATAACTTTAAAGTGGGAGATTTTGAGGAAGTTAGGTTGCGGAGAGATCAATGAAGCCCCATTTCATTGAAGGGTTAATATGTTAATCATTGAGGAATGAGTTCATAGAGATTACCATTGTCCACAAGTGGTTTCCCTCCATTGGAATTGACTGAGCGAGCTGTGTGTTTGTGACAGGAAAGCAAAGGGAGAAGGGGTATTAGTGTGTTTGGAGAGTTCATAAGTTAGGGCAACCTACACCTGGGAGCTGTAGATAAATACAGAGTATGTTTGAAGTGTAATCACAGGAAAGAAAGGAAAATAACATAGTGGATTATAAGATTCAGAAACAGCTTCTATATTTCTAAGATCTCATTAGCAGGATAGGGAGTAAAACAGGAAAAGATCACAAGAAACAGCTTGAGCTGGAAAAAGAGATAAATAATTTAGAGAAGAGTAGAGTTTATGGAGATTTGGTGAGGAGAAATGACCAGATGAGGAACAAACGTAAACATACAAAGGAAGAGAGTAAGGTAGCCTGGCATCAAACTGACACTTGAAAAAGGAATGGGGAAAATAATATTGTTTCTGCAATACATAATTTACTTTCCATCAAGATTCCTTTCTTCAAGTGTGATGTGGTTGATATGACATATATTATAAATCAAGGAGTTTGATTGTAACTAATGTAAGTAGCCAGTAGCTGCACAATTGAAAAAACGTTGCCTCCTAGTCTTTTTTGTAAAAGAAACAGATAGGTTGGAAAGAACATTTATAAAACATCTTTGAGATCCAAAGAAATCATAATCTATAACTGAAGGGATAACAGTGAGAATAAACAAACCAGAAACCAAAATGCTGTCCTTTCTTTTCAAGATGCCATTGCCATTAGCATTACTTAACCTTTTTGAGCACCAAGAATACAATAAGTCTTTGAGATCAGAATGTGAATCAGACAAAAAGGAGAGTAAGGATATAGATAAAACACACAGTTTCTTAAAACAAATGTTTGGGTATTTCCCACTTGGTTTTAAAATACCTGCTTCTTGTTCTCAGTTGATGGTGATGATATTTATTCTTCATCCTTGAAGAAAATCTTGACAGTGGGAGGTGATGCCATGACAAGCACCTGAACTGGATTTGAGTAAGGAGGTGCTGTGTTAAGTCATCAGTCTCACTTTTTCCTCCAGAGCTACCTGGGCTCTATGGCCAAATATGAATCAGGACAACTAGAAATGGCCCTGGATGTGAGGCAGTTAGGGTTAAGTGACTGCCCAAAGTCACATAGCTAGCCAGTATCAAATGTCAGAGGCTGAATTCAAATGCCTATCCTCCTCATTCCAAGGCTGGTTCTCTTTTCAGTGTGCTACCTAGTTGCCCTTCTCAGTTGAAATTCAAATATCAATATAGGAAACTAACATTGGGCTTCCACTGAAAAAAATCATTATAAACTAAGTCATTTTCTCAGACTTTTGGCAGAGATAAAAGCAGAAGTTTATAGATATATTGCTATTTATAAACTTTTGTGGATGTGAATAGCAATGAACATCATTCTTCTACATGGAATCTTGCTTCTACCCCACAATGACCCTATCAGCTCTAAATATTTCATATTGAATCTAGCCAGTACTGAGGTATATCCATAGCATCTCTCAGTCTTCAATGGGTGATAAAGTGCTTGTCAGAGAACTCTTTAAAAAACTTATACTGGGGGGCGGCTAGGTGGCACAATGGACAGAGCACTGGCCCTGGAGTCAGGAGTATTTGAGTTCAAATCCAGCCTCAGACACTTTATAATTGCCTGGCTGTGTGACCTTGGGCAAGCCACTTAACTTTATTGCCTTGCAAAAAATTTAAAAAAAATTATACTGGGAGGAAATCAAGCATTGTTATTAGGATGGATATCTAGCAACTGTGGAAATGGAGAATCTAAATCTTCTTACCTCTTAGCTATTTAATAAACATAAAGAGTCAAGAAGGAATAAGGGAGATAAAACAAAACCTCCTAGCATAATATCCCCCGTAATTACACTGATGACTCATTCTTCATGCAAAATAGTTTTATACTGAATGTAGGACATAGACTAAGACCACTTTGTTCATTGTCTACCAGAGGGAAAAAACCAAACAGGTTGGCTAACAGTTTAAGTTCCCTTGATGCAACTATACTCCCTTCAGGCATACTACTACCACCTCTCCCTATATTCACTGCTAAAATTTGAAGAGCATTCTACCTTTGTTGCCTGCGCTTCCTAAATATCCACTCCTCTTACTACTTTTCAGTTCAGCTTCTGTTCAGACCACTTTATCTAAACTGTTTTCTGACACTGTAATTGCCAATTGAGCAGTCCTTTTTAAAAAATTCTTCATTTATCTCGACCTTTTAATAGTACTTTTGACATCAATGAACTCTTCTTCCCAATAATACCCCCTTCTCTCTTGTCTTCTTCAATACTTTTCTGATCACTTCTCAGTCTCTTTCACTTGTTTTAGTTGAGACTTGAAGGAACCCAAGTGAGATAGTAGGCAGAGAAGAAGAAGGAAATTATTCAGAGGATTTTATATTTTATATTGGAAGAAATAGGGAGTCACTGTAGTTTACTGAGTTGGGTCAAAGTTGGAAAGGGGTGACAGAGTCAAGAAGATAATTTTAATAGTTGAGCATAGACTGCAGTATAGTGTGGCTCAAGGCAAGAATCAATCTGATTAATAGATCCAGGAGTTTAATAGAAGGGATAACGTTTGCTGAGATCCAACAATAGCATTTAACAGGACCAGGTAGTAAGACAGCAAGCTCTACAGCATATTTGAACTCAAGTAATACCTGCTTTTAATACATTTGGTGACACTTGCCAGCTTTAATCTAGTAAAATCACAAATGGACAATAGACTGATATTACTTTGCACAATTAATTAATTGATTGATTGATTATTTTAAAAAATATCTACCACTGGGATCAGATGACCTTAACTAAGAAGGAAAGTGACATTATAAATATGAGTTAATAAACTGTCATGATAATTTTAGTAACAAAATCAAAGGAGGTCAGTTTGGACTCTCATTTCTACTAACTGACAGGATTATTCAAAAGGTATACAGTGTATCACATGTAGTGTTAATGTGGTTTTTTCCTTCAAGTATCTTCCCCTGAACTTTTTCCTGACTGTTGGGCATTAGGTATAGCTATTTGTCATACCCAGCACAGATTCTAGGCCTAGTGGAAAAAAATTCTGAAGAAAACACTGAGTTACTTTATTGGGGAAAATTGGATATGAAAGTGATTCTTCCTATTCTAAATACTACTATATCTCATTCTATTTAATCACAGAAATAAGTAGAGAATCACATAATCTGAAAGTAGAAAGATTAGTTTTCCTTTTCAGTAACAGAATTGTCCTTGAAATGGACCTTCAAAATAATTTCATCTAACCCTCTCATTTTACAGATGAGCAAAGTGACCTGATTATTTTCCTTAATTCATATTTTCCTCCATTGTCAAGCTCCAATGCTTCTCTAATAGTAAAGTTGTAATCCAGACATCAGGAGGCTGCAAGGTGACTTCAAGGATACAACACTTTGCTTGGTGTCAGGAATACCAGAATCCAAATACAGCCTCTGACACTGTGTGACCCTGGACAAGTCATTTAATCTCTGTTTTAATCCTTTAGTGAAGGAAATAGCACACTGTTCCATGATGCTATGAATCATGGGCCCACAAAGAGGCAAGACTGAAAAACAACAACAATTTGAATCTTCAAAGTAAATTTGGGACCACAGAAAACAAATTCTCTTCCAAGTTTTTCTACTAACTCTCTGCATTTCATCTGTTATGTTTATTTTTCCATCAATACAGCAAAAGCCATAATTATAATGGGCAATAACAGAAAAATTCTAAAGTAGTCTGTGGATTCCAAATATTCTCTCTTCTATTTTACAATAAGTATTTGATGTTTAGTTTATCTCCTTCTGTATCTTTGTGCTTCACCATTTTTCTGGGCAACACTGTTTATTAAAAAAGCCACAGTGTGACAGAATTTAAAAACACAATATCTGATTCAGATAATCCATGAATGACTGGGGGTGGGGTGGGGAGAAGTTAGGATATATATTCTGGGGGTAAAATGTGAAGTGAGCTAGAATAGTAGAACTCAAATGTGTCCCTTATGCCTAGCCTTTGGACAGGTATCAAAAATCTCACTGCCTTCCTAAAAATACAAAAATTTCAAAGACATAAGCAATCTATTTTTTAAAGATTGTCTAAGAGTTGATCCCTGAAACCATCTAGTCCAACCTGCACCTAAGACTTAAGTTTTCAATAATACATACTACTGTTTATTAAAAGACTTATTTTTTTAGGTTTTTGCAAGGCAAATGGGGTTAAGTGGCTTGCCCAAGGCCACACAGCTAGGCAATCACTAAGTATCTGAGACCGGATTTGAACCCAGGCACTCCTGACTCCAGGGCCGGTGCTTTATCCACTGCACCACCCAGCCACCCCTAAAAGACTTTTTAAATACAGCTTTTCCCAAAATAACTAGGAATATTTCAGTTAAAATACATCTGAGTCAGTAAAGGAAAAAAATACTTTATATTGCAACAGTGGCTTAATAAAGTCTAGAAATAACTCTTGTTCCTAACTTAGACTGATATCTAGAACAAAGTCACTTCACCTGTCTCCAGGAACCTTAATTTTCCTATGTATAAAACAAACATTTTAATCTTCCTTAAGTGAACATACATTGTGAAGGAAAGACAATGAAACATAAAAATAATGGGCAACAGGAATATTAAAACACGTTAACAATACTAGAGATCAAACAAGGAAGGAGTTTTCATTCATTATTAAAATTGTCTTTAGCCTGTTTGTCATGGGAGTGAAATGAAGCTCTCTTGTTCACTTGACCAAAATATGTTAGAACCTACTTTTGCTAAGGTCATTTTGAGATCATTGGGCAAATAGGATTTAGAAAATTTCTACAAGTTTCAAGTCTATTTGACAAGGTCCACAAGTATTTAATTGGAACCATTAATGGGAAAACAATGTTTGATAAAATGGTGAAACATGAAATATTGGAAAACATCAATATCCATTTTTTAATGAATCACTCTCTTTAAAGGGCCTAAGAGGCACTAAATGTGTGGAATAAATTTACCCTAAAAAAAAAACAACCAATATTTCTCAGAGACTGAGTCTGCGCACAAGAAAGTTTTATTTACTTTTCTTGAGAAAAGGGAAGACTCACACTCTCACACCAAGTGGTGAGAATTTGAGAACTGCACCAAGGCAAGGTAAAGCAAGTTCATATATACCCCTTCTCCTTTGACCTATATGTTGAGTCTCCAGAGGTACGATCTATTTGTGGAGATCTACCCCAGAAATAGACAAAAAGAATGAAAGGTTTTCATAATGTTTTTTCCTACCAAATGGTGGGGTTCTAATGTAAAGAGTTCTAATGACCTTCATAACTATATTAACTAGAATGAAGTGTATGGTCATAATGTCTTCTCAGTTTGTAAAACAGTCTAATCATAAAACAGGAGACTTTTGGTCTCCTCTGGAATGCAAATTTTTTCTTGAAAAAAAGTATTTCTTAACCCTGAAAGGATTTTACCAGGAACTTTCCCCACAGAACTTTTCCCATTCATTAGTAACCTACAAGGATGCTTATATTATGAAACTTCCTTTATGACACAGTTCCTGATGAAAGTACTCAGTAACTATTAATGAAGGAAAGGTTTCTTTTAGATCCATGCCCATTTCTTTTGAGTGGTAATATTTTATTAGATATCACTACAATTTTACAAGACCTAAGAACCCTATAATTCATAACTGCAGAGTATAAAGTGAAAGGAGGAAAAGGTGTCTCTAGGCATAAGAGATAAAAGTTATCAGAAAAAGCAAATAGCTTCCATAGTAGATCTTCCATATCCTGGTCAGCTTGTGTTTTCCTTACTGCCTCTCTCATGTTACTAGGCAGTTCATGACTCACTTCACTGAATAGTGACCATAACCAAACACTGTCCCATTGATGCTTTATTTAGTGCATCTCCACCACAGTTCATATTACCTATATGTAGCAGATATGCTAATCTAGTTTCCAGATTTGCTATTTGATCTCTGGCCATAACCTATACCAGCCAGGTAAAAAAGGAAACCCTTGTACTTAAGATATGATGGCACATCAACATTTGAAAGAAAGTTTCAGATTTTCTCTGTCACTTTGTGCTGTCCTCGTGTTATACATCTAACATTTGTGTTCCTTTTTAGATGTCAGATTTAATTTTTTAGATTCAACAAACATTTAGTAAGCTATTTTGTACATGATATACTTTGAGATTGCTTAGTCTGAGTGGTAGCTGTAAGACAAGCAGTTTCATAGCCAAAGACCAGGAATCAATTATGAGAATAATTGTCATCCAATGAATCTCGTCATCCATTATGGTATTCCTCCCCTACTAGTCATTCATAGTAAATCCATTTTATTTTATTTTTAATTTTTTCGTCAGCAGAGTATTTATTTTCACATTACTACAATAGTCTTGTTGTAAAAGTAAGCATAATCCCCCTTCTCCCCCACAAATTTAGAGAAACCTCAAGAAAAATAAAGTGAAAAAGAAAGAAAAAATGTACTTCACTTTATATTCAGATACCAAAAGCTCTGTCTCTGGGATGGATAACATTCTTTATCATAAGTCCATCAGAGAAGTTGCGTCAATATTTTTTTCCCCACAGTTGCTATTGCTAACTATATTTCCCTCCATTCTATTTACTACCCACTCTCATTTATTCTGTTCTGCCTCTCCTTTCACATTGTCCCTCCTCAAAACTGAATTGTGGGGCAGCTGGGTGATGAAGAGGACAGAGCATCTGCACTGGAGCCAGGAGGACCGAGCCCAAATTCCCAACAACAACAAATGCCCAGATGCCCAACAACTATCCAGCTGTGCGACCTTGGGTTTGCCACCCAACCCCACTGCCTTGGAAAAAAATGCGTTATATCTGCCTATCCTTTACTACAATCTTCCCTCTCTAATAAATCCATTTTAAATAGAATGTTGATATTGTTCATGGAAAGTGTGAAGTAAAGGAAACCTATGGTCACAAAAGAACCCAAGATTTGATTCCAAGAAGTAAGGATTCATGTTAGAAACATGAAATTTAAGAAAGGTACCTGTGAAGCAAGATCTGGACTTGATGAAAAAGCAACAGTAGGGTTAACAAAATGCAGGCATACCATAAAAGCCCTATGATATCACATCTTTTTGGTCCTATACTTCCAAAAGTTTTCTTTCTTCATTTTACTTGATTCCTTTACTGCTATTTCTCTGTGTTTCTTGAGTTTACTTACATGGGTGATAATCTTTTTAATCCTTCGCTGATTAGATAAAAGTTCTAATGGATCCGAGGGTTTTCCCTAGAATCTGCAAATTGAAAGAAATTATTTCTGTTGTCTATAACTGAATGTTTATTGCCTATATCTGACGTTTTACCATATATAAATTATTTTCATTGATACTGTAGAATTGAAGATTAAGGAAGTTCAGAGAATTTTTCATAGCTCTTAAAGTTTGATGTGTTTTGCTCTTATTGATAAAGGTATTACAGTTCCAAGCAAGTGATCATATATAGAAGGAGGTTCGTCTCAGGATTCAAGTCTAAGAACTCTGCAATTTCTCCTCCTGCCCTGTCTTGGACTTGATATTTTTACTTAGCATAAGTAATACAATTTAGTTTCCTCAAACATAAAATGAAGGCCATCACTTAGCCAAGGAGATTTATATAATTGTTTCTAACAAAATTAAGATATAATTTATAAAAAATGAAGATTTGGGTTCAAATTCCATTTCTGCTACATATTCGTTATTTAATCCTAGTTAAGGAGTTCCCTGAACTTGTCTTTTTTGAGTAATCATATTTTCCAGAAACATTGGACCAGAGTATGCAAGAGACCCTGAATACATCAAGGATGACTCCTACACCCCACCCCCCCAAGCTGGACTACTTGTGTTTCCTTGAGAGTCAATAGAGGCTTAAGAAATTGTAGGGGTAGCCAGATGGTGCAACGGACAGAGCGCTAGTCCTGGAGACAGGAGGACCTAAGTTCAAATCTCAGACACTTGATACTTATTATTTCTGTGATACTGGGCAAGTCACTTAACCCCAATTGTTGTGTCCCCACCCCCAAAAATAAAGAAATTGTTTGTGTAGCTGGGACCCTTTTAAATAAGCAGATCATTCTATCTTAATAAACTTACAGTTCTCACAGTAAAAGAATGTTGCTTTTGCCATCTTATTTATTCATAGTTTTTCTTCCCCTTAGGGAAGGGGGGGATGAGTCCTTTCCCCATTCCAACTGCTCTTTTCCTCATGCTGTACCATTCCTATTTGGGATGGAATTGCTGTCTCTTTTCCTTTCCTTGTTGTAATCATATAAATGTTCAAGCTTTAGTATGGATTGGGAACTCCTTGCTTGCAGTTGTAGTTTCACATCACGTTCAAGTCTAATCTAGTTGCAATGTATATCTCTCATGGACTGAAAATTTTTTTCTTGGTTAATTAACAGTGTGAAGGGCAATAATTTAATCTAAGAGTACAAATTTTGGTATAGTGTTGGTATGCATTTGTAGAAGGAATTTCTTCACTAGGATACCCTAAACGAATTAAATAATGGCTCAGACAAAAAACAGTGTTACATAGAAAATATTAAAGCATAGGCTTCACTATTGAAAGATTTATAATTGAGTTTGGAGAAGATAGTTCAAAAGAAACCGACAATGGTTATACAAAGGAAATGAGGTAATGGACATTTAATGAGATGCACTACAATTTCTTTCTTTCCTCTTTATTTTTTAATATGTTCTGAGTATGTGAATGCTCTCACTATAAACAAGAATCAATGTGTTCATAGAATAATAAACCTATTATTTAGAGAGGGATAGCATATTTTAAAAAATGTAGGCAAGTGGTCTATTTTTTGCAGATTCTTTTAATTAATTTTTATTTAATGTAATGGGGTTTAAGTGACTTGCACAAGGTCACACAGCTAGGCAATTATTAAGTTTTTGATGTAGGATTTGAACTCAGGTCCTCCTGATTCCAGAATCGTTACTCAACCCACTGCACCACCTAGATGCCCCTGCAAACATTCTTAAGAAATATATAATAAATATATGTATATACTTATTTGCCTGGGAGAAGAGTTTGGTTAGTCAGATTAGAACTGGCAAAGTTCTCTCTTTCACACCCAAGAAGTTCTCATAGAGGAAATGGAAATTCAGTAGGCTTACAAGGTATATATATAAATGGGAAGTATCATGAAAATTCAGAATACTTATATCCACCTCAAACAGTAATGACAAAAGCTGAGTTGTACACAAAAGAAAGATGAAAAAGTTCAGTAATTAAAAAAAGCAATAGAAGTATAAGTCATTATAAAAGAAAGTCTTATATTTTCTTCCCATTGGATCATATAAGACAGATAACTATAACACCACTATTATAACAATTATCATAATTATATATATATATATATATACATATATATATATATATATACACAAATAACCATATCAAAAAAAATACCTCTGGGAGTAGAGATAGAGACTGGTTCAAAGAAATAATTAGTATAAGGAACTCCCTCTAACTCCCTCCCTTCCACAATTTACAATCAAAATGATGCAAGAGGTTAAGTGATTAGCATGGGGTCACAAATTAGTATATGTCAGAGGCAGTATTTGAACCAGTCTTTCCTAGCTTTGAAGCTGATTCTATCCATAAGGCAACATTGCCTCTCTTATATAAAAGTAAAGAACATTATATTCCACAGTTTTATAAATTAACCAAACTAAGGATGGAGGTAAGGAAAAGTGAGATGTGAGCATATTGGGGGCAAATAACAAGCTCAGATGATAATTTCTTTGTCTAGAAAAGGGGTTCTCTGAGATAACCTCTAATGTCTTCCAGCTCAAAAAA
Source organism: Macrotis lagotis (assembly GCF_037893015.1). NCBI lineage: Eukaryota > Metazoa > Chordata > Mammalia > Peramelemorphia > Peramelidae > Macrotis > Macrotis lagotis. The sequence continues at coordinate 191,713,518 of NC_133661.1, forward strand.
TCTGAGATTCTAATAATAACTTCTGAGAAAATCACTGGTGCTACTATTTAATGTTGGCAGGACCAGAAGTGCCTCCCAAACTCTACATTGGTGTGTCCACATTTCTATTTCCATCACTAATTAGAAGACAAAGCTATTTTCTAGCAGCCCATCCTTAAATCTGAAAAAAAATTGTGCTTTTCTAGTAGAAAAGGGAGGGGAAAGGATGGGAGAATGAAGGTAAAATTTACTTTAGCTTCAGAAGTTGGCTCCAAGAAACACAGGCGGTTCCCAAGTCCTTCAGCTGCCAAACAGAACTTTCTTTGTTCCTTGTGGATGTTAGCAACACACTGTAGAACCACTTCATCTTCCTGGTAGGAAAAAAAAGAACTCATATAAATGGTGTGGGTATAAACCTAGCTATTCCAAATCATATGGCAGGTTATGTGATCTCACTCAATTCTGATCATTTAGTAGCCTCTAAAAAAGGACCTTGTGTTCTGGGATATATCTTTAAGGAATAAGAACAACTACATCTCTATTTCTCAACCTTACAAGTAGCAAGATGGGACAATGGATAAAGCACTGGACCTGGAGTTAGATAGATTCAAATTCAAAACCAGTCTGGAACTCTTAGAAACTATAAGACCCTAGGTAAGTCACATAACTTCCATTTGTCCCATTTTCTTCAACTGTAAAATGGGGATGATAATACTACCTAATTTTTAGGATTGAATTAAATAAGATATTTGTAAAATACACAGAACAATAACTGGAACATAGTAGATGCCTAACAAATGCTAGTTTCTGTCCACCTTCTTACATTCACCAGACACAAATTTAATACCTATGCTATTCAAGTGCTCCACTAATGCTGAGGTGCCTTGGGTGTCATAAGGAAAGGTCAAATAAGAATATGTGGAATGATCCCTGATCTAAAGGAGTTTAAAATAAAGATGCGGAGATCTAAATACTTGAGAAAATGTAAGACCAAATTAAAGATCGATATTCTAAGTGTCTTGATAATAAAGCAGAAAATGTTTGAGTGTTAAGGGGAAAAGAGAATAAATCAAAGAAATGTAGGGTCAGACAAAGACTGACAAGGCTTTGGCAGATATGGCACATATACAGAAATATAGGAGAAAGGGAAGGAAATGAATAGAAATAGAAAAATGAACAAGATTATGAAATTATCAAGCTGAAGGGAATCAATGAAAGTCAAAAGAGGTAAGAATATAAGGAAAAGGAAAGAGTTAGAGAGGGGGACCTTGAAAGTAAAGTATGAAGGTTCAGATATGATAAGGTAGGGAATTAAGTGAGACACTATAGATTTATTTACATGCAAAGGTAGTTTTCAACATTCATGAAATCATTTGAGAGCTTATGAGTTCTACATTTTTCTATTGTTCTTCCTTCTCTCTCCCTTCCCAATAGCAGCAAATAATTTGAAGTAAGTTGTACGTGTACAATTATGTTTAACATATTTCTATATAACTATGTTGTGAAAGAGGAATTAGAATGAAGGGGAAATTAAAAAAATAAAAGAAATTTTAAAAAATGAACATAGTATGCTTTGCTTTGCATTCAGACTCCATAGCTTGTTTGTTTGTTTGTTCTGGATTTGGAGGTCATTTTCCGAAGGAGGTTGAGAGAGAGAGAGAGAGAGAGATTTCAATTCTTGATCACTGAACTGCTGAGAGAAGCTGCATCCATCATAGTTGATCCTCTCACAATGCTACTGTCACTGTGTACAATGTTCTCCTGCTTCAGCTTACTCCATTCAGTTTCATTTCATGCAAGTCTGTCTAGGCTTTTCTAAAGTCCAGTCACTCATGATTTCTTACAGAAAAATAATATGTCATAATATTCATATACTATATACCTTGTTCAACCATTCCCCAATTAATAAATATCCACTCAACTTTCAATTCTGTGCCACTACAAAAAGAGATACTATAAATATTTTTGTGCAATGGGTCTTTTCCCTTTTTTATGATCACTTTGGGATATAAACCTAGTAGTGGTATTGCTGAATCAAAGAGTATGCAAAGTTTTAGTGTCTTTTGGGCATAGTTCCAAATAGCTCTCTAGAATGGTTGGATATGTACACAACTCTCCCAACAATGTATGAGTGTCCCAGTTTTCCCCATCCTCTCCGTTTTCCTTCTTTGTCATTTTAGCCAATCTGAAAGGCATGAGATGGTTCCTCACAGTTGTTTTAATCTGAATTCTCAAATCAATAATCTTTTGGGGCATTTTCTCATATGTAGATAGTTTTAAATAGTCTTAAATTCTTCATCTAAAAACTGTCTGTTTATATCCTTTGACCATTTATCAATTGCAGAATGACTTGTATTCTTAGAAATCTTACCCAGTTTGTTGTATGTTTTAGAAATGAATTCTTTATCAGAAATAAAAGCTGTAAAAATTGTTTCCCAGATTTCTGTATTCCTTCTAATCTTGGTTGCATTAATTTTATTTGTGAAAAAATTTTATTATACAGTGAAAATTATCCATTTCACAGTTTATAATGTTTTCTATTTCTACCTTGGTCATAAACTCCTCCCTCAGGGTACTTAACGATTGAGACAATACTGCTTATCAATCAACCTGTGATTGTACTTTTATTGACAGTACATTGAACTTATCAAGCAATCAATTAATCAACCTGTGATTGATGGTACATTGATAGTACTAAAATCAATAAATAATATCAGGTGAAGAGGTAGAAAGAGCTATTATTGTAGAGGGAAAGAAGAGAGGTTGTGAACACTGAGTAAATCCTAGTCAATAAATTTTACCTAGAGAGGGTACAAGACACATTCACATTTGCATTTAAAAATCTATCCCACTCTATAGGAAAGCGGGGGGGAAAGAAAAGAGATAAAAGGAATGTTAAAAAGGAAGGCAAAAGTAAAAGTGAAAGTAAATAAAACTAAAATTTAAAAGAAAATTTAAAGGGGAAAGGGAGTAAAACTGGTAAGGAAGAGGAGTTTAAAAGTAAAAAGAAAAATATATAAATGGGGAAAGAAAGATAGCATGGAGGGAAATGTAGAATTAATAAATATGAATTGGATGAACTCTCCCATAAAACTGAAGCAGATAGTAGAACGGATTAAAAACCAGAATCCTACAATATGTTATTTACAAAAAACACATTTGAGGCAGAGAGATACACACAGGGTAAAAGGTAAAAGGTTGGAGCAAAATATATTATACTTCCCCTGAAATTAAAAAAAGTCAGGGGTAGTGATTCTGATCTCAAATAAAGCAAAGGAAAAAAAATGAATCTCATTAAAAGGGATAAGGAAACTACATCTAAAAAAGGCACACTAGGCAATGAAGCTATATCATTATAAAACATGTATGTACCTAGTGGAATAGCATCAAAATTCCTAGAGGAAAAGCTGAGTGAATTACAAAGAGACATAGACAGTAAAACTTTGATAATAGGGGATCTCAACCTTCCTCTCTCAGAACTAGATCAATCTAACCACAAAACAAACAAGAAGGAAGTTAAGAAGGTGAATAAAATTTTAGAAAGCTTAGATATGATAGACCTTTGGAGAAAACTTAATGGGGATAGAAAAGAATATATACTTTTCTCTGCAGTAAATGACAGAGACCATGTATGAGGGCATATAAACCTTACAATCAAATGCAAAATGGCAGAAATATTAAATGCATAATTTTCAGATCATGTTGTAATAAAGTTATATGCAATAAAGGGTCACAGAAAGATAAATCAAAAATTAATTGGAAATTAAGTAACTTAATTTTAAAGACAAGTGGATTAAACAATAAATCATAAAAATAATCAATAATTTCATCCAAGAAATGATAACAATGAGGCATCATCCCAAAACTGATGGGATGCAGCCAAGGCAGTTTTTAAGGGAAGTTTCATATTTCTAAATCTTATTTGAATAAAATAGAGAAAGAGGAGATCAATGAATTGGGTATGCAGTTTAGAAAACTAAAAAAAAGAACAAATTAAATATACCAATTAAATACCAAATTAGAAATTCTGAAAATCAAGGGAGAGATTAATAAAATTGAAAACAAGAAAATCATTGATTTAATAAATAAAACTAAATTGGTTCTATGAAAAACATAATACAAATAGCTAAACTTTTGGTTAATCTGATTTTAAAAAAATAAAGAAGATAACCAGTATCAAAAATGAAAAGGGTAAACTAATCACCAATGAGGACATTAAAGAGATCATTCAGTGCCATTTTGTCAAACTCTATGCCAATAAATTTGAAAATCTGAATGAAATGGAGTAATATTTACAAAAATACTACCCAGATTAACAGAAGAAGAAATAAAGTATTTACATAAACCTAGTTTAGAAAAAGAAAGAAATTGAAGAAATATCAATAAACTCCCTATGAAAAAAGTCTCCAAGTGAATTCTAGCAAACATTTTAGAAACAATTCATATTCTATATAACAATTTTTAAAAATAGGAGTTCTGACAAATTCCTTTTATGACATCAATAAAGTGAAGATACCTAAACTAGGAAGAAACAAAATAGAAAATTATAGATCAATTCTCCCTAATGAACACTGATGTAAAAATCTTAAATAAAATTTTAGCAGAGAGACTAGAGTAAATTAATACTAGAAAAATACAACATGATGAGGTATGATTCATACCAGGTAGGTAGTGATGGTTCAGTATTAGGAAAACACTAAACATAATTGAACATATCAATAACAACACCAACAGAAATTAAGATTATCTCAAGAGATACTGGAAAAGTCTTTGACAAAATAACACATCCATTTTTTTTTAGGTTTTTACAAGGCAAATGGGGTTAAGTGGCTTGCCCATGGCCACACAGCTAGGTAATTATTAAGTGCCTGAGACCAGATTTGAACCTAGGTACTCCTGACTCCAGGGCCGGTGCTTTATCCACTACGCCACCTAGCTGCCCCCAACAAATCCATTTCTATTAAAAACCCCTAGAAAGTTTAGGAATAAATTGAATTTTCCTTAAAATACTAAGCAATATCTTAAAGCAATATCTTCTTTAAAATAATGCAGCATCTTCCTTAAAGTAATAAGTAGTATCTATTTAAAACTATCAACAAATATTATATGTAATGGGGACTAGGAGCATTTCCAAGGGGAAATAAAGATGCCCATTATCATCATTTCTATTCAAAATAATATTAGAAATATAAGTTTTAGCAATAAGAGAAGAAAAAGAAATTGAAGGAATCAGAATTGGCAATGAGGAAGCAAAGTTTTCACTCTTTGCAGAGGATATGATGGAATACTTAAGAGAACTCAAGAAAATCATCTAAAAAAACCTACTTGAAACAAATAACAAATTCAGCAAAGTAGAAAGATATACTGTATTTTCCCATGTATAAGAGGCTTTGTCTGAACTCAGGATTACTATCTCTGCTTTTTTTTTTTTAACTTCAGTTGAAAAAGAGTGTGTTCTACCTTTACCCTGTGTGTATCTTGCTGTTTCCAATGTGTTTCTCATAAATAACATATTGTAATTCTGTTTTTAATTCACTCTGCTATTTACTTCAATTTTCTGGCAGAATTCATTCTATTCATATTTGGTTATGATTTCTGTATGTTCCTCTAACTTTCCTACCCCTGTTTGTACTTTTCTCTCTCCTTTCCCCCATCCCTCCCTCACCAAAGTTTTGCTTCTGATTGTTGCCTTTCCAATCAGCTCTCCCTTCTCTCAGCACTCTTTCCTTTCCTTCTCCCTTTCCTCTTCAACATTTTTCTTACTTTTACTTTAATTTTTTTCTTTACTTTGACTTTACCCTTCCCTTTTATCAACTGCTCCTTCATCTTTCTTTCCCCTTCCCCCATTTCCCTGTTGGGTAGGATAAATTTCTAAACCCAACTGGGAATAGATGTTATTCCATCTTTGAGCCAAATCTGTTGAGAGTATGATTTATTCAGCTCACACCCTTCTTTCCCTCTACTATAATAGGTTTTTTTGTGGCTCTTCTTGTGCTGTTGTCTTCTAATGCCTTTATCTTCTTCCAGTATAATCATTTCTTCTTGACTTAATAGTTTTATACCTATTTTGTGCCCATACCCTCTATCAAAATATACTCCTTTTATCTTTCCTGATAGAAATCCAGTTCCAAAGGACTGATTGATTGCTGATTTAGAAACATCATCACATCATAATCACTTTATAACTACATCTTCTGTCCAAGTAATAGCTCCCTTGAATTGTCGCATTAGAAATACAATTTTCAAAATTCATAAGTATCAAATTGTAAGTCTGTACTGAGCCTTTTTTCCTTTCTCTATTCTTTCAACTGATAATCTCATCAGCATCCATGAATTCACATATATTCTCTACAGACATTATTCTAGTATCAATTCATCCAGCCTCTCTTCTGAGCTCAGTTCCACATGGACACTTCAAACAAGATGTCAACGATATTTCAAAGTCAATACAAGCCCAAAAGATAACTCTTTCTCTCTATCTCTCTTCTAAACTTCTCAATCACCCAAGTTTGGAATCTGTTATCCTTGACTCTTCTATACTGTTCACTTCATAAGTATTGAATCAGTTGCAAAATCCTATAGTTTTTTCTCTTCAGCATCATTCACATGTAACTATTCTCTCTACTAATATGGATCCAGTCATGCTGCTAAAGATTATTTTTCTAAAATGTAAGTCTGAATATGTCAGCTTTCCCCCTTCAATAATCTCCAGTGATTTATTACCCAAAACAAAATATAAAATTCTTTTTTTGGCAAACATTTTCACAACCTGATCCCTTCCTAAATTTCCCATATTTTTATATTACACTTCCTTAAATTCTCTTTATTATCCATCCTCATTGATCTACTTGTGGTGCACCTGACAAAAGACATTCAATCTTTTTCTATGCTTTTGCACTGGCTAAAATGTTCCCAAGTCTGGAACAAACTCCTCACATAAACCTCTAATTTTTAGAGTTTTGAGCTCCTATAAAGATTTAACTCATATACCATCTCCTTCAGGCTGTACTTGTTGGTCTCTTTTATGGTAAGTTTTATCCCTTCTAAGATTATTGTGAATTATCTGATATGTCAGATATATATATATATATGTATATATATATATATATATATATATATATATATATATATATGGAGAGAAAGAGAGAGAGATTCATGTATGTATACTATATTTCTATACATATATGGACATGTATCTATCCCTAGGGTTGCATAGTCATCTAAACTACAGTAATGGAATTCCATATTAGTCAGCAGGAACCATTATGTGATAGCTGTACATGTTATGGCAGAAAACACAGACACAGGAAGAGATTGAGAGAAAACATCACTTTACAGCTTAAGTAGTACTGAATCATGGTTGCTCTTCACAGAATTGGATAATGGAGAAACAATGACTAATCTACCACAAAAGAAGGAAATTAAGGGGACCTGGTTTAGAGTCAAGTCTGAAATCATAGGGCAGGAATTCTTTAGAACCCAGATAGACAAAAAGCCAAAAAAACCATCTCAGTACTCTTCTAATATTGAATTTAGTGAAATGTCTGCTGAGAATACCATTTTCTCCAGGGGATGTAACCTCCCACCTGAATCTATTTCTCCAGGGAAAACTAAGCCAGAATTTCCACGTAAAATATTAGTAACATCACTAAGACTAGGGGTGACCTTTAAAAAATTGTGAAATAAAAGTTGTTTGCCTATGATATCACCTATATCCCTTAGGGGGTCCCTTTTATTTTCCATTAATATCTCCACTACTTTTATCCCTAAGACAGGGGTTCTTATCTTGGGTCCATGAACCCCCAAGAGGTCTAAGGATAGATTTCAGGTGGTCCATGGACTGTGACAAGGAAAAAAAATACAGCTTTATTTTTAATAACAGCCAAGTATAGTTTAGCATTCCCTTTCATTTGTTTTACATATTTGTGAATTTATGTATTTTTAGAAAGGGTCCATAGACTTCACCAGACTACTAAAGGCACAAAGAAAGGTTTTAGAAACTCTATCCTCAAGTACTCTTTCATTCTCAACTTCTCCTTTTTAATTTTTTTTTATTCTGTAGCCTGTCCCTCGTATGTCCAATGGAAATATTCAGATAATCTGTTAAACTAATCTATAGCAATAAAGTATTTGAAATAACATGAATAAGACAATATATATTTACATATCTATTCCTACATATAAACATAGATATATCATAAATTTTTAATTTTGGAGCTGAAAGATATTAATGAACATCCATCCAGTACACTTACTTTTCATAAAAAGAACAAAAAAACCCAACTTGTGTAACACTATATGGTTAATTCATTAAATACAGGGATGGGTCAAGGACTCAGATTTCTTCATTCTCAATTAGGTGAAATTTCCATGCAAAGGTAGAAATTGGTATTATAGTAAGTTCCTAAGTAAACTCTTGTTTTTCTTTTTTTTCCTTTTTTTTTATTAATTTAATATTTATTCTCATTTTGTACAAATAATGTTTTTTGCATTAATAAAATATTCTTGTTTAAGAGTAAATGAAATACCGTCTCCCCCCCATAAATATAAACTTGCTTGAGCAATAAAGTAAAGGGGAGAGAGAGAAAAAAATTGAAATTAAAAAAAATAGTAATAATTGTAGGTATGGCCAGGTGGCACAATGGACAGAGCACCAGCCCTGGAGCCATGAGCACCTGAACCCATATCTAGCCCCAAACACCCAATAATCACCCAGCCATGTGACATGCAAACCACCTGAACCCCATTGCCCTGCAAAAACCAAAAAAAAAAAGAAAAAAAGAAACAAAATAAAATAAAATAGTAATAATAATAGTAGGGATGGCTGAGTGGTGGACAGAGCATTGGCCCTTGAGCCAGGAGCACCTGGGTCCAAATCCAGTCTCAAACACCCAACGATCACCCTGCTATGCGGCCCCAGGCAGGCCACCCAGCCCCATTTGCCCTGCACCCTCCCCAAATAATAATAAAAAATGTGCTTGAGTCTTTGTTCTAACACCAACAACTCTGTTGCGTGTGGATCACATTCTTTATTATAAGTCCATGGCAAAAGTTACTTCCATATTTTCCCACCATTGCCATTGCTGATTGCAACTCCCTCCTTTCGTATTTCTCCACTACTATGTGCTATATTTTCTCTCTCCTTTCACTCTGAATCTGCTGTAGGGTAGCTGAGTGGCACAGCAGACAGATCCCCGGCTCTGGGGTCAAGAGGCCCCGAGCCCCCCTACCACCCCTTAGGCCTAGCATCCACCTGGCCCTATGCTCCCAGACAGGCCATCCAATCCCAGCCCATTGCAAGAGGTAAAAAAGAAAATGTGTTATATCTGACCACTCTTCCCCCATGGTCCATCCTCTCCTCCATCACTCACATACCCCCCTTCCCCCCCTGTCCTCCCCCTCTCCTTCTTACTCCAGATGTCTATACCCCATCGAGTATACATGCTGTTTCCTCTCCTAGCCACCTCTGATGAGAGCGAAGATTCCCTCATTCCCCCTTGCCTTCCCCCATTCCATATCATTGCAAGAGCTCATTATAATAAAGAAAAATCTTATTATATGAAATATCTTGGCGACAGTCCATCAAAATGCTGGTGGTGGCCAGCTCCGGTGGGCACACCACAGAAATACTGAGACTGCTTGGTAGCTTATCCAAAGGCTATAATCCAAGGCATTATGTCCTTGCTGATACCGATAAGATGAGTGCTACTAAAATAAATTTGTTTGAAGCGAAGAGAGCTGAGAGAGATTCTGAATCTTGGTACAAAATTCATCATATTCCAAGGAGTCGAGAGGTCCAGCAGTCTTGGAGCTCCTCACTGTTTACAACCTTATATGCTGTGTGTTACTCCCCTCCTTTGACCTTTCGACTCAAACCAGACTTGGTGTTGTGTAATGGCCCAGGAACATGTGTTCCTATCTGTGTATCTGCCCTTCTTCTTGGGATACTGGGAATAAAGAAAGTGATCATTGTCTACGTTGAGAGTATCTGCAGAGTAGAAACCTTATCCCTTTCCGGAACGATTCTTTACCACTTTTCAGATTACTTCTTTGTTCAGTGGCCAGCTCTTAAGGAAAAATATCCCAAATCTGTGTACTGTGGATGAATAGTTTGACAGAGGACAAATGGTGTTTTCAGATTTCTGCAGTCAACTATGGTATTTTATAAAAATAGGTAAGAAAAGCATCATCATTACAGACTTTCTGAATTGTCAAGAAAATTACTACCTTTGTAATGCAAGTATATGAATAGTAAACTGAGCAGCCTGGTTTGTTTGTTTGTTTCAGTTAAGCAAGGAAATAAATTTGAATAAATTTCTGGATTTCAGCACCTGTAAAAAAAAAGAAAAAAAGAAATATCTTGGCCTATTCCCCCTCTCCTTTTTCTTTCTCCCATTACATTTCCCTTTTTTTCTATGGACTCAATTTTTACACCATATTTTATCTTCGAATTCAGCTTTCTCATGTGCTTCAACTATAAAAGCTCCCTCTACCTGCTCTATTAACTGAGAAGGTACATATGAGTATTATCAATATCATTTTTCTATACAGGAATACATGCAGTTCATCATCATTAAGTCCCTCATATTTTCCCCCTCTCCTCCAATCTCTATGCTTAACCTGAGTCCTGTATCTGAAGATCAAACCTTCTGTTCAGGTCTGGCCATTCCAACAGGAACATTTGAAATTCCCCTGGTTCATTGAAAGTCCATCTTTGCCCCTGGAAGAGGACATTCAGCCTTTCTGGGTAGTTGATTCTTGGTTGTATTCTAAGCTCTTTTGCCTTCCAGTATATTATATTCCAAGTCCTACGAGCTTCCAGTGTAGTTGCTGCTAAGTCCTGTGTGATCCTGAATGCAGCTCCACGATATTTGAACTGTTTCCTTCTGGCTGCTTGTAATATTTTTTTTTGACTTGGGAGTTCTGGAACTTGGCTATAATATTTCTAGGGGTTGTATTTTTGGGATCTCTTTCTCCGGGGGGATCGGTGGATTCTCTCCATTTCTATGTTGCCCTCTGCTTCTAGAATATCGGGGCAATTTTTCTGTAGTAATTCTTTGAAAATGATGTCAAGGCTCTTTTCCTGATCATGACTTTCAGGTATTCCAATAATTTTTAAATTATCTTTCCTTAGTCTGTTTTCCATATCAGTTGTTTTTTTCAATGAGATATTTCACATTTTCTTCTAATTTTTTCATTTTTTTAGTTTTGAAGTATTGATTCATGATTTCTGGTAAATTCATCAATCTCCCTATTCTTTGTCTGAAGGATTTGTTTTCCTCAGAGAGTTTTCTTATCTCTTTTTCCATCTGGCCAATTTTGCTTTTTAAAGCATTCTTCTCCTCAATAACTTTTAAAACTGTTTTATCCATTTGACCTAAGCTGGTTTTTAGCATGCTATTTTCTTCAGCATTTTTTTTTTGGATTTCCTTGACTAAGCTGCTGACTTGATTTTCATGTTTTTTTTCCTGCATTTCTCTCATTTCTTTTCCCAGTTTTCCTTCTAACTCCCTCATTTGATTTTCAAAGTCTTTTTTGAGCTCTGTCATAGCCTGAGCCCAATTTCTGTTTTTCTTGAAGTCTTTAGATGCAGGAGATTATGCTTCCTCATCTTCAGACTTACTATTTTGATCCTTCTTGGGTTCATTTGCAAAATATTTCTCAATGGTGTTCCTCTTTTTTCTCTGCTTGCTCATTTTCCCAGCCGTAGCCTCTTTTTTGGGGTGCTTCCCGAGCTTTTGGGACACTCCCACAAGGGTCTCAGTATATGAGGCTCTGTCCTCCCTCTTGGTCTGTGAATGAACATAAGTGCTCCCCTCTGCCACAGGGCTGAGATTGGGGGGGCCCTGCTGTTCTGGGGGGGGCTAGACTGCAATCAGGATCTGAATGTGGTCAGAGCCTCAGGTCCTGTTCCAGGGGCAGAGGACATAGCTGGGCAGTCTCTCTCTCTTCACTCCCCTCCCTAGGATCAATGGGCTCATGCCCTGGGGGCTCCTGCTTACCAGCTCTGCCTGCTTCTGTTGCTGGATCTGGGCAGCTGAAAGACCACTTTGCTTGCTGTGTGCCCTGAGGGCTGGGCTCCACGTGCTCACTCTGCCAGAGCTGTTCCCCCACTTTGTGCCTGGTGCTTCCTGGGGTGTAGCTCAGGAGACTCCCCTGCTGCTGTGAGCTGGGGCTCCCAGTGCCCTGCGGCTGCCTCCAGGAGGCTGAAGTTCTTTAGCTCTGCTGGGCCACCCCTCCGGTGGGCTGCCCCTCCGACCCTGGGGAGCAGAGCCTTTCTGGTCTTTTCCAAGTTACCTTGAGTAGGAGAACTGCCTCCCTCGGTCCCTCTGTGGGTTCTGTCTCTCGAAAGTTTAGTTAGAGTCCTTAGCTTAGAAGTTTAATCAGAGAGCACCTAAGACTAGATCCTTTCTTGTCGCCATCTTGGCTCCGCCCCTCCTAAGTAAACTCTTGACATATTACTGTCTTTGTATACCCAGCACCTAGTAAGCACATTGCCTAATACATAGTAGTTGCTTAAAAGATACTTAATCACTGAATGATTTTAAAAATTAAGCATATAATATATATATATATATATAATAGGTTACTTATATATTCCTTTTTCTTTTGTTAACAATTAGCACAGAACAAGAAACTAAACAATTAGTTCAATACAAATGACCTTCCAATCCTACTCATTTCTATTTGATTTGTTTTCATTGTTTCAATTCTAATTTCACTGATAAAAATTTTGGCATATTTCTTATAAAATAACCTCAACTACCATTTAAGCAATGAAAACCATACTAGATATTCACAAAAGGTAAAAAAAAGTACAAAATAAGGGGTGATGAAGTTAAGAACTGCAAATGATAGCCCTAAAAATCAACAGAAGAATTAGTGATGGCTTTGCTAAAATCTAGAAACAATCTTATACTATTTCTGCTCAGAAATTAACATCCTTGAGTCTCAACTGCTCTGCATAACTTTCAAAGTTCTTTCTAACCAAGGCCAGCTTGCTGCCTATATATATTCGCCTCTGTGTATCTGTGTATGAATGTATACACACATACATGTACATATCTACTATGGTTATATATATATATATATATATATATATATATATATATTTATGTTTAAGTAAGTGTGTTTATATATATGTAGCAAGCAAAAGCACACAACATAACATACCTACAAATCCTTCTGATTTCCCACTGCTTCCAGCATGCTTCTTTTGCACAATCAGGATAAAATTCATGTAAATTGTCTTATCTCTATTTTTTCAACCTATGCTGTTTTGCAAATCATCTCAAGTTGCAATTCTTAAACCAAAACCTTTCCAGAAAAACTTCAGCCCACAGTGGTCTTCGGCTTATATGAATGGTTTTGTATTTATGTTCAGTACTAAGCAGAGTTTAACACAATGTTCCAATTCCTATAGCTTAGTCTTATATGCCCAAGTAGAACACAAATTTCTTGAAGAGAGGGAGCTTTATATACCTCTTTATAGCCCCCAAAATACTCTGCAATGTGTTGGTACATAAGAAGGAAACTGATAGCTAACCTGTTGATAGTTGTGTGAGAACCACATAAAGGAAAGGAAACCATTTTCCTATATTCTGGTTCCCAAAACCTCAGGATACTATACAAAGGACTGAATAACAATTAGTAACATAGAATGAGCTAATTAATCTGACAAAGAGAGCTACCTTCCAGTCTGGCCAAAATGGTAGAGAGAAATCAGGCACTGTTTTTAAGCTCTCCTAGCTTCCCCTCAGAGTTAACATGAATCAAGCCTCTACACTTTGATCAAGCAGGATTTATTCTAGGAATGCAGAGTTGGTTCAATATTAGGAAAACTGTAAGCATATTTGACTATATCAATAACAAAGCTAACAGAAATCATTTGTTTATCTAAATAGATACTTAAAAAGTCTTTGATAAAATATAGCACCCATTGCTATTAAAAACAGTAGAGAGCATAGGAATAGATAGCTCCTTAAAATAAGCAGTATCTATCTGATCAACATCAACAAGCACTGTATGCAAAGGTGATAAGCTAGAAGCATTCCCAATAAGATCAGGGGTGAAACAAGAATGCCCATTATCACCACTACTATTCAATATTGTATTAGAAATGTTAGCTTTAGCAATAAGGGAAGAAAAAGAAACTAAAAGATTAGAATTGAGAATGAAGAAACAAAACTCTCACTCTTCACAGATGATATGATGATACACCTAGGGAACCCCAAAAAATCACCTAAAACTACTGGAAATAATGAACAACTTTAGCAAAGTGGTAGGATATAAAGTAAACCCACATAAATCATCAGGACTTTCTATTTCAGAGTAGCCTAGAAAGACTTGCATGAATTGATGCTGAGTGTGATGAGCAGAACCAGAAGAACATTATACACCTTAACAACATGGGGTGATGATCAGTCTTGATGAACTTGCTCACTCCAGCAGTGCAATAATCAGGGACAATTTTATGGGATCTGTGATAGAGAATACCACCTGGTTCCAAAGAAGGAACTGTGATGTTTAAATGAAGACCAAAGATTATTATCTTCAATTTTAAAAAGTTGTCTCATGTATTACATAATTTTGCTATCTCTAATATTTTCTTTCTTCTTTATGACTGTTTTTTCTCTCAACAGATTCAATTTTGATCTATGAATATCATGGAAATAAATGTAAAGTCTTATCAGATTGCCTTCTGTTGTGGGGAAGGGGGAAGGAAGGAAGGAAGAGGGAGATATTGTAAAATTCAAAAACTTACCAAAAAAAGAATGGTAGAAACTACCACTATATGCAATTGGAAAACAAATAATTATATTTAATATTCATGCATTACATTTATATTTATTATATTTATAATTATATTTTATATATCATTTATATTATATTTATAATTATATTTGATATTTATATGTTATAAGCAAAAGATATAAAGGCTTAATATTGCGATTTGTCTTGAGACTCCAGCTTCTAATCTTTTAATGGTTTTATTTCATAAATGGTAGCAATGTGCCATTCTACCTCTTGGGGATATCTGTAAAGTAAGTTTTGGCTATAAAACCCTCTTCTATACTCTTAATAACCTTTATAACATGAGCTGACACCCAACTACTTTTCTAGTCTTATTTTACACTATACCCATCTATTCTGTAATCCAGAAACAATGGACCTCCATGCTGTCCTCAGTATCTCCATCTCTTGCCTGGACATTTTCACTGGCTGCCCCATCATGCATAGAATACTCCCTTTCCTGATCTCCCCCTTCCTCCTTCCTTGACTTCCTTCAAATCCCAGCTATAATCCAATCTTCTATAGGAAGCCTTAGTTTGTGCATAATTATTTGAATAGTTTCCCCCATTAGATTTTGAGTTACTTGGGAAAAGAGATCATGCCTTTTGTCTTGCTTTGTGTTCCAAGCAATTAGCATAGTGACTGGCACATAGGAGGCACTAAAAATGTTTATTGACTAATTTACTGACTGTTACATATACTGAATCATGGAAAACCAGTGCCAAGATGATGGCAAGTACTACAGACAACTTGTTAAGAATCAATAAAACAAAATATTCCATGACTTCAGATCACATCAAAAAGCTTATAAGTAAAATAAAGATCCGGTGGATTTGATGGTTAACATAGATGATTAACAGCATCTCTCAAACTACACTATGGGATATCAGCCCTGAAAGTTCATTCATTGTTCCACACTCCATATACCTCCTATAAAGAAAAAACAGTTTTCCTTCCAGAGCTTCAATGCTGACTTGGACTGAATCACAGGCTCCTTTAGCCAAAGGTCTTAAAATTTCTTTTTTTCAAACATAGAATCTCAATGGCAGAAGTAACTTTAGAGACCACTTAGTACAATTTATATCTGACTCAATATTTCTCCACAATAGTCTTAATAGGCATAGTCATTCAGTCTCTGCTTAAAGTCTTTTAGTGAGGGGAAGGACTACAGTCAATTGTACTTTTGAATAGCTCTAATTGTACAATTTTTCCTTAGAGCAAGCCAAATAAGCTTCTCCACAATGCACTGTTACTTTCTGCCAAATAGAGGCTGCCCACATTTCCAGGGTTCTGCAGGTTGTTAAGCAAAATAGGATACATGGCTTAGATTAGAGGAGGTGGTGAAAATAAAACAGATAGTTCCATCTGCAGAATAGCACTGAAATCTGCCTCCTTAATATGTAAACTCTTAGATGGCAATGATTTTGCATTTTTTTTTAATCTTTGAATCCTGAACCCTTGGAAGATTTTTTGCTTGTACAAGTTGACCTCCATTTCAGTCAATTAAACTCCAGTGGCTATCATCTCCAAAATCAAATATGAAATCCATTTGACAATCAAAGCCCTTCACAATCTGTCCCCTTCCTATTTTTCCAGGCTTCTTATATCTTACTGCCCTCCATGTACTTTGTGATCCATTGACACTGGCCTTTTATGTGTTTTTCAAAAAAAAAAAAATACTCCATCTCCAGACTCCAGGCATTGTCACTAGCTGTTCCTCATACCTGGAATACTCTTATCTCTGCTTCCCTGACTGCCTTCAATTCCCAGTTAAAATTCTGTCTTACCTTCTGCAGGAAACCTTTCATAATCTCTACTGATTCTAGTGCCTTCTCTCTTATCAAATAATTCCAATTTATTTTTTGAGTGTGTATATGTATGTGGCAATAGAAAGATAGAGACAGCAATAGCAATAGCTATATATATATATATATATATATATATATATATATATATATATATATGTATATGCAACATAGATATTTGCATGTTTTCTCCCCATTAAACTATGAACTCCTTGAGTAGGGATTCACTTTTGTTTTGTTTTTTATCTCCAACACTTAGCACAGCAACTGGAATATTGTAGGTGTTTAATAAACATTTACTAACGTGATACTTAAAATTTTTTAATACTGTTAAACATCTTGCTTTGCAAAGTAGCCTTTCTCTTCTGAGTGCTCATATTTTAAGATTCCACACTTAAATGCCAATTTTATTTAAAGAGAAAAATCCATAAACATATGTTGCTGTATATGACTAAGACTAAACTATTTTAAAGAATCGATAAAACTTAGATCTTCATTTCTACCCTTATACTGTAAATAACTTTGTGACCACTTTCCTACCAATAATGTTTTTTGATAGCACCATCTTACTCTTTCATATATGCAATTATCAATCATCTTTCTTTTTTAATCATTTATTCAGTTCTTAATCATATAGGAAGTTATTTTATACAAATTGAGTTATAGTCCTAGATTTAATTTCTAATAATAATTGAATCTATGAACTTAAAGATTTACAAAAAATTTTCTTTGTAAATAGTGAAACTGAATTTTGTGAGAGATAAGATCCCCACAATCAGATAGAGCTAAGCTTCAAAATTTAACTTGAATACAGAGGCACTTAGTGTTTGACAAATGGCTAGTTTCTCTAATATTTCTCTTTGTACTTTTTGAATGTTTTTTCATTATTAAAATCTATATCCCTTATTTGTCCTCTAGTTCCTGCCCCCCAAAATGTATACATATAAAACATACATTTGCTATTGGTTGCTTTCGTCCTTAATTTCGCTGTTTAAAAAAGAATGAAAAGGAGAGTGAAGAAATAAATCATAATGATTACTGTTCTGATTTGAGAAATTGTATGAAACCATGATTCATGAATTTTAGGATTCTGGGTTCCTACAATCTAATCTAAAAAATGGGGTCTGACAAGAAAGTTTCACTTTTCCATGTTTGAAATATAAATACTTATAATTTTTAATTTGAAATTTTGTTAATAATACCTACATTTCCAAAATATTGTTCTTCCTTGCCTTTCCAGAAAATCATCCATTAAACCTTTTGAAAAATAGTTTGTCAAAAACAATCACTCCATTGTGGTACAGTAGAAAGAGCTCCTGAGTCATGCAACTTCTGGGTTGCCGCTCTGAAGTTATTACCTTAGGATCTTCAGCAAGCCATTTTAACAAGACCTTAGTTCTTCAGCAGAACTGATGTTCTGTTCCTTTCCTTTCTATGATCCCTACATCAACCAAGTTTGGCATTATTTGTAGTAATTCCACCTTCAAAATCTCTAACCTTGCAAAAAAGGGAGGAACATTTTCCTATCTTCTTTTAGGCTTGAGCTTGGGCCTCATAATCTCATATAGTTCAATAGCAATTGTTTTGTTCTTTTCCCTTACATGGTTGTATACAATGTGGCTACTGTTTTTTATGCTTCTTTCACTTCCTATTCCTCACCTCTCCCTGTCCCTCTCTGCAGCATAGTGGGAGGTGGCCAAACTCTTATAAATGTTCGGAGGTGGGACATGACAAGTGGAATTAGGGCCAAGACAGGAGAAGAGTCTCTTCCTCTATGAGGTTTCCTTTATTAGGAGGACTCCAAGTCCTCCCACAGCCTTGGCAGCAGAGCATTTGAGTATTTTTGATCTTCAGTCATGTCCAGACTCTTTGTGAACCAACTGGGCTGTAGAGTAGCAACTCTGAATGCGTCAGTGCTTTGAGGAACTAGATAATGAGGGTTCTGGCAGCTCCAAGCCCTCACAAGGCAAAGTTGGGTGGAGGAGATACTGGCTCCACCTCTGGATCCTCTCTGAGGCTGGTGCCCCACCCAGACCTGCCCTGGAAGGCATGTCCACCCAGACTTCCACTGGTGCATCCCCAGCCCAGGCACAGCCAGTAGGCCACGTGCTCCTGGCCCTGGTGGAGAACAAGCAGCCAAGGGTCCTGACTCTGCCTCAACTTGCAGGGGCTTTTAACCTGTGAGTCCCCTTTGCTAGCTTGTAGAACCCTAGAACCCTGCTCCAGAATTGTTTATAAGAATACAAAGAAAACTAGTTATACTGAAATATAGTTATCAAAATATTTTTAAATCAAGTTCAAGATTCAAGATTAAGAACCCCAATTCTTGGTTTGTATTTTTAGGTTTTTGCAAGGCAATGGGGTTAAGTGGCTTGCCCAAGGCCGCACAGCTAGGTAATTATTAAGTGTCTGAGGCCGGATTTGAACTCAGTCCTCCTGACTCCAAGGCCAGTGCTCTATCCACTGCACTACCTGGCCACCCTTAATAACCCCTGTTCTAAAAGCATTATATTCCGCTCCTATTGGCGGTGTTCTGTGGAACTGTGTGGTTTTCATTTTGTGGATCAATATGTGTGTGTGTGTATACTTTTTAATGTTTTCAAAGTATTTTACATAAAAAAAAAATTTAATTCTTACTACACCCTGTGAAAAAGGTTCTCATATTGGCTCCATTTTACAGATGAGGTAATCAAAACAAAAATATAGCCAGTTGTGATCAAGGAAGAAGGGGAATGAATATGTATATGTATATATATATATATATATATATATACACACACACACACACACACACACACACACACACAGACACAAAGAATTTATAGGTCAAAACAAGGAATTGGATCAATACTAAATAATCTGAAGACAAGCTAGAAGAAGGAACTGTGAGACTGTGGCAAAAAGTCTGCCTCAAATAGGAGGAAGGTACAGTCTTGAGCCAGGGATGGGATTCAATGACTATATTCCACAGGTTGGTCCAAGTAAGTCTTCAAAGACCACTGCAATGCAGAAATTTGGCACACCTGGCAGGTTCTGATGAGGCTCAAATATTGCTTAATGCAGCAACTACTACACCTGACAGTTCCTGATGCAGATGGGTTCAAACTATCCTTGGGAAAATCTAAATCAGCAAGTATTCATCAAGCACCTGCTATATTCAAAACACTATTTTAAATCACAACATTTTTCATTTGTTCAAAATTATGGACATTGCTTATCTCCCCACTTACTAATTCAACTCCTCACCCTATTCAAACCTTTAGAAAATATAAGTGACTTCTCAAAGTAATAAATAAATAACATTTTTGTTCTTTTGTCAAACCTAGTTAAGATGAAAACCTAATAAAGAGTGTATAGGGGGCAGCTAGGTGGTGCAGTGAATAGAGCACCGGCCCTGGGGTCAGAAGCACCTGAGTTTAAATCTGGCCTCAGACACTTAATAATTACATAGCTGTGTGGCCTTGGGCAAGCTACTTAACCCCACTGTCTTGCCAAAAAAAAAAAAAAAAAAGAGTGTATGGGAATGAAATGTCAGTTTTTGTCATGTTATTTTTCATTATTTGCCCGCTTTCCCCAAAACATTCATAGCTCACATACAGTGAGTCTGCAGGGAAGGAAATGTCAAGAATATCTGAGAATCCAAAGCCCAGAACACTCTATTATCAAAGTTCCTAGGTAGGAACATATACTGTATTTCCCCATGTATAAGACATACCTGTATTTTGAGGTCCGAAATTTGAGACTTTTGGAAAAAAATCTGCTCAAGAACAATTAATATGTCTTCAGTTATTTAAATATGACTTTATTTTTATAAAAAATATTTTATAAGTACCATCTTCCCTATGTACAAGATGCATTTTAGTTTGGGGGTCTGAAATTTGGGGAAAAATGTATTACATAAAGTTATTGAACTCAAGTTTTATTCATCATGAAATTAAAGGACCTTCTGCTCATAACTTTCAGGAATCTTTTGGGCAAGTCTGGTGTGTGGACACACCATTGTGTTTCATAAACCTGAAGCACCATTTCCTTTAGAATCAGTAACTTCTTTTTCATCAGCAATTCTTCCCTCCTGCTGAACCTTCTTTGTGGAAACAGGAATTCCAATTGCCCCTTGCTCTTCAATGCATATCTTTATTTCCTTCTCTAAATCAGGCCATTTAGCTGACTTGCCTCTCATGGCCTTCTTCTGCACTGATGTTTTCAGTAGGGTTTCTTCTTCCCATAGCCAGTCTTGGATTGTTTTCTCAGTTGGAGGGGGATCAAACTGATGCTTGGCAGCACAAGTTCCATTCACTTTTGCAAACTGGATCACTTTGAACTTGAATTCAATACTGTACAAAAATCTTTTCTGAGCTATTTCTGGGCAGAATGTGGCAAAATATAACCTAATATACTGATAACAAATAATGAGCACAAAAACAACAAGTAGGAGAAAAGCAGGAAACGCAAGTAAAAAATCTACAACCACTATATAAGACATTCCCAGTTTTAGACCTCAAATTTTCCCAAAAAAGGGTGCATCTTATACATGGGGAAGTATGGTACTTCAGAAATGAAGACTCTCTTTGAGGTAGCACTTTATTTGCATAATTTTCCATAGAGGACCTTCTAATGGATCAGAAGAGTTTTCATCAACATTTACTAGTTATTTATTGAACATCTCTTTCTAGACTGCTTGCAAAGCTTCTTTTTCTAGGAAATACTAATAGGGCCATAGGTGATTTCTTCTCCTAAAAAGAAAATATCTGCTTCAAGTGGATTGAATTATCCAGAAATGACTCATTAATGACCCAATGAATCATTAATATCCTCCCTGCCTTCCTTTCTCCACCTTCCTACATTAGGGAACTTATCCTCATTTAAGATCGATTTACTTATATGGTGTTAGTATGACAGCCCCAAATCCCTAATAACTTCTTTTTTAACCTTTTCTTGTGTCTCTAAAACAAAAAGATGGTAAGTATCATCTTTTCCCACCTGGGGGAAGTCCAGAACTTCATGATGGTCTTCAGAAACTCATTATCCATCAAGATCACATCAACTCTGAAACTCACATCTCTTAATAACCTTCTGCCTCATGTCTTTTAATAATTTCCTACCACCCTCATTTTCTGATGCCATTTCAGCTTTTTTGTGTATGTTTTCTTCTCCAATTAGATTATAAGATCCTTGAGGGCAAGAACTGTTTTTTACCTTTCTGTCTCTAAAACTGAGCACAGTGCCTGGCTTATAGTAATCAGTTTATTGACTGCCTGACTGGTACATTATAGATGTATAATAAAAACTTGGCAAACAATAAATAATAATAGCTTTAATGAATCATACAAAACTTCCCACTCATAGTGATTCATGATTCCCTTATTCTCCTCCCAGTTTTACAGAGGGGGAAAAATGTAAGAGATGGATAGTTCCATTATAGAAAAAGGATACTGGAGCCCAGAGATAATCAACTGAGATAACATGGTGGTTGAATTTGGATTAGTATCTTTATATCTTTATCTTTTCATAGTATACATTGTCCTAGCTACAAGAGGAGTCTGAAAATTCAAGCCACATCCCAATGTATAACCTTAATTTCAATAATATATTTTATAGGATTGATTTTTATGATTTGTAAATTTAGAAAATGATATCAACTTTCCATCCCATAGTATGAGAAAGATGAATGACTAAAACCACAAAGTGCTAAATAACATGTTTCTCTCAGAGCTGCCTTTGTATTCCAAACAAACTTCCCATTTTGCATCTGTAGTTGACTTTTTTGTGTGAAGGCAAACAGCAATCTAGTTACAATGCAATATTTATGGTCACAGGGAATGGGATTCTTTGCTTTTATAATTTTAGACTGAAATTTCTTGAGTCAGCTTAGAATAAAAAAACTGAGATACATTCCTACAGAAAGCAGATCAATGATTTAGAAAACCCCCTTTCTTCCTCCAGCTGAAAGGAACTGTTGCTCTGATCTATTCTGTAATTGAGCAACATTGCTGAAATTAGTGAAACAATCTACAACAGCAGGACTCTACTTGTCAAAACTAATCAAAAGAGGTAGCTCTAACAACAGAACATCAGAGAAGATATTGAGACCTGGAATACCCTCCTTCCTCATCTTCAGCTTTTGGGATCCTCCTTTTCTTTCAAAGTTCACCTGCAGGGCCTTACCCAATTTTCTTGGAAATTTTTTGCCAGTCCTGGTTCCCACCTTCCCTAAACTGCTTTAAGAACAACTGAGCTAGAATTGGAAATTGAGGGGATGCCCATCAATTGGGGACTGGCTAAATAAGTTATGGTACATGAATACAATGGAGCATTATTATTCTATAAGAAACCATAAATGGTCAGACTCTAGAGAAGCATGGAATGACTTACAAGTTCTGATGCTGGACGAAGGGAGAAGAACCAAGAGAACAATGCACACATTAACAACAACATTGGGAGATGATCAAACTCAATGGAAGCAGCTCCTCCCTGCAGTTCAGAGAGTTAGGACAACCGAATTAGACTAGCTATGGACAATGTTATACACATCCAGAGGAAGAAAAACAAAACAAAACAAATAAAGAAAAAACAACCTGATGAACACTTTATAAAAATTATCTCTTATGTATCTCTTTCCCTTAATCCTAATTCCTCATACCGAAAATGGCTAATATGCAAACATGTTTATCCATAATATTTATGTACAATGCTAATGTGACTATTCACCACTGAGGGGAGGGTTGGAAGGGAGGGTGGGAGGAAATTTTGTAACTTAAAATATACATGTGCATATGGATGAAAATAAATTTTTTAAAAAAGAACAGCTGATTTAAAGCTGCAGAGGTTAGTGAACTGTGACATAAAATTTAGATGTTTTACCAGGCTTTGGCATTTTTTTTAGGTTTTTGCAAGGCAAATGGGGTTAAGTGGCTTGCCCAAGGTCACATGGCTCTATTAAATGTCTGAGATCACATTTGAACTCAGGTACTCCTGATTCCAAAGCCAGTGCTCTATCCAATGCACCACCTAGCTGCCCCTTTGGCATTAAATTGAGAAATACTATTCAAGATTATGTTACTAGGCTCTCCTTTCATACAGACTATTAATATCAATCTATTCTCCCTATCCCCTCCCCAAGGTAATTGGTATCAAAACCATAGTACATTGATTAAACATCCATATTATGGTCAATATTTTCACTTCTCAAACTATGAAGTGAAAAGCAACATAATGAAGTTCAGAGCTAAGAGCCCAATTATAAGTGAATTCTTTGTGAAAGAATGGCAGTAATATCAGCACACTTACTAGCCTAATAGTAAAGGATGAAGAAAGATGGCAGATGTCAACA